>NC_086111.1:59923902-61123902 GCF_963921235.1 Mobula hypostoma | reverse complement strand
CATCAAGTTATGGTATTGTTGCACTGTTGTAACTATATGTTATGTGGTTTTTGTTAGTTTTTCAGTCTGGGTCTGTGTTTTTGTGATATCACACTGGAGGAATATTGTATCATTTCTTAATGCATGCATTACTAAATGACAATAAAAGGGGACTGCGTGTCCTCATAATTTAATCTAATCTAATTTAATCTAGAATGTTCACAGAGTAATGTCCAGAGCTGGTGAGCTCAAGAGACACTGGCTGTTGAAAGATCATTGCTTGGTCATTCCCTGTATCCTATGCTGCCTCCGCTTTTTATATCTAAGTTTTACTCAAGAATCTCGGAATGTATCGTTTCAATGTAACAGTTTGTCCAGTTTTTTTGCAGGGATTTTCACTCTTTTGGTAGAATGTACAATCTTCCCGTCTCCAAATTTGAATGCTTTGAAACTGTGTGTATCAGTGTTCACCAGTTTATTCGCTTCCTTCTAGTTTAGTTCACTCACATAGCCTTCAAGCCGTTTTTCTCCAAACACCGTGCGTGTGTATGCTGTTATCAATAACAGCAATTCCTGGAGATTCTATCATCAAAATCTCTGCATTGAATGTCTCCGCATTAGCAAGTGATTCATTCGCAATGTGATATTGCACTCTTCTGCATCTTCAGATTTATTATTTTCTTCAGTTAGCCCAACCCTGTGCAGACAGTTTCTTGCTCAGTGGTAAGTATTTTGACAAGCCACACATTTTGATCTCCTGCCATACTTGTTTAATGGATTTTTGCCAGGTAATGTTACTCTTGTCTGGTCACTCTGGGATCTACGCTTGCTATACTCTTGTTTCTGATCAGTGAAGTGTGCCATTTCCCGTCTCAAACTAATTCCAACTGTTGTCTTGCCAGACTTTTCTCCAAAAATCCTCTTCAGTGCCGATTTTGTAGATGCAAATGTAAGTTCTGTACATGCAGTTAATGCCAGTTGTCCATCCTTTGTGTCTAGACAGGCAGTATCCAGTAATTTAAAAGCTAATACTGCATCAGGAAGTTCCATTTTGTATTTATGTATGTGACTGCACTTTTTTTCAAAATCAGTAATATATTTCAGCCATGTCAAAGTCTGAATGTGCCTCATAAATCAGATCTTTTCCTCATTCAGGAAAGCTAAGTCAACTGTATTTATTAGCATATTCATATTGTCGTCTTTGTTCAAATCTTTGACCGAAATTCCAATCCCGGTCTCCCTCACTCTTCCTGAAAGCGACAGCACAACTGCAAGGGCCTGTTTGTTCTTTTCGAGCCCTGTAACACGAGTCCATATTCCAATTTCATTTCTCCAGCTTTCGTAAGACTCGCTGTCCTCAAATGCCGGCGAGATCCTATAATTGGAAACCATCCTCTGCTACCTCTGTTAATGCTCAAGCAGCAAAGACAAGTTTCTCTTTCGTTTAAACAACTTTACTTTCAACAACTCCAATCAACCCATGAGGACTGCCATCTTGATTCTACAACTTGTGTTCTCGATATTTATTGCTTATTTATTTATTATTATTAATATTATCTTTTTGTTTTGTATTTGCACAATTAGTTGTCTTGCACATTGGTTGTTAGTCCATCTCTGTTGTGAATGGTTTTTCACTGATTCTATTGTTTCTTTCTATTTACTGTGAACACCCACAAGAAAATGAATCTCGTGGTAGTTTATGGTTACATATATGCACTTTGATAACAAATTTATTTGAACTTAACAATTTGTAAAAGATTAATGAAAATAAACCCCCAAACTTACAGTAAAAAAACATGACTATTTCTTTCTATAGTGGAACTTCATGTATCCAAATATGCTTGCATGTGTGTACACACACACACACACACACACACACACACACACACACAAACCACACTTGCTCCCACACACTTTTGTAATACTTCATATCTGGTTATATATATTACTTGCAAATGATATGTCTGGAACAATAATTTTTGAAAATCATGGGAAAAGAATTTTGTTACAGACTAGAATAGCAGCTGCTCCATTTCTTCTTTGGCTCATTTTACTGAGCTGTCTGTTTTAAAGTTTTGAGCATCCAGTTGGTGACAGATATTAATAACGGTTGTCAAGTTAATGTTTACAGCTAGCCTTAATTAAATGAAGAATGTTTTCTGGAGAATAACAGTTTGCACAAAAAACCAGCACTCATGCAATATTTCATAAGAAGTGGCACTTTTTCTAACTATCCATCACCGAGCTTTTGACTTACTTGCACTGTCGCCACCCAAGTTGCAATGTGGTGATAGGTTACAAACTTGAAGCTGATTTCTTCACCAGCTGTCAACTATATGGTTTAAACCCAAAAGCTGATGAAAGTCAGATTGAAAGTACTTTCCGATGCAGTGCTACTCTTAGTTCATTCAGCTTTTAAAAAATATATTTAAAGAACCACATTTAATTTATTTGACTTCTTCATTACTCTGAACACGCTCCAAAATTGTGTGAGGTTGTGAGATTTGACGAGATATTGAGACAGATGGGTTTTGGAAACTTGGTGAGGTGGGGGTGGTGTTCTGGGAGCGTGCGTTGAATGAAGACCATGTTGCATGGAGGACTTATGAGGCTGAGCCAAGGAGAAAAATGAGTGTTGAGGTTTGATTCCTGACCTATCCTGCTACATGTTGGCTGAGGTTAAATTAGAACAGGGGTTCCTGACTTTTTTATGCCATGGACCCCTACCATTAACCGAATGGGTCCGTGGATCCCAGGTTGGGAACTCCTGAATTAAAAGACATGAAAACAAAAATATTCCAGTGATTCTGCTGGAAGTGTACGTTCAAATGTATTTTTGCTGAAGACATGTTCCATTCTGCTTGCTGCAGCTCAATAGCTTGTCTCTTTCATTATGTTCCACAGAACATTAGAAAGTATTCAGTTTAGTGACTGAAAAAATACATGGATATACTTTATACTTTATTGTCGCCAAACAATTGGTACTAGAACGTACAATCATCACAGCGATATTTGATTCTGTGCTTCCCACTCCCTGGATTACAAATATTAAATATTTAAAATAGTAAAAATTAGTAAATATTAAAAATTTAAATTATAAATCATAAATAGAAAATATAAAAATGGAAAGTAAGGTAGTGCAAAAAAGCCGAGAGGCAGGTCTGGATATTTGGAGGGTACGGCCCAGATCTGGGTCAGGATCTGTTCAGCAGTCTTATCACAGTTGGAAAGAAGCTGTTCCCAAATCTGGCCATACGAGTCTTCAAGCTCCTGAGCCTTCTCCCAGAGGGAAGAGGGACAAAAAGTGTATTGGCTGGGTGAGTGGTGTCCTTGATTATCCTGGCAGCACTGCTCCGACAGCGTGCGGTGTAAAGTGAGTCCACGGACGGAAGATTGGTTTGTGTGATGTGCTGCGCCGTGTTCACAATCCTTCTGGGAAATACCATGATGTTTTGTAATTTTTAAAAAGAATTACGGAAACTAATTCTATTTCATTCAAATTGTATTTTGCAGGATTTAAAAAAGTATCATTTCTACTACTGGTTTGCATTTCCTGCATTGTGCTTCACTGAAGCAATACCCATAATCCAGCCACCAGTCAGCTTGGCAGACAAGTTCTCAACAAGTCAGGTATTAATGGATGGATGATTTCCTTCTGGACTGTGGTGATTTCCCCATGGATAAATGTCAGAGCACCCTCAGAATTTGTGCAATTCCTTTTGTTAACAGAACCTGGCCTTCCATATGTGAGTGAAATGAAATGCACAATTTGAATGGCAGAAACTATTTCTCAGTTGTCTTAAGTTTGGTTCAGAAAGCTTTCATTTTGGACTATTTATCTTCTTGCTTTCACTTCTCTGGTGATGAATGCACGCTGCTGAGAGCTGGAACTGTAATGTATCTGACCCTGTACAATCAATGTGAGAACTCAAACATGAGGAAATCTGCAGATGCTGGAATTTCAAGCAACACACATAAAAGTTGCTGGTGAACACAGCAGACCTCTTCCTAGAGATGCTGCCTGGCCTGCTGTGTTCACCAGCAACTTTTATGTGTGTTACAATCAATGTGAGCACAGTTTAGAATGGTACATCAATGGTTCCTATAAATGAAAAGAAGTTGAGAGAAATGATAATTAGTTTTGTCCATGAACTTTCATATTTTTATAGTTCAATGTCTCTGTGCAACGCCATGTATCCAATTCACTGTTTAAAAGGCCTGTAATCCTCTTATTTAGACCTAAAGTAGTTTGTGTCACATTTAACTGCAATGAACTCAATCTGCCTTTTCACCAAATCTATAATGTATGCACTGTATTTTAATTGTATGGTTAAGTAGCATAAACAGGAGAAAATCTGCAGATGCTGGAAATACAAGCAACTCACACAAAATTTTGTGTGTGTTGCTTTAAGTAGCATAGCCATTTTTGTTTGTTACATTGGCATAGTTGGGTTTTGAGATACATTTACCAGCTGGTAGATATGTCGTTAGGTCACCAAAGCAGGGCTTATGGACACATCTTGCCAATTAGAGTACCTTTTCCCTTTCATTACCTCCAGAATCTTGCCTCCAGCTATCCAGATTTGATATCATATTCCAGGAATTAGGAAACTACCTCGAGCAGGACATATATAGAAAAGAAGGCTTGCAGAAGGAAGTTGGATTTAGAGTACTAGGAATACTAATTATTAGCAAACAGCAGTATTGAAATTGGTAACTAATAGTGATAGTGACTCACCTGTTGACTTTCAAAAATGTGTTTCTGGCTTTTTTTTATGTGTGCAATATCAAACTGGTAATGTAATATTTTACCTGAACCAGCATTAATAATAAAACTTGCAATTGATAACCGTGGAACTATAACTATGCAATCAAAGCAGACCAAGTCTCTCTAAATTTCAAATATTTATGTCAGTTTTAGTTTCTGCATTTGAACTATCTGCCTAGTGACCTTCAATTCAAAGCTCTTTCCTTTGTTGTAGTGAGCATCTTGGTTTCCATTCCCTTTTTCCCATTTGTCTGCTGCTGAAATTAATAGTCTCATCTGTGCAGTTAGCATTTCATCCAGCCAGCAATTGCCTGCAGAATTTTTATGGGCCATTTGAGCCAAAACTTGTTCCAACCTGAATTTCACATTCTGAATGCCATGCATGAATAGGAAAAGTACCAGTGAGGTTCTTTAATTAATCAGGTTAAAAGGAATCCTTACTGCCTCATAAGGTATAAAGAAGCAGCTGTGATTAGGCCTCTATATTCTGTCTAGCACAGAAGACTGGGCTAAGGGTGTGTCTGTGCCTTTGTCATTAATCCAAGATCTAGGATAAACTTTCACAATTACTCATAAGATCTCCAGATCTCTCATTCTCTCTCTCTCTCTCTCTCTCTCTCTCTCTCTCTCTCTCTCTCACACACACACACACACACACACACACACACACACACACACACACACACACATTCTCCCCACATACTCGGCCTCCTTTTCACAGTCATTGTCTCTTCTCCAAGTCCTTTTCCTTTTCTCCAGCCCTGGAAAGCTGGGGCCTGGTGCTTTCTCACCAGCACCTTGTCATGTTTAGCTCAATTTGCACCTACCTGATGCTGAACCAGTACCAACATAATTCTGGCCTGGCTCATCTTCACACTGGATGCCCCCAAGTCTGACTGAGCAGAATGTCTGTTTTATTTCCTCCATTTAGAAGTTTACATTTTGAAGTGAGTTTTTGTTACTGTGCCAAAATAACAATTATAAAACAGTATTACAGTTTTAAAATTTTCTTTTGAAACTTACATAATTATACAGGTTCTGTCAGGACGAAGTCTTTGCAAAACTGCCTGTGTTATTTGCTGACTTATTTTTATCACTTAATTAGATCCAGACTCTCCAAGAAGCTTATGATGAACTTTGCCAAAAGGAGGAAACTACAGCGATTCCTTATTTTCTGGCCAAGTACACAGAACATTCTGTTTCATTGACAGCTTTGAGAAATTGGAATGAATTTTTCAAAGGTCAGACCAAGGTACAAATTTACATCAAAGGATTAGGTGTGTAATAGTTAAAAAGAAAAGGTTTGGTGAGTTTGTGAAGGTAGTTGAATTATTTTAGCAAAGCAACTTTTGACTGTTTATTACAGCTTGTCAGTCCAGTGCTAGCCTACTCATACTGGGGATTATCCAGGGTAATTTTACATATGATATTCAATTATATATTGTTGCTGTTGTGCATGAGCAATTTTGTGCATTGATCTGTCCAAGCTCTGTATGTTAAGTTTAGGAATCAGGGCATATAATTTTTCACAGTAGTTCCATTTGCAGTTGTGCAGGGATAAACCCCAGTTCTGTTAGTTTTTTTTTTACCAAATTCTGAGTCGGCGCTCCATCCTTTGAAAGTACTGAGACTACAGCCAACCTTGGGTAACAAATGGGCTCCGTTTTTGCAGACATCTATAAGTTGATTTGTCTGAATGCACAAAAATCACTCAATTATGGTACCCATACTATGGTAATATTGTATTGAATAGTATCTGGCATCAAAAGCACTTAAGACTTATAAAAGTAACAAGCACTGAAAGTGGAGAGAGAAGAGAGAAGATATTTGTTAAGCTATTCATAGAAGTGAGTGTATTATTGAATTTAATAATACTTTAAAAATAATAATATTTAATAATATGGGGAGGGAGGAGAAGATGGCAGTGCGCGCGGCCATTCCGAATGATGTCGTATTTGTGAAGTAGGATGCCGTGCGCAATCCTGATTTAATGCAGGTAGCTGTGAGAAGCATGGAGGAACATCTGGAGAAACTTCTGAAATGCCCGCTTCGCTGCCGCTGCTACTGTGCGATCGAGAATCTCCGGAGGGGAAGGCCCTAAATGCTTGGCTTTGCCTATTGCCTGTTGCTAGGGCTGAGGTTGAAGTGCTTGGCAGAGATGGTGCTCGGTGTTGGAGAGCTGGTCAGAGGCTCAGAGTTTTCGGACGGACTCGGAGTCGGACTGTGGTCAGATGCTTCCAGGATGCTGCATTGGCAAGTTAGCGGCGCTGGAGGTTCACCGTCTGCGTGAAATGATGGGACTTTCGAGAGACTTTGAGACTTTTACCGTGCCCATGGTCTGTTCTTATCAAATTATGGTATTGCTTTGTACTGTTGTAACTATACGTTATAATTATGTGGTTTTTGTCAGTTTTTAAGTCAGTTTGTCATGTGTTTCTGTGATATCATTCTGGAGAAGCATTGTATCATTTCTTAATGCATGACTGTGTGTCCTCATAATCTAATCTAATCTATGGGAGCCTGTTGCATAGAGGGATCTGTATGAGGCATTTGTAACTTAGGGTTGGCCTGTACTCTCATTTTGCTTCCCCAGGAAGCAGAATTGCAGAATTGTTATAGGTGAGAAAACATAAAAATATCTCATATTCAACCCTTGAAGTATCATTTTATCAAAAACGTTAAAAAGATTTATCTGATGTATCGAGACACAGATTGAGTCCAGTCGATAAATTATCATCAAGTTAGGGCCATTTATCTTCAACTGAGCTCTTGCTAGGGGTATGTAACTTGTTTTGATAAGTTAGTGTTGTAGAATGTTACTGTGGTGGACTATTTTATATTGTTAATTTTGACGTCTCCATTTTGCAACTGATGTCACCAATTGGTAGGTCACAGTCGGTGTCTATGATCCATGCACCTTAACACAGTATCCAGGATGGCCTCTGAGAAACCTTCTCATCCTCATAGCCTATAACTGGTAAATACTTTCCTGCTTATATTCTGTATAAATACACTGAAAATAAAACATTTTCAAGAAATATATTGTTACATTTGAAAGCAGAATTCAAAAAAGGAAAGAATAAGAAAATGAGCATCATAATATAATTGTTTGAGGTGACTTCGATGATCACATTGTTATTATAGTGTACTTGGGTTCGATTGCCTGATATTTCTAGTGACTTACACCTCCTGTGAACGAATTCAATCAGTGGTTCCCAACCTTTTTTTTTGCCATGGACCCCTACCATTAACCGAGGTGTCTGTGGAGCCCAGTTTGGGAACCCCTGAATTAAATAAAGGTCTATTCTTTACAATGTGTTGCATGGGTTGTTTCTCTCTTAAGATGGTGAAATGCTGTGTGCAATTGTGTCTGTTTCTTTCTGTTTGGAAACAGTTCTGGGATTTAATTGCTTTTCCCTGTGATGATAGGGGTAGCTTTCTGGACTCACTTGAAGTTCTCTGCTTCAGAGATCGAACAATGCAAGGAGTCCGAGACATCCGGCACAGTATCGTCTTTGAAATAAAACTACCGCAACTCGCGTCTGTCACAGGTAACTGTTAACCAGTAATGTCGACGAACCTCAAGAAGGTTTTCCATGGTACTGTATGGAAAGAAATTTCTGGTTATTTTTATGCAATCGAGCCATAGTTCTCTATGTACAGCACAGAAACAGGCCCTTTGGCCCATCTAAAGCATGCCTACTCCCATCGACTTGCACCGGGACCATAGCCCCACTATCCACGTATCTATCCAAAGTTTGCTTAAACTTTGAAATCGAGTTTGCGTGCACCACTTGTGTTGGCATCTCTTTCCACACTCTGAGTGCAGAAGTTTCCCCTCATGTTCCCCTTAAGATTTTTACCTTTCACCCTTAACCCATGAGCTCTGGTTGTAGTCCCACCAAGCTTCAGTGGGAAAAAACCTGCTTGCATTTACCCTACCTATACCCCTTAAAGTCTGTTGAGTTCTCAGTACTTTTAGTCGGTGCTTTATATCCATATTAGCTGCAGAAAAAGACTTGGTAATAAATTGCATAGTGTATATATGGTTGCATCATTCAATCTCCATGTATTGGGAAAATACTCTGCAGATCACAAAGTGCGCAATCGTTCTGCCTATATTTGCTGCACTAAGCCCTGATGTTGCTCAGTTTGCATGTAGTGGTGCAACAAATGTCAGAAGGTCACCATTAATGTTTATTATTCTTATTTTTTTTTGCCACAAGCCGCTGAGGCAAAAACAAACCATCACTGTGCCCGTAGTCTATCTCAGTATGAAACCTCCACTCAGGAATAACTCCCCCCCCCCCCCCAACTCTGCTATCTTTTCTTACCCCTGTCTTAATGCAATTACAGTTCCCTGACATATTATTCTCCCAGTTCGTAGCGAACCGTTGACCCAACCTATTTACTTACTGATTAACGCTGAATCTGCTGACCCCCTTTCCCCAGCTCCAGATTGTTCTTGTCCATTAACTCCAATGTAGTAGATTTCAATTTTGTGCTTGAATGGCAGAACTTGGAAAGAAAGCCTTAAGTCCCAATCAGTAGCACTGAATAATACAGGCTCGTGCACAGCTGAATAATACAGGCTCGTGCACATCTGAATAAACAGACTTGTGCACATGTAGCTCACTGGGAGTAGACCCATGAGCGTAGCCTTTACTGCATTTCAGAACATGGCATTACGGGTGAACCTCAATCCTAACTTCTGACAATGAATTTACAGGATGTCCGAAGTGTGTTGGTTGGGAGAAAAACCAGAAGGGAAGTCTGGGTCCAAGGATGGTCAATCTCAGTGAATGTATGGATCCTAAGAGGTAAGTTTTCACCTTTCCATCCAGTCCAATACCTGGTATTCACTTAGTTACCCAGATATGTGTGCATAAAGGATTGCTCTATATTTGTAATGTAAACACAATTAAAAGCTGCTCTCCTTCTATCTAGGCATGCTCCATACTGAATTCAATCACTTCAAATAACAAGCCTTTCCTCTTTGCATCAGAACTGGATTTATTGTGTAGGGAGATTTATTTTCGCCAATATTTATTACAGTTATAAAGTACTTGTAGGAGCCATGCATCTGTCCTCTATCTGCCTTGCAGTCTGTGTTGCGGTGTTTATTAAGGTAACTAGCCACATGAGGGGGGGGTGGTAAAAGTGAAGGGAATAAGTTATGTTTTGGTGCTTGGTTCTGTGCAGTTTGTATTAGCTGAGGGCCGACAGAGGGTGCATCTTTTGCTGACCGTTCAATAACGCTCAAATTATGCTTAGTTTGCACTTGGGTATGCTTTAAGTTTCATTGCTTCAAGATTGTATGTTTGCTAATTGCTAATAAAGGATCAAAATACATACCGTTGACTTCGGGAGCAGTAGTTATTGGAGTGAGGGCGCGTCATGCAAGTAGAACAAATCCTTAGGGTCACCGGCAGCAGCAATTGTTTTGGTTTGGTTTGGTTTGGTCACTACAGTACTCAACAACAGTGGTCCCCAACCTCCGGGCCGCGGACCAATCGGCAATCGCCTCTGATCTGGGCCAACATTTACGTGCCGGGCAGCACTTAATTAATTAGCTTGTTTATTTCGGCTTTTTTCTTAAAAATGTGCTGGGTACGTTCCAGCTACCGCTGCACCGCTGCGTACTTCGCGGCAATTTATCGGTCCGCGGCCCGGAGGTTGGGGACCACTGCTCAACAAGACACATTATCCTAGTTTTTCTCTCTGAAAGGTACTAATAGATTATTGGATTTTTCCAGCATTTCCTTTCATTTCAGAATCAAATAACTGCTTATTCTGCATCTCATTACAACATTATTTGTGTTTACTCTTGCTTTTCTTCCCCCCCCATTTTTCTGCATCTGTTTACACCTTCAGACAGATGGAATATGATGAAGAGAATGGCGAATACTTGTTTGAGATCGCTGTCCCATACCATTTCCTCAAGTTCTCTGCTCTGTCAGTCTGTGCATTTCCAGCACTTCCGTTCCTCTTTCAGATTTCCAACTTTTGTAGCTTTTTTGGAAGGTTAATTAAGCAGGACAGCATTAAGTAAGCTGCACGTTGCAATGTTTCAGGGATTTCAGCAGATATGTAATTGTTTTTCTCTTGTTGAAGGCTGGCTGAGTCATCTGTTGATCTCAATCTTAAATTGATGCGTTGGCGCCTGGTCCCAACTCTTGACCTGGAGAGTGTTGTGAATACACGGTGCTTGCTACTGGGAGCTGGGACGCTGGGCTGCAATGTGGCACGAACACTCATGGTAAGGAGTGGTTTATAACTGGATCATAAAAGTGAACAGTGAAGAAATTGGCCCTTTCAGCTCAATTCATCCATGCTAATCCCAATGTCTATCAATGTTAGGTCCTTTTGCACAATTAGGCCTGTTTCCCTTTAATCCTTCCTTATCCAAGTATCTGCCAATGCCTTTTAAATATCCTAATGACATCTGCCTCCACTACTTTCTGTAGTTAGTTTCTGTCTTTGAAAGATTTACTTTGTCAACTATCCATTACAATTATAAGTTGAAATTAGGCTAACTAGTAAGAATAAGTTGTGCAAAAAAGGGAGAAAACAGAAGTGGTGAGGTAGTGTTCACGGGTTCAATGTCCATTCATAAATCTGATGGCAGAGGGGAAGAAGCTATTCCTGAATCATCGACTCCTGATATTTATTTAATGAGATACAACGCTGAATAGGCCTTTCCAGCCCTTTTAGCCATACTGCCCAACAATCCACCACACCCCCCCACCCCAGCGATTTAACCCCAGCCTTATCAATGATCAGTTAACCTTCCAGCAGGTACTCTTTGGGCTGTGGGAGGAAACCGGAGCACCCGGAGGAAACCCACGCAGTCACGGGGGGGAATGTACAAACTCCTTACAGACAGCAACGGCAATTGTACCCAGGTTGCTGGTACTGTAAAGCATTATGCTAACTACTACGCTACTGTGCTGTCCCAGTCTGCTAAAATAGGGTCTTTTTTTGATGACTTCTTTTCAAATCATGAAATAATTTTGTCTCAAGCAGGTAGTTGAATCTGGATCGTTATAAGTACTTTAAACGAATGCGGGAAAATATTTGATAGGTGGAGGAATAGAGGAATATGAAGAGACGGCACAAAAGAGGGGCTGAGGCCGGCATAGATCAGCCAGGATGATATTGAACATCAGGGTTGAAGGCCTGATGCCCTATTCTCCCTCCTGGTTTGCCTTGGCTCTTGTATGAGAACACACGCACGAACAAACATTATTGTGCAGTATCTATGAGTTAATAGGTTCTGTGTAGTTGTTCAGTAAAGTTAGACTACAGTTGAATAACATTTGTCACTGGCTAAGAAGTTAAAAAGACTGGTAATATTGGAATTCATGAATCGGAAATGAGTTAAAGTACCTGGTTTTGCATTTATCTGGTATGAACTGTTGAACACACTGTTTCTGTAGCAATAAATTTTGACTTGATGCTCATGGCTTATAAGCATAGCAGTAATACTATCTTAAATGTACATCTTAAATATAGTTTCTACTATTAAGTTTGAATTATTAATTTTTTCCGGGTAGTGAACCATGCACCGATTTTTAACTTATTGCCCATTACGCCGCTGACATTTAGGGCAGCAATGAAGGTCCTCCAGCTTTGGCAGGGTTCAGGGCTTCCTTCATCATGTCAGTAGCTTCCTCTCAGTTTTCACTACTGTCTGTCATGCAAGTCCTGGGCGGAGTCTCAGGAATACCATCGCACTCAGATATAGAAGGATTCTTCATTGCAGTTTCAATAACGATTGTTTTTTGATCAGCCAGGGTCGTTAGCCCTGAGCTGAACTCCTGAACCTGGAGGACTGGTGGGCACTATTAATCTGGTCTCTATCCTTTGACTTGTTTAGCATGCGGTGACCTTACCAAGAGCCAAAGCATAAAGCCCAGACTCCAACCAACATAGCTCTCGAGGTTATTGAGCACAAAAGCCTCCAAACTCTATGACAAGGTTGTGTTCCTCTTGGAGGATTATACATCAAAGACCTCCTTTAATCATCAAAACCTTCGCAGAATCATGCATTTTAAAAATAGGTGTTTAAGTCCATAAGACCATAAGGTACATGTAGTAGTAAAGGCAAACCACTCAGCCAAGTGAGTCTGTTCTGCCACTCAATCATGGCATATTTATTTTTCTCTCTCGGTTCCATCTTCTTGCCTTCTCCCTTTTGCCTTTGACATCTTTTCTAATCAAAAACCTATCAACCTCCACTTTAATGTGGTGAAGAATTCCTCTGACTAAAGGAATTCTTCATCATCTCAGTTCTACAGAGCCGTCCTTTAATTCTGAGTCTCTACCCTCTGTTCCTAGACTCTCCCACAACTAGAAACAGCATCTATATCCAGGCCTTTCAATGTTCGGTAGGATTCAGTGAGATTCTTTCTCTCAGCCTTTTGAACTCCAGAATGTACAGACTGAGGGACATCAAATGCCCTTCATTCATTAACCCTTTCATCCTTGGATCATCCCTGTAAACTTCCTCTGGACCCGCTCCTATACCAGTGAATCCTTCCTTAGATATGGAGCCCAAAACTGTTCACAATAATCCAAATGTAGCCTTTTAAACCCTCAGCATTACATCCTTGGTTTAATATTCTACTCCGCTCAAAGTGAATGCTAAGATTGCATTTGCCTTCCTTACGGCCCACTCCCAAGTTCACCTTTAGGGAAAGCTGCACTAGGTGTCCCAAGTCCCGTTACATCTGCGATTTCTGAATTCTCTCTACCAAAGGCTGTTGACTTCCCTCCATTGTATTCCATCTGCCCATTCTTTTTACCCTTAACTCTACCCACAGGAATTCTACTGATGCTCTGTCATTTCTTGCTAAGGATTTGATTTTTTTTTAACCATCCATCATAGTTTGAGGATAAAGGGGAGTCTTTTTAGGACCGAGATTAGGAAAAACTTCTTCACACAGAGAGTGGTGAATCTGTGGAATTCTCTGCCACAGGAAACAGTTGAGGCCAGTTCATTGGCTATATTTAAGAGGGAGTTAGATGTGGCCCTTGTGGCTAAAGGGATCAGGGGGTATGGAGGGAAAGCTGGTACAGGGTTCTGAGTTGGATGATCAGCCATGATCATACTGAATGGCGGTGCAGGCTCGAAGGGCCGAATGGCCTACTCCTGCACCTATTTTCTATGTTTCTATGCTTGCCCCTTCTGCCCACCTACCTTTCCAATAGGATGTGTATCCTTGGAAGTTTAACTCAGCTCTGATCTTGCTTCAGCCAAGACTCTGTTACCCACAATATCAAATCTGTAAACTTCCAACGCCTCTACCTTGTTTCATATACTGCATGCGTTCATATATAATACCTTCAGTCCTGTGTTCACCACCTCTCTTCTCAAATGCTCTCTGAAGCTAAATTCTTATCTTTTTCTAAACTTTCTATCTTTATTTTTTTATTTGGGGGGCTTCAGTGATGCGTGCACTCTGCTTCCCTTTTAGTTGATCTGTACTTTTCCAGTCTATTGAACCCACTCACCTAGTATTTAATTAAAAGCACTACTATTTAGTTATAATCAGTTACTCCCACTCCTAAACACTTACCCTGCTATCTTACCAATTCCTAAAATCTTTCCCTTGTAAGATGCATTCAGCTCCTTTTGGCGAGTGACTATTAAATTTGCTTTACGCATTGCACTTCACTGTGTTTAAAAAAATCTTCCACTTGGTTGCATTATGCTTACTTATTTGTAAAGTGTTATTGAATTACAGAACAGAATGAGGCTGAAGTTATATTAAAAAAAATTTTCAAATGCTGGGAATCGGTAACAAAAGCAGAAACTGTTGGGAAAACTCAACAGATCAGGCAGCATCTTTGGAAAGACAAACTGCTTTTAATGACGAATTTTCAACTCAAAATGTTAGCTCTGTTTCTCTTTACACTGATGCAGCCTAATCTGTTGAGTACTTCCAGCATTTCGGTTTTAAATTATAGAATAAGCCTTTGTGAGTGTGGGCACGTGGCCAAGTGGTTAAGGCATTGGACTAGCGACCTGAAGGTCGTGAGTTCCAGCCCCAGCCGAGGGAACGTGTTGTGTCCTTGAGCAAGGCACTTAATCACACAGTGCTCTGCGACGACACTGGTGCCAAGCTGTATGGGTCCTAATGCCCTTCCCTTGGATAACATTGGTGTCGTGGAGAAGGGAGACTTGCAACTGCGACGACACTGGTGCCAAGCTGTATGGGTCCTAATGCCCTTCCCTTGGATAACATTGGTGTCGTGGAGAAGGGAGACTTGCAACTGCGACGACACTGGTGCCAAGCTGTATGGGTCCTAATGCCCTTCCCTTGGATAACATTGGTGTCATGGAGAAGGGAGACTTGCAACTGCTGGTCTTCCATACAACCTTGCCCAGGCCTGTGCCCTGGAGAGTGAAGACTTTCCAGGCGCAGATCCATGGTCTCGCAAGACTAACGGATGCCTTTAAGCCTTTGTGATCCAATTAGTTTGCACCAATTTGATCACTAAACAAGCCTCTCCTTCATAAAGAATCATATGTAAACACTGCTACAGTGACTTTTTCCTGCTCTTGAAAATGATATCCTGCACAAGTGAACAAAGGCTGTGGGTCTGAAATGTGTAATGATTCTCTTAAGTTGCTCATGAAATAACTTGTCCTTGAATCTTTTTAGAGTTGGGGAGTAAGGCAGATTACCTTTGTGGACAACGCAAAGGTTTCCTACTCCAACCCAGTGCGCCAGTCCTTGTACGAGTTCGAAGATTGTCTTGAAGGTGGGAAACCCAAAGCTCTGGCTGCAGTGGAAAAACTGCAAAAGATCTTCCCAGGCGTGGTGAGCATGGCTTTCACATTGTTTTTCCGATTTATAGTTCAGAATTATGACTCATTGCTGCTTTCAGGAATATCATTTGCAAGACAGTATTCAGTATTATGATGTTATATAATTTCTTAACACATCCACCTGTCATTGGTTCTAACATGATGGAAGCGTGCTTGGTAGCTTTAAAGGTAAAGATATTATAGGGAAGAATATTTGAGATGGTGGATCCAAAAAAAAAAAGAGATTTTATTGCTGTTTGGTAATTCTTTTGACAATTTTTATTTGCTTCAAAAGAAGTTTATTATTGCAGTGTTATGAGACCTGTTGTATCTTACACCATTGCTCATGAGGCTATTTAATGCCTACAGCTTCTTTATGAATCCATTAATTTTATGTCAGTGTTTCAACATGAATAATTGCTATGAAGCTAAAACAATGAGAATTTCATTCTCTTGAGTACCTAATAATAGACCTTTAAAAATAAATCAATCATAACAATTATAACTACTCCCAAACATTGTGCAAGTAATAAAATTTGTTAAAGAATGATTTTTGCATTTTATCTTTAAATTCTTGATGACATTTATGAGGAAGAAGCCATCTGTCTTATTGTAAACATCAAAATGCCTTTGTATGGTTTTATTCCGCATAAAAAGCTCGTATTGTTTAAACAATGTTCTTATGCTTGATTGAGGATGGTGGGGGATGTGGAGAAACAGATATGCTGGGAAATACTGGCGTGTGTTTATTTTATATTTGTATTGGACAGATTGTTGGATCTGTCTGAGCTCAAAGGTATATAGTGGATTCCGGTTAATCGGGACACATCAGCCCCTCAGGGAAATAGTTCAAAAGGTATTTTTAAAAAAAGAGAAAATGAGTAACAAATTATGTATTTAAGGAAGATATTGGACACCGCAGCACGATAAAACTGTGTATTAATTCCAAATAGTTATCAACAGGGGAGTTCATCCAGAGGCCACTGTCAAGTTCTTTTGGTTGACTGTAAATGAACAAAATCTAGTGTAGATAATGAACTGCCTTCATACAATGCTTTTGATGATTGCATCCTCCAAATCTTCATTTTCATTGTAATGTTTAAGATGATCGTCCATTCTTTCGAATTCTTCTTAGTTCCTCACTTCCAGTTGTTTCAGGCATCTCCAAGCCTGAGTGCTTAAAACCCCAGTGAATAAACCAGTTCTGAATTGTCCTGATGCTTATTTCTCACCAACTATCAGTGACAAATGTCACTACCTTTTGAACACAAATGCACGCAACTGAAGCTATTTAAAAACTGCTCGCTCTGAGCATGGTATAGTGTCTTGCAGCCTCACAAGCGCACGCATCAGACACTAGTTAGAAACTGTTCGGCAACAGTCTCCTAGCCCAGTTAAGCAGCATAGTGTCCCAAATAAACAAAGAGAATCCTGGCAATTTTCTCAATTGGTTTTTGTTCTCTAGGGTTGTCCCAAATAAGCAGCTGCCCTGATTAACTGATGGCCCAATTAACCGCAATCTACGGTATTTGTGATAATTTGTTATGAGTTTCTTCATTTGGTTCTGCATCAAATAAGAATCCTTGACACAGTTTCCCTCTCCATTTCCCTTTGGGTGATGACTGGTTTTGATTTCTTAAATAATTGTTTTGGGTTACTCATTGAATTCTTTAATTAGGTTGCATAGTTAACTTCTGTATTCATGGGAGTACAAATGAAGGAAATGCGATCGTTATTTATAATTTAGTCCGTTTTATCACTGGTACTGTATCTGCTCTATCCCCTTCTAAGTCAGTCTGATCTTCCAGTGTTCAAACAGGCATCTAACCAGAGCTTTGTTAATTTGTGGATGACTCTTGTTCCTTCATTCCAGTTGATTTATGATGAAGACTGAAATTCTATTGGCCTTTTTTTTATGTTAGCTTGTCATGAATTCAGTGTTTATTGCTTGTCTCTAGAGAGAAAGCTCAATGATTTTTCTTAGGGACTCCAGCTCTGGATTTCTCCTCGGAGGTTTCCTTCCAAAGCCTTCCCCATGAGTGGGTACAGCCGCAAGGCAGCAGAGGTTTGAGATCAGAGTTTCCCTTCTAGATGAGCTGCCAACCACGGCTGACGAGCCCCATCTGCCCAAAGCGACTGGTTTTAAGACGCCAGTAACCTGCTCTTGCCCCTTCTCCTATCAGTTGAAACAGTTCCGCCGGGCTTACATGTGACGACCAGGAACTGGAATTGATTGTCAGAGGCTATTTGAGACATACACCATTGGTCTTCCTCTTGTTACTCCAGATCCTTCCATTACCGAAACACCGTGCCAGTAACAGGATAACTGGCCACTCTACTTGATACCTATATATGTAGGTGAGTGGTAGGATCTGGGTTAGTTAGGGGAGAATTAAAAACAGGAGTTGTGTAAGTGGTGCTGATGCTCAGTGTGGACAATTGTCACACTGTGTGACAAACAATCAGCCACTTAGCTCCCAGTTTGGAGTCACACACAATATGCCACACTGCGTAAGGAAATGCTAGGTGTACCAGATGGACTTTCTTAGCAATTTGTTCAAATTCTCACTTTACCACTATTGACAGTGGTTTTTAATTGCAGATTTATTTAATTGGCTGAATTTACGTTTTCTGGCTGCCATAGCAGAGGTTGAATTTGAATTTGATCATTAATTCAGCTTTCAGAATTACTTTTGTTGTAACATAGCTACAGGTTCTTTAAGCTTGTCATAGCCGGGGGTGACGATGAAGACGAGCTCCCACTGCCTGTTAAATGCTCCCAATGGCGTACCCATCAAACAGCCTTTGATAGCCAAGCCCAGCTCCTGGCCTTCACATGTGGCTTAGCTATTCAGCCTGGCGGAGCCGTTTCTACTGACAGGAGAAGAGGCAAAGGCAGGTTACTGGTGCCTTAAAACCAGTTACTTTGGGCAGATGGGGGCTCATCGGCCGTGGTTGGCAGCTTGTCTAGGGGAAATGAGCAAACTTCACGTAGACAGCATCCAAGGTCAGGACTGAACCTAGATCTCTGGTGCTGCAGGACACTGGCTGTTCTGACTATTCCACTCTACTGATATTAACTGTAATTTTAAATAGCTTGCATCAATTTGATGTAATTAGTAATGGGCTACATATTCAAACCTTGAATATGTAGCCCATTAATTTCCACATGGTTTGAAATTAAGTATATGTAAATGGAGTAATGCGTCTTCCTAACTTTCTTTTTGGCTCTTTCATAACTTCTTGCTTCTCACAATTTAAAAAAAAATGTTCTGAACAGACTTTGGTTCAAAGTGAATGATCTTTTACCTGGACTATACTCTGCCACAAATTTGCCTCTGCAGTTTATCTACCAGTGCTCCTTTGTGAAGCTGGGTTGTCGAGTTCTTTTTAGTCATTTTGAAGAAAGGTTTTCTTCAAAAGGAATGCTCTCTTGGTCGTCCACTTTATTGTTCAGATTTCACTGGTGGGTTTATTTTGGCTGCTAAAGTTGTACAGCGGAGATTTCTTCAAAAAGAAGACCTGCAGGGATTTAGCACTTTTTGTAATTCCACTGTCGAATGTAATGAAGCAAGTTCACCATTGGAGAAGGGCTTTATCCAGTTTGCATACATCAGTATTATATACTTACATGATATAAATTGATGGTTAAATACTTGTGAGCATGTCAGAGGTGACCACCTTTCCACCCCCCGCCCAATCTCCCAATGTTGTTCTTTTTCTTTTTTTTAATGTCAGTTCACCTGAGGAATGAGATTTAACTTTTGATTTGAAAGGTAGCACCTCCCTCTTTATTACACAGGGGCATCTACACTTGCTTGATTCTTTAGTGGAGATTTGAACTCATTATCTTTCGTCTGAGCTCAGCCACGTCTGACGTTGGATATACGGATTTCTTTTAAAGTAAAGTTGATTGAATTCAAAAGACTGATTGGAAACAGAAAGGAAATAAGTAGATAAGTTTAGATCAGAGATTCCCAATCATTTTTTATGCCATGGACCCTTACCATTAACCAAGGGATCTGCAGACCTCCAGGCTGGGAACCCCTGGTTTTGATAGTTCAGCAGGGTAGAGGCCGTTGAAGTATTTTCAGCATGTTGAACCATTGTCTCTTGACACGCTTCAGCAGTGATTTTCTCAGCTATATACGGGCTGCCAACCCTAGTATTTTAGATGAAAGTGCAAAGAGGACCTGCTTAGTTTTAATGAAAAATCTCAAGGAGATTTTGAAATAATATTCTTTTAATGATTGGAATGTCTTTGGTAACTAATGAGTTTGTGTTATTCTGTAAGATGGAGTGTCCATAGTTATCAATTAAATTGTTGCACTTCAGTTGATCATTTGCCCTGTTGTAATTGTTGATGTCAATCCAAAACACCGACAATTCCTTTTCTCCCACAGATGCCACTCAACCTGCTGTGTTCTTCCAGCTTTTTTTTTGTACAGCTCAGTTTTTCATTTGAGATTATCAATCAGGTTGATAGTCTGTTATAGGATCTCAACAAGGTTCCTATCCATGGAGCTGTCCGTAAGCCAAATGGTGTGCAGGCTGGAAAAGCAGCCACTAAAGACCTGCCAAGGGCAACATGCAGTTAAACCCATGTGTCTAATTTAACCATTCCAGTATTGCAATGAACCGAGCTCCCACACAACAGAAGATGCCTGCAGCCTCACAGCAATTGGCAAATCCGTCCAACCAGTCAGTCACCCAAGTCCTCGCTCATATACAGGCTGTATGCGAGTCAGCTGTTTGTAACTTGAGGAGAACCTGTAATTCACAGTGATTCATCATTCAGATTTGTTTGGAAATTTGCTTTCAAAAATATGCCTTTCAAAACCTATGAAGCCTTTTTTGGAGATGGATTTGGTTGATGGTGTTATGGACAAAACAAAACAGTACATGAGAGGCAGTTAAATGTTTCGCTTTCGCTGGTTGAAATATCCCCAAGAAGGAAAGTGTGTTGCTGTCTGCTCACCACTGACTACATGAGAAACTCAATCCTTGGCTGGAACTGGTACAAATGGAGTAAGTAGATGAAATGCTAATAGATGATGAACATTTCCAAGAAAGCTTAATACATCAACTCAGAGGTTCAATAATCCAGTCTACAATTTCTGGATTTCCCAGTTGGAGGACATCATCTCCATTTGGCATGTTGTAGTGAAAATTTATTTCTTCCTGCTGGAAGCAATGAATTTCAACATTGGGTGGGCTAGTGGGCTTGATTGTGTAATTTAAAAAAAAATGTTACTATTGGAACTCGATACACAGGAGGATTATTGGTTCAGTAAATAATGTTACAGAGTTTTAGATTATTGTAACCTGGTCAACATTCAAAGTTCAAAGTAAATTTATTATCGAAGTACATATATATCAACATATGGTGCCCTGAGATTCATTTTCTTGCAGGCATTCACAAAGAAACACAATTGAATTAATGAAACACTGCACACAACAAAGATTGACAAACAACCAATGTGCAAAGGACAATAAATTGGACAAGTACAAAAAAAGGGAGGAAAATAATAATAAATATTGAGAACATGAGTTGTAGAGTCTATGAAAGCGAGCCCATAGGATAGGTTGTGGAATCAGTTCAGTGTTGGGGTGAATGAAGTTATCCACTCTGGTTCAAGAGTCTGATGGTTGAGGGGTAATAACTGTTCCTGAACCTGGCGATGTGCATCTCCTTCCTGATGGCAACAGTAAGAAGAGAGCATGACCTGGATGGTGTGTGTCCTTGATGATGGATGCTGCTTTCCTGCGACAGGACTCCTTGTAAATGTGCTCAGTGGAGGTCTGAACTTGTGATGGACTTGGCTCTATCCACTACCTTTTTTGAGCTTTTCCATTCAAGGGCATTGGTGTCTTCCTACCAAGCCGTGATGCAACCAGTAGGTATACTCTCCACCATGCAGCTATGGACGTCTGTCAAAGTTTTAAATGACGTGACAAATATTTGCAAACTTCTAAGAAAGTAAAAGTGCTGTCGTTCCTACTTTGTAATGGTACTTATGTGTTGGACCTAGGACAGATAATCTGAAATGATAACGCCTAGGAATTTAAAATTGCTGACCCTCTCCACCTCTGATTCCCCTAATGAGGACAGTGTCATGGACCTCCAGTTTCCTTCTCCTGCGGTCAATAATCGACTCTTTGGTTTTGCTGACATTGAATGAGAGGATGTTGTGGCACCACTCAGCCAGATTTTCAATCACCCTCCTATATACTGATTCATCACCACCTTTCATTTGGCCAACAACAGTGGTGTTGTCAGCAAAATTAAATGTGGCATTGGATCTGTACTTAGCATCACAGTCATCAGTATAAAGTGAGTAGAGCAGGGGACAAAGCACACAGCTTTGTGGTACACCTGTGCTGATGGAGATTGTGGAGGAGATGTTGTTGCCAATCCGAATTGACTAGGTAGGGTCTGCAAATGAGGAAATCCAGGATCCAGTTGCACAAGGAGTTATTGAGGCTAAGATCTTGGAGCTTGGATCATCGCTTTTCACAGCATTTTAAATTAGGAAGCTACTCTGTCTTTGCTGCTATCGTGATTCTTTTTAAAGGGCTATGCAATTGGTTCTTTTCCCTTCTGTATTCTCAAATCGCCACTTTTTTTTCAAATGCATGTCAGTTTGCTTTTGAAGGGAACTTAGCATGTAAACACTACAAAATTGGGCAAATTACCGGACTAGTTTGATGCAGTGAGATTTTCGGCAAAGAAAGCTGCCTCCCACTTCAAGCCCTTACAGTTGTGAACACAGAAAAAGAGCTGATTTCTTTTTTGCTGGTGATTTGCTACCTCACAATCTGTATCACTTGAGTTTTATCTCTTCAAGTTTTGTTCAGGCTCTTGAACGAAAGGGGATGAATACACTTACTTAAGGACATCTATCTTGTTATTCCATGCTCATTATTTATATCTGCATTGGCACAGTTTGATGTCCATTGATCCTGCTTACAGTTACTGTTCTATAGATTTGTATTTTACAGATTAAAAAATCTCAGAGTTGTATATGGTGAAATATATGTACTCTGATAGTAAATTTTACTTTGTACTTTGAGTTTCTGAATGTACCGCTGCCTTCTTTCAGAGAGTGAGTTTTTAAAAAGATCTTCAGCATCCTTCCAATCTTTTGAGCGGTCTCTTCTGCTAAGGGAAATAAATTCTTCCTGTTCACCTCATCATGGGCCCTCGTAATTTTATGAGTACATCTCCCCTCACAACCTCTGTTGTAAAGTAAACAACACTAGCTTAAGTAATCACCTCTCATCAATGGAATTGTCCAACTAAGTTCACATGTTTCCTTTCATTCCATTTAACTAACTGCAGCTTTTCAATATATCTTTCTTTTCCCTTTTTTTCTGGTGCACTTGCTTAGGTTCCTCTTAGATTTGTCCTACCTCCTTATCTTAACTGCTTCCTTCGGTGGCATTTTCCATGCTCTGACCTCACTGAGAAAAG
The DNA here is from genome assembly GCF_963921235.1 of Mobula hypostoma. Lineage (NCBI taxonomy): Eukaryota > Metazoa > Chordata > Chondrichthyes > Myliobatiformes > Myliobatidae > Mobula > Mobula hypostoma. Next base: position 61,100,865 of record NC_086111.1, on the reverse strand, counting down.
AAAACTCTCTTTATTTTCCTTTTCGATTAATCAAGGTTTCTATTTTATGTCATGATTGTAGTCACTAGAACTAAGCTGACAATAATTGAGTGTAGTTTGTAGCAACAAGTTAGCAAATCAAATGAAAAGCTGCTGTTTTTGAGCTGTTTGCTGTGTGCCAAGCTGTTGCCATGCTTAGTTTCTGCCTACAGGGGGAGATGGTGAGTAATGACAAATCTTCGCAGCAATCACAATAACCAGTGTTTGGAGTACTGCATTGGCTGTTGTTGCAGGATTACAGCTTTTAGATTTGTTGTGATTCCCAGTCATCGTCGCATGTGTGTGAGATTCTAATTAGACTAAGAATGGCGTCCCTACATTGCAATGTAAATGTGCCAGAATAAAATTGCTTATTGTCTGATACATTCATTTCTCCTGGGAGAAAGATAGATAGATAGATACTTTATTGATCCGGAAGTTAAAATGTCACAGTAGTGTTACAAGTGCACAGATATAAATATTAGAAGAGAAGAAGAAAGTATAAAAAATAAGTTACCACAAACAGTTCTAACAGGAGGGGGTCATCACATCCCTGGCTATAGGTTGACTCATTATAGAGCCTAATGATCGAGGGTAAGAATGATCTCATATAGTGCTCTTTGGAGCAATGAAGTAGTCCTAGTCTATTTCTAAAAGTGCTCCTCTGTTCAGCCAAGGTAGCATGCAGAGGGTGAGAAACATTGTACAGAATTGCCAGGATTTTCCGTAGGGTCCTTTGTTCTACCACAGCCTCCAGTGTGTCCAGTTTGACTCCTATAACAGAGTCAGCCTTTCATCACCCATGTTGATGCCATTACTCCAGCACAACTTTGCATTGAAGATTGTACTGGCGGCAACAGGAGAGACCTACATACTCCAGAGGACCTCAGTCTCCTCAGGAAGTAGAGGCGACTCTGATCCTTCTTGTTCACGGCCTCTGTGTTGGTGCCGCACTCAGGTCTGTCATCCAGGTGCACCTCCAGGTACTTGTAGCTCCTCACCACATCCATGCCCTCACCTTCAGTAGTAACAGGGTTAAAGAGGGAACTTTGTGGAAATGTGCTCAGAGATATTCAGAGCTTTGCTTCAACTCATTTGTTGTCATCACCGTTGTAGCAGCTGTTGAACATTTACAAAAGATTCTGTGCAATACTTTATACTTTATTGTCACCAAACAACTGATACTAGAACGTACAATCATCATAGTGATATTTGATTCTGCGCTTCCTGCTCCTTGGATTACAAATCGATAGTAAATATTAAAAATTTAAATTCTAAATCATAAATAGAAAAATTGAGAGTAAGGTAGTGCAAAAAAACCGAGAGGCAGCTCCGGATATTTGGAGGGTGCGGCCCAGATCCGGGTCAGGATCTGTTCAGCAGTCTTATCACAGTTGGAAAGAAGCTGTTCCCAAATCTGGCCGTACGAGTCTTGAAGCTCCTGAGCCTTCCCTTGGAGGGAAGAGGGACGAAAAGTGTGTTGGCTGGGTGGGTCGTGTCCTTGATTATCCTGGCAGCACTGCTCCAACAGCGTGTGGTGTAAAGTGAGTCCAAGGACGGAAGATTGGTTTGTGTGATGTGCTGCGCTGTGTTCACGATCTTCTAATGCACTGGGCCACATTTATAAGGCAATGTATCCATGCATCACCATGCGTAAAAGTGTAAGATTAGCTGCTGATGTTGACTTGGAAGTTCTCACTTTAGCGTAATGTAGGAGTTGGACCTCTGAACAAACCAGCAAGGGGGAATGAAGACATCATTACAAAAGGGAACACCTCTCTCCCCTTTCTCAAGCTCTCTGTCTCCATCTCTGGAGACAAATTGTCGACTGACATCTTTTATAAACCTACTTACTCCCACAGCTCTCTTAATTATTACCTTTTTCCACCCTATCCCTATCTAAAAATGCTATTTCCTTTTCTCAGTTCCTTTGCCTCCACCACATCTGTTTCCAAGATGAGACTTTTCGTTCCAGGACATCAGAGATGCCCTCCTTCTTCAAAAAATGCGGTTTCCCTTCCTTCACCATTGATGCTGTCCTCATCCACATCTCCATTTGCCGGACATCCGCCCTCACCTCATCTCCCACAACCTTAACAATGATAGAGTTATCTTTGTCCTTACCCACCAGCCCATGAGCCTCTGCATACAATATGTCATTCTCTGCAACTTCCGCCATCTCCAAAGGGATTCTACCATCAAACATATCTTTACCACCCCCCTCCCCCTCTCACGAGCTTTCTGCAAGGATCGCTCTCTCTGTGAATCCCTTGCCCATTCATCCCTACAGATGGGAGAAGTAATGTTACAGCAACATAGGACCCTGGTGAGACCCCACTTGGAGTACTGTGCTCAGTTCTGGTCGCCTCACTGCAGGAAGGATGTGGAAACCACAGAAAGGGTGCAGAGGAGATTTACAAGGACTTTGCCTGGATCGGGGAGCATGCCTTATGAGAATAGGTTGAGTGAACTCGGCCTTTTCTCCTTGGAGCGATGGAGGATGAGAGGTGACCTGATAGAGGTGTATAAGATGATGAGAGGCATTGATCGTGTGGATAGTCAGAGGCTTTTTCCCAGGGCTGAAATGGCTAACATGAGAGGGCACAGTTTTAAGGTGCTTGGAAGTAGGTACAGAGGAGAAGTCAGGGGTAAGTTTTTTACGCAGAGAGTAGTGAGTGCGTGGAATGGGCTGCCGGCAACGGTGGTGGAGGCGGATACGATAGGGTGTTTTAAGAGACTCTTGGATAGGTACATGGAGCTTAGAAAAATAGAGGGTTATGGGTAACCCTAGGTAATTTCTAAAGTAAGTACGTGTTCGACACAGCATTGTGGGCCAAAGGGCCTGTATTGTGCTGTAGATTTTGTATGTTTCTATGAGCTGCCAACAATGGCTGACAAGCCCCACCTGCTTGAAGTGACTGGTTTTAAGGCGCCAGTAGCCCACGTTTGCTCCTTCTCCTGTCAGTAGAAACAGTTGCACCAGACTTGGTAGCAAATCCATCAGTAAGCTTCATCCAAACTTAATGAATGCTAGCGTAAAATGTGCTCTTCAAATTCGGAGGATGGAAAGTTTAAAAAATTATTTTCCATTTCCACACAATGAGTGCTTTGTTTATTGACCTAGGAAAAGAAGTTTGTGTTGAATATTCTTAAATGACGTCAGCACAAATTATCTGGTTTACCAGATTTCTCGTGGGTCAAAGTACTTATCAAAGTGCACAATTATACTAATGTGATTTGACCATGTTACCTAATTTTTTTGGGTTTGAATTTATCCTACAAAAATAAATCAGAAAACTGGTTGAGTTATCCTGGCGACGATTAATGTGTAATGCTCCAATAAATTTGTTTTTCTCCCCTTCCTGCTGTATAGCATTTAACACTTCTGCATTATCACAGTGTTGATTCAATCGAAGAAGCAGTTGGATTTTAATTCAGCCTACACATAATGGTGATTCAGTGGTTCCTTAATGTGACAGCTATAGCCCAGTCCCCAGTAGTGTGAATATTTTGTGCTTCAGATGATAAAATCCAGAAATACCAAGCTGAAGTAAGACACAAAAATGGTGGAATTGCACTTTAGGTAGCAGAGTATCTAAGAGGGGGAGTGGAGAAGTATCATTTGGGGCATTTTTGTAAAGGGTCTCTTTGCTCCAGTTGCTGACTGGTCTCTGCAATTCTGCTCTCTGCATGGTTATTTTCCATGGGGAGGAAATTACAAACCAGCCAGCTTAACGTTTGCCATTTGGAAAATGTTAAGTTATTTTTATAGATGCAATAGCAGGGCAGTTATGAAAGAATCAAGGTAATTGGGCAATAGCAGTATTTTTTTGAAAGGGATACAGTTCAAAGCAAATTTTGTTATCAAAGTACATATGTGTCACCGTGTACAACCCTGAGGTTCATTTTCCTGCAAGAATACGCAGCAAATCTTCAGAATAGTAACTATAACAGGATCAATGAAAGATCAACCAGAGTGCAGAAGACAACAAAGTGTGCAAATGCAAATATGAGTAAATAGCAATAAATAATGAGAAGATGAGATAATGAGGTAAGGTGTCCTTGAAAGTGAGATGATTGGTTGTGGGAACATTTCAATGATGGGGGCAAGTGAAGTTGAGTGTAGTTATCCCCTTTTATTCAAGAACCTGTTCTTTGACTTAGTGTGCAAGACCTAAGGTTCCTGTACCTTCTACCTGATGGCAGCAGCGGGAAGAGAGCATGACCTGGGTGGTGGGGATCTCTGATGGTGATCGTGTTTAACCAATTTGAAGAAACAACCCGTGGAACCAGTGAATGTACTGAGGGCTTTTGATTAGGTATCACATCCAAGTTTTATTGAAGGGAATGAAAAATTAGGGTGTGGGAGTTTGCGTTCTAGCACACGTAGAAGGAAAGGAAAGGGAAGGTACGTCACATCCGGGGTTTCTCCGGTTAGCGTACGATTTCCTTCCATGCCTCTCTGACGTAGTGGGGAACCGCGTACGAGGCAAGTTACAGCAGTGGTTTGCCATTGCCTTCTGCCGGGTGAGTTTCCAAAGAGATCACCAGCTTGTAACCCAGCACGGATGGAAAGTGTGCAAGGGAGCCGGCTGGAGCTGGATTGGAACTCGGGACCTTTCGTCCCGAAGCCCGACGCTGATGCCACTACGCCACCAGCTGGGCCGTACACGTAGAAGAGGCTACCATAATGTTTCCAGAGAAAATGGTAAAGAAATGACCTGTGCCAAACCATCTTGGTGGGAACTCAAATCTAATTGTGCTTCCATAACATAATTTTATCTATTTCAGTATATGAACTGATGACACAATGAGATGCTGTCAAGAAGCTGAGCTGAGTTGCTTTGTCACTTCCCAGCAACTGTGCCACATGATGTTAGTGGTTAAGTATTTTATAATGAAGAACAGTATGCCAGTCATAGTCATAGAATCATAGAAAGGTACAGCACAGAAACAGGCTCTTCAGCCCATCTAGTCCATTCCGAACCATTTAAACTGCCTGCTCCCATTGGCCTGCACCAGGACCATAGCCCTCCATACCCCCTACCATCCATGTACCTATCCAATCGTTGAAAGTGAGCTCGTGTGCACCACTTGTGCTGGCAGCTCGTTCCACACTCTCACGTCCCTCTGAGTGAAGAAATTTCCCCTCATGTTCCCCTTAAACCTTTCACCTTTCACTCTTAACCAATGACCTCCAGTTGTAGTCCCACCCAACCTCAGTGGAAAAAGCTTGCTTGTATTTACCCTCTCTATACTCGTCATAATTTTGTTTGCAGTCGAGTGAACCAAACACTCAGTTGGCCCGTCTACGGTCTTGAATCCGAATGAGTTGAAATATCTGCACCCATTAGGATAAGGAGTGAATATTACCAGCAGCAGCTTTAGGTGACATTGACAGTATTCAGGAATGTAGTTACTTCTTTTACAATTCTCACCCTCTGCTCATCTCCGGCACTCACAAGAGTATTTTCTTTCTCTCAGTTTAAGCTTACGCTCCATACTGGTCCTGTTCTTATTCGAATTATTTTAAATTAAGCAGTAAAATGGAGCATGCTTGAACTAGAAGCCAGGGATTACTCCATCAATTGCTCATTTGGTTGGTTTCTAAGATAAAGAGGATACCAAAAGTTTTTTTTTTCAGATACATAAAGAGTAAAACAGAAATGAGAATGGATATGAGATCGCTGGAAAATGACGCTGGGGAGGTTGTAATGGCAGACAAAGAAATGCCAGACGAAATTAATAAGTATTTTGTGTCAGTCTTCGCTGCGGAAGAGATCAGCAGTCTGCTTGAAATTTGAGAGCGTCACTGGGCAGAAGTGAATGTAGTTGCTGTTACTAAGGGGAAGATGCTTGAGAAGCTGAAAGGTCTGAAGGTACAGTAGATAAGTCACCTGGGCCAGATAGAATGCATCCCAGAGGTAGTTGAAGAGATTGTGGGGGCATTAGTAATGATGTTTCAAGAATCTCTGGATTCGGGAATCGTCCCAGTGAACTGGAAAATTGTACATGTCATGCCACTCCTTAAGAAGAGAGGGAAGCAGAAGACAAGAAATAAGTTCAGGATGAATATCTTTGTCTCCATGAAGCCCGACTTCAGTTGTTGGGAAGATGTTGGAGTCTGTTATTAAGGATGTGGTTTTGAGGTACATGGAGGCACATGATAAAGTAGGCCCAAGTCAGCGTGATTTTCTAATGGGGAATTTTACGTGACAAATCTGTTGGAATTCTTTGAGGAAATAACAGGCAGAATAGACAAAGGGGAGTCAGTGGACAAGAGACCACAAATTACTGTACTGTAGAGCACAAAGCATACTATTGGGGAAACGCAGCAGATCATGCACAATCTGTGGAGGCAAAGGGTGGTTGCCATTTCTGATCAAGATGATGCATACGGATAAGTGTTTGTCTGGTTCCGCAAGTGGTACGGTCGTGTAGCAGTTACCGAAATCCTTTCATAGCACCAGTGAACCAGGTTCAATTCCTGCTGCTATCTGTAAAGAGTTGGTATGTTCTCCCTGTGACCAAATTTCTTGGTGTTCACCTAGCGGAGAATCTCACCTGGTCCCTCAACATCCTCACTACATTCTACAGAGGTTGTACTGAGAGTATCCTGAGCAGCTGCATCACTGCCTGGTTCGGAAATTGCAGCATCTCGGATCGCAAGACCCTGCAGCGGATAGTGAGGTCAGCTGAGAAGATCATCAGGGTCTCTCTTCCCGCCATTAGAGACATTTACACCACACACTGCATCCGTAAGGCAAACAGCATTATGAAGGACCCCACCCACCCCTCGTACAAACTCTTCTCCCTCCTGCCATCTGGCAAAAGGCACCGAAGTATTCGGGCTCTCACGACCAGACTACGTAACAGTTTCTTCCCCCAGGTCATCAGACTCCTCAATACCCAGAGCCTGGACTGACACCAACCTACTGCCCTCTACTGTGCATAAATTGTCCTGTGATTTGGCTGGGGTTAAATAGTTGGGTTGTTGGGCAGTGTGGCTCATTGGGCTGGAAAGGCCTGGTCCATGCTATTTCTCTAAATAAGTAAATAAAAATTTCAAAACAAGGAACAATTCAAATAGACAAGTCAGTCACTTCTTATTCCCCTTCACTGAAATCTTAAGGACACTGTCAAAAAGGAATTAACTGAGATGTTGATGGGGTGAAAAGGAAAGAAATATAGCAACATGTTCTTGCCTGTCTCATCCTTGGGTAAAAGTTGCTTTTAGGATTTCACTTTAGAATTGTAATCAGCAAAAAATCCAAGAGTTGAAAGTTCACGTCAGCAGCAGGTGTTCAGTGAAACTAGAGATGTTATATGATGAATCCCTTTGCATTTGATTATTTACATTATAGTCTATGGTTAATGGCATCATTGGCAGCCAACCATTGTGGCCTTTTTGACTCTGCTCAATTTCAGAGCCCCATCAACCTTCCTTAATTAATTACACCTGGACCCTCAAAAAATTTAGTTGCATAACTGAAATGGAAAGTTTTGAATCCCTCTGATGAGAAGAGTTAACTTATGCATCCTTCCAAAATAAAAGTACTTCTGTTTCTAACAGAGCAAAGCTGTTGAGAGTTCAGGGTAAAAGAGCTTGACTTCTTCGGGCTTCTTTAGATGAGACAATCTACGTTTTCCTCCTTATCTCTTCTATTAGTCACATCCTCAAAAATAAAAAAAAATAGATTAATAAATTTGATTTTCTTTTCATAAGTTCAAGGTTGGGATTGCTTTATCCCAGGGGTTCCCAGCATGGGGTTTACAGACTCCTTACTTAAAAGCATTGACCATGGCATAAAAAAAAAGTTTGGGAATCCTTGCTCTAAACCTTTGTTATCTTCATTGAAATCTGGCACTCGACACGCTGAGGGTATAGCCCTTTCGCTAACTTTGTACAAATTCCTTTGCAGTGTACTTTACAAAACATCTATCATTTCACTGAGCCTGTCCTTTTAACTGTGTTCTTACCATGTGGGCACGTGGCCAAGTGGTTAAGGCATTGGACTAGCGACCTGAAGGTCGTGAGTTCAAGCCCCAGCCGAGGGAACGTGTTGTGTCCTTGAGCAAGGCACTTAATCACACATTGCTCTGCGACGACACCGGTGCCAAGCTGTATGGGTCCTAATGCCCTTCCCTTGGACAACATCGGTGGCGTGGAGAGGGGAGACTTGCAGCATGGGCAACTGCTGGTCTTCCATACAACCTTGCCCAGGAGAGTGAAGACTTTCCAGGCGCAGATCCATGGTCTCGCAAGACTAATGGATGCCTTTTTTACCGTGTGTTGAAGTTCTCAGTTAAGCCTTCTACAGTAGGACTGTTTCCGAAAAGAAAGGGCACCTCAGTTGTATTAGAATCATGTGCTACCTGTGCCTGAGTAACTATCTACTCAATTGTGTGTTATCTGTCAACTCAAGTTTATTGTCATTTAACTATATACATGTATACCTCCCAATGAGAGGCTTCTCTGAAGCAGAATATAAACCACCGTGGTACACATAAGACTTATATAACACACAACTTAGGAAAGTAAGAACTAAATCTACAAATTAAATCTAAGCATAGATGAATAAAGTAAAGTACATACATTAAATATTGTAGGGTACAGTACAAATTATCCAGTAACACTTTGAATGTGATGTTGAAGGGAGTTCAGAAGCCTAATGGCCCGAGGGAAGAAGCTGTTTCTCAGCCTGACTGTTCCTGTCTTTATGTATTGGACTCACCTGGCTGAGGGTAGAAAGCCAAAAAGGATGCTGGATGGGTGGGCGGGGTCCTTGATAAAACTAAGGACCCTGCGTATACAGTGCTCCTGATAAATGTTCCCAATGGATGGTTAGCTATTATGCTCTGCTGCTTCCATACTAGACGGAGGTGCAGCTTGACAGGATGGTCCGTGAGTTGCTACATTAACCGCTGAGAGTTATTTGTCTTCACTATCTTCTTGCTTCTGCACTACAACCTTTGTTGACTGTGGCTTGCACAGGAGGAAGATTATGTTAAGAAAACAGGAAAGATATTAAGAGAATCACATGCTCTGCTTGTATGATGAGAAGGGAGGAGAAGGATTAGGTATGAACATACCGTCTCCTATTATTTCAGTTCCACAGCACTCTGATCTCAGCAATGACCACTTCAGTGACAACATTGTTGTCTCTTTATGAGAACGTGTGCTTGCAACACTGTGTGTCCGACAGAGGGATCAGCAGCACTGAGGCTCCACAGGGGACTGTCTTGTCTCCCTTTCTCTTCACCATTTACACCTCGGACTTCAGCTACTGCACAGAGTCTTGTCATCTTCAGAAGTTTTCGATGACTCTGCCATAGTTGGATGCATCAGCAAGGGAGATGAGGCTGAGTACAGGGCTACGGTAGGAAACTTTGTCACAGGGTGTGAGCGGAATTATCTGCAGCTTAATGTGAAAAAGACTAAGGAGCTGGTGGTAGACCTGAGGAGAGCTAAGGTACCGGTGACCCCTGTTTCCATCCAGGGTGTCAGTGTGGACATTGTGGAGGATTACAAATACCTGGGGATACGAATTGACAATAACTGGACTGGTCAAAGAACACCGAGGCTGTCTACAAGAAGGGTCAGAGCCGTCTCTATTTCCTGAGGAGACTGAGGTCCTTTAACATCTCCCGGACAATGCTGAGGATATTCTACCAGTCTGTGGTGGCCAGTGATATCATGTTTGCTGTTGTGTGCTGGGGCAGCAGGCTGAGGGTAGCAGACACCAACCTTACTCATTCGTAAGGCCAGTGATGTTGTGGGGATGGAACTGGACTCTCTCACGGTGGTGTCTGAAAAGAGGATGCTGTCTAAGTTGCATGCCATCTTGGTCAGTGTCTCACATCCACTACATAATGTACCGGGTGGGCACAGGAGTACATTCAGCCAGAGACTCATTCCACCAAGATGCAGCACAGAGCGTCACAGGAAGTCATTCCTGCCTGTGGCCATCAAACTTTACAACTCCTCCCTTGGAGGGTCAGACACCCTGAGCCGATAGGCTGGTCCTGGACTTATTTCATAATTTACTGGCATAATTTACATATTACTATTTAACTATTTATGGTTCTATTACTATTTATTATCTATGGTGCAACTGTAACGAAAACCAATTTCCCCCAGGATCAATAAAGTGTGACTATGACTATGACTAGAAATGTGGTTATGCAGCTGGGCCTGGCTACTGTCACAAAGCAGCCTCTGCTGCTACTAACAAGAGAAAGTCTGCAGATGCTGGAAATCTGAGCAACACACACAAAATGAAGAAGGAACTCGGTAGGCCAGGCAGCATCTATGGAAAAAAAGTACAGTCGACATTTCGGGCTGAAACCCTTCGGCAGGACACTGCTGCTACCGGTCCTTTACCCTGCTGCAGCCACAGGTCATGGCACTTTTGAACAGCTCTCACAACCAGTGTACTTATGTAGCTGTTTCTGTTAAGTTTTTGGTCAATGGTGACTTCCTTCCCTCACCCTAAACCCCAACCCCTCATCTCACACCCAGCCTCCATCCCTCCTGCTTACACCTTGTTGATAATGCTGTGGAATGCCATGGGGTGTAGTTCACCTTTGGGATGGAGATGGTAATAAACTCCTAATCCTGGGGCTAGAATGTTACTTGTCATCATTCCGCGTGAGCCTGAACACGATGCAGCATCTGCTCAGCTCTGGATCAGCAGAAGCAGCAGAGAGTTGGAAGTGCTGTCCAATCTATCACAGATTCACCACCTCCTTCAATCCATTCCATCGTCATGGTGTGTAGTTTTAGTATCATTCACCTGCCACCCTGGCATCTTTTGTTGCTATTCTAGATTCTGGGAAAAGATACAGGAGCTTGAAAGCTCAGCTGATCAGATTCAAGAATAACTTCTTTGCGACCGACAGATTTCTGAACCAATCACTTTTTTCACACCTCCCTTCCCAATGATGCTACCCGTTCTTGGACTTGGACTCTATCTGGCTTGGTTATTCCATTATTGTTACTTCAGCATTTCTTGTTGGAACTCTTGGCTTTGCACTATTAGCTTTGCACAGCTCTACTGTACTGTGCAGTATTCTGTTACTTGTCACAATTATTTCTATGTACACTGCAATTTCATTGCACCCTGGTGACTGAATCTCAGCTGCTTCATGGTTTTTTTGGAACTGTAAATGGAGCTGAGTGCTGTGGGACGATTAGCAAACTTCCTCACCTCCCTGAGGAAACGTGCAATGAGACGATTGACCTGCCCGAACATAATTCTCTCCCTTTTGTACTGTGTGTGAGTCCAGTCAGTGGGGAGGTCCTCATGGACATGAGGCCAATTATACCTCATTTGCTTAAGTGCTTACTGATAGGGAGAACAATCACTTCAAATTTACATCTTGAATTTAGCTGTCCACATTTGGAGCTCAGTTGAAATGACGTTTGGATTCAAGTAGACTTAGTGGGACCTAAATTGAGCATCAGTGAGCAGGCTACAGGTGAGAACACCTTGTTGACAACACCATCCACCCCTTTGCTGATGCTTGGGAGTAATTTGATGGAGCCAGATTGAATTCATTCTGCTTTCTTGGGCTGGATGTTCCACATTGTCAGGTAGGTGTCAGTATTGTAGCTGTCTTAGAACAGCTTGGAAACATGCAGGACTGGCGTACAAGCTTAAGTCTTTGATGTTTTCAGTTAAGATGTCGTCAGTGCTCATGCCCTTTGATAATGCATTGCCACAGCTGAATATTATGTGAGTCAGTCAAGTTCTTTGAAATCTCATTTATTGGAAGATGGAAACCCTGATTGAACTGTATAATTTTTGTGTGTATTAATAATATTTAATTCATACGAGAAACAGCCAGTAGAAGGAGAGGTGAAATTGCCCAGTCAGTCTGGCAAAATGAGCAAATCAATGTGTGTGAATGTGTCAAAGTTGGTCAAATTATATCCCCTCTACATTCTCATCCTTCATGCAGGGTACAGTATCTTTTTGAAATGTTGACCATCACTCTTCCTCCACAGATACTGCTTCACCTGCTGAGTTCCTGCAGCAATTTTTTTTTTGCTTTAGATTACTGCATCTGCAGTCACCCGACTGGGTAGTTGTTATCTTTTCTGTTTGGTGTCCAGGTTGGTGTTGAGTGGACCATCTGGTTTTGTTTACTGAGCAGTTCAATGTGACAGAATGGCTTCCTCAGACACTGAGTTAAGCTCTTGGTAATCGGTAACACTGTAGGGTTTCTGAAAACTAAACACCAATTTTCTTCCTTGAAAGATACTAATAAGTGCATTTTTTTTTGCAAATACTTTCAATTATCAGAATTCCCTAGCTATTGAATTGAAATTCTATCAGTGAATCAGAATTAGGTTTAATATCACCAGTAAATGTTATGGGATTTGATATCATAGCTAAATTAAATAAGTAGTGCAAAAATAGAAATTAAAAAAGTAGTGAGGTAGTGTTCATGGGTTCATTGACCATTTAGAAATTGGACTGCAGAGGGAAAGAAGCTGTCTCTGAAGCATTGAGTGTGTGCCTTCAGGCTTCTGCACCTCCTGCCTAATGATAGCAATGAAAACGAGGCATGATCTGGGTGATGGGGGTCCGTAATGATGGATGCTGCCTTTTTGAGGGCATCACTCATCATTCCAACCACTGGATAACAAGGACAATAATGACATTAGTGTTAACTACCATGCCTTTTTGTCAGGAGAAGGAAATGTGTGGGGGAACATCACACAGTATGTTTGCATGACATGTCTGATAATGCTGAACACCTAGAATTATGTGGCAACTCTGAAATAAGAGTGTGGCGCTTACATTGGGCCAAGTGTGTAAGAGTGAACTCAACCAATTATTTATTGAGATTGAAGGGCTGAGATTGTAGAATTGTACCTGAGCAAAATGTGGGACAAGGCATTGAACCATAGATTCATTGGCCTTGGCCATATAGAGTCATGGAGAAGTACAGCACAGAAACAGGCCCTTCAGCCCATCTAGTCCATGCTGAAGCCATTTAAACTGCCTACTCCCATCGACCTGCACCAGGACCATAGCCCTCCATATCCTTACTATCCATGTGCCTATCCAAACTTCTCTTAAACATTAAAAATAAGCCCGCATGCACCACTTGTGCTGGCAGCTTATTCCACACTCTCTCGATCCTCTGAGTGAAGAAGTTTCCCCTCATGTTCCCCTTAAACTTCTCACCTTTCATCTTTAAGCTATGCCCTCTGTTTGTAGTCCCAACCAGACTCCATTATGTTTAATGTAATTGAACTTTTTCAGCACTGCACCCTTGAGGTTTGTCTCCTGGTATTGACTATCACAGCCATTTACTCTCAATACCTGCAAAGAGCTTCTCTGGAGATCCTCCGTTGAGTCGAGTCCAAATGCCATCGTGACTGCTGGGGAATAAAAGTTCTGTTAGAGCTCCAGCATTTCTCTCCTGCCCAGTGCCAAGGCCTCCAGTGCAGCTGTAGAAAATCTTAGAGTTTAAACTCTCTTCCCTTGTGACATTCTTCATTCTGTCCCAGGTTAAAATGTATTGTACTGTCTGCCTCAAGATTCAGTGTGATGGCTGCAGCAGATTAAGGAAACCAGAGAAACATACTTAGAGGGATTGGTTGACTTTAACAGTGCAAGTTAATTTTAGCAGGTAAAACACTACCTGCCCCTCATCCCATCGTTAGTTGGCAAACAGTGCATTGAGTGTTCCCTAGACCCTGCCCTCCTGTCAATGTATTACTAAACTATCACCAATTGACAGCTGCAGCTCGGGATCATTAATTGATGTTGCAGTTTAGATCCTTTGTTCTCTGAGTATGACTAGTTCTCAACTAGAGCAACAGGTATGATTAGTCTATTGCATTGAACTCTCTACACAGGTCTTCAGGGAGATCCAGCTTGATCTTTACAATAATCCCTTCTACGGTGTAAATACGCAGCATATGTTCATGTGTTACTTGGGGATAAAGGTTCGAAATTGGTTCCAAAACTAAAGGAGAAGTACAATTAAGAGAAGAAGTCAAGAAAATATGAGTACCTGGCATCCTCAGAAGGTCCAAATTGAGAGGCTCGAAAACGAATCCTAAAGCCAACTGTAGTGAACATTGACTTTTCAAACTTCCGCTAATGCCCCACCTCCCCGTCGTACCCCATCTGTTATTTATTTATATACACATTCTTTCTTTCTCTCTCCTTTTTCTCCCTCTGTCCCTCTGATTATACCCCTTGCCCATCCTCTGGGTTCCCCCCCGCTTTTTCCTTCTCCCTGGGCCTCCTGTCCCATGATCCTCTCATATCCCTTTTGCCAATCACCTGTCCAGCTCTTGGCTCCATCCTTCCCCCTCCTGTCTTCTCCTATCATTTTGGATATCCCCCTCCCCCTCCCACTTTCAAATCTCTTACTAGCTCTTCCTTCAGTTAGTCCTGACGAAGGGTCTCAGCCCGAAACGTCGACTGTATCTCTTCCTAGAGATGCTGCCTGGCCTGCTGCGTTCACCAGCAACTTTGATGTGTGTTGCTAGTACAATTAAGAAATGACTTTTAACTAGTTGGTGAGTTGAATAATCTCCATATTTTTTATTATTGCCTTTTTTTCCAAATGCACTTCACAGAATTCCTTTTCATTTCTAATTCTCCAACTGTTTTGCTTCTTCATTAAGTGGGAAATATTATCTAAACTAAAAAGTCCTTTTCATTTTAGATGTGCAAATGAATGAATGAATTAGACCTTGTCGTGATGGAACAAGGCATGTATAAATCGAAGGATGATGCTGCTGGATTGCTATAAGTCAATGGGCAATTTGCAACACCAGTGAATGGCAAAGTTAGCTCCATGTTTTCTAAGTATCATTGAAGAAAACCTGTTCATTACTGTAAAGGGGATGGGGGGGATTAGAGATATCCCTTAAGTAATTGTGAATCAGGTAGCAGAGTCATACCTTTTAAAATTGCCAAGTTATTGATTAAAATTTGTTATTTAGTTAACCATTTTTCCTTCATGTGTTTTTTTAATTGTTTATTTGGAAATTATGTCCTCAAATTACAACAATTGTAGGTACATCCACAGTTTTTCTTTTAAACTTTTCATGGTGAATCTATGTTCATTATAATGGATGCCAATGGAGTGGTTGATGCACAATAACAACTTGCTCACTCTCATTTAGTTTAAAGTAACTTCAGGCTGCTTAGAGGCACAGCCGGATTTACCATAACTGTGCTTCCACTTTAAATAGTACTGTATAGTGACTCTTGCCTTAGGCATGTAACTTTTTTTTTTCTCCCACATTTTGATTGCCTTTCCTGGGTTTCCATGTCAAGTTTCCAAATCAAGTTTCATCCAAGTTTTTTTCCATTTGGAAGCAAATTCTGGTTTGGCTTTGCATGCTTTCCAGACAGAATTTAACCTATTTCCTTCTGAATGATTTGGATAATCAGACCATTGGTGGTTATGAAAGCAAGAAGGAATTCTTGTTATGTACTCTATATTGGAAGGAAAAGCCAGCCATTATATCACCTCCCTTTGATATCTAGAATGTATAAAACTTCTGTGCAATTTAGGTCCGGTCCAGGACAATCCAGCACCTTATTGAAACTTGTGTTTTATTTGCTTTTTAATAGCTCACAACTAAGCAGGGGCAGTAACTGTGTACATGTCCAGGCCTTTAATGATTTCCACAGTGATATGACTTGCACATACACAGCATCCTTCACAGCCTTAAGATGTCTCAAGATGCGCCACAACTAATTAACACTTTTGAAATAAGGTCATTGTTAGACTGTAGGAAAGGAGCAGTTTCTTACGAACAGTAGTGTTGTGATTAGGTGCTTTTAATTACATTGTCTGAGGAATAAATAATTGCTAGAACACTGAGGATAGCTCTCCTGGTTTTCTTCAAAACTGAGCCATTGGAACTGTTATATTTCTCTGAGTTAACAGGGGCTCAACTTAAAAACATCAATCTCTTTAATAGGATGTTAGAAGGAATGAAGCCAAGGACATTGGGGAAAATAGAATCCCGACAATTCACCAGTACAATGTAATCTTATGCCGTGCAATGCCAAATTTTACAGTTGGAATATTCAGAAGGAAGTAGAAGTTGCTTTTGATATAAACTCAGTGGGCCAAATGGCCTAATTCTGCTCCTATATCCCATGGTCTAAATAAAACAAGTTTTAAAATGAATTATACTTGATTTTAATCTTAAGCAGTCTTTAAGCTTTGAGCAGTCTGTACGTAGTGGCAGAATTTCACAATTATTTATACATCCTGAAAATGGTTGATTTTGAAAAGATAGTTGATTTCCAAGCAAGGGCTGTCAGTTAACTTGGAGCAATTGTCTTATCCTTAAGTTCTATGTAATTTTTGTTTTCAAAAATAAAATTTGTCCTTGGAATATAAAAATGATGTGAGCCTTTCTGCTGAATGTACAGTCACATGCTGTTCATCTTCAGTCTTTCAGCTTTAAATACAGACAAGCAACAACAAAGAAATGTAAATGTAAGATATTATATAAGATCCTGTTTTTGTCTGTATGGGGGTGGTGGAGCTTTTACAATTTTTTCTCTTTTGTTATTGAACGACCATTCAAAGGACCTGTATGAATGTTCTAAAATGCCCGTAATGTGGTCGGTACATTGTGACTGAAATGCACAACACACCCCTCATGAGAAATAATTTAGGTTTGATATTAATCTTTGATAAAAACATGAAGTGTTTAGAGAATCAAGGATGAAAGTTAACACCGAAGTTCACTGGAAAACAAATCGAACCACAGATTCTGCGAGATGATACAAAACAGAAATCTTAAAAGGACTCAGCCAGTCAAGCAGCATTTGTGGAAAGAAAAAACCAGGCCATAATTGAAGTTAGCGACCTGTCATCATAACTTGAGGAAGAGTTACGTGTTTACAGTTTTCAGAACAAAGCTTGGGGAGAAGAGTGAGGTATGAGACCAAAGGTTTCATGGAGATAGATATAGATGGGTCTGGTGATAAGGAACATGAGCATTGACTGATAGCAAGGCATTTGAAAGAACGGGGTTGAGAGGCACAAGCATGGTAGTAAGAGTACAGCTCAGTAATTTCCCCCTGGGATCAATGAAGTATGACTATGACTATGACAGTAAAAGTTAAAAATTCACTGCTTATTCCATTTAAGCATTTTGCAACCTGAATGGGTCTGACTCAAAATATTAATTGGTTTCCCTTTCCACAGATGCTGCCTTTTGGCTGGGTTCTTCCAGCTTTTCTATTTTTGTTCTAGAACAGCAGTTCTTCTGTAAATTTTATTGCTACTGTTGGGACAATAGTAAATTTTAAGTTCACAGAGCAATTATCATGACTTGTTTGGTCCTTTGAAAAAATGTAGTTTTATATAAGACACTTATCATTATCGTAAATACATAAATATCTGTCAAGATATGCATCATATTTCATTATGCTTCCCATTTTGCATGAGAAATAAATATGTGGGACTATTTTCTTCTGCATTCTCATCAGCCTTGAGATTAACTTCTCCATTTCCAGAGCTTGCGCTGTTTACCTGGTCTCTCATGCTGATATTTCCCAGATACTTTAGCTCTGTTTCCTGCCGTGTTTTTTCAGCCTGTGATAATTACCAGACTGGTAAAATCTCTCAATAATTTTTATTGCCGCTGGCAAGCCTCAGAGTTTGCGCAGCTTGTTTGTGTTTCTGAAATTTCGGCTGCCAAAAAAAAAATAAAGGAGCTTTATGAGCTGCCGGCTCTGTGAAAGTGGAACTTCACTTTGCCTGGCATTGCATGTATGGAGAGGAAACATGGCAATTCCATAGACTTTTTCTGCCCAAACCAGTCCCACAGGACCCTAGGTGCCTTGATTAATCCAGATCCAACCCATTAAAGGTTGGCAGGATTTGGTCCTGAGTGACTAATGAGCTCGATAATTTAGCTTGGCCCCATCTCTTTGCATCTGACTAGGCCCCTATCACCAGATTTCCAAGCATCATTTTCCAGTTTATCCTGACTCTTACAATATCATTATTAATATTTAATCACTGCATTTCATTTCTTCATCAAACCTTTACTATCTTTAATCCAATCTTTCCTTCCTTTTTTTTATAACATCCTCGTTCCCTATAAATCATCTGTTCCTCTCATTTGTGAGGAGATTCGTGATAGATTCCATAGTTCATTCATGACCCAGATGCCCCATTCCACCAATGTAGAATGTAAAATATAGTTTAGTTAAAATATAAACACACGAGATTCTGTAGATGGTGGAAATCCAGAGTAAAACTTACAGTAGCACTATCAACAGACGAGGCAGCATCTACGGAGAGGAATAAGTATTCAGTGTTTTGTATTTTCTAGCTTGTGATCCTTCCCCTCCCCCCACCTTCTTATTCTGGCTTCTTCCCCCTTCTTTTCCCCAGTACTGATGAAGGGTCTCGGCCCAAAACGTCAGCTGTTTATTCCTTTCCGTATATGCTGCCTAACCTGCTGAATTCCTCAAGCATTTTGTATGTTGAGGTATGAAGTCTGATTGAATTAGCTCAATGTGAGATATAAGACTCCTATTTCTGTTTCTAGAGCTTCTGCTAATTGTTTGTTGTGAGCACAGTTTATTCCGAATAGCACGCTGTAGGCATAGTATGCAAGATCCTATCGTGTATTTTTATAAACTGGATTTGAAATGCTATTACTGAAGATTTGAACATATCTAACCAAGAGATTTAGCAGTGGAAATGCATCCTCAGTCACATACACACAGTGGTCACTTTATTAGGTACCTTGTTCACCAAATAAAGTAGCCACTGTGTATATGTCGTGGTCTTCTGCTGCTGTAGCCATTCACTTCAAGGTTCATTCAAGGATGCTCCTCTGCACGCCACTGTTGTAATGTGTGATTATTCAAGTTACTGTCGCCTTCTGCTGTCAACCTATAGCCAGGGAAGTGATGATCTCCTCCTGTTAGACTGTTTGAAGTAACTTATTTTTTATTCTTTCTTACTTCCCTTCTACTATTTGTATATCTGTGCACTTGTAATGCTACTGTGATACTGTAATTTCCTTTGGGATCAATAAATTATCTCTCTATCTATCTATTTTCTGGTCAGCTTGAACGAGTCTGACTGACCATTCTCCTTTGACCTTTCTCATTAACAAGGTGCTTTCGCCCATAGAACTGCCGCTCACTGCATTTTTTTTTTGTTTTTGTTTTTGTACCATTCTGTGAAAACTCGAGAGATTGTTGTGCATGAAAATCCCAGGAGATCAGCAGTTTCTGAGGTACTCAAACCACCCTCTCTGGCACCAACTATCATTCCACAGTCAATGTCACTTAGATCAGATTTCTTCCCCATTCTGATGTTTGGTCTGAACAACAACTGAACCTCTTGACCATGTCTGCGTGCTTTTATGCATTGAGTTGCTGCCACATGATTGGCTGATTAGATATTTGCATTACCAAGCAGGTGTACAGGTGTACCTTATAAAGTGGCCAAAGAGTGTATTATAGCTTCTGTATATTATACAGTATTGACTACAGAGGAACTGACTTTCAGAAGAGTATGTACTATGTACTTCTTTTGAGCAGATTCACCCAAGGAGAAATCTTCACCCATTCCATTTTCTGATTGTCTTGCTGACTTCCTACAGATATTATGTCTTTGCAATTAGTACCGTTGCACCCAGCACCACCAAAAGAAGTTATCCAGCTCACTAAATCTGTGCTGGCTCTAACGAAGAGCATACCAATTAATCCTTTTTTAATAAACAATTTCTTCCTATATTCAGCACAATGAGCACAAAGTCAGAGTTACACTGCACAGAAACAGGCCTTTGGACAACTTATCCTTGCTGACCAAGCCTTCCTGAGCTAATCCCAGTTGCCTGTTTAAAATCTATAAGCAGGCCTTCTCTTCCCCCCCTCCATTCAAGAAAAATAAAACATAGCACTCTGACCTACCAATATGATTTCTCGAATATCATCAATCAGAAATAACTACTGAATGGACCTAGGTCGGAAATGCTTACTGTTTTTCTTTCCCACCTGAACTGCTGAGTAGTTGGTGCATTCTGCTAATAATGATTATTTGGCCAGTTTGAGAAATCTTTCTGACACTTTCATTGCTCCTAAAACTGGACCGAGGGCAAATCATTCACAGCTACTGTTGTTTGCATTTAAGGACTTGGTCCTTCAAGCTCTCTCCTTTTGTGATACGCCGTGGCAGATATTAAGACTAATATTGGACAATACCTAAAATGTGGCCCATTCTGTTCAGATGTATGTGCTGAAAATACTGCATTTGATCCTGACTGCTTCATTTACCTTCATGAAATGGTTGTCAGAATATGGTTTAATATCACCTGCATATGTCATGAAATGTGTTGTCTTTGCAAAAGCAGTACACTGCAATACATAATAATAGAGAAAAAAAACTGAATTACAGTAAGTGTGTGTGTGTATATATATATATATATATATGTGTGTGTGTGTGTGTGTGTATTAAGTGGATAAATTAAAGAAGGTGCAAAAATAAAAATTTAAAAAGTAGTGAGGTGGGGTTCATGGGTTCAAAGTCTATTCAAAAATCGGATGGCAGAGGGGAAGAAGCTGTTCCTAAATCGTTGAGTGTGTCCCTTCAGGCTCCTGGACCTCTTTAATGACGGATGCTGCTTTTTTAAGGCATCACTCCCTGAAGGTATCCTGGATACTACGGAGACTAGTGCCCATGATGGAGATGACTTAAGTTTACAACTCTCTGCAGCTTATTTTGATCCTGTGCAGTAACACCACCCAGGTATTAGACGGTGATGCAGCCAGTTAGAATGCTGTCCACAGTTCACCTGTAGAAATCTGCAAGTGTCTTTGATGACATACCAAAATCTTCCCAAACTCCTAATGAAATATAATTATAAAAGTATAATTTTAAATCTCTCCCTCTCCCAGTGTATAGTGCCCTCCTGCTTCAAAACACCCACCATTGTCCCTGTACCTAAAAAGACCAAGGTAACATGCCTGAACGACTGGTGGCCTGTTGCATTCACCTCAATAATAAGCAAATGCTTTGAGAGGCAGGTCAAGGACCACATCTGCAGCATGCCACCACCCACACTAGACCCCCCTACAATTCACCTACTGACATAATCGATCAGCATTCAACACCATAGTTCCCTCCAGGCTCGACAAGAAACGCAGAGACCTCGGCCTTCACCCTGCCTTGTGTAGCTGGATCCTGAACTTCCTCTCAGATCACCGGCAGGTGGTAAGAGTGGGCTTCCTCACCTCTGCCCCTCTGACCGTCAACACAGGTGCCCCTCAGAGCTGTGGACTAAGCCCCCTCCATTACTCTCTGTATACACATGACTGCGTCACCACCCACAGCTCCAGTCTGCTAATTAAATTTGCTGACGACTCTACACTGATTGGCCTAATCTCAAATAATAATAAGGCAGCCTACAGAGAGGAAGTCATCACTGTAACACAGTGGTGTCAAGAAAACAACATCTCCCCCAACGTCACAAAAACAAAGGAGTTGGTTGTGGACTACAGGAGGGATGGAGACAGGCTAACCCCTGTAGGCATCAATGGATGTGAGGTTGAGAGGGTGAACAGCTTTAAGTTCCTCGGCATAAACATCACCGAGGATCTCACGTGGTCTGTACATACCGGCTGCTTGGTGAGAAAGGCACAACAGCACCTCTTTCACCTCAGACAGTTGAAGAGGTTTGGTATGGCCCCCCAGATTCTATGAGCATTCTACAGGGGCACGATTGAGAGCATCCTCACTGGCTGCATCACTGCCTGGTATGGGAACTGTACTTCACCCAATCACAGGGCTCTACAGAGAGTGGTGTGGACGGCCCAGTGCATCTGTGGATGTGAACTTCCCACTATTCAGGACATTTACAGTGACAGATATGTAAAAAAAGGGCCTGAAGGATCATTGGGGACCTGAGTCACCCTGACCACAAACTGCTCCAGCTGCTACCATCTGGGAAATGGTACCGCAGCATTAAAGCCAGGACCAACAGGCTCCGGGTCAGCTTATTCCACTAGGCCATCAGACTGATTAATTCATGCTGACGCCATTGTATTTCTATGTTATATTGACTATCCTCTTGTACAGACTATTATAAATTACTATAATTGCACATTTAGACAGAGGATAATGTAAAGATTTTTACTCACGTATATGAAGGATGTAAGTAATAAAGTCAATTCAATTCAGTTCAAACCGCTGTCATGTAATGGATGATATAAAATTATAACTAACATCTGGGCGTTAATATTTAAGTAAATCTGTGGTTAATGTGTATTGTTTAAATGTAACTAACTGCAGATTAAGATGGCACAGTGGTAGTTACTAGTGCTTCTTCCTCAGAAGTGGAGAGTCTGTCATCTTGCCCGACGCTGGCCCCCTAGGCCTGAGTCTACGTAGTAGTAGTAGTAATAGTACTTCCTCACTGCTTCTGTAATCCTAGTTCAATCCTGATCTCGGTGCTGCTTACGTGGGATGTACATGTTTTCACTGTCACGAGGTGGATTTCCCTGGAGTACTCCAATTTCTTCTCAAAGACTTCACTTTGCCACTGTGAATTGCTCCTACTCTGTAGGTGAGTGGTAGAATCTGGGAGAGCTGATGAGATGCCAGGGAGAGTAGGTTATAGTGAAAATTTAGTGGGGAAAAGAATTGTCCTCCGAGCCAGCATAGTCTTGATGGACGGGAATTGCCTTCTATGTGTCAGGAAACGTGGAATTTTCAGAACCAATCATGTAGATTTAAGCCCATTAAACCATAATGCATAGGGGCCGCATTAGGCCATTTGGCCGATCAAGTGTGCTTCACCATTCCATCATGGCTGATTTATTTCCCTCTCAATCCCCTTCTCCTGTCTTCTCCTCATAATCTCTGAAGTCCTGATTAAGCAGGAACCTATCAACCTCCACTTTAAATATACCCAATGACTTGGCCTCCATAGCTGTCTGTGGCAATGAATTTCACAGATCCGCTACCCTCTGGCTAAAGAAATACCTCCTCACCTCTGTTCTAAATGGACGTCCTTCTATTCTGAGGCTGTGTCCTTTGGTCTTGGACTCCTCCACTATAGGAAATATCATCTCAACATCCACTCTTTCTAGGCCTCACTATAGTCAGTAGGTTTCAAAGAGATTCCCCCTCATTCTTCTAAACTCCAGTAAGTACAGGTCCAGAGCCATCAAACTTTACTCATAAGTTAACCTTTCACTTCTGGTTGAACCTCCTCTGGACCCCCTTCAATGCCAGCACGTAATTTTTAGATAAGGGGCCCAAAAACTGCTCTCAATACACAAAGTGCACTCTGACCAATGCCTTACAGAGCCTCAGCGTTACATAATAGTTTTTATGTTCGAGTCCTCTCGAAATGAATGCTAGTATTGCATATGCCTTCCTTACCACCAACTCAACCTGCAAGTTAACCTTTAGGAAATACTACATGAGGACTCCAAGTCCCTTTGCACCACTGATTTTTGAATCTTCTTCCCATTTAGAAAATAGTCCATGCCTTTATTCCTTGTACCAAAGTGTATGACCATGCACTTCCCCAAACTATATTCCATCTGCCACTTCTTTGCCTATTCTCCTAGACACCCTGCTTCCTCAACACTATCTGACCCTCCACCTATCTTCGTATCGTACACAAACTTGGCCACAAACCCATCAATTCCTTCATCCAAATCTTTGACCTATAACGTGAAAAGAAGTGGTCCCAGCACCAGCCCCTGTGGCACACCACTAGTCACCATCAGGCAACCAGAAAAGGCCCCCTTTATTCTCACTCTTTGCCGCTCATCAGTCAGCCAATCTTCTACCTTTTTCAAGCTAAAAGATTAGGACTCAATCAGGACTTATATATGGTAATATCTTCTACCATGCATACTCTCAAAGGCCACTTAGAAAATCAAAATGTTGTTAGGGAAAAGTCAACGTGGATTTATTAAAGAAATCTGTAACAGTGTTTGTGAGTTTGTAACTAACAAGTAACTGAAGAGGAAATCATTGGAAATTATAAGTATATCTGAATTTTTGATGAGGTGCGATATTAGTGATTGTGAGACAAAGTTGCAGATTAATGTTGGGTAAAATTGGTCACTGAATGAGGCTGAGATGACTGACTGAAAACAGTGAGGAAATAAATGGACTCCTGGGTTGACAGCTTTTAACCAGTGGGATACTGCAGAGATCTGCACTTGCATCTTAGCGATTTACATTCAACATCAAAAGATGATCTGGTTGAAGTGCATCAAATTATTGAGAGTTATGGTGGGATGGCATTTCTCCAAAATGGAAGTTGAGAATTTGGGATGCCTTGATGAGAAATTTCTTTAACTCAAAGAATTCACTACCCCAGGGGGCTGTTAAACATGGAGTACTGTAGCATGGTGATTAGAATAGAATAAACCATGTTGTCATTGCTCAAGACAACAAGCTTGTGATGTTACTCCAATCCGTGCAGAACAGATATTTACAATGCACGTGGTACAGCTTAATAAAAAAAATAAATAAAAGTCTCGTATTTATATGCAAATGACTCTGATAGTTCATAACACTCAAAGGCCATTGGCAAACTGGGGTGTAGAATTATTCAGCTGCACCACAGCCCTCGGGAAGAAGCTGGTTTCCAGTTTTACTGTCTTGTCAAAGATGTTTCTGTGTCTCCTACCAGGTGGCAGGAGATTGAACAGACAGTGTCCGGGGTGGGATGGGTCTTTAATGTTGTTACGAGAGCACCGTAGGCCTTGAGAGTTGTAGATAGTCCCCAGACCCGGGAGTTGATGTGCTGAGCCGTCCTAGTCACCTGTTGGAGTGCTTTGTGATTTGTCTTGCTGCAGCTAGAGTACCACACTGTCATTCAGTATGTCAGCATGCTCTCTATCACACATCGATAAAAGTTGGCCAGCAATTTGGGGGGCAGATTAGCTCTCCTTAAGCACCTCAGGTAGTACAGGAACTTTTGCGCCTTCCCTACTAGCAAGGTTGCATTGACAGGCCAAGAGAGCTCTTCGATGATGTTTATCCCTAAGGACTTGACATTGGAGACCCTTTCCACTACCTCGCCATCATGAATAGTGGGGCTTGTTGAGTACTCCTTGTCTTCCTGAAGTCAATTATCATTCCTTTTGTCTTCTTGATGTTGAGTGATAGGTTGTGGTTCCTGCAGCTATTGGACAGTTTCAGCATCTCTGTTATTGTTAGTGATTAGGCCAATCACTGGATTTGTTATTGTTAGTGGTTAGGCCAATCACTGGATTTGTTATTGTTAGTGATTAGGCCAATCACAGTTGTGTCATCTGCAGATTTGATGATTGAGTTTGTGGCACGAGCAGGAGTGCAGTCACAGGTGAAGAGGGAGTAGAGAGGTGGGCTCAGCACATACCCCTGTGGGGCACCAGTGGTCAGGTTTGGAGGTTGAGGGGGTGTTGATATGTACCTGACTAGTTTCACAATCTGGGTACAATTAGTGAGGAAGTCTTAGATCCAATTGCGCATTGACGTGCCAAGACCTAGTTTGTGGAGCTTGACAGTCAGTTTGTTCGGTAGCATTGTGTTAATGGCCGGGCTGTAATCAATGAAAGCATCCTTACATCGGTGTCTTTGTGCTTCAGGTGTTCCAAAACAGTATGAAATGCGATAGAAATGGTATCTTCAGTTGATCTGATGAAGGGTCTCGGCCTGAAACGTCGACTGCACCTCTTCCTAGAGATGCTGCCTGGGTCCTGACAAGGGGTCTTGGCCTGAAACGTCGACTGTACCTCTTGCTAGAGATGCTGCCTGGCCTGCTGCGTTCACCAGCAACTTTTATGTGTGTTGCTTGAATTTCCAGCATCTGCAGAATTCCTGTTGTTCTTCAGTTGATCTGTTCCTTTCGTAGGCAAACTGCTGCTGGTCCAAGGTAGCCAGGATTACGTCGTTGACACAAGACATGACCAATCTTTCCAAGCACGTGGCAACTATGGGAGTGAGTGACACCTGTCTGTAGTCACTAAGGCATGTTGCTGCTGACGTCTTGGCGGTTGGTATGACAGTTGCTAGTGTGACATAACCCAGGACAGCGAAAGGTTGTAAATACCCACGAGAACTTCCGCCAGCTGGTCAGCGTAGCCTCTGAGGACCCATCCAGGTACGCCATCTGGTCCTGCTGCTCTGTGTGCGTCGATTTTACAGAGTACACACCTCACCTCATGTATGCTTGGGTTACTGACCTATTATCTTGAAACTAGGACCAGAGGCTCAAACCTGAATCTGATCACAGCAGCTGGTGTATTTAAATTTAAGGAGTTTGTACAGCCTGAAATTGAAAGTTCTTAGCTTGAAGGTACGTTAGAACCTTGCTGTGTATGCCCCTGCAAAACACTGGTTTGTTATCATGAACAATTGTTGTAAGTCTTACACTAGTTGTCCTCCTAAAGTTCAACACTGAGGTTTGAGAGGACCAACGAGCGTAAGACTTACACTGAAGTGTGTGGAAGAGCAAGGGACCTGGGAAAAACAGGTCCCTAATTCCCTGAAAGTGGCATCATGGCTAGGTAGAGTGGTAAAGAGAGGTCTTGGCACATTGGCCTTCACAATTTCTGGGATTGAGTACAGCAGTTGGGTATTATGCTGAATTTGTATAAGACATCGGTGGGTCCAGATTTGGAGTATTGTGTGCAGTTGTGACCAGCTACCTACAGGAAAGATATCAATGAGCTTGAGAGTGGACAGAAAAAATTTACAAGAATGATTTACAAAAATTTCAGGACCTGAGTTAGTGGGAATATTTGAATAAGTTAGGACTTTATTCCCTAGAGAGTAGGAGAATGAGGGGAGATCTTAGAGGTATACAGAATTATGAGAGGTATAGATAGTGTGAATGTTCGCGGGATTATTTTCCCTAAGGTTGGGTGAGACTAGAACTAGAGGTCATAGTTTAGAATGAAGGGTGAAATATTTAAGGGGAATCTAGGGGACAATTAATTCACTCAGAGATGGTGCAGGTGTGGAACGAGCTGCCAGCGAAAGTGGTAGATGCGATTTTATTTGTAACATCTAGAAGTTTAGATAAGTATGCGGATGAGAGGGCTATGGTCTTGGTGCAGGTAGATGAGACTACGCACCAGACCAGGACTAGATGGACTGAAGGGCCTGTTTCTGTGATGTAGTGTTCTTTGACTCTTGGTTCTCCAGTCCAGTCACTCACAGGTACGTACCTTGGCACCTATACCTAATAAATATATCTTCTGTGTCAGGAAGCTGAGTGATTTTCTACATTCCTGACAGGGAGCAGCCTAAAGCTTTTCCCCTCAGCTGGCCATTCCCCCAGCAATGAATCGTCCCACAGGTTATTGTGGGGAGGCTGCCTTTGAGAGCTGGTGTTAGGCAGGGCCGGGGGAGCGTCGAGCTGTTGGGATCGGGGCTGCGCGCTGGCCAATGCAGTAAATGCAGTGAGGTCAATGCCAACCACTGGCTGGTAACGTTGGTTTTGTGGAGGATTCCATAGGCTGCGCAACCAAATGAAAAGATAAAGGGACAGCGACTTCCATCGGGCAGTGATGGAACACCTGGAGCAGGCGCTGCAAAGGCCTGCACGCTCCTGGCCGGTTGGGATGCAGTCCTGAGCCCCACAGCTCAGCACTGGGCAGCCGCACCACCCGCAGCACCTCACCCAGCACCGGCCTTCACAGGCAGCTACTCCACATCGAGCTGAGCAGTTGTTCTTTGCTGGGTCTACAGAAGCTTCCTACCAGAGCCGAAGGCAGCACGGGGAAGGACAGGAGACAGTGCCAGATTCCCAGCACTGCCAGCCGTGCAATTCTTTCAGCACAGTGACCTCTGTTCATCCTGGTTCCATTAGTGTTCTCATTCATGAGGACACATCCACGCTGATATTGAGAGCTGGTCTGGGTGCAGGTAGATGGGACTGTTATGCACTGGGACACATCAGTGATGTAACCTGGGGTCATCGGGTGTTTCAGGTCTTTCAACGTCAGACACCCTAGTCCTGGTGACCCAGCCAGGGCGCCCCGTTTTGTGTCCCAGCAGCACTGGTCCATAGGTCCCACCTCTTGATCCATAGTCATCTGAAGGCTCACTCAGCAGCTTCTATGACGGTGGTGATAGCTCTTTTCTCTGCAGGCCCCCGTAATGCCAAGGAGAGAGTAGGTCTTGCAGAGTGAGCAGTCAACAAAACCTCTACAACCCACCGCTGTATCATACCCTCCATCCCTGTCTCTGGCTCTGCTCTACCTCTTTCTGGTATTTGCCTTTATTACACTCAAACACCTCCTCAATCCGGCCCTCCCAAAGCACTGTGAGTTCTACCATGACGACCTGCTTCGAGGTATCTTGCAGAGTGTATATGTCAGGCCTCAGTACTGATGATGCAATGAAGGCAGGAAACTTAAATTGCTCGCCAAGATCGACTTTTGGTTGCCAGTCAGACCCGGTGGCGAGCAAGCCTGCTAGTGGTCTGGGCTAAGGCTATGGTTGGTCTCTAGTTTTGATAAAAGCAGTGGGCTTTCTGGGTTGGCAGAGGTGCTTGCTGTTGTTAATAACAGTGCAGTAAGCTGAGATTGCTGTAAAAGAAAATCTGGTTCACTCAAATCCTTCAGGAAAGAAACATTCTGGCTGATAGTTGATTGGAGAACTACTGATATAGCTCTAAATTGCCGGCTGAAATGGGTACTCGGTTTGCAGAGCATTTAGTGATGGACAATAAATGGACACAGGTCCATGTACAGAAAAGGATAAAGAATTATCTGTTGTGCTTAAGTCAGACATTGCTCGGTTTTTGTGTACTGAGAGGATTGAAGGAAATAAGGATAGTACTGGAAAGTGGACTTGGTTTCACCATTATCTTGTTGAACAACAAAGCAGATTCATTGTCCAGTGCACCTATTTCGAATATTCTCAAGTGCTGACACCATCTGTTGTATGGAGCAGGGCAAAGATATTCAAATCCTCCTCTGTTAAGGAGACAAAAGAGACTGCAGATGCTGAAATCTGGAGCAATAAGCAATCAGCTGGAGCAACAAACAATTTCAAACAAGCCTTAAATTACTATATTTTGGTTGCTATCTTGCCTCTAGCCATCTGCAAATTCTTAATACAGTTCACAGAATGATAACTCTGAACGTAATTGAAAACCTTTTCAAATTAATTTTGTTCACAATCCAAATTTCTTGCAAAAATTCCCCAAATGTCTGCCTGCACCCTTCTGAGCAAACAAGAAGCAGCAGCAGCTGCGGTTCATCACTTGACTGTAGCTGACTGAGTCACGTATCATCATCTACAATTATCCTTTGTTAACATGCTAATTTGGTTCTGTTAAGGAAAAGCTTGCTCTGCTTTGCTGGTGTTCCCTTATGTTCAAAGTTAAAATAATTTTTTTATCAAGGTACATAAACATCATCGTACATTATCCTACGATTCATTTTCTTGCAGACACTCGCAATAGTTTCTAACTACGCAGTAGATCCCGATCTGAAGAAGTGTCTCGGCCTGAAACGTCGACTATTTGTTCATTTCCATAGGTGCTGCCTGACCTGCTGAGCTCCTCCAGCACTTTGTGTGCGTTGCTTTGGATTTCTAGCATCTGTAGACTTTTTAATGTTTATAATTTGAGGATTTTTTTTGCATTTTTGTATTTTTCATTTGGTAAGGGTGACTTAGAGTATGGCAGTGCAAAAACATGCCTGTAATGCTGGCAAAGTGGTTTGGAATGGGGTGTTATAATAAGTGTTCGGTCATTTTCCAAGAAATTTATTTCCTGTCAGTATATGCTTCACTCCTGTCAGTCTACTTCACTCCTAAAATTTAGTTCCATTGATTTACTGGAGATAAAATATCTACCTTGTTTTTATTTGATTAGGTAATACGCTATACAGCTCATTCTTCAGTAATTCTTAATGCAGCTAGTACACCATTTTAGGAGGTGAAACTTTTCAGTTGTGAAAGTACTTCGTGGAAGTTTGATTCATCAGCTTGCATGTTGGTTGTTTAAAACCCTAGCAGTACACTGAGCCGAGCGAGGGGCTTGAGTGCTGGAAACACGTGCTGTAAGCTTTTGGTTTTCGAGATCACAAGTACAGGGTGAGCAGCGACTGGCTGCGCAACGTGCCAGTCTCTGAGCAGCACAGACAGTTCTGAGGAGTGGCCCACACACATAATGAACAGAAGTTAATGAAAAATAGAAAAACACTTCATTGAGCGAAAAATGAAGATCTCCACATGTATTGAAAGAATTGATTCATCAGCGTCAGAGTGAGCAAATACCGCTTAACATGAAACTATCAGGTCAAACTGAAAATTGAAAGTAATTGTGAACACTCAGCAGGCTGGTTCCAGAAATTTAACTCTTAAAATATTTTCTTTAAATCTTTAAATTGTTAAAGATTTGTGGTGATCTGGTGATCATGAAGCTGCAGAGAAATTAATTGACGAAGGGTCTCGGCCTGAAACGTCGACTGCATCTCTTCCTAGAGATGCTGCCTGGCCTGCGGCGTTCACCAGCAACTTTTATGTGTGTTGCTTGAATTTCCAGCATCTGCAGAATTCCTGTTGTTAGAGAAATTAATTGATGATTTTGCCAAGATCGTCACTGATGAAAATCTAACACCAGAACAAGTCTACAATGCTGATTGCTTTCATACCTTACATAAACCTAAAAAAAGTTAAAATATAAATCCAGTGTACTATAACCTTTTAATCAAAACATGGCATCGCAGGTGAAGACTGAAAGCCTGTCGTTGTTTGTTGTTGTTCAACCACTGATTCAGGTATTCTCCCGATGCTGCTGAGTTGCTTTTGTTACCCTGCACACATTACATTTTCATTATTTTAATGGTGTGCAATACATTTTTACTGTTTAGTACACTGTAATGAACAGTGTAAGGCAAAGGCAGCTTACTGATGGCACATAAATTCAGAGTAGGAAACGATGATGATCCCAAGCTATCTTATTATATATTCCAAAATGTGAAAAAAAATCAGAATTTGAAACATAAGCATTTCAGATAAGGAGTACTCAACCTGTACTGTTTGTATCTTTGCAAGAGGTAGATCTCTTGCAGTCATCTGTACTCTGGCCACACTGTTCCCTTCCAGCAGGGCATGGGTCTCTTTCAGTGCAAGCATCCACCTGTATGGACAAGGTTGGTATTGTTGACATTGGGCCCCACATAACGCTATTAAGCCTGCCTTTTAAATTGAATGTTTCTGAATGACCCAAGTTAAAAAGCTGAAGTACATCTGTGCCTGCACACACACTTCAATCATTCTCTCATGTTTATCTTAATTAAATCAGTTCGGACGTGTGCAGAAGTTCGAGCTGGCCTGTTGCTCTCGGAGAAGTCTCTCAGCACAGGGCAAAAGGCTTACAGCACTTAGCTGAGTGAACTGTCATGTCCGCTTGGAAATTGTCCAGGCATTTTGAAAGCACATATGTGTGGATCTAGCTGAAATGTGAAATGCTTGGCTCAGTTCTCAAGAGAACCTCACTGCTTCTGTCCACTTTTGTTTTGTGCTCAAATGTGAGAAAGTTAAGAAGTCAATTCTTAATCAACAACCATTAGCAAGATTATTATGAAGATTTTAAAAAACACAAGATTCTGCAGGTTCTGGAAATCCAGAGCAGCAGTGCAAAACGCTGGAAGAACTCGGCAGGTCAGGCATCCTCTGTGGAGAGGAATAAGCAGTTGTCATGCTGAGTCCTGATGAAGGTTCTTGGTGAAATCTCCTGATAAAGCTTTTAAGGTTTTCTTAAATTAATATGCCATGGCAGGGCCTAATTAGTTGTTTAAAGTTTAAAGAGAATTGTTAGATTAGCCAGCTCCATCATTGGTACTAGCTTCCGTAGTATCCAAGACATCTTCAAGGAGCACTGCCTCAAGAAGGTGGCATCCTCACCACCCAGGACATGCCCTCTTCTCATTGCTACCATCAGGAAGGTGGTACAGGAGCCTGAAGGCACACACTCAGCGATTCAGGAACAGCTTCTTCCCCTCTGTCATCCAATTTCTGAATGGACACTGAACCCATGAACAAAACCTCATTACTTTTTAAATTTTTGTTTCTTGCACTACTTATTTAATTTAACTATTTAGTATATATATATACCCACTTACTGTAATTTAAAGTCTTTTTCTTCTATGTTATCATGTATTGCATTGTACCGCTGCCGCAAAGTAACAAATTTCACAACCTATGCCAGTGATATTAAACCTGATTCTGAAAATTTGCTACTTGACTCAATCACAGCCTGCTCTACCATTTAAATCCCTTTTAGCCTCTACAGAATCAGTAGGCGAGTTGTCTCCATGAATAGTGAAGAGTTGGTATTAGATCACTGAACTACATGTCCACCTGGAAATGGGAGCGCAGTTTCATTGAATCACTGGCTGCACCTTAGCATTCCTCTATTAGAATGCTAGTGCATGGAAATACCCACATTTTCTGTTATTTCACAAAGTAGTTTTGGTAATTACCCATTGTTTCACCATCCTGAGTAGTTCAGTAAGGCCTGTAAATGTTACCATACAGAGCAACACACATAGAATGATACAGAGCACCCAGTTACTCTTTAAGTACCAATGAGGAAGTGCATGGGTTTCTTCTTGATGTTTTGACTGGAATTTATTCTTCAAAAATATTTGCAGAAATGGATCAAGTCAAGTCAAGTTTATTGACATTTAACTATAGACATGTATGCATGTTGATGTTTCTCTGGACCAGGGTGTAAAGCACAGTAGTACACTTATAACACACAAAAACTTAGGGAAATAAGAATTAAATCTACCAATATATTAGGCATGGATAAACAAAGTAAAGTGCATAAATTAAATATTGTAGGGTACAGTGCACATTCTGGTGACACTTCTAATTCGATGCGGCAGGGAGTTCAGAAGCCTAATGGTCTGAGGGAAGAAACTGTTTCCCATCCTGACCGTTCTCGCCTTTATGCATCGGAGTCTCCAGCCTGATGGTAGAAAGTCAACGAGGATGCTTAACTGGCCATTCGTCTGGTTGCCGATTCTAGATAGATGCTAATTGACCAGCACGTTTGGCTGACAATACAGTGCTTAACCTGTAATTGTCAAGCATGTTGAGACATTCCAAAGAATATTCAAACATGTTTGATAATCACAGTGTACGCATTGTATTATAAGCCAAATTTAGTAAGCCCTGTATAGAGCAAGTCTTTTCTTTCTATTACAAATCTTCCAGTAGGGGCAACAAATAAATAAATCACTTTAAGTTGACACCCTGATTGTGCCTGCATTTAGCATTTATCAATTTCCCTCTTGCCTGGGGATTTAGTTGTAGATTTTCTAGATAAAATTACTTTCCAGGGTCAGTTTCCATAGTCTCTTCCCAACCTCATCGTCTTACATTCTTGCAAACACGAGGAAATCTGCAGATGCTGGAATTTCAAGCAACACACATAAAAGTTAACACAAAATAATCTGCAGATGGTCCTTCTACTACCCATTGTGTTCTCCCCTATTCTTTCTTCACCTTTCCTGCCTATCACCTCCCTGCCTCCCTTCCCCCACCCCTTTATCTTCCCCCTTACTGGTTTTTCACCTGGAACCTACCAGCCTTCTCCTTCCCACCCTCCCCCCACCTTCTTTATAGGGCCTCTGCCCCTTCCCTCTACAGTCCTGACGAAGGGTTCCGTCCCGAAACATCGACCGATCTTTTCCACGGATGCTGCCCGACCTGCTGAGTTCCTCCAGCATGTTGTGAGTGTTACACATAAAAGTTGCTGGTGAATGCAGCAGGCCAGGCAGCATCTCTAGGAAGAGGTACAGTCAACGTTTCGGACCGAAACGTCAACTGTACCGCTTCCTAGAGATGCTGCCCGGCCTGCTGCGTTCACCAGCAGCTTTTATGTTTGTTGCTTGATCTTACATTCTTGAACTTTTCTGGGCATCCCTGAAATATCTTAATACAAAGTTTAAGAATTACGCTGCTACTCTGCAGAATGCGTTAAGATTACGTGTCATCATCACTTTGTCCATCATCCGAGATCCTCATCACCCAGGCTCTCGCTGCTGCCATCAAGTAGAAAGTAAAAGAGCTTCAGGACCCACACCACCAGGTTGAAGAACAGTGACTACCCCTCAACCATCAGGCTCTTGAATAAAAGGGGATGACTATACTATTCCATTGAGATGTTCACATAATCAATTACCTCACTTTAAGGACTCATCATCTTGTTCTCGTTATTTATTGCTATTTATTTATATTTGCATTTGCACAGTTTGTTGTCTTCTATGCTCTACTTGATCTTTCATTGATCCTGTTATAGTTACTATTCTATAGTTTTGATGAGTACGCACACAGGAAATGAATTTCAGACTTGTATGTGGTACTCTGATAATAAAATTCACTTTGAACTTTAACGACCGTTTCTATTTTATCATTTTGTCATTGCAGAAAGTGGAGGGGTATATCCTATCCATACCAATGCCCGGTCACCCTGTGAACTTTTCTGAGGTGACAATGCAACAGGCACAGAATGATGTTGAGCAACTGGAGAAGCTCATTAGCTCACATGATGTCATTTTCCTGCTCATGGACACACGTGAGAGTCGCTGGCTTCCCACGGTCATCGCTGCCAGTCAGCGTAAGGTAATGAGTGTGCACTCATTTCACTGTCAAGGGCAAATCTACGGCTGGAGAAAGAGTCAGCAGTGGAAAGTTAATTTCTTTTCTTCTTGTTGACGCATATCCCTTCTAATCGTCAGCTTTGCTTCTTAAGAATAAAAAAAATGTAGCTGTCACCCTCAGCACATGTATTTTCTGCCCCGTGTACTGAAGTTTCTGACTGTAGGGACGTGAGGCTACGTGTCTGTGGTAACTTACTTAAGGCCCCTTTAATGTTCTTGGAAACAGGGAAAGTGGCAGCCTCCAACCTGATGGCATGAACATCGATTTCTCCAACTTACAGTAATTCCACCCCCCCCCTTCTATTCCCCACTCTGGCCTCTTCTCCTCAC
The DNA here is from genome assembly GCF_963921235.1 of Mobula hypostoma. Classification (NCBI taxonomy): domain Eukaryota; kingdom Metazoa; phylum Chordata; class Chondrichthyes; order Myliobatiformes; family Myliobatidae; genus Mobula; species Mobula hypostoma. The sequence goes on along the minus strand of NC_086111.1, from coordinate 61,065,847 downwards.
CTGCCTATAACTTAGCCCTGGTGCCCCTTTTCCTTCCCTTTCTCCCATGCCCCACTCACCTCTCCTATCAGATTCCCTCTTCTCCAGCTCTTTACCTTTTCCGACTATAAACATCGCAGCTTCTGACTTTATACCCCCCTCCCCACCCAGCTAAATTCACCTATCACCTGCTCACTTGTCCTCCTTCATTACCCCCCCCCCCCCCCACCATTTTCTTATTCTGGCATCTTCTCAATTCCTTTCCCATCTTGATGAAGGGTCTCCGCCCGAAACATTGATTGCTTATTCATTTCCATAGATGCTGCCCGACCTGCTGAGTTCCTCCAGCATTTTGTGTGTGTTGCTCTGGATTTCCAGCACCTGCAGGACTCACGTGCTTATAAAGTGAGGTCTTCCTTCCCCAATTATTTTTTTGTCTCATCCTATATTATCATGGCTTTCCCTGCTTATTAATCATCATTGCTGTCGTTCAAGTCATGTGTCCAGACATCTGGAATTTAGAAGGCTGAGAGGGGATCTTATTGAAACATATAAGATTATTAAGGGATTGGACACGCTGGAGGCAGGAAACATGTTCCCGCTGATGGGTGAGTCCAGAACCAGAGGCCACAGTTTAAGGATAAGGGGTAGGCCATTTAGAACGGAGTTGAGGAAAAACTTTTTCACCCAGAGAGTGGTGGATATATGGAATGCTCTGTCCCAGAAGGCTGTGGAGGCCAAGTCTCTGGATGCTTTCAAGAAAGAGATGGATAGAGCTCTTAAAGATAGCAGAATCAAAGGTTATGGGGATAAGGCAGGAACTGGATACTGATTGTGGATGATCAGCCATGATCACAGTGAATGGCGGTGCTGGCTCGAAGGGCCGAATGGCCTACCCCTGCACCTACTGTCTATTGTCTTTTGTAGCCAGGTCGCAGTAGTGGCTACTTCAGCAATGGCATAATCCCTGTCAGAGCCATTATTTTGATCAAAGTTGAAGGTTCAAGGTTCATTTTATTGTCAAAGTATACATATCCAGTACAACTCTGATATTTGTTTACCTTCTTCCAAAAACCTTGTGCATTTTAATCATATTTTAGTTGTAACTCCTTTTCCCTAATGTGTCCTTGGTCACTGAGGTTCTATAATGAAGTGCTTATACTGGGCTAACCAGCTATGTATTTGCATATAACATTTGAAGGGTTTATAATTTGAATTAGAGCCCCTGCTTGAGATGCAAGTTCCATTCTTGGCTTTGGGAAGTAAACCCATGTAATCCGATCAATAAAATTTAAAATCTACTGCATTAAATATGCAAATGTTTTCCATACCTGGTTCCCCCTTGGGTGAAAGTCTCAGTGAAAAATATAATGGTCAGGGAAGAATGAAAATGAAAGGTGGAATTAAATGCAAATGAAATAATATAACTCTTTTTGTTTCTAGTTAGTTATTAATGCCGCCTTGGGATTCGATACATTTGTTGTGATGAGACACGGTCTGAAGAAGCCCAAGCAGGAATGTGGAGAACCCACTTTAGCTGCCGCAGCCGTTCCTCCCTCGGTGATGGGCTCTTCGCTCTTCTCCAACATTCCTGGCCACAAGCTAGGCTGCTACTTCTGTAATGACGTAGTAGCACCTGGAGATGTGAGTAATTTCTCTGCCGTAGTTTGGCTTTTGGCTGGTGGTCCGTTGTTTCCGACGAGGACAGTGAAACCTGTGCGGGAGGGTCTTTTTTAAGCGGAAGAGCTGTTGCACTGGGGCAGTTGCACTCTCTGAACTTCAGGAGTCTGACTCCAGTGGTGTGAACAACCGTCGCAAACTGGGGTATTCCTTGGTTGCACTGGACGACCATGACGTCCTCTGTGCCTTGTCACGCCCTTTGTGCTCCATGGAGCATTGCAGGACTGCCTTCCTGGCTGTTGGGTCTCACTGTGGATCGCATCCTCCCAGTCTGCCGGAGCTGGCTTCACATGCTAGCCCAGGCATTTCCCTATCTAGCCAGGGTGCGAGGCTGCCGGCTACCCTCTCCTGGGTACCAGGGTGTGGCTACTGTCGCATGGAGCCACAGTTGAGAGCTGAGTGTCCAGTGGGGCCCAAAGGTGAGCAAACTACCCTGGAATGGACACAACAAGCCTCTTCACCAGAGGTGCTGCCCCTCCCTGGACACCCCATACACCCCTCTGTCATTGTAGGGAACAGGGGAGATGAGATTAAAAAATGGGTCTGTTGTGATTTGAAACAAAAACATTAAAAGCTGAACTATCGGGCATGACCTGTGGAAAGAGGAATGGTGTGTCAAGTTGACTCTTCATCAGACACTTGTGCTGTTTTTATGGTTTTTGTTAAAGCAGCAAGTGTCTTAACTTTTTCAGACCCTCTTTCACCTTTCTTATTTTATGATGCCAAAATAATTGAATTATAAAACCATAAAATTAATCTAGTTACTTTGATCCAGTTAATAAACCTGATAAGCCCAGCCTCTTCACAATTGAACAACAAAAAAGCAAGGTTATTGTAAAGATTCTGATTTGCGTTTTAAGGAGAGTTTGGGATATAATTTTATTCCATTGTTAGTTGTTAGTTGCCTTAATCATTGTACAGCATTTCCTTACCTAGTTCTTCATTGCAGGTGAGAGAGATTACAGTGCAGAAGCACATTAACATTGATTGCAGCAACTGAAGCATACAGGGATTAGTTATTGCATAAAGCAGGGGCTCCCACCCTTTTTTATGTCATGGACCATTGAGCAAGGGGCCCGTGGACCCCAGGATGGGAACCATTGGCATAAAGACTTATCTTGCATAGTTTTGTATTGTATGGCATTTTGCTACTTTCAGATTTGTTATTTAATTTATGCCAGTCTGGTGTAGTTATTCTGTCTTGCCATTTGAATTATATTGGAAACCAGAGTAATGTACCTGAATAGAAATAGCCTTAAGTTCAGTTCTTCTTTGATGTTTAAACTGTTTTGCTGCATGGAAGATAATTTGAAGTTCAGAGTTACTGCAGATCACTAGAGCTTGCTGTCTTCTCAGTTTGACTAAAGCCTGCTATCTATCAATGTGATTAGATGATGGCTAAGAAGATGAGGATTTTGTTGAAATTGCAGGGAAAGCAGAATACACCAAAGTTCAAGGCCCAGAGGCATTAATATGCACAAAGTTTGCACTTTGATGTGGTGGGTAATGGGTAGTGGATTACTGATGCATTTATTAACTAAGGAGGTTCTGTGGACGAGAACGAGATTCTTGGATGATATGTTGCTCCTGGATGCCAGGTTCCAGGACATCTCGAATTGAGTCTTCAGCGTTCTGAAGCGGGAGGGTGAGCAGCCAGAGGTCTTGATCCGTGTAGCTACCAATGACATGGGTAGGAAGAGGAACAAGGTTCTGCAAAGTGAGTTCAGGGAATTAGGAAATCTAAAGGACAGTATCTCCAGAGTTGTCATCTCAGGATTGCTAGCCATGCTAAGTACACCAGTAATAGGAAGATTATACAGTTTAACAAAGTGGCTAAGGAGTTGATGTAGGAGGGAGGACTTCAGATTTTTGCATCATTGTGGACTCTCTTCCAGGGAAGTTGCATGTAGAGAAGAGATGGTTTGCACCCAAACTAGAGAGGGATTAATATCCCATTGGGAAGATTTGCTAGTACTACACGCGGTGTGGGGTGGGGGTGAGGTTTAAACTAGAGTTGCAGGGCGATGGAAACCAGAGTGTCAGAACAGGTGGTGGGACTAACATTTTGAGTGTATATTTCAATGCAAGAAGTATTGTAGGAAAGGCAGATGAGTTCAGGGCATGGATCAACACATGGAATTATGATATTGTAGCCATTAGTGAGAACTGACTGCAGAAGGGATAGAACTGGCAGCTCAATATTTCAGGGTTCCATTATTTTAGATGTGATAGAGCCTGGAGAGGACAATGGGATTAAAGGGGGAGAGATGGTGTAACTAATCAGGGAAAATGTCACAACAGAGTTGCAAGGGAATAGGAACCAGAGTGCCAGAATAGATAGTGGAGAGCAGCCCACATCAAAGTTGCTGGTGAACGCAGCAGGCCAGGCAGCATCTCTAGGAAGTGGGTCTTGGCCCGAAACGTCGACTGTACCTCTTCCTAGAGATGCTGCCTGGCCTGCTGCGTTCACCAGCAACTCTGATGTGTGTTGCTTGAATTTCCAGCATCTGCAGAATTCCTCATGTTTAAGTTAGTGGAGAGGTTGTGGAGGCTGATGTTGGTAAGACCTTTAGACAAATTTAGTAATCAAAAGGTTGAGTATGGTGTGACAAAATTGAAACAGGTGAATACAGGACTGAAGGTATTGTATCTGAATGCACACACGATAAGGAATAAGGTAGGTGAACTTGCAGCACAGTTGCAGATTAGTAGGCATCAGTAAATCATGGCTGAAAAGTTTATAGCTGGAAGCTTAATTGCATCGAAAGGACAGGCAGGAAGGCAGAGGGGGCAGCGTTGCTCTGTTGGTAAAAAATGAAATCAAATCATTAGAAAGGGGTGACACAGGGCCGGAAGGTATTGAATCATTGCAGATAGAGCTAAGGAACTTGCAAGGGTAAAAGGACCCTGATGGGAGTCGTATATAGAACCCTACACAGTAGTTAGGATGTTGCCTACAAATGGGAGATAGAAAATGCATGCCGCAAGGGCAATGTTACAGTAATCATGAGGGACTTCACTATACAGGTAGATTGGGAAAATCAAGTTGGTCCTAGATTACAGGAGAAGGAAGATGGCTTTTAGACAAGGAAGAAATGAAAGGGTTCACTATTTTCTAAATGGAGAGAAAATACAAAAAACTGAAATGCGAAGGGACTTGGGATCCCCAGTGCAGGATCCCCAAAAGGTTAACTTGCAGATTGGGTCTGTGGTGAGGAAGGCAAACGCAATGTTAGCATTCATTTCAAGAGGACTAGAAAAGAACATACAAAATTTTGAAAGGAATAAATAAGATAGAAGTAGGAAAGTTGTTTCCATTGGTAGGTGAGACTAGAACTAGGGGACATTGCCTCAAGATTCAGGGGAGAAGATTTAGGTTGGAGATGAGAAACTCTTTTTCCCAGAGAATGGTGAATCTGTGGAATTCTCTACCCAGGGGAGCAGTTGAGGCTTCTTTTATATTTAAGATACAGTTAGATAGATTTTTACATAGTAGGGGAATTAAGGGGTATGGGGAAAAGGCAGGTAGATGGAGCTGAGTTTACGGACAGGTCAGCCATCATCTTATTGAATGGCGGAGCAGGCTTGATGGGCCGGATGGCCTACTCCTGCTCCTATTTCTTAGGTTCTTATGTTCTTATAAATGCAAGGATGTAATGTTGAGAGTTTATAAAACACAGATGATGCCTCACTTGGAGTATTGTGTGCTGGTTTGATCCCCTTATCTTAGAAAGGATGTGCTGAAACTGGAGAGGGTTCAAAGGAGGTTCATGAAAATAATTACAGGATTGAATGGCTTGTCATATGAAGAGCATTTGATGGCTCTGGGCCTGTATTCACTGGAATTCAAAAGAATGAGGGGTGTCCTCATTGAAACCTATCAAATGGCAAAAAGCCTTGAAAGAGTGGATGTGGAGAATATGTTTCCTATGGTGAGAGAGTCTAAGACCAGAGGACACAGCCTCAGAATAGAGGGGCGTCCTTTTAGAACAGAGATGAGGAGGAATTTCTTTAGCCAGAGAGTGATGAATCTGTGGAATTCTTTGCCACAGGTAGCGGTGGAGGCCAAATCTTTATGTATATTTAAGGCAGAGATTGATAGGTTCTTAATTAGTCAAGGAATGAAGGGATATGGAGAGAAGGCAGGTGATTGGGGCCGAAAGGAAAATTGGATCAGCCATGATGAAATGGTGGAGCAGTCTCAATGGGCCAAATGGCCTTGTATCTTATGGTCATGTTCTTGTGGCAGTGCTCAGTCAGGACAGAATGTAGAACTCGTCTGGTGAGGTTTTATGGGTGGAACTGAGAAATAAGAAAGATACAACCACATTAATGGGACAATATTATAGACCACCCAACCATCCCTGGGATTTAGAGGAAAGAATCTGTAGAGAGATTGCAGACATTTGCAAGAAACTTAAGGTTGTGGTAGTAGGTGATTCTGACTTCCCACATATTGACTCTGACTCCCATATTTTAAAGGACTAGAAGGGATAGATGTTGTCTAATGTGTTCAGGAAAGTTTCCTTAATCAGTATGTAGAAGTCCCAATGAGAGAGTGTACAATACTTGATCTCCTATCAGGGAATTATGGAAAAGGATAGGTCTGGTTCTTGTGTTGAGATTCTAAATGGGACAAAGGACAATCTTGATGGATCTGGCAAGTGTGGATTGGGACGGGCTGTTTTCTACCAAAGGTGAAGTTTTGTGAATACAAAGATTGTATATGCCTGTCAGAATAAAAGGCAAGGATAACAGGTTTAGGGAACTTTGGTTTTCAAGAGATATTAAGACCCTGGCGAAGAAATAAAAAGGAGGTGCATGGCAGGTATTGGCAGGTAGGAACAAACAAGGTACTTGAGAAGTATAAGAAATGCAAGTGGACACTTAAGAAAGCAATCAGGAGGGCTAAGAGAAGGTATGAGCTTCCTATAGCAGACAAAGTGAAGAAGATCCTTAGGGATTCTACAGATATGTAAAGAGGAAAAGGATAACAAGGTACAACATTTCTTCTGCTTTTAAGGAAGGCGCAAAGAATAAACCAGGAAATTATAGGCTGATGAGCCTGACATCAGTAGTGGGAAAGTTATTGGAAGGTATTCTGAGGAAATGAATATGTGAATATTTGGATAGACATGGACTGATTAGGATAGTCCGCACAGCTTTGTCCATGGTAGGTCATGTCTAACCATTCTTATCGAGTTTTTCAGGGAAGTTACTGGGAAAGTTGATGAAAGCAAGGCAGTGGATGTTGCCTACATGGACTTCAGTAAGGCATTTGACAAGGTCCCGCATGGGAGGTTGGTCAAGAAGTTTCAGTCTCATGAGGTAGTAAATTGGATTAGATATTGGCTTTGTGGAAGAAGCCAGAGGGTGGTAGTAGATTGACTTGGAGGTCTGTGACTAGTGGAGAACTGCAGGAATTGGTGCTGTTTCCTTTGTTGTTTGTCATCTGATTATGTGGTTAACTGGATAAGCAAATTTGTGGATGATACCATGATTGGGTGTGTAGTGGACAGTGAGGTAAACTATCAAAGATTGCAACAAGATCTAGACCAGCTGGAAAAATGGGCTGGGAGATGGCAGATGGAATGCAATGCAGACAAGTGTGAGGTGTTGCACTCGGAGGGCCAACCAAGGTAGGGTTTACACAGTGAATGGTAGGGCACTGAGGAGTGCAGTAGAACAAAGGGATCTGGGAATACAGGTCCCTAATTCATTGAAAGTGGCATCACAGTTAGACTGGGTCATAAAGAAAGCTTTTGGCACATTGACCTTCATAAATCAAAGTACAGAGTACAGGAGTTGGGATGTTATGTCGAAGTTGTGTAAGATGTTGGTGAGGCCTAATTTGGAGTATTGTGTGCAGTTTTGGTCCCTGACCTAGAGGAAAGATGTAAATAAGATTGAAAGAGTACAGGGAAAATATACATGGATGTTGCCAGGTCTGGAGGACCTGAGTTATAAGGAAAGATTGAATAGGTTGGAAATTTATTCTCTAGAATGTAGAAGATTGAGAGGAGATTTGATAGAGGTATTTTAAATTATGAGGGGTATAAACAGTGCTACAGAATAGCAATGGCGAAAGAAGCTTTCCAAAAAATGAAGACTATATTAACTGACAGAAAGATGAACACGTACACTAAAAACAGAATACTGCAGTGCTACATTTATTCTATCCTGACATATGGAAGTGAATGCTGGACCATTTCTCCAGCAATGGAAAAGAGACTAGAAGCAGCTGAATTATGATTCTACAGGAGAATGTTAAAAATATCATGGACCACACACGCATCAAATGAAGAAGTTCTTCGAAGAGCCCAAGCAGTTCGATCACTCATACCAACAATAAGAGAAAGACAACTCAGATCCCTAGGACACATCATGCGGAAAGATGAACTAGAAAAACTCATACTCTCTGGAAAGATTGAGGGGAGCAAACCTAGAGGAAGACCTCAGCTTATGTACATCAAAAGCCTAGCCAGCTGGCTACACATCAAGGAAATGGAAGTCATCCAAAAAACGAAGGATAGCTCTATATGGAAAACCATGGTCACCAACGTCTGCATCGGATATGGTTCCTAGGCAGACAGACATAAACAGGGTAAATGCAAGCAGCCTTTTTCCACTGAGGTTGGGAGAGACCACAACAGGAGGTCATGGGTTAAGGGTGAAAGGTGAAATGTTTAAGGGGAACACAAGGGGAAACTTCTTCACCCAGAGGGTAGTTAGTATGTGGAATGAGCTGTCAGCTCAAGTTGTGGATGTGGGTTTAATTTTAACATTTAAGGGAAGTGTAGATAGGTACATGGCTGCGAGAGGTATGGAGGGTTGTGGTCCTGGTAGAGGTCGATGGGACTAGGGAGTTTTAATGGTTCAACACAGACTAAATGTGCCAAAGTTCGTGTTTCTGTCCTGTATTTTTCTATAACTGTACTCTGTGGTGTTTTCTGAATGGAAAACGCACTTAGATGTAAATTTAGGGGCAGTTAATTTATTGACTCCCATCCATTCTGCTCACTTTTAGCTGTCAGAGCCCCGTGGACCTCTTAAAACATCATACAGATTCATGTCTGTTGCTGCTTGAAATAAGAAGCAGATTTCTCTTGTCAAAAAAAAGTTCCAGTTTCACCCCATGACCTAGACTTGGAACCATTTTATTCATTTTTGAATTTAATGGGCCACTGATTGTACAGTCTGTTGGGACTCCAGAGTGCTTATCATAGAGAAGGGTGTGGGCTGGTGTCTGTTGACCCTCTCCCCCTCCCCCTCCATGTACTTTTGGACTGATCACTAAAGCAAGGCCACATGGCAATAAAACCAGGAAAAAAGGAAAGGTAGGTGTGCTCTGCGAGTCTTTGTCGCTTCCCAGGAGTGAGCTGCAGACAGCAGGTCAACTTGAAGCCCTTTGGAGTATGACATATGATGAACAAGTTAAAGTTAAAGAGTATTTTGTTTCTCTTAACCATGGTGTTAAAATAAAAGCCTTGTTTCCATCCTAAAGCTATGTTGACTGCTAATAAATCTCTGGCAGTGTTTTGGCATTGTCGTGATTCCTTTTATTTTCAATCAGTCAACTAGAGACCGCACTTTGGACCAGCAGTGTACTGTGAGTCGTCCTGGCTTGGCTATGATAGCTGGAGCGCTTGCTGTGGAGTTGATGGTTTCTATACTACAACATTCTGAAGGGTAAGCTGAAGTATTTGATGTTTATTTCCATATTTAACAGGGTAGCATTGTAACTGAAGAGTTTTAAGTGCCTAAAAGTTATGTCTACTACTGCAGAAGACAAAGTATTGAACTGCATTAAATTGTGTTCATTTCAAGTAAACTCAAAGTAATTGGCAGTTGTGTTAGCAAAATATTTTAAAGACCTATGTAAAGGTACATGACTGATGATCTTGTCAGAAGTTTCAAAGAGCAGCTTGAAGAAGGAGGCTTCAAACATGATATGTAAATTTAATCTAATCTAATCTCTTGCAAAAATTTAAATAATGGAGTAAATATTAAATGTTTAATAGATTTGGAGAGAATTTAATTAAACTGGGTGTTTACAATTGGTTTACAGTTAGCTGAAGATCAGTAAAATCTACCACATTAATAGTTCTTGTGTAGTTTTTAAAAAAATGTCTTTACATCCTTTGAATGATGTAGATTGAACTGCTTATCATGTCTGCACTAGTTTTCTGCATGTGAACTAACTTGATTAAATGAACACCTGTATCCTCCTTATCTTTTTCTTAATATGAATGTTTTCAAATTTTCTAAGGACTTGCTTCAACTTTGATTTGCGGCAGATTTTTTTTCCTACCATCTCTAATGCTTTCCATAAATGTCCTCCCTAAGTGTGGGCTTTTTCATTGTCTCAACAGCCTCTTGACATAGCCCATCATAAATTTACCTCATTGTAATCCATTTGACATAGTCCAGCACAAATTTACCTCATCATAGTCCATTTGACATAGTCCAGCACAAATTTACCTCATTGTTGTCCATTTGACATAGTCCATCACAAATTTACCTCATTGTAGTCCATTTGACATAGTCCATCACAAATTTACCTCATCATAGTCCATTTGACATAGTCCAGCACAAATTTACCTCATCGTAGTCCATTTGACATAGTCCATCACAAATTTACCTCGTCATAGTCCATCACAAATTTACCTCATCATAGTCCATTTGACATAGTCCGTCACAAATTTACCTCATTATAGTCCATTTGACGTAGCTGATTGCAGTAGTGATTTGGCATAGTTCACCACCAATTCACCTCAATCATAGATTCCATTTTTTCCAAGTTGTCAGGTCACCCCTCAATCTTCCATCTAACAGAATAAAGCCCCAGCTTTTCGTGTTATTATTCATAGCTGTAATTCCTTGTATCCAGTGATACCCAAAATGGACAATACCTGTAGCATTGCTACCTTATTTTTAAAATTGGTTCCAAAGCTTGATCAGTACTGTAGCTGCAAGCTGTAACAAAAAGTTCGCATTAGCTCAGAATTGGAATTAAGACGAACAGTGCAAAAAATGGGCAGCATCTGTGGAAAAAAAAACAGATACTGCAATATTCATTATTCTTTCAGTATTCACTGTCTTCACTCGGGGGGGCAGGGTGGTGGCACTCTCTACCAAGGGAAATGTAAGGCGCTCCTTCCCTCTGCTGGCCTGCAGGTAGTAGAGCATCTGCTTAGCCCCGCCACCGATCAGGGCCACATGAAGCCATGGGAGCAGTGGTGGATGGTCGCATGAGCAGCTGGTACATATCACAAGTCCTGGTTATGCAACCACTGATGCCAGGCAGACAATCTCTGAAGAGTATTGATAATGGTTGAGATTACCGGTTTTGTAAAGACACTGCCCAGAAGAAGGCAACACCAATTGTAAACCACTTCTGTAGAAAAATTTCCCAGGAACAATCATGGTCATTGAAAGACCATCATCGCTTACATCACACAACATGGCAGTTAATGATGATGACGATGATGGTAGGAAAACTGTTGCTGACAGCCTGTAATATAAACAGAAAATGACAGAAACACCAAATGTTTTGCAGTGAATGTCGAATCTAGAAGTCTGCAATGAGCCTGGTTGAGAGGAGTCGTACAGTTCCTTTTGTACTTTTGTAACTGCTGCTATCAGTTTTACCATGTACATATAAAACAACCTTTCACTTTTCACCATTCTTTGTACATGTGATCTCATCTGCCTTTGTTTTTTTCCTCCTTTTCCCTTTTTCACTTTTCTGCTGAAAATCTATCCCCATGAAAAGACAGCCCTGTTTTCTCACCAAAGATGCTACCTACCTTACTTGGTACTTCCAATATTTTCTACTAACTCCTGTCTTTATCTTTTGCACAATTATTTAAATTTTCTCAAGCATTCAATGTACAAAACAGCACAAGATGCTTCATAAGCTTAATCATAACCTATAGAAAAAACATTTGATTATATGTTCAAAAGCTTGATTGAAAAGATGGCCTCCAGTGTCGTAAAAGAGTAAGTAAATGTGCAGAAAGGTTTAAAGAAGGAATTCTAGCACTGAGGAACTTAACAGTGACATAATTAACAATAAATAAAGTAATTTAATGAATGATTTAAAAGGCTTGAATTGGGGAAGACCAAATTCCTAGGCTATAAATGGGAGGTGGTTACAAAGGTAAGACTACATGGAGACATAGAGAAATTTGAAGACAAGGATAGGAAATAATTACATTCAATTAGAGCACCTTGTGAGTTGTTGTGACATTAACAGGAGAGAAAGCCTAATTGGAGGAATTCAGATGTCGAGTTCTGAAAATATTGGACATGGATACTTTCTAATGGTCAAGAAATAAGGAGAGGAAAGGGAAGCTAGGGTTTGGAGCAACTTCAAAGATGGTTGATGTTTGAAGAGAGAGGAAGTTAACAACAAACTTTAAGGAGGAGAACAGCAACAGAACAGAAAGTATTATTAATTAATCTGAGGGCTAAAAATGCAACTTATTTGTCAACAGTTCAATTAAAAATTGAGTTATCGAGAAAAGGACAAGATGAGCTGGAGGAAACATGAGGTGTGATGGGACAGAATAAACTGAGTTTGGGGATGGAGCTTTTTAGGGTAAGTGCAAGAGAAGCCCGTACCTTGGAAGTGAAAGGGAACGAGATAGAGGAGAGAGCTTTAAGGAGAAGGTTTGCAAGGTAAAAAGCAAGCCAAGGTTGTTTTTACATTCTGGGGTAATACTAACATAGTGAGTAGGTTTGGCTGATGAGACCTGGACTCTGGAGTAATTTGCAAATACTTAACAAGGTCCTGCCACATTTGGCAGTAGATAGCTTAAATACATTCAAGTTTTAAAGGTTAAAGAATTGAAGGAGTGGCGATCAAGGCTGTATTGGGAATGCATTGGTTATATGAGAGAGCATTATTATTTTAAAGGGAATTAAGGAGTCAGAAGTTGGAAGCAAGGATTTGGTTGATTGAGCAAATTAGTAGCTGCAATGATTAATGATTTTGAGATGATGGGAGTATGGAGTAATGATGTTAGGAGAAATGGTACGTCAAATAGTTGGGAAATTTATATGGAGGGCAAGGTTAAAGTGGAAATAAGAAGGCATTTACTCCAAAAATGAGAAGTTGGAGTTTTTTTCGATAAGTATATAGACTTGTATGCTTTTTTAAAATCCTGCATTTGTTGTAACAAGCCAGATTTAAGGTGAAATCTCTTATTAGTACCACTTGCCAGCTCTTTTTGAATTTTCAGTGGGTATGCGGTAGCTAGCAGCAGTGATGACCGACTGAATGAACCTCCAACATCTCTTGGACTTGTCCCTCATCAGGTGAGTAATCTGTCTGTTGTAGTGTATTAGGAACAGGTGTTTCTTGCTAACTTGAAACTCAGTTGGACTTTTGGAAATTTCCTGCAACTTATTTTAGAGGTGCCTTAATTTTTTTTAGGGGAATCTTGATGAATCATAAAATGTTCATCCAACAACATTCTGTGATTTCAATTCCAGTGCTAAGCACAATGACCGGAACTTGCTTAGGAAGCAGAACGGTCCTTCTGCGTGATAATCTATTGGTCTTGATCATAATTCTAATGCTATTTTCATTAAAAATCTGTGAAATTTGTTCTTGAAAATAGAAAACTTAAAATATTCAGTGGGTGCAGTAACAAAAGCATTTTGATGTGGGTTTTAAGCAAAGGTGGCTCTCAATTGTACCCACTGACCTTTATAATTTTGTCCCCTTGTTCTGGATCTCACTCTCCAAAGGGAATTCCAAGTGTGGACTAAATTTCAGTGTCCATGTCTAACCTAAGCTGCCCTGAAAGGATTTTATCAAGGTTTTTGCAGAACAGAAAGGTCACATCCTTCCATTTCTATCACATTCACCTGGGATAAAGTCCAACATTCCATCAACATGCATGGGCTCTGAACTTTGTTCACTTCATTGTAGCTGCTCATCATTCATCACGAGGAAAGTGTTACCATCTGTCCTTTCTCAGATTAAAGGGATGACCTTGTGGTTCCTAGACTGAACATGATCTCCAATGTTCAGCCTGTTCATTGAATCTGCTTTGACCCTTATTTTGTTTTTTGCTTCCATCTACCCAGATGACTTTGCCTCATGACTTAGTATTACCTGGCAACTTGGATCCACGGTTCTAAACCTTGAAATAGGTGATGAAAATTTGATTTCTTATTCAGTTTCCCAAGGAAATGTCACATCCTATTTTTCCACTTGAGAACAGGATATTTTCCTTTCTTAGAGATTCCCTCTTCCCAACAAATTCCAGCACTGGCACTCCATGTCCTTTCATTATTGTCTCATTCTTGTCTGAACTTTTATCAGATTTCTTCTTGAAACCCATGAGGCAGCACCATAGACTTTGCACCTTGTTAGTTCTGCACTAAAATTCAAAGAAATCAGAATAGACAGGCATGTTTTGCTTTCCACGAAGTGCTTGCTGACTCATTGTTCAGCTTGTACTTATTCAACTCTCGGTCACTCCATCCAAAGATAAATTCCAGTCACATTCCCATATCTAATATTAAACTGGCGGGTGAGTAATAAATTAAATCGTTCCATGTTTTCAATTTGTGTTTGTGAAGATAGTTTTAGATTCTCTGAGGTATTTTTTGATTCTTTGTTCCAGCGGTTTAATATTCCATGGAAGATATTAGCACCCAATTTGTTGGGCTCCTTTCCTCCTCCCTTTGTTTGATTTATTTATCTAAGGTTGCATTTAATTCTCCAGTTCTTTTTTTTTTCCCATCCCACTTCTGGAAACCTTGCTTCCGGAAAGATATCAAAGCCACAGAGGAGATATGGAAGGGATGCCAGGGATGAGGAAAGATTATTGAAAATGCAATTTGTGTCCAGAGGGACTTCACTGAGGCATGTGGCTCTGTGATATAATTGGCATGTATTCCTGGCACTCTGCTTGCCAATCAACTAATTTATGCTTGGAATAATCCTATGCTTAGCATATGAATGCAAAAGCTAGAAGCATTATATAGAGATTTTAACAAAGGGGGAGAAAAAACAGATGTGTAGTGTGGTCTTTTAAAAGAAGCTTTATGTAATGAACTATTTGTTTAATTTCTTTCTCCAAGCAGTAAATTATCTCGGCCAAGAACTACGATGAATGGGCTGGCTTCTGTCAATCAAAGTCTGCAACCTGCTACAACCTAGGGCGTATGTCTTATAAACAATATAATTATAGACATCTACCCAGCTCCCACTGTTCTGCAATAATGATTCAGACCATTTTGGCACTGGATTGAAGCTCTTTGATCCATGTGAATAGATCCAAAAATCCATGAAAAAATAACTAATTTGCAGATAAAATAAATCTATACTTTTCTACTGATATTCTTAAATAATAGTCTTTCCTACTCTCTTTATATTTGATGAATATTTATAGATGATTTTAGGTCATTTTAAATTCCCTTGGGGCCAGAAGTATTTTGCCATTGTAGCAGAGAATCTTTACCTCTCATTCTGTTGTGTTTAAACATTGTAAACATGGAAAATATTTCAAAGAATAAAATGGGACTTAGTCCCTCTGATGGAGTAGAAAACTCCTAACTCTAGGTGGTGCCACAATCAAGCAAACGTGTTTGCTGCCACTATGATTGCAACATGTTGAAGCGTAAGAAGGTAGATTAATTTACTTGAAACACTTATTGGATTTGAAGCCAGTGAGGCAGATTTATTTATAGGATGCTGAAGAGAATACTAAAGCAAAGGTGTGTTACACCTGCACAGCATGGTAATGAGGCTGAAACTAGTACATGTGTAGTCTGGAGTTCAGTATTAGAAGATGATAAATGCTGTAGAAGATGTACAATTTTAGATTCTTGACATCATGAGGGACGTAGATAGCTAGAGGCAGTTTCCCTTTGGTAGAGGTGTCTAAAATTAGGCTTATGAGATAAATTTAATGTGCAAGGAAGTTGATGTATAGGAATCTGTAGATTCTTCACATAGAGAGTACTCTATTTATTTAGCGATGTAGTGCGGAGTAGGCCCTTTGAACCACAGTGATCTAGCAACCTCTGACAACTCCGATTAACCCTAACCTAATCAAGGGCCAGTTTATAACGTCCAATTAACCGCTACCTCTTTAGACTGTGAGAGGAAACCGGAGCACCCAGGCCAAACTCAGGCATTCCACAGAGAGGACGTGCAGAGACTTGGCGCCAGAATTGAACTCTGAACTCCGGCCCTAGCTGTAACAGCATCATGCTAACTGCTGCACTACCATGGTACTAACTGATACGTGGTATGAGCCGTCGGGGGAAGTGGCAAAGGCCAGACGGGTGACCACATTTAAAAGGCATCTGGACAAATACTTGAATGAACAGAGATATGGAATTAATGCAGGCAAATGGGCTTAGATTACATAAGCTTGCTGGCCAGCGTAGGTCCAGGAGGCCAAAGGGCCTGTTTCTATGCTTACAACATCATGACTATTAAAGTGACAGTTTGAAGGAGAACTGAGAGTTTATTCATAAGATTGTGAAAACAATGTCGTGCGAAATTATTCCACTTTCACTGATTAGGTAAATATTAAAAAGAAGTTGCACTTGTGTGTTGCCTTGCATGGGAACTTGCAGGATTCCCTGAAGGTTAATTTGCAGGTTGAGACAGTGGTGAGGAAGGCAAATGTGATGTTTGCTTTCATTTCGAGAGGATTAGAGTATAAAAGCAAGGATGTAACGTTGAGGATTTAAAAAGTACTGGTGAGGCCTCACTAAGGGTATTGTGAGCGGTTTCGGCCCCCTTACCTAAGAAAGGATGTGCTGACCTTGGAGAGGGTTCAAAGGAGGTTCACAAAAATGATTCCGGGATTGAGGGGCTTGTCATATGAAGAGCTCTGGGCCTCTGCTCACTGGAATTCAGAAGAATGAGGGGTGAGACCTCATAGAAACTTATGGAATGTTGAAAGGCCTTGATAGAGTAGATATGGAGAGGGTGTTTCCTACAGTGGGGAAGTCTAACAGCAGAGGGCACAGCGTTAGAATAGAGGGGCATCATTTTAGGATGGAGATGAGGAGGAATTTCTTTAGCCAGAGAATGGTGAATCTGTCGAATTTGTTGCCACAGGCAGCTGTGGAGGCCAAGTCATTGGGTATATTTGAGGCAGAGTTTGTTGGATTCTTGATTAGTCGAAGGGATACGGGAGAAGGCAGGAGACTGGAACTGACAGGGAAGATGGATCAGCCATGATGAAATGGCAAAGCAGACTCGATGGGCCAAATGGCCTAATTCTTCTCTGTATCTTATGGTCTTATAATCTTATAAATGAAGATTTCTTGAAAAGTGATTGCTCTTGGAGCAAAACAAATGTGTCTTCACAAGCAAGTGTTAGTGACCGGGTGATCTGTTTTAGTCGTATTAAGTCAAAAGTAAATTGTAACAAGGACAAATTATGTTTTTCATCTCTTCGAAATAGTAGAATGGGATGTTTAACATTATCCCAGAGTGCAGACAGGCTTTGCTTACATTTTATTTGAAAGGTGGAATCTCTGACATTGCTGCAGTACCTGAATGTGACTGGAACCCAGTGTCTTCTGACACAACAACAAGAGGGCTACCAGTTGAGTGACAGGTGCCATTTTTGCAATAGTTTAAAGAATTAAATACTTTATTTTAGAAAAAGGAATATTAAAGGATGTGGAGAGCAAGGAGAAGATAGTGTGTGATACAAATGAAGCAAAACACCCACCCTGGCCTTGTGAATCTCTCTCTTACAGACGTGCTGTTGACAACAGAGTTAAGTAACACCAGCCAGCCAGTCTTTACCACAGCACCTAATGATATCGCCCCTCTCTTCCAGATACGTGGCTTTTTGTCAAGGTTTGACAACGTCCTTCCAGCAAGTTTGGCTTTTGATAAGTGCACAGCATGCTCGCCAGTGGTAAGTACTTTCTTTTCCAAGCTTATGGAAAATATCCAAAGCTGAATTTACAATCCGAAAGCAGGTGTTGGAACTCCAAAATTATAAACCAGGGAATGTTAGAGATAGTCAACAGGCTAGCTAGCATCTGAGGAGACAAAATGGTCTTGATATCTGCACTAGGGTAGAACGGGAAACATGCCAAAAACCAATGTGCTTTAGGAGGCAGAGAAGGATGTGAATGCTAGTGATAAAACAAAGGCCAAGTCCTGTTGGTGCTGACTAAAAGGGAGAGATAGAAGATTGTTAATGCCTCAATAACTGTAACACTTTATTCTGCATTCCGTTATTGTATTCCCTTGTGCTACTCCGTTATAATGAAATGATCTCTGGGTGGCACGTAAAACACAGTTTTTTTACTGCACCTTGATACATCTGACAATAATAAACTACTGCCCAGAAGAAGGCAATGGCAAACCAATTCTGTGGAAAAATTTGCCAAGAACAATCACGGTCGAGACCGTGATCACTCACGCCACGGCACATAATGAATGAATGAACCTGAGAGCAAAAACTTTGACTATCTATCCTATCTCTGCTTAGAAACATAGAAAACCTACAGCACAATACAGGCCCTTCAGCCCACAAAGCTGTGCCGAACATGTCCTTACCTTAGAACTACCTAGACTTACCCATAGCCCTCTATTTTTCTAATCTCCATAATATTCTGCATTGCCTCTCAGAATATTCTACGCTTCGATCAGATCACTCCTCAGCCTTCAACATTCCGGAGAAAACCATCCGTGTTTGTCCAACCTCCCCTTAGAGCTAATACTCTTTATTCCAGGCAATATCCTGGTGAACCTTTTCTGAACACCCTCAAAGAAGTCTTCACCTCCTTCCCTTTGTGTCATGACGAGATCTGTGCACAAACTGGCCCAACCAAAATCTTATACAGACGTGTCATGACTTCCTGACATTTATACTCAGCACCCCAACTGGCAGTCAGGTACGCTGTACACCACTGTTACCACTCTGTCTACTTGTGTTGCCACCTTCAAGCAGCCATGGACTTGTACTCCAAGATCCCTCTGCTCATCATTGCTCTTAAGAGTTCTACTGCTTAATGTATACTTCAGTCTTGTGTTTGGCCTCCCAAAGTGCAACATCTCAGACTCGTCTAGATTAATCTGTTCCCCACTCTGGCCTCTTACCTCTTCTCACCTGCCTATCATTTCCCCCTGGATCCCATCCTCCTTCCCTTTCTCCTATGGTCCGCTCTACTCTCCTATCAGATTCCTTCTTCTCCATCCTTTACCTTTTCTACCCACCTGGTGTCACCTATCACCACCTAGCTAGCCTCCTTCACCTTCCCCCACCTTTTTGTTCTGGCATCTTCCTCCTTCCTTCTCAGTCCTCAAGAAGGTTCTCAGCATGAACTGTGGACTGTTTATTAATTTCCATTGATGCAGCCTGTCCTGCTGAGTTCCTCCAGCATTGTGTGTGTGTTGCTTTGGATTTCCAGCATCTGCAGATTTTTTTTTTGTGTTTTATCTCCATATGCCATTTCTCTGTCCACATTTCCAATAGGTCTATATCCTGCTGGATCTTTTGACAACCATCCTCAGTATTTGGACCTCCACCAATTTTTGTGTCATTTGCAAACTTGCTAATCTGCTCACCTACATTTACATCCAAGTCATTTATTGAGATTCCAGCACTGACCCTTGTGGAACACCACTGCTCACAGACTTTTTCATCAAGTGGGGTCAACAGAGCAATTGGCAACCAAGAATGCAATGAAAACATTGAACCTATTTATAACAATGTCACAGAACTTCAAACTCTTCCCCATTCACCCTCCAGACAGTAATCAGTTTATCACAGGAAGAGGAAATCAAATCATAGACTTTATTGAATTACCTGGTAGACCTATAAAATAACCAAAACAAGTTGATGTCCTAACTGGCTTAGACTGCTGTGTAAAGCTTTTAGTTTGATTCTGTCAGACTGTTAGATGAGGTAGTGTTGCGTCCTGCAAGAAGGGCCTGTACTGAGCTGTACTGTTTTATGTTCTGTCACAGTACAGGTCCTTCAGTCCATGACGTGGTGCTGATGCTCCAACTTGTTCTAATATCAATCTAATCCTTCCCTCCTACGTAGCCTTCTATTTTTCTTTCATCCATGTGTCTGTCTAAGAGTTAGTTAAATGTCCCTAATTGTATCTGCCTCTTTCACCACCCTTGGCAGCACCTACAATGTTCTGTATAAAAAAAAACTTACCTCTGACATGCCCCCTATACTTTCCTCCAATCACCTTAAAATGATGCCCCCTCATATTAGCCATGTCCACCCTGGGAGAAAGGCGCTGGCTGTTCAATCAATCTATACCTCTTACCATCTTATACACCTCTATCAAGTACCTCTCACCTTACTTCACTCCAAAGAGAAAAGCCCCAGCTCGCTCAGCCTATCCACACAGGACGTGTGTCTAATCCAGACAGCATCCTGATCATTCTCTGCTTTCTATAGTGAGGCTATCAGTGCTCACACAATATTCCAAGTGTGGTCTAACCATGGTTTTATGCAACTGCAGCATTACCTCACGGCTTTTTAACTCAGTCCTCTGACTAATGGAGGCCAACACACCGTTAGTCTTGCGAGACCATGAATCTGCGCCTGGAAAGTCTTCACTCTTCAGGGCGCAGGCCTGGGCAAGGTTGTATGGAAGACCAGCAGTTGCCCATGCTGCAAGTTTCCCCTCTCCACGACACCAATGTTGTCCAAGGGAAGGGCATTAGGACCCATACAGCTTGGCACCAGTGTCATCGCAGAGCAATATGTGATTAAGTGCCTTGCTGAAGGACAAAACACGTTGCCTCGGCTGGGGCTTGAACTCACGACCTTCAGGTAGCTAGTCCAATGCCTTAACCACTTACACCATACGCCTTCTTAACAATCCAAACAATGGTAGCTCCTCTGCACTGGAGGAGCCAAATGCGGATAGGGTAACTGCTGTGCTATTCGCATCTTTAAACTGCTGTAGGCCTTTTGGATAGTCAGCTGCAAGCCTCATAGCTGAGCTACAGATTACAGTCACGAGAGATACCCACTTCAGACAGATTATGCTGGGCTTAGTAACCTGTCCACATTCACAACTTGTACTTATTGACTACAATTCACGGCATATCCCTGCTATCATCTCAAAACCATCATACTAAAAATCACCATATCTGACTTCAACTATGAATCTGTTTTCTACTAAGCAGAGCATTTAGCTTCCAAGCCTTTGGAGCGATTCAGTAGAAGTTCACCAGATCTGGACTTGAACAAGTGTCATTAGATGTGCAATTCTATTTGAGGCACAGAACTATCTGGTAACTATTATAAATTGGCATGGCCCACAATGCCAAGTTGAGAAAATTCCAGAAACCAAGTCTATCTAAGCTTTGTAATGAGTGTTGGGATAAATGTCAAAATGAGGCACAGCCCATGCCTCAGAATTGCTAAGTCCACATTATTTATGTTATGTGCAATTTCAGAAAGTGGTTCTGTCCAGAGTATTAATTTTGATCCTTAAATTTGAGATCATAGAGTTAAGGTCATTTAAAAAACACACCTAATCAATCAAAGTAAAGATGAGTGTATGGTAATAGATATATTTGCATAATCTAATGCTGATTTTATTCACTGACAAATTTGATTGAAGTCAATAAGGCCACATCTGTCTTGCTAATTATGTAACTATAAAATCTGTGAACTTGTATTATTTGTATTTAAATGCCATTCTTTCATTATATTCTTCTTGTTCAATTCTGTATTCTTGTAGGTTTATTAGTTTTTTTGTGCGGGAGGGTTTGAGGTTTGATATTGTGGTTGCTGTTCGCGTGATTTTTTCGAGTGCGGGGTTTGATGATTATGTTGCCGTTCTTGTTCCCATTTGGTGTGATTTGTCAGTTCTTATTGTGTGGGGTGCATTTGGGGTTTGATGTTCTTGTCGTTTCCTCAATGTGTTTTTTTTTTGTGTGGAGAGAAGGGGTTTGATGTTTTTCTTTGAATGACTTCCATGGTTTTTTTTGTTCTGTGGCTACCTGGAGAAGGCAAATCTCAGAGTTGTATACTGCACACATACTTTGATGATAAATGAACCTTTGAACCTTTAATATCTAATAAGGAAAATTGCCCATGAAAATTAGCTTGTGGAGGTGGGGGTTGAAAATGGTCACAATTGTGAATCTCAACAGTGGGGGTCTGCATATCAACTATAACAATTAGGATGAAATGCTATCTAGGTGCTGGTGTCCCTGGAACAAGAACCAGATGTGAGTCACTGCCTTTAGGACATTGAGTGGATGAACAGTGTAAAGGAACTTATCCTTCCATTAACAAATCAATGCAGGTTTTCTGTTACATGATCACCATTGCTTACCTGGTTTATTGATAGACCATGACTTGGCTGAGTATATTTAACGTTAATAGTTCAGCTTCATTTTGAGTGAGGGAGGTTATTAATTCTCATTTTTCATGTTGGCCATAGTGGTTCTGTGTAGCAATCGAATCAGTTTTTCGTTCTTTTTGGTTCAGATCAATTTCTGGAAGCACAGAATTTGAAAGTGGCACTGAATGGGACACTGTACAGCAGTGGAGGCACTTGCTAGTTTTTTGTTATTGTTTTATTGGCACTTATTTCACATTGTAGTTCAGTGGTTCAATTTAATATCAGAGAGTCTATACAGTATACCACCTGAAATTTTAACTCTTCACAGACATCCACGAAACAGGAAAGAAAACCAAAGAATGAATGAGAGAAACATCAAAACCTCAAAGTTGAGTGAGTTTCAGGCGAGTGTGTGTGTGTGTGTGTGTGTGTGTGTGAGATTGGTGGCCACAAGACTGTTTGTGTGTGCCACACAGGGTAGAAGGTCTGTATGAAAGAGGTTAGCTGCCAGGCTTTCTCCACAAAAAGCAGGTTTAAAAATCAAGACCTAAAATCTGACACAGAGGTCATTGTCTAATGGAAAACAGATCTCTGCCCTCCTGTACACTCCTACCCAGAGCAGGCACCTCAGGCCAGTGCTCTCCCCTGCAAATCCGTAAGCAGAATAAGTGAATGAACAACATCTTCCTTTCTCAAGCCATCAGTCTGAGCTGAGAGGCTCTAATTGTCTGAATCCAAGGAGGAGATGATGTCATTTGCCCACACAACACAAGAACACAAACTCTCATCCAAGCTCAACCACAGCAAGTGATTATCAGGCAGACAAAAGAAAAGACATTCTTAAGCATGTGACATCCCATCAACACGTAGAAATTTCCCACTCAAAATGCAGAAGGCGCATTCTGGATGGTGTTGAGAACTTTGAGTTTAAGCAAAGCATGACCGTCTCCAAAACCACTGCCCTCCCCCACCAGTGACAGTGACTCTAAGTCCCATATTGGCCATGCAGAGCAAGAGTGGAATTGTTGTCAATACTGAGGGACAAAGAAAAGTAAGCCTGATATGAAACCTACATGAGACAGAGTGTGGAGCGGGCTGCCAGTAAAAGGAGTTGATGCGAGTTTGATCTCAACGTTTAAGAGAGATTTGGAAGTATGTATGCCCCTCTCATCCTATTTTTGTGCTATAGTGGTCTACTACTCTATGACTATTGCTTGAGCTAAGTCAATGGATATTAATCCCGTATTACAAAGTAGCACTCTGATATGCAGTGATAAAATACTGTGTTTCTCTTAAAAAAAATTATGCCTTTTTCCACTGTGTAGCCATGTTGCATTTTATCCATTTTGGTCAATGGATCAGGAAACATATTTCTTTTAGAGAAACAGCCCACCTTCCTGAAGTATTCTTTAGAAATCTGATTTTTTTTTTTAGCGTGTCATGCCAGACAGTCAGCCATTCTTGTCTGGCATGTGGTGTCAGGATTGGTCTCCTTTCGGATTAACCAGGTTACGATATAAACGTTCCTGACTCAACCTTTTTTTTTACGAGGCCAAGTGGCTAACTCAACGCTCAACCCGGCACGGATGGAAAGCGTGCTCGGGGAGGGTGGCCCAACTTGGATTCGAACTTAGGAGCCTTCGCTCCGGAGTCCGGCACTGATGCCATTGCGCTACCAGCTGGTCTAAATCTGATGACCATCAGTCAATATTGTTAGCAGTCTCGAGTATTACCAGCGAGAGCTAAACATGTTCAGTTTGTGGATCAAAAAAGTGTCAGGAAGTTGGAATATGCAGAGAGCAGGGTCACTGTTTCCAATTCTCCGGGTACTTAGGAAAGGAAGCAGATCAGTGCAAGGGCTTTGTTGGGTACTGAGTCAAGACATAGCAAGGTGCACCCAAGATTCTGACAACAATGTATAGAATCTATTGCATTCTGGCAGACGTTAAGTAGCCAACCAACACCTAGGGAAAAGAGTAATCAGTAGACTTTACGAGCTAAAACCCTTCCTCAGGACTCCTTACTCCTGATGAAGGGTCTTGGCCCAAAATATCGACTGTTCACTCTTTTCCATAGATGCTGCCTGGCCTGCTGAGTTCCTCCAGCATTTTGTGTGTGTGTTTGTGTGTGTGTGTGTGTGTGTGTGTGTGTGTGTGTGTGTGTGTTGCTTTGGATTTCCAGCATCTGCAAATTTTCTCTTGTTTGTGATTAAGTGGCCAATGTTGGTTTTCTTGGATGAGCAGAATTCTGTGGATAAACTTCATTTGTGAGTGTGGAGTAAGCCCAGCCCTAACCTGTTCAGGTTTCTGACCATACCTGTTAAAAGTTCAGAGAGATTAAATTAAAGTAAATAATTAAAATGCAGAAACAGGCTACGATTTATGCCTCCATTTTATATTTCTCACTATATATTTTGTGTACGAAACATCAGAGAATTTATCTCAAAATAGATGTCTATCACAGAATGTTTCATGTAACAACACTACATATTTAATGTCCAGAAGTATGATTATTCAGTAACCAGGTTGTATGTGTTTGAGAGTTCATTCTGCTTGAAGCTTCAGACTTTGTTATTTGTTACCAGGCAAAGAAAAACCCAAAAGTAAGAGGTTCCAGTTGTTAGTTTTAGGTGCATTTTGGAGCAAGTTATAGTTTCTTATGACATCACTTGCGAGGTTACCATGCAAATGTTTTAATACTTATATTCTGTTTTTGTGCGCTTGCTATTTATTCAAACCATTATGTCCTTTTGCCTGTTTACAGGTCCTGGACCATTTTGAAAAAGAAGGCTTTCAGTTCCTAGCTAATGTTTTCAACTCTTCTCATTCTTTTCTGGAAGATCTCACTGGACTGACTCTTTTACATCAGGAAACCCAGGCTGCTGAGGTAATTGTTTTGGCTATCATGTTCATGATGTACTCTTTCAAACTATAACGAAGCAGAATTTTTCTTACTCAGCTTGTAAATTCCAGAATTTAGAACTAAAAGTAACATGTTTCAGTTTGAATATTCCTGTAAGTAGCTGCCTTTCTTTTTGTTTTTAGGTGTTCTCCAAATTTTGTATTCTGAAATGCAAATCTATTAACACATAACCTTTATTTTGGCTTTTGCAAAGGTGAAAGTTGAAGAACGGGACCTTTGTGTTCTTTGACCTTCATTGTATTTTGTGGAACTTGTGACGACATTGTGTAAAGGCTGAGCCCATGAGATTAAGTTATATTAACTGGCACAGTGAAACACTGGTACTGCATCTGATGTTGCAATATTGGTTAGCATTGGGATTTGGTTCAACTTGAGGAAGTGTGTTGATTAAACTGTGTTGGCTCCTGTGAATCATCTTCCTCTTGAGAAAAGATAAAGTACTTATTAGTGTGTTGCATTGTCTGAAAGGGGTTGTATTTTGGACAGCAGTCATACAGCTATTAGAGCCATTGCCTCACACTACTACCGATCCACCTTCAATGCTGACCTCATGAGCTATCACTATGGGGCTTGCACATTCTCCCTGTGGCCACATAGATTTCATCCGGATATCCTGCTTCCTTCCCAAAGGCATGCAGGCTGATAGGTTAATTGGCCACTGTAAATTTGCTTCTAGTGCGGGGTTTTCCGACCCACTGTATTCCATGGACCAATCCCATTAAGCAAGGGGTCCGTGGACCTCAGGTTGAGAAACCCTGCTCTAGTGTGTGGGTGGGCTAGAGAATAAAGGGGGAGTTGATAAAAATATGAGAAAAATTGAAAAAAATGACATAAATGTAGGATTTCTATAATCAGAATCAGATTTAGTATCACTGGCATGTTACATGAAATTTGTTAACTTAGTAGCAGCAGTTCAATGCAATACATAATCTAGGAGAGAAAACAAAAATAATAATAATAAATAAACAAGTAAATCAATTACATATATTGAATAAATTATATTTTTAAAAAATGAAGTAGTGTTCAAAGATTCAATGTCCATTTAGGAATCGGACGGCAGAGGGGAAGAAGCTGTTCCTGAATCGCTGAGTGTGTGCCTTCAGGCTTCTGAACCTCCCACCTAATGGTAACAGTGAGAAAAGGGCATGCCCTGGGTGCTGGAGGTCCTTAATAATGGACGCGCCTTTCTGAGACACCTCTCCCTAAAGATGTCCTGGGAACTTTGTAGGCTAGTGCCCAAGATGGAGCTGACTAGATTTACAACCTTCTGTAGCTTCTTTCAGTCCTGTGCAGTAGCCCCTCCATACCAGACAGTGATGCAGCCTGTCAGAATGCTGTCCACGGTACAGCTATACAGGTTTCCCCTGCCATCCGAAGGTAGAGCGTTCCCATGAAACGGTTTGTAAGCCGAAATATCGTAAAGCGAAGAAGCAGTTACCATTTATTTATATGGGAAAATTTTGTGAGCATTCGCAGACCCAAAAATAACCTACCAAATCATGCCAAATAACACATAAAAGCTAAAATAACAGTAACATATAGTAAAAGCAGGAATGATATGATAAATACACAGCCTATATAAAGTAGAAATACTTTTCCACAATCATTACTGAATTGTTCTCTGGAGCGAAAATCTCACACAAGTGCCGTCGTTAGAAAATCTCGCAGAAGCGCTGTTGGCAAAAACACACGCAAGCGCTGTCCAGTAACCTTTAAACTATGAAGCTGCCAAATCATACCAAATAACACGTAAAAATACACAGCCTATATAAAGTAGAAATAATGTTGTACAGTGTAGTATCACTTACCGGAATCAGGACAGCGCGGAGCACACTGATGATGGTGTGTTAGGCTGAGTCGTCGGAGTTTGGGCGGTGCAGTGGCCCCCCACCCTCCAGGCCGCTGAGTGATACATTGCCACGAAGTATGCAGGGGTCCAGCGGTAGCCGGGAGGCACACAGCACATCTTTAAGAAAAAAGCCAAAACAAACATGCTAATTAATTAGGTGCTGCCGACACGTAATTGTCAGCCCAGATCAGTGCTGATTTACGATTGCGTCGTCTCTGATCTGGGCCGACAATTACGTGTCGGCAGCACCTAATTAATTAGCATGTTTATTTCGGCTTTTTTCTTAAAGATGTGCTGTGTGCCTCCTGGCTACCTTTGCATTCTCCGCGAATCAGTATCTGTCCGTGGCCTGGGGGTTGGGGTGGTGGGACACTGGGGTGTCATCTCGTCGCCTGTTACCATTAGAGCAGGCAGCTCATCTTCTTCTATCTCTGCCCGCCTCGATGTCGAAGGTCGAGGTTCGTCGTCTGTTGTGGCTGATGTGGAAAGCTTGCTTGACTGCTGAGCCTCAAGCATTTTTCTATCACACAGTTCTTTAATAAGGACTCAAACCATCCTGCAAATATCCCCTAAACTGACATACCCTTTCAAAATTAAAGTCGTACTTTATCATTACTCATTCAGTTTCGATTGTTATCCTTTTTTCTTCCAATTGCATCAGCTCTTCATCTGTCAGTTCTTGGTGATGGGATGCCAAAACCTCTTCAACATCATCTTCGTCAACTTCCACAAGCCAAACTCACGTTGTCCTTACTTTGTTCACCACGATTAAAATGCTTAATTATGTCTAGTTTTACCGTAAGTGTAACACCCTTACGAGCTCTTTCAGGCTTTTCCGATACCATAGAACTCATCTTGCAAACGGCTGCTCACAGGCTCGTGTTTAAGCAATGCCGGCGAGAATTTGGGGGAGAGCGGCTGCTCGGGGAGCGCTGCCTTTTATCACACGCTGATTTTTTCGCGCTCTGATTTTTTATTGTGTGCTGAATTTTTTTTTCGTAACAGTGAAAACACCTTCTGAAAGCGAAAACAGGGTACTAATGTAGGTCTTTCATAACAGTGAGGTCTCGTAAAGCGAACGTTCGAAAAGCGGGGGACACCTGTATATATATATATATATATACATATATATATATATATATAAATAGATGGTTGATCATCAGCCTGGACTTAGTGGACAGAAGCACCCACTTCCAATGCTGTATCTCTTCATGACTCAAAGTATATTGAATGCATCCCAGAGTGACTATGCTACAGTGGGCCTCAATGATTTGTATTGGTAGACATTCATTTGTGTCTCTTTGTTTATGGGAATTCAAGTATGTATCATGCTGCTGCTGCAACAAGCCCACAGTATGATAATAAACTTGAACTTGTGTATCAGTCTGTGGAGTCGTTGGGGGAGATACAGTAGCAGAATGAGGTATAAGAAAATGAAGAAGTGCAGATGCAGGGCAGAGGCCACAGGGTCGTATTAAACTTGCAGATGTTCACAGGAGGGGATGGAGAATAGCTACGAGAGAGTCTTGATGTGAGTCTTGAGCTGGAGAGAAATTGAGATATTGAGAAAGTGCAAATGATTCAGTGGCAGACTGTGGACTACAGGCTGGGTGTAGTTTGATTTAGCTTGTCTCTAATGTTAGGCCTTGGGTTTGTGAATAAACAAAATTCATCTTCTGGAAAAGATTTTGTTGCTTGCAAGTTAGAACTGTACAATAATCTGTGCTGACTTACTACTGCCTAAAGCACATCTGGTTTTAATTGCATCTTTGAGGAATAGCTTACTTTGGAGGCTGCTTTGCAGCTTCCTCTGGTTTCTGAGACCGGTACAATTTGATCTCTGTCATTCATCATAGCGGGCAATGCAAGACTTTTGGGAACCAGCTCCCTTCCTTATACCATGTCATAGTAACAGCTCTGCAAGCCATAGGTTAGTAAAATATCTGTTGAAATGTCAGTAAAGCTGCTGCTGGTCTAGCAATTTCTATACCTGTATGTTCACACATGTTTGAGTTCAAGGACTGAACCTTCTTTCCCTTGTAAAACAACATAACAAATGTATGAGTTAGAAGCATGAGTTGGCCACTCGGCCCTTCATTCTTCTCGGAGTAGTCTTTCAACCCATTACTTTCCAAGAATGTACCATAAAAACATTTAAAGACTTTGCTTTGAGAAAGAAGGCTTCAACAACTCACACCCCTCATGGAGAGAAGATTTTGCCTCGTATCCCTCAAATGGTGACTGTGTTTTCAAACAGTTCTAGGTCCTCCCACTATAGGATTTAATTTCCACATTATTTGTACACTTTACAGTGGTGGATAAAGAACAGATGCTCATAGTTTTAACTTCACTTTGCTTTGTCAGCACAACCTAAGGATGTGCTGGGGGCAGGCCACAAGTTTTGCCACACACATCAGTGCCAGTTGCCCACAGTGGTCATCAGGACAACACAAACAACAACTACAGTAACAAAACAACAATAGCAAATCAAGCCCTTTTTGTCCATCCACCCATCCATATCTATTTCTCTCTCTGTCTCACTGTCTCTCTGTCTCTCTGTCTCTCTCTCTCTCTCTCTCTCTCTCTCTCTCTCTCTGTCTCCCTCTCTTCTCCTTTCTCTTCCCCCATCCCCAGGCCTCAACTCCTGGAGTTTCAGTCGACCATCAGGCTCCTATCTTTGTTGTTGACCCGAGGACTCGCTAATGATGAGACCCTAAACTCTAGGTCTTGAATTCTGCACCCGCTGATGATGGGACCCCAAACTCTGGGATTGACAATTTGCATACCTAGGGGGCCACTGACCCCTGTGTGCTCCTTCCCGCTGAGTGTGTGCCTTCGGGCTTCGGTACCTCCTTCCTGATGGTAACAATGAGAAGAGGGCATGCCCTGGGTGCTGGAGGTCCTTAATAATGGCCATTTGGTATAATTTCTGATGATTTAGAGTTATAGAGTCACAGAAGCAGTCTGTTTAGTCCATTACATCCTCAATAGTCATTCAAGATTCATCTACACTATTCCCCTTTTTCCTCTAGCATCCCCATGCACTCCCGCCATCCTTGATTCATCAAGATCAATTTCAAGTAGCCAGTTAACCTACATTAACCTATATCTCTTAATCCTGTAAGTCCTTTGTGAAGAATGATGGCCTCCACAATCTTCTATGTTTGAGAAATCCACGTTCGCCACTTTGGTTCTAAGTGGCATATTAGCCATTGACGTAAGCATTTGTTGTGTATTTAATATTTCAGTAATATTGTAATTTTATTGTTTGAGTCAACATTCGTTTCCTGTTCAAATAATTCATTACAGTTATATGTAAAAATATGAGAGCTGCATATATCATGACACAGCTGTCATATATCCATGCCTCACTTAAAGTAAAAATGAAATTAGGCTCTCATTTCGCCCCCCCCCCCCCCCGTTTGTCTTTCAATTAGTTTTATGTTTTGGAGTTACAAACCATGACAGAATTTGACTGTTTATTTTCCCACAGATGTGGCCTGACTTACTATTTCCATGATTTTCTGTTTTTTGTGTAGATGATCAGCATCTCAGTTCTTTATTAGATTTTTAGACCTTAAAACCTGCTCTTTAACCAGCTTTTGGTCACCTGCCCTGATAACATTTCTTTGAAAGTCTGTGGGATGTGATGGTATTACATTTTGTAAAGTTGCTGAACATCTACGACTGAAACATTTGTTATTTGACTTGAATCCTATAACTCCACTCACCTGAAGTAGATTAGCATTTACACTTTATAGTAATTAGCTTTATAACAAATAACAGACCCACACTCAACATTTCAGTAACAGCTTCTTTCCCTCCAACATCAGATTTCTGAATGGGGCAATGAAGCCATGAAGATTTCCTCAATATTTTTCCCTTTCTTTTTGAACTACTTGTTTAATTTATTTTTATATTTACTTATTACAATTTATAGTTTTTATTGCTGTGTAATGCAATGTGCCACAAGTCATCAAATTTCATGACATATGCTGGTGATATCAAATCTGATTCTGATTCTGACATCTGCATGACAGTTGTTCGAGTAATGGATATTCCCCCTTTTTTATATTGGAAGTTCAAAGTAAATTTATTGTCAAAGTACGTATATGTCACCACATACTACCCTGAGATCCATTTACTTGCAGGCATTCACAGTAGAAGTGCAATAGAATCAGTGAAGAAACTAAATACAAAGGCTGATATATAATCAGTGTGAAAAAACAGACAAACTATAAATAAATAGGTCAATTAATCAATCAATCAATAAATAAATACTGAGAACATGATCTGGATGATGGGGTGGTAAATTGGATTAGTAAGTATGCAGATGATACTAAGATAGGGTGAAGTTGTGGATAATGAACTAGGTTTTCAAAGCTTGCAGAGAGATTTAGGCCAGTTAGAAGAGTGGGCTGAAAGATGGCAGATGGAGTTTAATGCTGATAAATGTGAGCTGCTACATTTTGGTAGGACAAATCAAAATAGGACATACATGGTAAATGGTAGGGCATTGAAGAATGCAGTGGAACAGAGGGATCTAGGAATAATGGTGCATAGTTCCCTGAAGATGGAATCTCATGTGGATAGGGTGGTGAAGAAAGCTTTTGGTATGCTGGCCTTTATAAATCAGAGCATTGAGTATAGGAGTTGGGATGTAATATTAAAATTGTACAAGGCACTGGTAAGGCCAAATTTGGAGTATTGTGTACAGTTCTGGTCACCGAATTATAAAAAAGATGTCAACAAAATAGGGAGAGTACAGAGAAGATTTACCAGAATGTTACCTAGGTTTCAGCACCTAAGTTACAGAGAAAGGTTGAACAATTTGGGTCTTTATTCTTTGGAGCGTAGAAGGTTGAGGGGGGACTGGGTAGAGGTATTTAAAATTATGAGGGGGATAGATAGAGTTGACGTGGATAGGCTTTTTCCATCGAGAGCAGGGGAAATTCAAGCAAGAGGACATGAGTTGAGAGTTAAGGGGCAAAAGTTTAGGGGTAACATGAGGGGGAACTTCTTTACTCAGAGAGTGGTAGCTGTGTGGAATGAGCTTCCAGCAGAAGTGGTTGAGGCAGGTTCGATATTGTCATTTAAAGTTTAATTGGATTGCTATATGGGCAGGAAGGGAATGGAGGGTTATGGCCTGAGTGCAGGTCAGTGGGACTAGGTGAGAGTGAGCGTTCGGCACAGACTAGAAGGGCCGAGATAGCCTGTTTCTGTGCTGTAATCGTTATATAGTTATATGTTATATGAGTTGTGGAATCCTTGAAGTGAATCCATAGGGTGTGGAATCAGATCAGTGTTGCAGTGAGTGAAGTTAATCCACATTGGCTCAGGAGCCACCAAAGGGTAAATAACTTGAAGGATACTAACAACTCCTGAACCTGCTGGTGTGGGACTTAAGGTTTCTTTACTTTCTTCCCGATGGCAATAGCAAGAAGAGAGATTCCAGGATTGTGGGCTTTGCAGCTGATTCAGCATTTAACTGCCAATCCCTATAGACCTTGACAAGATGGTGGTGAGCTGCCTGATTGAATTGCTGCGGTCATTGGGGTGTGGGTTTACCCACAATGCTGTTAGGGAGAAAGTTCCAGGATTTTGAGCCCGCGATGGTGAAGTTATGGCAATATATTTGCAAGTCTGGATGGTGTGTGGCTTGCAGGGCAGCTTACAGCTGATGTGTTGCCATGCCCCACTCTCTCTTCTGGATTTTGAATCAATTGTTATTCACTTATTGATATCATTTACTGCTTAAGCTTTGCTCCTGAACAGTCTTCTGTGGTTTTAAATAAAGAATGATATTGCACAACATTCATGTCTGGACATAATTCAAAGGGAATTGAATTTAATAAGGGAGACATGAGACCTGTGCTTGATTAGCAATGAACAGTTGTAGTGTAAATGGGCCCCTGTAGATTTTCTGTTGTCTAGAAACAAGTTGTTCATTACAGTCAAATTATAACCAGATGTAAGTTTCCAGAAATTTAGCAGTTTGCCTTTTTGTACTAAGGTGCCATTTGTATGTTTAAGGTAATTGCACTATAGTCTAACAACTGAACATGTGATTCATGGAAAGTATTAGAGTGACCTTTATACATAATGGATGTAATTTCCCTACCAACGGATAAATAGAAGTTTGAAAATTTTGAGCTCCTGACGAAAGTCTGAAATCTATTAGTTTAATTTAAATCTGTTTTTTTTTGTTTCAATAGTTTCAGTTTTCAAAATGTTTACTAAAAAAGACCGAAATCTAGTGCTAAATTTAAAGCAACATTTCAAAGTATACATTCAGTGGACAGTTTATTAGATACTCCCATATCACTGCTCATTAATGCAAATATCTAACTGGCCAATCATGTAGCTGCAGCTCAATGCATAAAAGCATGCAGACATGGTCAAGAGGTTCAATTGTTGTTCAGACCAAACATGGGAATGGGGAAGAAATGTGATCTAAGTGACTGACTGTGGAATGATTATTGCTGCCAAATGGGGTGGTTTGAGTATCTCAAAAGCTGCTGTTCTCCTAAGGTCTTCATGCACAACAATCTCTAGAATTTTCAGAGGATGGTGCAAAAGAACAACAAAAAAAAAATCCAGTGAGAGCTGCAATTCTGTAGGTGAAAACACTTTGCTAATGAGAGAGGTCAGAGGAGAATGGCCAGACTGGTTCAAGCTGACAGGAAGGTGACAGTAACTCAAATAACCACGTGTTACAACAGTGGAGTGCAGAAGAGCATCTCTGAATGCACAACACGTTAAACCTTAAAGTGGATGAGCCACAGCGGCAGACCACACTAAGTTCCACTCCTGTGGCCACCGAGTGAGTGTATAAAAAAATCCAGCATCAATTTAATGTATCTATCAGTAGAACATACATTTCGTTTGGACGAATGTTTTTATTGCATATTAATGTTAGGCAGTGTGTGGCATTTCGAATGAGGTCTTCGTGAGTTGTAGATTATTTGTTAGATTGATGCTGTTCAGTTGGTAATCTATTCAAACTCCTTTGTAAGAAGTTGTCATGGTGGGTATTGTGCATCGCTGGACTGACTATTCCAGAATAGTTTCATTGAGGCATTTGTCACCAGGACAACATTTTCCCTGTTTCAAGATTTCTTTTATAACTGAGCCAAAGTACTGTTTTCTGATTGGGAGGAAAAAAAACACTGTTCAGCCAACATTCATTAAATTCTGAATAGTCTTTAAGGACTATTTAACAAAAAGTTTTCAATTTTGCCAGAGCCTTTACATGCAACATTATATCACTTCGGTAGATGGTAGATTTATAAGTATTTGCTGTCAGATCTAAATTCCCCAAAATAATTGCTGACTGCATAGATTATGCAGTCCAACCTGATGGCATGAGTATCAATTTCTCCTTCCGATAATCTTTTATTCCCTCCCCCTCCCCTCTTCCTCTGCTCCCCACTCTGGCCGTTTACCTTTACTCACCTGGCTATCACTTCCCTATAGATCCCTTCTTTCTTCCTGTTCTCTAACGGTCCCGGTCCCCTCTCCTTTCCTGTCAAGATTCCTTCTTCTCCAGACCATTAAAATAAATGGTATTATAATTGATGTGTGGAACAGCTTTTTAACTGGAGATTGAAGGAAGATTATTCCCGATGAAGTGTCTCGGCCCAAAACATTGACTGTTTATTCCCCTGACTTGCTGAGTTCCTCCATCATTTTGTGGTGTGTTGCTGAAGATTTCCAGCATCCGCAGAATCTGTTGTGTTTATGCTTGCTTGGTTTTTACGCTTTTGAATGTGACATTGAATTGATCCTACATAAAGAACTGGAAGGCTTATTGACATGCATGGTGCATGCCCTAAATAAAAGAACATGCAGACATTTTGTTGCTCATTTTTGAAGTTGCACATCTGTTCTTGTATTTCCATTCATAATTTTTTTAACATTCTTCTATTGCAGAAACTGATCATAAATTGATTGTGCTCAGTCACATTTCCTATCATGTTGTGCAATCATAGAGCCACAGAGCAATTTCCATTATAAATGCTGGTATGAACATTATAATGAATTGCACGTGTGAGGATAAGAGTTCTAATAATATAATTTGGATGTAACATTAATCATAAACTCGCAGTACTATTTGGCTCTACTGGAGCCATAATTTCTTCAAATTCTACACATTCCTCTCAATTTTTCGAAACATTAACCTGCAGTTCTCCATATCTGTTGTATGGTAATGCATCCTGGTGTTTAAGAGTAATATCCTCTTCCAACCTAAACCAGATATTCATGTCTTTTACACTTGTTACACCAAACAGGTTCTTAGCAAGGCAGTCCAGATAGGACCCATTCAGTTTTTTTTCAGAAGTTGAAATATGATTGTGTATTTGAATAAAACAGTTATTTTTTCCATAACAATTCACATAAAGAATATACCACTTGACCCCACGTAGGTGCCGAGTCTTGGTTTATTTAAACGAGTTGGGTTTGCACAAAAGGATTTGTAAACCTCCCGGCTGTGAACCATTTTGCAGCTTCCTCAATTTGCTGTCTGCTTTTTTAATTTAATTTATTTATTGTGATACTGTGCAGAGTAAGACCTTTCAGCCCTTCGAGCTGTGTTGCCCAGCAACCCTAGCCTAATCACGGGACAATTTACAATGACCAACTACCAGTATGTCATTGGTCTGTGGGAGAAAACTGGAACACCCAGAGGAAGCACACACGGGAGAACGTACAGCTCCTTATAGGCAGAAACAGGAATTGAACCCAGGTCACTGATACTGTAAAGCGTTGTGCTAACCACTACACTCTCGTGCCACCCAACAGCACCCTGCTTTTTTATATATATATATATATATATAAAACCTCCCTCTCAGTCCCCGTGCTATATGTCCTGCCTAAAGAACTGAAGGCCATAAATGAATATCCAAGACCACTGTTCAACACTCTGATTCTAACATGTTCTTCAGTTACTGAAACTACAACTTGTGTTCTGTTCAATCTTCAGTCCATTAGCTTCTCGACCACATATTATTTTTGACCTTTCTTTGTAGAAGCATGTTTTCTTTTCCATGCCTTTTGAGAGCAAGATGATCAAGATATCGTTTAACATGATGAGAAGTCTAAATGTTCACTTTTTGTTAGCTCAGCTATGTCCCTACTCTATATTTACAATTTTTAGCTCATATTTACTGTGTGTTTTTTTAAACTTGTGAATCCAGCACAAAACCATCCTGTTTCTTTGTTTGGACAAATGCGCTTCATGCTGTAATACAGTGTGGATGACTTCATTTCTTAGAATAGTACTGAATCGATGATGCCTGTGTCTATCAGGTCGTCTATTTATAAAGGATATTCTGGGTAAAATTTGACCAAGTATAGGTGCTTAACTGTAGATCAAATTGTATTTATGAAGACAATAATTTCTGACTGGTGATGATCTAATAAACTTACATTTAAGTGTTGTTATTGTATATTTGGTTATTTTATTACTAGTGGGCTTTAATTACTATTTCGTTTAGGAGTGCAATTACTTCACGCTTTCACATTTAGCAGCTGGACAGAGAGACTACCGTGGCCATTTAAAATTAGAAAGGAAATGCTTTGTAATCACCATGTCTGCTGGCTGTGATATGGTAGTAGGGTATGCTCACATTTCTCTCAAATATATCACTCTGAATAATGTATCTGGTATGTAAGGGAATACACAGTGTGCTTGTCATTCCTTCATGTATATACTGTTACAGCCAGCAGTCAGTGCTAGCTTGATTGACCTCCTCATTGCTGTAGACTTGCACAATTCATTCATGAATTAATGAAATATTTGTACTGGCATTTTAGTTTTCAGCTTGCGGAATTTACTTTTTTTTCCCCAGATGTCAGCTGCTTTGAGGCTTGCATAGTTAAGATCAATAGTTTAAATATGTTTTTTTTAACGTGATCTATTGCATAATCATCTTTTAAGATGGATTAGAATTTGGCATTGCCCCTGTTGTTGCGTGAGTAAAGTCACCGAGAGAAGTAGCTGGTATAATTGAAGTGGTCTCTTTATTCAACAAAATGAGACACAGCAGGCATCATATTGAGACTCTTTTGGAGGAAGAGGCCTGCTCGACGCAACGCTACATGACATTTTATATGCTAAGGATCAAAGAACATTTGTATACTTACAAGCATCTAGAATGCTTTCCTTTGAAATACATATAGCTTTTAAACCTCTTCTTCACACCCACACGACAGACACACAAATTAATTTTAAATCAGCATTATCTGGCCTTCCAATTAACTGTGGTTCACAACTTTTTAGGAACCCATTGTCCAGAGCTGCATTTTAAATTTAACCTACAGTCCATATTCAGATCTGAAGATTAGTGGCTGAAGTTAGTATGTCGTAACCACAAAAAAGTGGCAGTTTTGGAGTAAAACAAATGCAAGCATTTTCATAGCAAAATGGGTTCAAGGGTCATAATTTTTCAGTGAAATGTGAGCTTGAATGGGCTGGAACACACCAACTACTGTTGACCTTGTTAATGAAGTGATCCATTCTTGGATCCATAACTGGAAGAGCAT
The DNA here is from genome assembly GCF_963921235.1 of Mobula hypostoma. Classification (NCBI taxonomy): domain Eukaryota; kingdom Metazoa; phylum Chordata; class Chondrichthyes; order Myliobatiformes; family Myliobatidae; genus Mobula; species Mobula hypostoma. Next base: position 61,028,544 of record NC_086111.1, on the reverse strand, counting down.
AAGAGATGTTTCTGTGGAGAAGGGAATAGGGCAATGCATGTTGTGTATGCTCAATTTTGTGTATGTTTAGGATTTTTCTTTTTTTAAAAAAAGCAGGAACTGTGATATATCCCGGGTCTCAGTAGTTCACAGAACTTTAATGCAAACAGTGTTCGAGGGAAAATAAAGCAATAAACACTAGGCCGAACAGGGCCATTAACTAAAACTCTCAAATGGGAAATGAAGCCTACACTGCGGCTGAAGAGAACATCTAATTGTTAAACAAATCCCGTGAGTCTTCAGAGTCAGTTGACTCGACAGTCCAATTTTTTTTTGTTTTCAAATATTTTTATTGTGAAGCAACATCAGCTAAGTGTATTTGTGTATAGAGATATGGGGTTTTTTGGTTGGTTATTTCGAGCTTTCAAGGGTGATGGGGGTTGTGGGGGGAGGGAGGGACAGGGGTAAGGGAGTGCTGTTTGGGATCCATTCATTTCTAATGACCGATAGATTTACAAGGTCCAGAACAGATCAAAAACATTATCATACAGATGTTAAATACTGAGATGGTAGGAGGTCAGGGGACAAGAAATCGCATTATTTTTTGTTCCTGGAATGTAAATAGGATTAATGAGCCAGTGAAAAGGGGTAAAGTGCTGTCTCACCTAAAATCGCTACAGGCCGATGTGATCTTCTTGCAGGAAACACATTTGAAGAATGAAGCTCACTGTAAAATTAGGGGCAAGTGGATTGGCCAAAATATATTCCTCAAAGTTTCCAATGAAATCTAGGGCTGTGGCAATAATAATTCACAGAAACGTTCCATTTTGTCACCTAACAAGGACAGTCCAATTTCTCAGGCAAGGCCGATGCAAACAAAAGCGAAGCATTGCTCTGCTCTGTCCAAGTCTCGACAAGCGCTGCGATGACAAGTTTGGAGTTAAATACTATCACGATTAAATAATAATTAGCCGACTCATGCAAATTCACAAGCGCAATTGCCGTATCTACTGCGCTGCTGAATCCATGGTTATGACAGTATAATGATATGGGTCCTGATGAAAGGTCTCGTCGTGAAACATCGACTGTTTGTTCATTTCCTTAGCTGCTGCCTGACCTGCTAAATTCCTCCAGAATCTTGTGTGTGTTGCTCTGGATTTCCAGCATCTTCAGAATCTCATGTGCTTTGATGGTATGGGTCCCTGCTTAGAATGATATCTCTTTATTATGTCCTCAGAGAATTGATGTTTCTTTTGGACACGTTAGCTATACTGAAGTGTCTGAATTGGCAAGCTAGCTGCTGATTTTCTCTTGTGTTCCTGACACATACAGTGACTGAGATCAGGACAGAACTTGGGAACTTTTTATGGTATGTGTGGCTCATTTATTTCTTGGCTTAATGTGTTAGGAATCTTGAGAATATGTTCTATATCATGGTTGCATTTCAGTAGTCTTGCCTTCCACAATTCCATGGGAGCAAACTAACTTTTCTCATATATCTCCCCCCACCCTGCCAAATAAGTGGTGAAAAACCATTTGGGAGGTGGGATATATGAGAAAAAAAACATTCCAAGATGTTCTTTGCCTTTCTAAGAAGATATTTGGCATTAACCTTTTTTCCAGCTGCAGAGAATACAAGCAAGACATTGTATCCAGCCTGTTTATGATTTTTTTTAATGTATTATTGTGATCAGCGTGGAAAAAATAAAAATTATTAGACCAGAAATCTTACTACAATTAGTAAGGAAGATGAATTACTAGTAAGCTTAGATGCCATTTATGGACTGGACTCTGTAGTTCACGTTATGATGTGTTTCTGCTTTCTGGTAGCTCCTTTTTTTGTTGCTATTTTGGGGAATCGGGCAGGCGTGCAGATAACGTGCCTGGACTCTATCAATTTTGTGGTTTATATTCTATGTTTTATACTCATTTTTTGTTGTCATTTGCACAATTTGTTTTTTTCTGTGCATGGCAGGGGTTTGATGTTTTTCTTGAATGGGTTCTGTGGTATTCTTTGTTTAATGGCTGTCAGTGCAAAGATGAATCTCAGGTTGTATACGACATAATAAATGTACTTTGCATCTTTGAAATAGGTGATATACTGTAGATATTTTAATCTAACTATAGGTTTTGCCAGATTTACTAAAAATTATTGACAGTTTAGTTCTTTTACAGCAGGAATGCTACAATATATTTGGGAGAACAATATTTAAAAGAAAAGTTCATTTCATTATTTAACAAAGGGATCTAAATGCGATCCCATAAGCAAATTTGAAGTAAATTATAGCTTTATAGAGTCAAACAAATGTAAAATGTGTTTACAAGCCTATTACAAGTCTTATTGATGTCTGGAGTTCTAATGGGCAGTCCTGCTTTTTCAAAGAAGTCTAGACTTGTTTTCCTGTCTTCTGAATTTCATGTTTTGACTCCTAGGGCTAATAATCAGGAGCATTTCTAATTTCATTCTAGACTTGAGAGGTAATTTTAGATGCAGAGCGGAGTTATAAAAGATTAAAGCATCTGGCCACCTGTGAACATACTGGTGGCCAAAGGGAGTCAGCCACACAGTATCTGAATATCACAAAAGAGCATCTTCAGAAACTGCAACTGTATCACAGCTGCTGTCTCCACATAATAATTCACATAATAATCTAACAGATGGTGTTGCTGAATATTTTTCTATGGGAGACCTCTGACTGCATAATTTTAGTATTTCTCTATTAGCTATTCTGTCCCACTTGGTGATTATGGAGAGTTCATTGGTCTAGTGAACAAGTAGCCAGCTGCAGCCAAGCCCACGCATATAATTCAATGTGCATAATTTTATGAAGTTAAAAGGGTACTTTGAAAATAACAAAGGGCTTTCAGTAGGATTGTGCATTGTTCTATGAAGTACAGAGAGAAACGGTAAATAATGGAAAAGTAATCCCTTGGACATTTGCTAGTAAACAATACCAACTGCAGTAAAAATAACGTATTCAAATGTAACAAGGACCTTGCACTGTAACATTTGCCAGACTACAGCACAGACTTTTCATAGTGCTTGATGTAAAGTATATTGAGGCTAAGCTTTCAGAGGCCATTCGAAGAACAATCACAGTCAAGAATTCCCTCTTAAATTAATCTCAAGAAAGAGCCGCACGTTCAGTTCTCAATCAATTGCAGACATTAAATAAAGTAATTCTGACAATGATCTTGATAAAAATAGGACATGCGTGGGCAGGGTGAAAGTTTATAGGCATGCAGAGTTGAGGTTAAGATCAGAGTAGAAATTACTTTATTGATCGACAGAGAAGGCTTGAAAGACAGGGTGGCCAATAGGCTCCCGAAGGAGACACTTGGTTTTCAGCTGTGTTATGGGAGAGATTATCAAGTGGACAGAGGAAAAGATTCAAGGATATCTTCAAAGTCTCCTTGAAGAATTGCAGCATTCCTTCCTATGGATTTCTGCGAATCTCTGACCCATAATCAGTCTAAGTGAAACCGAGGTGTTTAAAATGATGGTATTGAGAACATCAGAACCATGCGTCAGGAATACCTAGAGACTCACATGGTAGTGGAAGGAGCAGACAACCTCTGCTGTCTACACAACTATCATACAACACTTGCCCGATCTTGGAGAGGTTTAGGGTCCTTATATGGTGAATGACTTTTATGTGTTAAATATTACTTTTTTTCCCTCAGGCATAACTAGATTATCGTGTATGAGTATAGTTTCAGTAAATCCACATCATTATCTTGATGGTCTGCATCATGAGTTTTCTCAACTTCTTCCCTCAGGGAAAGCAATCTTGTTTATGAATCATTCTTAATAACATAAGGACTAGAATTAGCCTGACACTTCTGAGTTTTCTCTGTCGCTGTGCTCTTTCTGAAACAGAATGACTAATGTAAGTGTAGTTGTTTGAATTGTTAATCATTGAGTAGAATTAATTTGATTAACTTATTCGAGGTAAAAGTAAAGCCAAGACCACCATCATCTCATGCAGCCATAGAATTTCATAAACCACCCTGTTATTTTGGAAAGGGATGGATGTCCAATGGGTAATTTTTTCTCTGGGCTTTATACGTAACAAAATTACTAACCATTGTTTAAAGATGATCTCATGTTTTGTTTCATGTAACGTGTACACAAAATAATCTCTCCCAGCTAGAGGGTATTTCTATTTTAATTTTGGTAAAATGCCAGTCTTAGCTCATCTCAGCAGAGGTACTGGTACACATGTAGGAGGAGAATTACTACTTCATACTCGAGTAAAGCCTCCCCCCCCTCCCCACCAGCCACTGCATACATCTACATGAAACGCTGTCATTGGAAAGCTGCATTCTTCATCAGGGATCCTCACCACCCAGGCCATGCTCTTTTCTCACTGCTGCCATCAGGTAGAAGGTTCAAGAGCCTCAGGATTCGCACCACCAGGTTCAAGAACAGTTACTACCCCTCAGCCATCAGGTTCTTGAACAAAAGAGGATAACTAACTCACTTGTCCATTCATTGAGATGTTCCTACATCCAATGATTTCACCTTAAGGACTTTTTATCTTGTTATTTCACATTCTTCTTCTTTATTGCTCTTTATTTATACTTGCACTTGCATAATTTGTTGTCCTCTACACTCCACTTGATCTTTCATTAATCCTGGTATAGTTACTGTTGTATAGATTTAGTGAGTATGCCCACAGGAAAATGAATCTCAGGGTTGTATGTTGTGATGCTTATGTACCCTGATAATAAAACTTTACTTTGAACTTTGAACTTTTGAACTTCATTCTTACACCGTGGTTTGTATTGTAGGAGTTCTGTTCCCGATGTCTCCAAGATCCTTGCATCCTAACTGCTTTGGTGGCATCCTTATGCTATCAGCTGATTACAGGTCTAGCACGTGGACTGTTTTTATGTGTTTACTCATTGATGAGTTATCATGAAAGATAAAGTCAGGTGATTCGGATGCTCTCTATTAAAAACAAGCTATGCAAAGATTCTAAAAGCACAATTTTAAGATGATGCTCGCATTTTTTTGTTGTCAACCATAGAATTAAGTGTTTGCTTACCTCAATAATTTCAGGAAAATAGTTTAAATGCTCAAATAATGGTATTCTGTTACTGGAGTTGAAGTTGATTTGTATCCATTGGACTGCATGGGATTGCAGTTCTTATCACAACGTTGACAAGCAGATTTAGGATAAAATCTACAAGTAACATTCTACAATTTTAAGTTTTCACTTCCTGGCTTTGTATAAGAAAGATGTATGTTTCTCCGAGTCAGAAGACCAGCTCCTCAAAATTATATTTGCCTCAGTTTTCTGGAAGTTCACATTTCTTCTATCATTACTGTGATACTTCATGTTGATAGTCAACTGGTACTTAACCATGGCTAATTTGGTAGCATTCTTACCTCTTGAGGAATACTCCATGTAATCTTACTATAAATGTTCCATCTTATGTTACATTTGAATAAGAGTCCATGGTGTTCGGTATAAGTATACAACTTGTTAAACAAGTTGACAGTTATACAGGGGCTCTCAAGGTTACAGCTGAACTGACTTCCAAAAATTCTACACTGTTAATTATTCTTAGACATTTTAAAGCATTTTCCATGATAGTAATAATAAATATTTTGTCACATACGTTAATAACTGAGTACAGTATATTCCATTAGTTTAATTATAGGTAGTATTAAGGTGCATGTTTGATGAAATGCAAGAATTATAGCGCGGGTATACAGAGTGATAGCATATGGATACTGCAGACAACAGATCTTCTGACTTACAGAGAAATTGGGTTACAACTTCACGTATTGGGCTGTGCATACATGGAATGATCTGTCAGATAAAATAGCTGAGGCAGGTACCCTGATAGACATTACCTTCCTGTCTCATGTTTTGCTAAGCATGCTTTCTAAACACAGCAGCTCTATGAAAAGTAAGATGTACCTCACTGCATCTGGTTTGTTATGACTGAAGAGGGCAGTATAAGACAATGAGTTATTTAATTTGGCTTGTTTCAAACAGACGAGCTGACTCTAAATTGCTTAGATCAAGGAAGCTTGCAGACCAGATGTAAGCAAACATTTAGCATATCAGGTGACTGATCTATTAATGGTGGGAGTTTTATGTACTCAAGGAAGTTAGTTTTTGTAACATTTCCTGGAATCTGTGTCTCCAAGATGCTTTTAGACTGTTTGTGTAAAAAAAACAAAGTAAAAAGGTATAAAAAGAAATTTTGTATGCATATGAAGTCACCCATGTGGAAGAGAAAAGGTATAAATGTGGAGAGCAGTACAGGCTTATTAAGGATGGGGTAAGAAACAACAAGAAGCTAGGGAAGAACCCTGGAGCAATGAGAAACCGTTCCCCTGGCTTCAATTTCTGCAACAGACAATTTGTTCATCTGTATCATTGGTATGTCTTTTTAGTTTGTAGGAATTGTAGCAGTGGTTTGGAAATCATTTGTGTTTTAGAAATGTTTAATGTAGAATTCCTCTATGAGTTTACAATGCATTTTAAAATGTTGTTTGGATTTAAACATGTATCACTGAAAATAAATGAACTGGGAGTACCTTCTTGGTAGGGAGAGGGGACCCACCACTGTAATAGTGGGTATTGGCAGCTAAACTCACTGTGGAGAATAAACAGAGAAGTAAACTAGTCTTTGAAGATTGGGTAGTTACAGTATAATCTCCCTTTAGTGAGAGTACTCATGGCTATTTATATTTGATAGGTCTTAAGGTATTGAATTTAGAACTTCACAGTCAGAAAACTCAACACTATCATCATACAATAAAAACATTTAAGAGACATTTGCATAAGTTCACTAAGGGAATAATTTAGAGGGGTATTGGCCAACGATGGGCTCATGAACTTGGCTTGGTTCGGCACCTTGGCATGGAGGAGTTGTGTCAAAGGGTTGTTTTCCATGCTGTATACTCTGTGACTCAGGAATGGAGCCCAGGAACTGCTGTATTTCATGTATTGTATGTGCATCATAACCCCAGCAAGCTCTGGTGTGAAGCTTGAAGAATAAACTCTTTGTTGAGCCAGAGATCAGAGGCTAGACGTCTAGTTAACAAACAATGTCTTGGAAAAGAAATATGAAGTACATGTTTGCAATGTTAAAGTCAAAGAAAGAAAATCTGTTTTGCATGAATGCAAAAAGGTCAGATGATTTTAAAAAAAAGCTTGAGATAACATTGTGTGAAAATAGCTACAGAATCTGCAGAATTTTACTCTATGCTGGATAAGATCATGCTACAGAGATGTTAAGAAATTTTTTTAAAAAGCACTGAAGAGAAATCTTCTTTTTATTTCAGGGTAAAATGCAAGATTAGATATTTTCAACAGTTGAGAAGTAAAATGCTTATGATATATTTCAGATATTTGATGTGTATTGATTCATTTACCCAATCCAGAGTACAGTTGAAGTCAGAAGTTTACATACACCTTAGCCAAATATATTTAAACTCAGTTTTTCACAATTCCTGACATTGAATCCTAGAAAACATTCCCTGTCTTAGGTCATTTAGGATCACTATTTTAAGAATGTGAAATGTCAGAATAATAGTAGAGAGAATGATTTATTTCAGCTTTTATTTCTTTCATCCACATTCCCAGTGGGTTAGAAGTTTACATACACTTTGTTAGTATTTGGTAGCATTGCCTTTAAATTGTTTAACTTGGGTCAAACATCTTGGGTAGCCTTCCACAAGCTTCTCACAATAAGTTGCTGGAATTTTGTTCCATTCATCCAGACAGAACTGGTGTAACTGAGTCAGGTTTGTAGGCCTCCTTTCTCGCATGCGCTTTTACAGTTCTGCCCACAAATTTTCTATCGGATTGAGGTCAGGGTTTTGTGATAGCCACTCCAATACCTTGACTTTGTTGTCCTTAAGCAATTTTGCCACAATTTTGGAGGTATGCTTGGAGTCATTGTCCATTTGGAAGACCCATTTGCAACTGAACTTTAATTTCCTAGCTGATATCTTGAGATGTTGCTTCAATATATCCACATAATTTTCCTTCCTCATGATGCCATCTATTTTGTGAAGTGCACCAGTCCCTCCTGCAGCAAAGCACCCCCACAACATGATGCTGCCACCCCATGCTTCACGGTTGGGATGGTGTTCTTCGGCTTGCAAGCCTCACCCTTCTTCCTCCAAACATAACGATGGTCGTTATGGCCAAACAATTCAATTTTTGTTTCATCAGACCAGAGGATATTTCTCCAAAAAGTAAGATCTTTGTCCCCATATGCACTTGCAGAATGTAATCTGGCTTCTTTATGGTAGTTTTGAAGCAGTGGCTTCTTCCTTGCTGAGCAGCCTTTCAGGTTATGTCGATATAGGACTCAGTTTACTGTAGATATAGATACTTGTCTACCTGTTTCCTCCAGCATCTTCACAAGGTCCTTTGCTGTTGTTCTGGGATTGATTTGCACTTTTTGCGCGAAATACATTAATCTCTACGAGACAGAATGTGTCTCCTTCCTGAGCGGTTTGACGGCTGCGTGGTCCCATGGTGTTTATACTTGCGTACTGTTGTTTGTACAGATGAACGTGGTACCTTCAGGCATTTGGAAATTGCTCCCAAGGATGACCCAGACTTGTGGAAGTCCACAATTTTTTTCTGAGGTCTTAGCTGATTTCTTTTGATTTTGTTTGTAAACTTCTGACCCACTGGAATTGTGATATAGTCAATTAAAAGTGAAATAATCTGTCTGTAAACAATTGTTGGAAAAATTACTCGTGTCCTGCACAAAGTAGATGTCCTCAACATTTTGCCAAAACTATAGTTTGCTAATATGAAATCTGTGGTGTGGTTAAATGATGAGTTTTAATGACTTCAACCTAGGTGTATGTAGACTTCTGACTTCAACTGTATGTATTCCAAACTTTGAGGTAAGAAACATTTAGCTGATTTCATTCTGTGTTTCAGAAATAAAATCAGTAACTCCAAAGTTAAAGGAATGGATGAAAAATTAGTACAGCAGTCCCATCGAGAGCATAGGCGTACAGAAAGGTTTGATTGAAAATAGGAGACAAGCTGCTGATTTACTTGATGCACCGGAGGCCGCAAGTAGACAGATAAAAATATCTGAATGTACAACCAACCAATTTCCAGATCAGTCCTGGGAAAAGGGACAGGGCCCTTGCAGTGAGGTAACAGAAACTAAAAAAATTAAAAACAGGTTTTAAAAGAAAAGACCAGGTAGCAGATGTGGATGACTGCATTAATTCTCAACAGCAAAACAATTCCCCAAGATATGGATCAAACTGCAGATGATGTGGTAAGCTCAATCATTGGTTAAAGAATGTGCAAATCAAAAAAGGAAACTGTGAAGAGAAAATGATACAGTAAGAATCAAAAGGCCAATGTATAAGAATCAGAACCAGAACATTGGTATCATGAAGATGACAGAGTTCAGTGACACATTAGATGTTATAAGCGTAGAATGACTAGATCTGGCAGTTTTCAGAGAAATTATATCCAGGTTACCTTACCTTTCAGAAAAAGGATAAGAAACAAACTTACAACCATAAACCTAAAGATAAGACTGGAGCACAAAGTAGCAGATGCCAGTCATGTATAACTGACAACTTTTGAAAGACCTTATGGAAGATAGGTATCCAAAAACACTATTTTTTATCAAATACTTTTATACCAACTTCATATGGATGGTGGGATGGAGGTGTAAGGTGCTCCTTTTCTCCGCCAGTCTGCAAGTCATCCTTGGGCAAGGAGTAGCACCTGCTTAGCCCACCCGGTTAGAGTCATGTGAAGCCATGGGAGCAAGTGCTGGATGGTCGAATGAGCAGTTGGTGCAGATCACAAGTCCTTGTTATGCGACTACTGATGCCAGGCAGACAATCTCTGAAGAGTATTGATAATGGCTGGGATCACCTGTCTTGTAAAGACACTGTCCAGAAGAAGGCAATGGCAAACCACTTCTGTCGGAAGCATTTGCCAAGAACAATCAGGGTCATGGAAAGACCGTGTTCACCCACGTCATTCGACATGGCACATAACGAACAAGCAATATGGAGAAAATAAAATTCCACAACATGGTATGACTGAAAACAGTGGAATGAAGTTTTCTCTATCTTCTCTTAAATGGAGGCAGAAAGACCTGTTGTCCTGGGTCTGAGAAGTTGTGAGGGTCTATGGGTGAAGTCAATAAGCATTAAAATAACAGATCAAAGAAAATTTAAAAATACTTTCCAATTAGGAAAATACTCTCCAAATGGACTTAATCTGCAAGTAATCAGAATGTTTTGTTTTCAAGATTCTCTACATTCCATTACCATTGACCCCCTAAGTAAATCCTTTGTTAAACTATTACTTAAGATACCAATTCGGCTGAAGGGTAATTCTGCAAAAGAATTCCAAGCAATGGAGGTAATAGCCAATGTCACTAACCCTTTAGATTAAAATGAAAGGAATCTTTAGTGGACAGTCAAGAATGTGACTGGACTCAAAAGATCTGAATTAGCATTTTAAGAAGGATTTTTATTCAGTACCAGCCCTGCCAAAGCTGATGGGATTTCTTTTAGAAGCCAAGATTTTCTATAAATGATGCGAGAAATAACTACTAAAGCTCAGTGAGGAATCTGCACTGACAGCATTTAACACGATATTTGGATGGTACTCTTTCCTACAGCTAGCTTTTTATTCCCCGAAAAAATCAAGGTGTTCTTCAGCCAGGAGCAGAAGAGACACATAGAGGAAATGAGATCTTGAACTGTGGACTAGATGCCAATAAATCTCCATGCGGCAGTGAAAACTGGAACGGTAATGTGCAAAATGAAAGGTGACAAATGAATCATAAAATCTAAGGCACCAGTTCCTCAACACTGGATGGAGTGAAGCAAAGCCTAGAAACAACATGATTATCATTTAAGCTAGAAGCTTCAAGGGGCAAGAGCGAAACTAGATTTTCTAGTGTTAGCTCACTACATGAATTATTATTCACTCATGAAAACATGTGAACACCTGAGAGAACTGCTGGAAGAAGGTTCTGAATGCCAGGCATCACAATCTCATGAATAGTACCTAGAAGCAGCTGGAGTCCCAAGTCAACAAGTTAGCAAGCCAAAGCGCACATAATAGCAGAAGCCTAATACACCAATTATTCATTGTTGGATGTGAATAGGAAAATTTTCACACTGATTTCACTGGGGAAACTGATTACTGACCCCCGTCCCCATCACCACCACCCCGCAAATCTTTAAGATAAATCTACAGGGAGTGCAAATTTGTTTCAAAGTTATCTTCCGATATGAACCAATGAATGATGCTAGCTGATGGACCATCTCGACTCCTGACACCACAAAGGTTTGAGAAGTGAACCCTGCAAATGTGACATCAGGAAAGCTGAGTAATCTCAGAAAAAAAAAGTGAAGAAAACAGCACGGACTTAGGAACACATCTTCAAATGCTGGTTTTGAAGTAGCTAAAAAGGATGAAGTAAGATGTTATCAGTCAATTGGCAACTCAGAGGGAGGTAATGTTCTATAATAAGAAATCAGAAAAGATTCAAGTTTCAAGATTGATTAATGTCACTTTCAGTACACAAGTGTAAAGGAGAATGAAATAATTGTTACTCTGGCTCCAATGCAGCACAAAAAGAAGCACAGTGAGATAAAGAACACAATAATTTTAAAAATGCACAATAAATATAAATATGTAAGGTAACTTATATACATAGATTGATTGTATGTCCATAAAGTGACGCTAGACACAGGACTATCTGTACACAAGGTGACTGACAGGAAACGATAAAGTAGTGGTGTTGGAGGTGTGGAAGGATGAGTTAGCGGGATGGGGGTGTTGCTCATCCTTACTGCTTGGGGAAAGTAATCGATTTTGAGTCTAGTGGTCCTGGCATGGTTGCTATGTAGTCTTCTCCCAGATGGAAGTGGGTGCAATCCTTTGTGATGCTACTGGCCCTTTTCTGGCACTTTTCTGATGGCAGATGGGCTGGTGTCACTGACATGTTGGGCAGTTTTGACTCCCTGATGAAGAACATTCCTGTCTACCACAGTGCAGTTACCGTACCATGCAGTGATGCAGCAAGTTAGGATGCTCTCTACTGCGTACCTGCAGAAGGTTGTGATTATTGTTGTGTATAGTCCAGCTATCTTTGGTCCCCTTAGAAAGTAGAGGCAGTGGTGAGCTTAGCTAATTGTGTAGAATGTATTCTGAGACTATGAGAGGTTGTACGCACTCCCCGGAGTTTAAAGACTGCTCACAGTTTCCACTGCTGTGCCACTGATGTAAAGAGGGGTGTGAGTGCAGCAAGTTCCCCTGAAGTAAATAACTATCTCATTTCTCTTGTTGACATCGAGGAAGTGGTTATTTGCCTGGCTCCATGCCTTGAGTTCTTCCACCTCCTCTCTGTAGGCCACCTCATCCTTGTTGGTGATGAGCTTTGCCCCTGTCATGTTGTCGGCAAACTTGACAATATGGTTACTCGCGTGTTTGGCCGTTAGGTCTTGAGTGAGCAGAGTGTACAGCAGCGGGCTCGGCATACAGCCCCGTATGGAAATGTGGCCAATATTCAGCAGATCAGGCTGCATCTGTGGAGGAATATTAATGTTTCAGCTTGACGACCTTCAGAACTGGGCAAACTATTTAAAGCGGCAGAGGCAGTGAAGGCGTGTGGAGAACTAAGAAAATGTTTGTGATAGAGTAGAGACCAAGAGAGACAATTTTCAAAAACCTAAATTCTGAATCCAAATGTTGCAAGATATATGAAGGCATGGAAATTCCATTTGAGAGATAGCTGTATACAAATACAGAGAAAACAGGGTCAATGTGCATGATGTGCCAGAAAGTACAAGGCAAGTAAGCTCATCAAATTATATCCTTTCAATTTCCACATTACAGAACAGGGATACACCAACAGCAACACCAGCAGCACCAGCAGAAGTGAGTGTAACACTGGCCTTAAGTACAACCAACACACACCCACAAAATATTTCATCAACTCACGAGGATTTTCAGTCAACTCAAAAATTGGCATCAGAGTACTGCACTGCCTAAGCAAAATGGGGGAAAACAGTGTGAAAAGAAAAATGGAAACTCAGAATCAGGTTTAATATCACTGGCGTATGTTATGATATGTGTTGTTGTTGTTTAGTAGCAGTACATAATAATAGGAAAAAAGACTGTGAATTACAGAAAAATATATGTAATAGTTAAGTAAGTAGTGCAAAAATAGAAATAAAGAAGTGAGATGGCTTCAGTGCTCATTCAGAAATCAGATGGCAGAGGAGAACAAACTGTTACTGTTGAGTGTGTGCCTTCAGGCTGCTGTACCTCAACCCTGATGGGAGCAATGAGAACAAGGCATGACCTGGGAGGCGGGGGTCCTCAATGATGGAGCTGAGTAAGTTTATAACTCTGCGCAGCTTATTTTGATCCTGTGCAGTAGCTCCGACCCCCACCGTACCAGACGGTGATGCAACCAGTTAGAATGCTCTCCAAGGTACATCTGTAGAAATTTGCGAGTATTTTTTGGTGACGTACTGTGGCAAATCTTCTCAGACTCCTAATGAAGTGTAGCCGCTGTCGTGCTTCTTCGTAGCTGCGTCGATATGTTGGGTCCAGGTTAGATCCTCAGAGATATTGACGCTCAGGAACTTGAAATTACTAAACTAATGGTAAACTAGTACCCTGTCTGTTCTTTCAAGTAGTCATAAAAGTTGTGGTGATGTGACTTCAAAACTGGGGAGTTAAAGAACCTATGAGACCTGGATAGTTTTTAATCCACAACCAATAAAAATGATTATTTAGTGGTTGTTATGTCACGGCTCGTGAGTGATTGCTGTGTGCAAATTAATTGCTGTTTTTCCAACACTGTATTAGGACTATATGCTTTGTAAGCTATAAAATTCCATCTTCTGAAAATTTTGCAACAAGCTGGCAGGATACACAAAGGGTGAAGTAATTGCAAGCTTTTTTCATTGTATTACACAAACACTTTTAAACTTGTTTCGGTAAAGCAACTATACTACATGGGCATCCACAATTACAGGAGCGTCACAGATTGTTATTTTTGTAAATGGTCACACAGCATACATTTTTTCCAAACAAAAATATAGATTTGAATTAATCCTAATTCGATTCCTCCTTGATCACTGTCACTTCAAATTATTTGAATTAGTTATGCGAATGGAAGTCAAGAGGTGATCCTTACATCATTAAATAATAAGAATAAACACAGTCCTATCTACACATCTTTTCCCAATAGCTAAACCATATTTATTTTATATTATAAATGGTCAGCAGAGTCTACTAATGGAAGGTGCAGGGGAGGTCCAATGTCATTGCCTGCCAGTGGTGATTCTTATTAAATAGAATAACTTTCCCCCACTATTATTGATAAAGAGGCTTCTGCAATAAATGGTGTCATCCATCTTCCACACCAGTACAATAGGTGATCTGTCTCTGCTCATTGTACGACCCAAGAACCTTCCAACCGATCTCTTGTTCACTCTTTTCTCTCGGCACATTCACTGGCCTCGGGGAGAAAACCTTACTGTAAACAAATTACTGTGTGCGCTTGTTGGGAAAGAAGACTCTAATTTATTACCTTCAAATTCAAATTGTTCCGCTGCTCTTCTTTTGTACATCTTTGTTCAGGATGGTTTTTAAAAACGGGCAGTTTTTTTCCCCCCTATGTTAATTCAACTACTAAGACATTTGGCAATTGATCAGCCAATTCAGCAAAGGCAAATGAGCTCAACCTTACAGGATAAGGAATTTACAGACAAATAACGCATTGTGTTTCACTGTTTATTCTCCACCAGATTTCCTATTTATTAGCAGACGAAAGGGGAACTGTATAGATTTATCAACATAGTGCCATGAGGACCAGATTGCTTTGAGTAAGCAAAGGCGATGTGGTGATATGTAATTTAACTCTTTGTCTTGTGCTTCTTTTCTATCTTTCAGCTGGTCTTTTCTGTACAAACCAGCTCTCTTACCTGTATCCCACCGCAACTGAGAAATGGTGATGTTCTGAGTTCTGGATTATCCCAGTTGTCAGTACTGTGGCTTTAATATTGAAATAAGCAAGAGAATAGGACTCCCCCTGGCACCCCCTCCCCCCCCCAACAATTTATCTCACTTTAATGCACTGTTGCATATTATACAGTTTTAAATTGTTTTATATGCTCATATGTGAACTGATTTAACACTGCTGAGTGATCATATGGTCTGTTGCTTTTCTGGCTTAATTTCAAATGCTTATCAGGCCAACATTTTTCAATCAGTCTGCAGCTAGAGGGTTAAGTGTTCACCAAGCATACAGAACGATATAAAGTGTAATTACTGTTACATGGTTTACACTTTCCCTCTAATTCCATATCAGATAAAGGTTTCGCCTTTTTAAAAAAGAGTTCACTGATTTGACTGCTTCAATTTCTGTATTTTTGCCCCATTTAGAAATAGTGTGTGACTTCATATAATTGTTGTCATTTTACAAAACCTTCAGAGTTTATATCAGTTTGAAGCCAAAGTATCTTCGCGCTGGGCTGAACTTGGGGTACACTTTTGATCTGAAGCTCCAAACTGTCACTAATTTCGGACTGAGCCAACATCTGTTAGGGAGTTTAATTCCACATTGTTCTGTGCTCAGGTTTGCCTCTTGAGATCAGGTTCAGTTTGCTGTTACACTGTCCCTGCAGGTTTACTGCACAAAATGTGAAGTAATTGCATTTCCCAAACATTTTTAAAAGTTATTTTGATAATGTAACTTTATATTACAAGGGCATCCTCAAACATAGGAATGTCAGTTCATTATTTTTGTAAGTGGTTACATATTATGCATCTTTTTCCAAACAATAATATAGATTTTTAAATAATCCTAATTTAGATTCCTGCTTGATCACTGCCACTTCAAATCATTCGAATTAGTTAAGCTAATAGAGATCAAGAGATGATCCTAATATCATTGAATAATTAGGAAGCCTGCATTCCCACCTGCACATCTTTTCCCAATAGCTGAACAATATTTATTTTATATTATAAGTAGTCAGCAGAGTTTTCTAATGGAAGGTGCAGGAAATTGTTCTGTACCATCCCTGTAGCAACAAAATATTTATTGGAATTGGCCTCACCGTGTTGGATTGAATAATTATTGAGTTACATTAATTGAGCGACCAAATGTAACCTTTAAAGCATTGATCATAAACCGCAAATAGCATATGCACTGGTCCCTGTTCGTACACCAACTTTTCAACACTTTGTACAATGTTGAACTAAGCATATTCAGTAATTCCTGATACATTTTGGAAGAAATGTGTAGCCTGCAGCTTGGGACTTTATATCAGAAAGCTTTGCATAGAATTATTTTTGGGGGAAAAAAATTAAACCTGCAAATGCAGGAATCTGCATTAACTACCAAGTTAAAGAACAGTTACTAGCCCTCAACCATCTGGTTCTTGAACCAAAGGGGATAACTTCACTCAACTTCACTTGTCCCATCATTGAAATGTTCCCACAACCTATGGACTCACTTTCAAGGGCTTGTCATCTCATATTCTCGATATTTATTGCTTATTTATTTATTACTATTATTTCTTTCTTTTTGCATTTGCGCAGTTTGTTGGCTTTTGCAGACTGAGTTGAATGTCCAAGTTGGTGAGGTCTTTCATTGATTCTATTATGGCTATTATTCTATAGATTTTTTGAGTATCCCCGCAAGACAGTGTATCTCAGGGTTGCATATGGTGACATATATTTACTTTGGTAATAAGTATACTTTGAACTTTGAAACGAATACAGATATGCTTGCAGAACTCAGTCAGACAAGAAGTATCCGTGTTTCAGGTCTGAATGTTAACAGGTTTCTGTTTCCACAGGTGCTGTTTGATTGGCTGAATTCTCCCAGCATTTCTGATTTTCTTATTGATCTTCTTCATCCATCTAAAGGATTCAAAGATTCAAAGTGCATTTATTATCAATGAATGAATAAATTATATAACCTTGAGATTTGTTTGCTCAACAGGCAGTCGCAAAACGAGATATCCAAAAGAACCCAATAAAAAAAATAAGACCAACCCCCAGTGCCCACAGAGAAAGTGGAAAAAAATCAAATCATGCAAATAACAGAAGTGAGCAATATCAATAGCATTCCGAACCAAATTCAGTCCCTAGATCCTAAATCCCTGGAGCAGGCCCAAAGCCTCGGTATTCAGTTCATCATATTAGCAGGGAAAGTCACCGCAAAGTTCGCAGACGCAAAGCACAGCAGCTGGGCGCAGTCTCACAGTCTTAGCGTCGTGGAGAGAGGAGCCCCCAGACTATCTGAGCCAGTGTTTAAGTTGTCCAAACCTCACACTAGGAACCGAACCCCACCGCGGCAAACCGTTCCAGGCCTAGATTTCACTGCTGGAGAAGCCGTTCTCGACTTCTCCAAACCGGCTGGGCACTGAGAGTGATCCAACCTCGCTCGACTCGCGACTCCATGTCTTTCCGGTCTATCTGGGCCGGCATTTAGATTGTCCAGACGTCGTACTGTACCCTTTTATTAGGACCTGGGACTCGCCACAAAGATAAGATACATATCGTCCATCGAAATGATGTCTAATATTTTGCAGTTTGTGAGAAAATATTTTAAAAGTTGCATTTGCTTGCTCATTTATCGTAACTCCAAATTATTCAATCCACCATAGTGAAACCAAAGCCAACAAACATTTTGTTATTGGGAATATACACTCAATGGCCACCTGATAAAAATGGCCACTGAGTGTGTATTCGTGATTTTCTGTTGCTGTAGCCCATTCACTTCGATGTTTAACGTGTGTTCAGAGATGCAATTCTGCACACCACTGTGGTAATGCATGGTTATTTGAATTACTGTCACCTCCCTGTCAACTTGAACCAGTCTGGCCATTCTCCTCTGACCTCTCATTTTTTTTTTTTTTTAATTTTATTTTTATTTGGATAAGGAATTCACAA
Organism: Mobula hypostoma; assembly: GCF_963921235.1. NCBI lineage: Eukaryota > Metazoa > Chordata > Chondrichthyes > Myliobatiformes > Myliobatidae > Mobula > Mobula hypostoma. The sequence continues at coordinate 61,010,605 of NC_086111.1, read as the reverse complement.
TTATCATGTACTTTTTTCACACATATAACCTTTTCCATTTTTTTATATGTATAAAACTACAATTATTTATACATTCTTAAGTACACATTGAGATGATATAAAAGGAAAATAAACATTTAAATAGATAATTATGTACTGTGGTAAATCTAACCTATTAGGCTAAGTAATGAAATTAGTTGTTAAGAAAAATGGTAATAATAGTTTCCATACAACCCTTCTGGACCATTTCCACTGGTCCAAAATGTTGCATACAAGCCTATATACCAACCATTGTAGGTGTTTATATCCCAATTTGTTCGTGCGTGTTCCTGCCCGCAGACATAATTATCCAATCCCTATGTACTTATTTACTTAATTTTTTCATTTTTTTTATCCCTTTCCCAAATCTTTCCCTTTACTTGTGTTAATTCTCTATTTTCCAAAAAAAAACAACAAACATTTAGACTAGGGGTGCTTACGTTAGCAATATTACTGTGTTGATGAGAAGAGCAATATAAATCATTAGGAGAGTCATCTAAAGTCTGCTCGCATTGGGGTTATATATTCAATCCATTTATTCCAGATTTGATAAAATGTTTCTTTTTGAGTTCTCAGGGAGTAAGTCAACTTTTCCATTTTAAATATTTCCAAGATAATTTCGTACCAATCTTCTAATGTAGGTGGTATTGGATTTAGCCATTTTCTAGTGATTGATTTCTTACTTGCCGCTAAGAGGGCCTGCAGCAACTTTATATCTTCCTTCTGTTCAAGGAACAATACATGCCCCAAATAGAGCGTCTCAAAGTTCAGAGGTATCTGGGACCTAAGTACCTTAACTAATGTTCTATGAATACCTTCCCAAAATAGACTTAATTTAGGGCAATCCCAGAAAATATGAAAATGATTTGCCTCCTTGGAGCCGCACCTTCTCCAACACATCACATTTGTATCTTTATATTTTTCCTGATATGGGGTCTTGAAGTATCTTATAATGTTTTTCCAACAATGTTCTCTCCAAGTCAAAGAATTAGTTGAGGACCATTGAAAGCTGCAGATTTTCCCCCAAGCCTCCTCTGAAAGTACCAACCCCGCTTCTTTCTCCCACTTCTCTTTAATATACAGTGTATTTACATTTTTAGCATGGGAGAGTGCATTATATAGGCGAGAAACTGATTTACTAGGTATTGAACTGCAAGCCGAATTCAGAATCTTGAAAAATTCTAATTCTACTGTTGATAGGTCTGTATATCCACAACTCTGGTTAACATAGTTTCGTATTTGAAGGTACCTAAAAAAGTCATTATGTTCTAGGCCATGTTTGTCCTGCAGGATTTGGAAACTTTGTAATACTCTTTTATCTATAAATGAGAGGTAGGTTGTAAGACCTTTCTTTATCCATAGCTCAAATCTTTTATCTCCTCTGTTGGGAAGGAATTCGGTATCATATGCACACCATCTAAAGAGTTTTAGCATGTTATTAATTCCACCTTCTGCCATACTTTTAATGTAAGATTTATCCAAGCATTATTAAATTTTTCCAACTGGGCCATCAATCCTTTGTCAGCTATTGAGGCCTGAAGAGGAAAACTGTCAACTAATCCAAATTCTATTTCCTTCCATCTAGCCTTATATTCCCTATAACACCAATATAACAGAGGGGTTATCTGTGAGGCATAAAAATAATTTCTCAGGCAAGGAAGAACCATACCTCCTCTTTCCTTCCCTAACTGTAAGGTGTTATATCGAATTCTAGGTTTCCTTCCTTGCCAAATGAAGCGGGAAATCCATTTGTCCCATTCCCCGAATTGATTATCATCCACCTCCACTGGTAAAGTACGGAAAAGATATAATAACCGAGGAAGAATATTCATTTTTATAGTATTTATCCTTGAATTTAAACTTAAAAAGGGGATAAGATTCCATCTATGCATATCTGCTTTTATCTCTGAGATTAATGGCCCATAATTTACCTGCGACAGTGTTGAAAGATCCTTCGGCAGGGTTATTCCTAAATATTTTAATGATTTAGCTTCCCACTTAAGATCGTATGTATCCTGCAATTTTTTGGATGGTGTATAATTTAGGGACATAACCTGCGTTTTCTTTAAATTTATTTTATAACCTGATATTTTCCCAAAGTCATCCAACAGTGACTCATTTTTCATCATCATTATGTGTCATGTTGTATGATGTGGGCGATCATGGTCTTTGACATAGATTTTTCTTGGCAAATTTTTCTGCAGAAGTGGCTTCCCATTGCCTTCTTCTGGGCTGTGTCTTTACAAGACCGCCAGCCTTTATCAATACTCTATAGAGATTGTCTGCCTGGTGTCAGTGGTTGCATAAACAAGACTTGTGATATGCAACACACATAAATAATGCTGGTGAACGCAGCAGGCCAGGCAGCATCTATAGGCCGAGAACCCTTTGTCAGGACTGACTGAAAGAAGAGATAGTAAGAGATTTGAAAGTGGGAGGGGGAAGGGGAGATCCAAAATGATAGGAGAAGACAGGAGGGGGAGGAGGGATGGAGCCAAGAGCTGGACAGGTGATAGGCAAAAGGGATATGAGAGGATCATGGGACAGGAGGCCCAGGGAGAAAGAAAGGGGGAGGGAGGATGCCCAGAGGATAGGCAAGGGGTATAGTGAGAGGGACAGAGGGAGAAAAAGGAGAGTGAGAGAAAAAAAGTTAATAATAAATAAATAAATAAATAAATGAATGAATGAATGAATGAATGAATGAATAGCGGATGGGGTACGAAGGGGAGGTGGGGCATTAGCGGAGGTTAGAGAAGTCAGTGTTCATGCCATCAGGTTGGAGACTACCCAGATGGAATATAAGTCATTGTTCTTCCACCATGCCCTCAAGTTTACCTGGTCCATTTCCGACACCTCCCTCCCCTTTCTTGATCTTTCTGTCTCTATCTCTATCTCTGGAGACAGCTTATCCACTGATGTCTACTATAAGCCTACGGACTCTCACAGCTACCTGAACTATTCCTCTTCCCACCCTGTCTCTTGCAAAAATGCCATTCCCTTCTTGCAATTCCTCCGTCTCCGCTGCATCTTCTGTCAGGATGGGGCTTTTCATTCCAGGACGAAGGAGATGTCCTCCTTTTTTAAAGAAAGGGGCTTCCCTTCCTCCACTATCAATTCTGCTCTCAAACGCATCTCTCCCATTTCACACACATCTGCTCTCACCCCATCCTCCCGCCACCCCACTAGGAATAGGGTTCCCCTTGTCCTCACCTGCCAACCCCCCAGCCTCCGGGTCCAACATATAATTCTCCGTAACTTCCGCCACCTCCAATGGGATCCCACCACTAAGCACTTCTTTCCCTCCACCCCCCTCTGCTTTCCGCAGGGATCGCTCCCTACGCGACTCCCTTGTCTATTTGTCCCCCCCATCCCTTCCCACTGATCTCCCTCCTGACACTTATCCTTGTAAGCCTTACAAGTGCTACACATGCCCTTACACTTCCTCCCTCAACACCCTTCAGGGCCCCAGACAGTCCTTCCAGGTGAGGTGACACTTCACCTGTGAGTCGGCTGGGGTGATATACTGCGTCCGGTGCTCCTGATGCGGCTTTCTATATATTGGCGAGATCCGACGCAGGCTGGGAGACCATTTTGCTGAACACTTGCACTCTGTCCGTCAGAGAAGGCAGGATCTCCCGGTGGCCACACATTTTAATTCCACATCTCATTCCCATTCTGTTATGTCTATCCACGGCCTCCTCTACTGTCAAGATGAAGCCACACTCAGGTTGGAGGAACCACCTTATATTCCGTCTGGGTAGCCTCCAACCTGCTGGCATAAACATTGACTTCTCTAACTTCCGCTAATGCCCCACCTCCCCTTCGTACCCCATCCCTTATTTATTTATTTATTTATTTATTATTATTATTAATTTTTTTTCTCTCGCTCTCCTTTTTCTCCCTCTGTCCCTCTCACTATACTCCTTGCCCATCCTCTGGGCTTCCCCCCTCCCCCTTTCTTTCTCCCTAGGCCTCCCATCCCATGATCCTCTCATATCCCTTTTGCCAATCAACTGTCCAGCTCTTAGCTCCAACCCTCCCCCTCCTGTCTTCTCCTATCATTTCGGATCTCCCCCTCCCCCTCCCACTTTCAAATCTCTTACTGTCTCTTCTTTTAGTTAGTCCTGACGAAGGGTCTCGGCCAGAAACATCGACTGTACCTCTTCCTATAGATGCTGCCTGGCCTGCTGCATTCACCAGCAATTTTTATGTGTGTTGCTTGAAATTCCAGCATCTGCAGATTCCTCGTGCTTGTGATATGCACCAGCTGCTGATATGACCATCCACCATCTGTTCCCATGGCTTCACGTGACCATGATCAGTGGGGGGAGGCCTAAGCAGGTGCTACATCTTGCCCAAGTTTAGCAGAGGAAAGGAGTACCTTACACCTCTTTTGGTGTAGACATAGATGAGAGTTGTGGAGTGGATGTGATCTACATTGATATTAATAAGGCTTTTGACAAGGTTCCACATGGTAGTCTTATTCAGAAAGTCAGAAGGCATGGGATCCAGGAAAGTTTGGACAGGTGGATTCAGAATTGGCTTGCCTGCAGAAAGCAGAGGGTCGTGGTGGAGGAAATACATTCAGATTGGAGGGTTGTGACTAGTGGTACCCCACAAAGATCAGTTCTGGGACCTCTACTTTTCCTGATTTTTATTAACGACCTGGATGTGGGGGTAGAAGAGTGGGTTGGCAAGTTTGCAGATGACACAAAGGTTGGTGGTGTTGTGGATAGTGTAGAGGATTGTCGAAGATTGCAGAGAGACATTGATAAGATGCAGAAGTGGGCTGAGAAGTGGCAGATGGAGTTCAACCCAGAGAAGTGTGAGGTGGTACACTTTGAAAGGACAAACTCCAAGGCAGAGTACAAAGTAAATGGCAGGATACTTGGTAGTGTGGAGGAGCAGAAGGATCTGGGGGTACATGTCCACAGATCCCTGAAAGTTGCCTCACAGGTAGATATGGTAGTTAAGAAAGCTTATGGAGTGTTAGCTTTCATAAGTCGAGGGATAAAGTTTAAGAGTCGCGATGTAATGATGCAGCTCTATAAAACTCTGGTTAGGCCACACTTGGAGTACTGTGTCCAGTTCTGGTTGCCTCACTATAGGAAGGATGTGGAAGTATTGGAAAGGATACAGAGGAGATTTACCAGGATGCTGCCTGGTTTAGAGAGTATGCACTATGATCAGAGATTAAGGGAGCTAGGGCTTTACTCTCTGGAGAGAGGGAGAATGAGAGGAGACATGATAGAGGTATACAAGATATTAAGAGTAATAGATAGAGTGGATAGCCAGCGCCTTTTCCCCAGGGCACCACTGCTCAATATAAGAGGACATGGTTTTAAGGTAGGGAGTGGGAAATTCAAGGGGTAGAGGAAGGTTTTTTACTCAGAGAGTGGTTGGTGCGTGGAATGCACTGCCTGAGTCAGTGGTGGAGGCAGATACACTAGTGAAGTTTAAGAAACTATTGGTCAGGTATATGGAGGAACTTAAGGTGAGGAGTTATATGGGAGGCAGGATTTAAGGGCCTGTACAACATTGTGGGCCAAAGGGCCTGTACTGTTCTTAAAAAAAGATATTTCACCAACCACATCACTCTGACATCCTCTCATTGACAAGGCAGTTTCACCCACAGAACTGCTGCTCACCGCACCTCTCTCGTAAACTTTAGAGACTGTTATGTGTGGGAAAGTTTCAGGATAGCAACAGTTTCTGAGATACTCAAACCACCTTGTCTGGCACCAACAGTCATTCTGCAGTCAGAGTCACGTAGATCACATTTCTTTACCATGTCTGCATGTTTTTCATGCATTGAGCTGCTGCCACGTGATTGGCTGATTAGCCACTTGCATTAATGATCAGGTGTACCTAATAAAGTAGCTACCTGTTTCATTTTGTAAATCAGTCACTTCTAATGGACAAATTCAAATCAATTCATTTGCCTTTTGTTCAGATTTATTTTATTCACAATTGTGATGTTTGCAGATCAGCTTATCCATTAACACCATTCCACTGTTGCTGTCAATAGGTTGGTGATGAGCTGTCATGATCATAGTGGAGGGAGGAATTGGTTAAACAGTCCCAGGATTGTGAACCTATCTCAGTGAAGGAGGAGCAGTAAATTTCCAAGTCAGGATCGTGTATGACAAACTTTCAGATAATGATAATCCCACAGGATACTTGAAATTGTTAAGGTGGTTTAACGATAATTTAATCTTGTCACATTATTGAAAGTGCATGCCTACTTGTATGGATAACTTCTTTGTTTCTGGCATATTTGTTTGTATAACAGCACCTTCGCCTCTTCTAAATTTAAATACCAAATCACCGGATGAGATATTGTGACAACAAAGCTTAGGACTTTAAATCTACATACAATCACCTAAAGCTAGGCTGCAATTTATATTTTAATGGGAAATGAAACTGGTCTTGACGTGACTGTTACAGCAAATTCTGGGCAGTTGATTAAAATGCTCCTCAAATTTGATCAGGCCTGTCGGTCTACTTAGACATCCTGTCTTTGGCTTTCAAATCTCTTACTAACTCTTCCTTCAGTTAGTCCTGACGAAGGGTCTCGGCCTGAAACGTCGACTGTACCTCTTCCTAGAGATGCTGCCTGGCCTGCTGCATTCACCAACAACTTTGATGTGTGTTGCCTGCCTTTGGCTTATTGTTGGTTCTTCCATCAACTGTTCTGAGATGTTTATATCAAAGTTCTATTAAAAAAATAAGTATGACTTGAACTAAATTTGTCAAATGCTAGGTGTTGTCACAGGATTTTACTGTGAAGAAATTTTCTCAGACCCGAACATCCTAGCTGGTATGATTTCAAAATTGTGCATCTCAGTGGACAATGAACGATGTTCGTTTTGAAGCTTCATATCATTAGACTTCTGAATACCTGGGACCATGAGATATGGAGGTAGTGGGGAATGTAGAATGGAAGATTGGGGCAGGCAATGACTTTAATGGAAGAAAAGGTTCAGGAGACTTTTATCTATTAATGTTCATATGTTCTTTCCTGATGAAAGACCATATGTGCAGCAACATCATAAGACAGTGCTGAAGACTGTAGATTTGTACCCTGGTCTACAGAAGGACTTCAGGGAAACTGGAGTGGTGAGGGGAAGCTATTTATCCTTGTACTTTCTTTTAAAAAAAAGTTCACAAAAGCCTTATTTATACCTTGGAACAGATGCATAGTAATCCGATCTCAACTTCTCCAGACTTTAACTACAGTGCAAAATTCATTGTTATTAAAGTGGGTTCATTGCTGCCAATAAAAATGAGGTAAAGATATTTTTCACGCTTGTGAAGTATGAAAACTACTAATCTTTTTCAAATGTTTAACCGCATCCTATAAGCAATGCCCTGTTAATACTGGTTCATTCTCCTTCATTAAAAATATAAAGGAAATCAAAGAGAGTCTACCATTATCTTTGATGTTTATAGCTTGGAGCAAAACAAGAGAATATCATACAGTTTGATCAAATCACACAGAACGAATGTGTTGAACCAATGCACATTTGAGTAGGTATCTTAATTACAAGTTACAATTCACTTTAAACGTATTTTGGAACATGAGTCGCACTGTGCATTGTTACACACATGTTAGCATGTGTGTATAAATGGTTTTACTTTATATATCCCTGTTAATGTGATTAATATGGTAGACCTGTAAATGAGTCTTGCTAAATCTGACATTTGCTTAGCACAGAATGAGCTATACGGGATTCATGGCTGACCCAGGCAGGTTCAGAAACTGATCACCAAACTGGTATTTTGCCTTTAGTGCTAAATTCTACTGTCGACTTTTGTTCATTACTGTAGATGTGTGTGTGCGTTTTTTTAAGAAAAATATGTAACATTCCCAGTTGCTGCTAGTGTGTTGGGTATTTTCTGTTCTGTTTTAAAATCTCCCATTGTGTAGTGAACAAATTTTTTAAAAAAGTAATGAATAACCCTTTATCATCTCACTGTCTTGCTGAAGAAAGAGCATCTCTAATTTGTTAACATCTCAACTATGTGCAACAACAGGAGTCAAAGCTATTTTGACTTCTGGCTGGAGTCAGGTCTTTATGCTTTGGCTGTTAGTAGGGCGACCCATGCCAAATAGGTGAAAGGGTAGAGGCCAGACTAAGAGTACTCTACCACTGTGCCAGGTTCAGGGGTTCACCTCAAGACTAACAACCCCGACTGGGCAAAAAAATATCATTCTGGAAATAACAATGAAGAATCCTACATCTGAGTGTGACAGTATTCCTGAGTCTTCACCCAGAACAGCTACTGATATGATGAAGGAAGCCCTGAACACTGCCGGAGATGGGGGACCTTCAGTGATGCCCTGACCACCAGCTGGGCGTAGAATAGAATAGAATTTGTTATCAAGAGAGTATAGTCAGTTTAGTTTTACAATTATTAGGCCATTTGGCCCGTGGAGTCTGTTGCACCATTTCATCATGGCTGATCCAATTTTCCTCTCAACCCCAGTCTCCTGCCTTCTCCCCGTATCCCTTCATGCCCTGACCAAACAAGTCTCAAGAATTTTGGTGAGAAAGTAAAGAAAGCTAGGCTCTCTACTTTATATTAAAGTTTCCATATCTTGTGGCTAATTAAGTTTTATCCACAGATTTACCTGATTTGAAATGGGCAGATGTAAATAGTCAGACTGAATCTTGGGTTGCTTACTGTTCATGAAGAAAACCACAGTTGGTCACATAAAACTAGACTGGTAATTCAATACCTTCAGTGTACAAACTGAATAAGGACGGATGTGGATGTAAATGTTCCAAGCTGTGTTTGAATTGGATCTGTTTCGATGTGAGTTATTTGTTGTATGTGGCAGTAGTAAACATTGAGCAGAAATCAGACAGAGAAATCAGTTTGCATTCTACTAGAAGTTAAGGTCATTTTCCCATGAGGAGAGACCAGTGATATTTGATTGTACCTCAATCATGCAGTCATGCACAAGTATGATAAATTGGTCCATCCTTATTGCTGACGTTTCTCCTTATACACCATGTAATTGATACTTGAACACATCAAACAATTGAGGGGGCCACTCAGTCTCCGGACCCCCTTCAACCATTCAGTGGTGTCTGCCTTCACCTTCTGTTCCGTATGTTTTTGATGTACTTCCCTCGATAACATTACCTAACCAGAACCCAAAAAACTCTCAAGTTTAATCACCTGGGCATGTGTTTATTCATACTGCAGTGGAGAACAAAGCGACAGAAGTAATTGCAACACAAGTGTATTTACAAGACATGTGGCTGAACTGTTCATGATAGATAATGGGAAGTTTACTGATTGGGACTTGCTGTTTGTAGAAAATTGGAAAATGCTCCCTTTAAAATGTGTCTGAGGTCATTGTTGTGCACCTGCTGGGGTATTGATTAAAGGTATCTGTCACTAAGATTACTCCTTCTAGATAGTAAAATGTTAAACAGGTCTATTATGATAGTCTAGGGAAAATGCTGTCAAATTTAAATAAACAATTCTCCCAATAGCAAAATTAATGATAATCTCCCCTTATTGTTCAACTATATAGGTAAGAACATCAAACCCACCAAACAATTTTATCACAAGTTGAGGGAATCAAATCGTAGTCTTTATTGAATTACCTAGTAGACCTACAAATTAGCCAACATAAATTAATGTCCAAATTGGCTTGGATTGCTGCACAAAGTTTTTAGTTTGATTCTTTCAAACTATGAGATGAGCAGCATTGTGTCCTGTAGGACTAATGTCAGCAGCGTCGGGACATATAACACCGAACATAAAACAGCACAGCACACTACAGGCCCTTCGGCTCACAATGTTGTGCCGACCTTTCAACCTACTCCCTTCCCTCCCAGTTCCCTCCCCAATGTATCTGCCTCTGCATCTCCTCTGGCAGTGCATTCCATGCACCCACCACTCCCTGTGTAAAAAAAACAACTACCTCTGAGATCCTCCCGTATGCTTTCCTCCAATCATCTTAAAATTTTGTCCTCTTATATTCGCCATTTCTGCTCTGTGAAAAACGCACTGGCTGTTCACTCTATTTATGCCTCTTTTTAACTGGTACACCTCTGTCAAGTCACCTCTCATCTTCCTTTGCTCCAAGTGAAAAGCCCTAGCTAGCTCAGCCTTTTCTCATAAGACATTGCTCTCTAATCTAGGCAGCATCCTGGTATATTCTGATAGGATGCAGAACTGGGCTGAGAAGTGGCAGATGCAGTTCAACCCAGATATTTCATAGAAACATAGAAACATAGAAAATAGGTGCAGGAGTAGGCCATTCGGCCCTTCGAGCCTGCACCGCCATTTATTATGATCATGGCTGATCATCCAACTCAGAACCCAGCCTTCCCTCCATACCCCCTGACCCCTGTAGCCACAAGGGCCATATCTAACTCCCTCTTAAACATAGCCAATGAACTGGCCTCAACAGTTTCCTGTGGCAGAGAATTCCACAGATTCACCACTCTCTGTGTGAAGAAGTTTTTCCTAATCTCGGTCCTAAAAGGCTTCCCCTCTATCCTCAAACTGTGACCCCTCGTTCTGGACCTCCCCAACATCGGGAACAATCTTCCCGCATCTAGCCTGTCCAATCCCTTTAGGATCTTATACGTTTCAATCAGATCCCCCCTCAATGTTCTAAATTCCAACGAGTACAAGCCCAGTTCATCCAGTCTTTCTTCATATGAAAGACCTGCCATCCCAGGAATCAATCTGGTGAACCTTCTTTGTACTCCCTCTATGGCAAAGATGTCTTTCCTCAGATTAGGGGACCAAAACTGCACACAATACTCCAGGTGTGGTCTCACCAAGGCCTTGTACAACTGCAGTAGTACCTCCCTGCTCCTGTACTCGAATCCTCTCGCTATAAATGCCAGCATACCGTTCGCCTTTTTCACCGCCTGCTGTACCTGCATGCCCACTTTCAATGACTGGTGTATAATGACACCCAGGTCTCGTTGCACCTCCCCTTTTCCTAATCGGCCACCATTCAGATAATAATCTGTTTTCCTATTTTTGCCACCAAAGTGGATAACTTCACATTTATCCACATTGAATTGCATCTGCCATGAGTTTGCCCACTCACCCAACCTATCCAAGTCACCCTGCATCCTCTTAGCATCCTCCTCACTGCTAACACTGCCACCCAGCTTCGTGTCATCCGCAAACTTGGAAATGCTGCATTTAATTCCCTCATCCAAGTCATTAATATATATTGTAAACAACTGGGGTCCCAACACTGAGCCTTGCGGTACCCCACTAGTCACCGCCTGCCATTCTGAAAAGGTCCCGTTTATTCCCACTCTTTGCTTCCTGTTTGCTAACCAATTCTCCACCCACACCAATACCTTACCCCCAATACCGTGTGCTTTAAGTTTGCACACTAATCTCCTGTGTGGGACCTTGTCAAAAGCCTTTTGAAAATCCAAATATACCACATCCACTGGTTCTCCCCTATCCACTCTACTAGTTACATCCTCAAAAAATTCTATGAGATTCGTCAGACATGATTTTCCTTTCACAAATCCATGCTGACTTTGTCCGATCATTTCACCGCTTTCCAAATGTGCTGTTATCACATCCTTGATAACTGACTCCAGCAGTTTCCCCACCACCGATGTTAGGCTAACCGGCCTATAATTCCCCGGTTTCTCTCTCCCTCCTTTTTTAAAAAGTGGGGTTACATTAGCCACCCTCCAATCCTCAGGAACTAGCCCAGAATCTAACGAGTTTTGAAAAATTATCACTAATGCATCCAATTTGCATTTCAATTTGATACTGCAGCCTGCAGTCAACCAGTGATGTGGGGCTGGATTGCACTAAACTGAGCTGAACTGAATATTCTTGGACTGTCAAATGCCTTGTGGTTTGATGTTTTATATTCGGTGTTTCTCGCTCATTATTTTGTGCCGTTTGCACTATAAGTTCTTTGCGCATTGGGGGGTTTGATGTTTTTTCTTGAATGGGTTCCATGGTTTCCTTTTTTCGTGACTGTCTGTGGGGAAAAAGAATCTCAGGTTTTATTCTGCATACATACTTCGATAATAAATGTACTTTCAATATATCACTGTCTGCACCTTGTGGAATCAGTAAGTCCTTCTGAGTTTCAACAACAGCCATTTTATTATCTGTTAACTGGTGTTAATTTGAATCAATTTCTAGACCAGGATTCCCAACCTGGAGTCCATGGACCCTTTGGTTGATAATAGGGGTCCATGGTATTAAAAAGGTTGGGAACCCCTGCTCTTCCCCACGAGGAACTGAATTCAGATTAGTCTAACCACAATAAACAGGGACTGAATTTGTAGACATTTGGGTAAGTGTGGACTGATTAGAGAAATCCATCTTTGTTGAAGGCAAATACCATTAATGATATTTTCTGATAAATTAAGAGAGGGTCATTGAGAGCAATGTGGTTCATATGGTTGGTATAGACTTCTAGAATATGTAACATAAAAGACTTGTCATCTAGTTTGAGAGCCATGGAATAAAAATTTCCTTAAGAAGCATTGCTAGAAAATGAACTTAGTTATAAGAAACCAAGAGTAGTTGTGAAAGTTTGTTTGTCAATTTGAAGGCAAGAATACAGTGGTGTTCTCTAGAGTTCAGTACAAAGTCTACTGCTTTTCTTAAAGACTTGAATTTGGATGTACAAGATACAAGTTCCAAATTTGTTGATTGGTCAAAAATTGGAGGTGTAGCAAACGCGAAATTGGCAGCAGTAGACTTTAAGAAGATATCAGTGAGAGAAAAGATATAGGTGATTTTGTTGAGAAAAATGGGAAGTGGCAATGCTGAGAAGATGCAGGAACAGGGCAGTCTGGGAATAAATATGCCTAGTTTGTTGAAAGTGGCTGTGCCATTTGGGAAAGTGGTTAGAAAAACAAACAAGGTCCCAGGCTCCATAAATACAAGCACAAGAACAAGAAGTTATGATAGAGCTTTTTGAAAGAGTGTTTCATCCACAAATGGAGTATGCCCAGTTCTGAGTGCCACGCTGTAGGAAAAATGTAAAGGCTTCAGAGAAGGTGTGCAGAAGACTTACTGCCACTGTTTTTGGAGCAGGCGAGTTTGTGAGGCATCCAGTAGTTATTTAAAATCAGTTAGGGTATAGATGGAATGATAGAGATTGTTCCCACTGACAGAGAGGTTAAGGTCAAAGGGCATGGAATGAAAACGATTGGTGGAAGAACTGGGATGTGACTTGCTGTGTAAAAAGATTTTTCAAGAGGTTAAGGTCAAGAATGAGCTGCCTGCAACAGTAGTGATGGCAGATTCATTTTGGAATGTGTTAAGTATCTGATTCTGAAAAGCAACACACACAAAATGCTGGAGGATCTCAGCAGATCAGGCAGCATCTACGGAAATGATTAAATAGTCAACGTTTTGGGCCGAGACCCTTCTTCAGGATTGGAAAGGCAGAGAGAAGATGCCAGAATAAAAGGGGGTGGTGGGGGTTGGGGAGAAGGATAGCGAGAAGGTGACAGGTGAAGCCAGTTGAGCAGGAAAGCTGAAGGGCTAGAAAGGAAGGAAGCTGATAAGAGAGGAAAGTGGACCATAGGAGAAGGGGAAGGAGGAGGGCACCCAGGGGGAGGTAATAGGCAGGTAAGAAGAGGTAAGAGGCTAGACTAGGGAATAGAAGAAGAGGGAAGGGGGCAGAGGGAAAATGTCTTTTTACCGAAAGGAGAAATCATATTCGTGCCATCAGGTTGAAGGCCACCCAGACAGAATATAAGGTGTTACTCCTCCACCCTGAGCATGGCTTCATCATGGAACAAGAGGAGACCATGGACCAGTGTGTCTGAATGGCAGTCGGAATTAAAATGTTTGGCCACCGGAAAGTACCACGTTTGGCGGTTGGGGCAGAGATGCTCTATGAAGCAGTTCTCCAATTTACAATGGGTCTCACCAATGTAGAGGAGGCCACACTGGACACAATAGACGACCCCAGCAGATTCGCAGGTGAAGTGTTGATAAAAAAAGAATTTGCTGGGCTACAGAGAGAAGACAAAGACATGTCTAGAATGAACTGCCAGCAGTAGTAAAGGTGTCAGAGTCAGTTGGTAACCAGAAACGTATCTGATAGAAAAGATTTACTGAGCTATAGAGAGAGGGCAAAGAAGTGATGTGAACTGGATTTTTCCTGCATAGAAGTGATAGAACTTCCTTTCATCATTCTGTGATTCTAACTATTGATAGATTGAGTTTATCCCAAGATTACTCTGTCATAGATTGGTAGAGTTATGCCCAAAGATGATAGAACCAATTTTCCTACCCTGTATCCTTAAATGGAGAAAATTCAGCTTGAAGGATGTATTCAATCCATCCTGAAAGGATGCTTGTGTTTGTTGTTAACATGTCGACTATTTGACTTGTGGGATTTGCTTAACACCAGAGATGGTACTTGCCAAGGAAATAAAACCTAATTTTTTTAAGACTTTGTGAACCGAGCAATGTTACACTTTCTACCCCTTTATGTAGCTCATTGCTGAAGAAACGTCCTTTCATATTGTGTTTTATGCAAGGAGCATGAAAATCTCATGTGTCTTTCACATCCCCTCAAGTCTCCATTCACCTTTGATTCATTATAGGAACAAGGTCTCAGATTTCACATAGATGAAGATGTCCCCGTTTGAACCCATGGCTTCACTTGAACTAACAGTTCTCACATAGCAAACAGCTGGTCTAATGGCTTTAGTTCCAACACATTGAGGTCATCAGCTACAGACCCTTATGTTGTTTGGTATGTAACGGAGATGTCCTCGGAACTAAAAATTGTGTCTTCTAATCAATCTTTAGACATCCGTTACCAAGCAAGTGTTAATAATTACATTTTCCTCTCTCAAATATATCAAGAGGGGGAAACAATTAATTAAATCTTCCTGCCAGTCTACTGAAACACAAACTACCGCAGTGTGTTTAATGCTGCAATCCACTAGCAGTGCTCTAAAAATTGTTAATTAAAAAACAAATCCTGACCATATTTTGCCTCCTTTTTGTAATCTATTTCTGTTCAGTTTGATGGTGAACTTAATATGTTAATGAAATCAGACTCTCAGAAACGAGGAAGAGAGAGGGAAATTGCCTTTAAACTCACGAGAGAGCATAGGCCATTAACTTTTTGCTGTTGATGTTTCCGTAGCAGGCAATTTCTTTTTTACGAGGTCGGGTTGCTAGCTTGACGCTCAACCCAGCGCGGATGGAAAGCGTGCACGGGAGTGCCTCTCGGAAGGTTCCTGCATAATTTTCTTCTGAATTCTTTGGGAGCTTTATGAACTTCACTAAAAATTTTCCATATCTCCTATTGATTCTTGATTGGCATAAAAAAAAACTTGGCCAGTATTTGTTGTGAGTGAGTACAGTTCTGTACAGGCATGTCCAAAAGCACGTACAAAGCTCTGTTGCCGAAAAGAGAGCAGTTTTGGTACAGCAGTACGGGTCCGTGCTTCTGCTGTTAAGCCACCAGCTCAAACTGAGAGACATTCATAGCAACAGAAGCTGCTGAAATACCTACTCTGATGAAGCTGTTTCTGGTTTCTGTGGTAATTGGGGTTTTCTTTTCAATAACAGGAAGCATTTCTAAATTGTTTAACTTCTTTGATTAATTAGGTAAATGAGTTTTAATGTTTATTTTTTCAGTCTGATGTTTTCAAGAGGTGTATTTGAGGGTTTATTTTGTTTTTTAAAAAAAAGTTTGCTCTTTCAGTAGTGAGCTCTGAAGACCGATAAAATGAGGAAATGCGAATTTTGACAAAATTAATGGTTTCATTAATGCAATTGACACTTGATAAATCTAATCTATACAATAGTCTTTACAAAGAAAATAAGTGGTAACTCAATACCCAATGTTATCACAATTAGATCTGTATATTGTTCTATTAGCATCTAACCATTAATACAGAACGTAGCTCTTTCCTGTTAGTGTCAGAGGCAATAAAGTCTGATTAATTTACGATTACAATCTGATTTCCAGTTAAAACAGATCAATTGGCTTTGGCTTATTCTGTAAGTGGAAATTTGATCAAGGATTTGTTCTTCCATTTTGGCAGAAGAAAGGCACATGATGGCTGATTTGTTTGTTTTGGACGTTTTCTTCCTTTCTTCAAGGTTCAAAGTGCATTTATTAATGTATGTATACTATATACAACCTTGAGATTCGTCTCCTTACAGGCAGCCACAAAAACAAAATAAACCAAGAGACTCCATTAAAAAGCAAACACCCAACATGCAGAGGGCGAGAAGAAAACAAATCCTGCAAGTAATAAGAGGAAACAAATAGCATTCAGAACTGAAGTTCACAAAAGTGAGTCCTCAGACACAAAGCCAAGCACCTCAGCAGCCAATTTAGGAGCCCTAAACAATACCTTGCTTGTTATGACCATGGTATCAGATAGAATATGATTGGGAATTTCATCCCATATTTCCTCACCCTGTCGGGGAAGGCCATTTGTTCCATCAAATTGATACTTGCTCTTTGAACAGTCCCGTTTCCCTCACTCTAATTAACACCCTCCAGGTTCTCCCAGCCACCTACACTGGGGTCATTTACAGTCACTATTGAACTGGAGAACCAGTGTATCTTACGGAGGAAGGAACAAAGCAGCCGAGTAAATCCCTACAGTCACAGGGCAGCCGTGCTATTCCACACAGACAGAATCCAAGTTCAGAATCAGATGCTGGGACTGTGTATACCCACGCTCCCCAAAGTGCCACTCTGCCACCAAATTATCAATTAAACTAATCTGGATCAGATTTAATATCACTGGCTTATGTCATGAAATTTGTTGTGATACGGCAGCAGTACATTGTAATACATAATAAAAACTGTAAATTACAGTAAGTATATATATTAAAAGCATTAAATTAGATAAATAGTGCACAAAGAGAAAAAAAAGTGGTGAGATAATGTTCAAGGCTTCAATATCCATTCAGAAATCTGATAGCAGAGGGGAAGAAGCTGTTCCTAAATCATTGAGTGTGTGCCTTCAGGCTTCTGTACCTCTTCCCTGATGGTACCAACGACAAGAGGCCATGTCCTGGGTGATGGGGTCCTTAGTGGTGGATGCTGCTAAATGCAAATTATTCCTGGTCTATTGCACATTGAGTTGACATTAACTTTTAAAACTGAACAGTACTTGATGACAGGATTTATTATTGTTACACCATGCAATTCTGTGAACTCTTACCAAATAAGTTAGCAGCTACCATTACTTTGCAGGCAAATGATTACAATTTGCTGACCTGTATATTTTATAACATCCCCTTATGTTGATATACACCGTGAAAGAGAATAAGTTTAACCAAAATCAAAATCTTGAAGATTCGAAACTTTGCCAGTTCCAAACAGGAACTTTCTCAGTAAAGTAAACACACAAATCCATTAGTGACTTAGTAGTTCTTTCATAACACTGTTTGTGCAAGGAGAAGTTGCAAGTGGCAGAACAGTGGATTACAGTATCCTCTCTGTTCAATTTTATTAATGATGATGTTTTGTCTAACTTTGGAATTTAATTCCTTAACCAATATTTCTCAAATAAGTTAAGCAAATCTGCTGAGTAAATGAAATGAAGCTCCACATGTTTCTGCACATGCTAATACTAGTTTAGTTTTGCATTCAAATGGCTTCTTAATTAATTTTTATAGGTTGCCTTAGTGACATGTACTTAATTGCACTGTTGATCTAGAGTGGCATTTTACGGTCCAGACTGATTGCATTTACTGTGATATCTTACAGATGTACCTACTGATTTCTGATAGGTTTATTAAATCAGAGTGATTATTTTTGCAGAATTCGAAAGACAAGTTCAAATTCCGTCATTAGTAGGTGGCTGAAATAAAGAGCAGACCTATTGTGTGTGTTGGTGTTGCAGGAGGAAAAGATTTCTTGTCTGCTAGTTGGATAATGGAGGATGGTTTAACCGAAGGCTGTTTCTTTCGTGGGTATTCATTGTGGATTTTAGAGACCTTCTTCTTAAAAATCCTCCAAGATGACCACAACGTTATTGTGGTTTAAAGGCTTGCATGCCTCAATGACCCGGAGAGCTACGTTGGCTGGAGTCAGGGCTTTATGTTTTGTCTCTTGGTAGGGTCACCCATAGCAAACAGACTAAGAGTGGTCCACTGGTCCTCCAGGTTTGGGGGTTCAGCTCAGGGCTAACAACCCTGATTGGTAAATCAGAATTGTTACTGATACAGCAATGAAAGGTCCTTCTACATCTGAGTGGCCAAGGACAAACAGAGATGGAGCACCTTCAATTGCTACCCTAAACGCCAGGGGCATAATGGGCAGTAAGCAAGTCTTGAAAAGGGTGATCCTCAAGCCATCAGTAATAGTTATATGTTCATTCATCAATTGATATCTAATTGAATAAGTGTAAATAAATGAAGAGCACTTTGACTCACTCGTGAACTAGTAGTAAAAATGATTTGGCATTGTAAAAGTTCACATTGTGAATCGTTCAATAATCACAAGCCGACTAATAATGTAACAGAATTTCTACAAATATTTTAAATTTTTGCTAGAAGCAACTTCTTGAATTTTTCCTGACTACATATTAGTTAAAATAAGATTCATAATTCTCTGTTACAGGATTAATATATTGATTCTGAATAAATGAGCTTTTATTCCTATCCAGTTCAGAGCAGCAATTCACTAGAAATATCTCTACAGAGACCTTTGCCTCATTTGGGAGCTCGAGGTTTATTTTGAAATGTCTACCTGAAAATTCAGTTCTTCACTTGGCAGGTTTGACCACATAAATTCCCAGGCTCTGATGAAAAGTGTCTGAACCATGTTGCTAGCACTTTATTTTCTACTAGTACACAAGCAAATACCAGACGCTGGAGTATGCACTTCCACTTTGGGCCTCTTTGCCTGATATTCAACTATTTTACGTAGCTTCCAAGCTTTGGGCTTCAGGTCTATGGTCCCACAAGCTCTTCAAACCCAAATTTTCCCAGATCCAAATCCTTCCAACAACCATTTAGATTTATGTAGAGCCAATAATATGGTAAATTTCTTATAAGTATGGTGAACCAGACTTCAGGGACAGGGTGGAGAAGTCTAGTCTGGTTTTAACAAAATAACAGTTCATACACAATTTTTTAGGGGGATAGTTGTTTGACCACAGCGCTGCCATTTTTTTTGTTTTACAAACATACTTCTAATTATCTTTTAACATATTACTAATGAATATTTTTCTATTGTCCTAATCTTGTAAATTTAGCTGTGTGAAATGTTTTCGGTCTCCATTAATAAAGATAATTCCCATGTATCTTGAGGCTGTCTGAGTTTACATATCACATTTGTTTACTGTCTGGATTGTATAACACAGCTCATATGCAAGAAGACCACAAGATATAGGAAAAGAGGTAGGCCGTTTCGCCCATCAAATCTGCTCTGCTGATCCATTCCCAATTTCCTCCCTTCTCCCTGTACCTCTTCATACCCAGACTAATCAAGAATCTATCAACCTCTGCCTTAAATATGCCCAATCACTTTGCCTCCACGGATTCACCAGTCTCTGGCTGAAGAAAGTCCTCATTATCTCCGTGAACGTCCGTCTATTCTGAGGACCTGAAATCCAAAGCGCTGAAGCTCCGTCTATTCTGAGGATATCTTTCAGCTGTTTGTGTGATGTAGGGCACTAATGGCAAAAGCCACCATTTATTGCACGTCCCTCATTGCCCATGAAATCTGTGTTTTGCTCAGGTGCTTCAGAAGGCAAGAGTCGCGTGCTTATTCGAATTCAATCACAAAGGCCTTCCCCAAGGCACATTACTGAACTGCATAGGTTTTTACAGAAGTCATGGACATCATCATAGCGCCCTGTTTTCATTGGTCACAGCATTAAATTTAGGAGTAAGGAAGTGTAGTTCCAACCATATAAAACTTTAGATTGGCCACATATGGAGTATTCTTAAGATAGAACGTACAAGAGCCTCCAGACTCACACCACCAGGTTCAAGAACAGTTACTACCTCTCAACATTCAGGCTCTTGAATAAAAGGGGATAACTACACTCACTCACCCATTCACTGAGATGTTCCCACAACCAATGATCTCACTTTAAGGACTCTTTATCTTGTTCATCTCATGTTCTCGTTATTTATTGCTATTTATTTATACTTTATACTTTATTGTCGCTAAACAATTGATACTAGAGCGTACAATCATCACAGCGATATTTGACTCTGCTCTCCATGCTCCCTGGAATACAAAAATCGATAGTAAATATTAAAAATTTAAATTATAAATCATAAATAGAAAATAGAAAAGGGAAAGTAAGGTAGTGCAAAAAAACCGAGGGGCAGGTCAGGATATTTGGAGGGTACGTCCCGGATCCGATTCAGGATCCGTTCAGCAGTCTTATCACAGTTGGAAAGAAGCTGTTCCCAAATCTGGCCGTACGAGTCTTCAAGCTCCTGAGCCTTCTGCCGGAGGGAAGAGGGACGAAAAAGTGTGTTGGCCGAGTGGGTCATGTCCTTGATTACCCAGGCACCACTACTCCGACAGCGTGCAGTGTAAAGTGAGTCCAAGGACGGAAGATTGGTTTGTGTGATGTGCTGCGCCGTGTTCACGATCTTCTGCAGCTTCTTTATACTTGTATTTGCACATTGTTGTTTTCTGCACTCTGGCTGATCTTTATTGATCCTGTTGTGGTTATTTATTCAATAGATTTGCTGAGTATGCCCACAGGAAAATGAATCTCAAGGTTGTACGTGGTGACATATGTGTGTAATGCTGGTCACTTCATTACAGGAAGGTTGTGAGGCCTTTGGAAAAGGTACGGGGAAGGTTTGTTAGAATGCTGCCTGGATTAGAGGTTGGACAAACTTGGATTGTTTTCATTGGAGCCTCAGGCGCTGAGGGAAGTTTGTAGGGTAGATGGTCAGTATCTTTATTTCCCAGGTGAGAAGTGTCAAATACTAGAGGGAACGCATATAAGCTTAGAGGGTGAAAGTTTTTAACGGAGATCTGCAGGGCAATTTTTTTTTTCCACACAGAGTATGGTGGGCACCAGTGGTAGGAGAACTGTTTAAGAAGCTTTTATGTAGACACAAGAATGGAAGGGTATGAGTCATGTGCAGGTGGAAGATATTTAGTTTAATCAGATGTGGTGTTTGGCACAGACATTGTGGGGCAGTGGGCCTGTTCTAGTGTTGTATTGTTCTTTAAAAAGAATTGCTAATGCCAGCACTTGAATGTGACATTACTGATGCAGTGATCTTCTTCATAAATAGCCCCAGCACCCATTCGTGCCTTGTTCTCATTGCTACCATCAGGAAGGAGGTACAGAAGCCTAAAGGCACACACTCAATGATTCAGGAACAGCTTTTTCCCATCTGCATGTCTGAATGGACATTGAAACCATGAACACTACCTCACCACTTTATTATTTCTATTTTTGAACTATTATTTAATCTATTTTGTGTGTGTGTGTGTGTGTGTGTATATGTATATATACACACACACATACTGTAATTCACATTTTTTCTATTATTATGTATTGCATTGTACTACTGCTGCACGGACAACAAATTTCATGACATATGCTGGTGATATTAAACCTGATTTTAATTCTGATTCCTAATGTGCGAGGGTGCTGGAGTTATTGGCAGGTCAAGCAAGCATCTACGTTCATTTCAGAATTCCAGTTCCTGCAGTTTATTGATTTTTTTTTCAAATAAGCTCTGCAGTTTATTTGAATTTCAATTACTGCTTAATGTTTGGTAGGATTTGTCATTCTACAATTGGGTTTTAATTTAACTGTGAGTATCTGACTTAATGTTAAAAGAAGTAAGAATTAAAATATATTTGAAATCATGTGCTATTGATATGAAAGTAAGGAAGTTGCAAATACCTTTTTACTGGTCTCTTGAGGTTAAGGATAAATAGCTTTCACTTGATTATCCTGTTGGTGCTGAAGTAGCCAATGAATTCCACCGAGAATCTACAGAAAATACCACTAATGGGGCAGGTGATGCTTGACAAGATGTGTGGGTGGGTGCTTTGATCTGCCATATGCTCTTTTTGTGGTTTATTTGGGGGGTTTTTTGAGTATTTTCAGCAGCCACTCAATTGCATTCCCTCAAAATAAGTATTCTTAAACTAGGGACTTCCATGAATTTCCCTTCATGGTGCCCAGTGTCAGGGAAGGCTTGGAAATATTCTTCACTTCTTTTTCCCTCTGTCATCCTGCTCCATGGGGAGTAGTAGTTTGTAGATTGTAACGGTCTCGTGTTAGGCGTGTGGGCAGGGTGGTCCACTCCAGTGAGGATGTTAGTCTGAGACATGACACTGATATTGATTCACCCATCTTCCCTCTTGAACTGGGAGACTCTTCAAAGACAACATTGCTGGTATTTATCCAGGACATTGAAGTGCTTGCTATACATTAAGAACATAAACAGTAGCAGGAATGGTCTGTTCTGCTTTCTACAAGGTTGTGACAATTGTAAATTGTCCTGTGATCAGGTTAAGGTTAATTGGATATGTCGGAGATGTCGGGACTATGTGGCTCAAAGGGCCTACTCCGCACTGTATCACTTAATAAGTAAATTTGAGATACAAAGTACCTGGGAGATAGAAAAGTCATGTCAAAAGGGCAATGTTGCGATAGTCATGGGAAAATCAGGTTGGTGCTGGATCCCATGAGAAGGAATTTGTAAAATGCCTACGAGATGCTTTTTTAGAGCAGCTTGTGATTGAGCCCACTAGGGGAAAGATAATTCTGGATTGGGCGTTGTGTAATGAACTAGATTTGATTAGGGAGCTCAAGGTAAAGGAACCCTTAAGAGTCAGTGATCATAATATATTCAAATTCATCCTATAGTTTGAGATGGAGATCACAGAGGCATAAGAGAGGATCCAACCAAAGTTGATTGGAAGGAGACACTAGTAGGGATGGCGGCACTACAGCAATGGCTGGAGATTCCTGAAACAATTCAGAAGGTGCAGGATAGATACATCCTAAAGATGAAGAACTGTTCTGTAAGAAGGATGATGCAACCGTGGCTGGCAAGGAAAGTCAAAGACAGCAGAAAAACAAAAGAGAGGGCATATAATAATAACAAATTTTAGTGGGAAGTTAGAGG
This sequence comes from Mobula hypostoma, assembly GCF_963921235.1. Classification (NCBI taxonomy): domain Eukaryota; kingdom Metazoa; phylum Chordata; class Chondrichthyes; order Myliobatiformes; family Myliobatidae; genus Mobula; species Mobula hypostoma. The sequence goes on along the minus strand of NC_086111.1, from coordinate 60,987,487 downwards.
ATTGGGGTTAAAAACCAACAGAAGGCAACTGAAAAAACCTGAGGAGAGAAAAGGTGAAATATGAAGGTAAGCTAGCCAATAATATAAAAGAGGATACCATAAGTTTTTTCAGATATATAAAGAGTAAAAGAGAAGCAAGGGTGGATATCAGACCACTGGAAAATGACACTGGAGGTTGTAGTAAAATGGGAAAAGAACTAGCAGAAGAACTTAATAGTAATTTTGCATCAGTTATCACTGTGGTAGACACTAGCAGTATGACAAATTCGAGATTGTCAGTGAGCAGAAGTGATTGTAGTTGCTATTACTAAGGAGAAGGTGCTTGTGAAGCTGAAAGGTCTGAAAGTAGATGAGACACCTAGACCAGATGGACAATACCCCAGGGTTCTAAAAGAGGTAGCTGAAGTGATTGTGGAGGCATTAGTAATGATCTTTCTAGATTCTGGAATGGTTCCAGAGGACTGTCACAGAGCAAGTGTCATTCTATTCTTTAAGAAGGGACGGAGGCAGAAAAAAAGCAAATTATTGACCAGTTAGCCTGAAACTTTGGTGGTTGTGAAGATGCTGGAGTCCATTTGTAAGGATGAGGTTTTGGGATACTTGGCAGATGATAAAATAGGCAGAGTAAGCATGGTTTCTTTTAGGGGAAATCTTGCCTGACAAATCTGTAGGAATTCTTTGAGGAAATAACAGGCAGGAAAGGCGAAGGAGAGCCAGTGGAAATTGTTTATTTGGTTTTTCGGAAGGCCTTTGACAAGGCACTGCACATGAGACTGCTCATCAAAATAAGAGCCCATGCTGTTATGGGAAAGGTACTAAAATGGATAGGTTTGGCTGACTGCCAGGAGGCAAAAAGTGGGAACAAAGTGGGCCTTTTCTAGTTGGCTGCTGGTGACTAGTGGAGATCCGCAGGGGTTAGTACTGGTACTGCTTCATTTCACTTTGTATGTCAATGATTTTCATGAAGGAATTGTTGGCAGACAATACAAAGATAGGTAGAGGAGCAGGTAGAGTTGAGGAGGCAGGGATTCTGAAGAAGGACTTAGATTAGGAGAACGGGCAATGAAGAGGCAGATGAAATATAGTGTAGGGTAGTGGATGGTTATGCACTTCGATAGAAAGAATAAAGGTGTTGACTATTTTCTGTACAGGGAGAAAAATCAAAAATCAGAGGTGCAAAGAAACTTGGGAGTCCTTGTGCAGGATTCCCTAAATGTTAACTGGCAGGTTGAATTGGTACTAAGGAATCAGAATCGGGTTTAATATTTTTAAAGTGTTTAATATTTTTAAATATAAAAGCAAGGATGTAATGCTGAGACTTTATAAGGCTTTGCTCAGACTGCATGGAGTATTGTGAGCAGCTTGGGACACCTTATCTAAGAAAAGATGTGCTGGCGTTGGAGAGGGTCCAGAGGAGCTTCACAAGAATGATTCTGGGAATGAAAGGGTTATCTTTGTGGTTATTAATTCCTCACAATGCCACTCTGGCAACATTTCCAAAGTACCTTCCCCACAAGGACAAAATGGTTCAAACAGGCGAATCACAGTCACTTTCTCAAATGCGTTAAGGGGTAGGCTGTAAGTTCTCATGTCGTCAGCATGAACAGATGTCAAAATTTGTATAAATTGCCCCATTCTCCTGCTTATTCATTTTGCAAGTTTATTGATACCGGTCTACATTTTATTGCAACATGTTCGGTATCCGCCACATTCGTGAACTCTTCTCCCACCCTGCTCTAACTTTGATGTCCACTGCAAGTATTGAAGTTGGACTTCCTGCTCCTGAGTCCTAATTATTTCCGTCTTTGATTAACTAATTCTGTAAGTTGCCCCCTGAAACTTTTGTCACATTATTTCCTACCATTAAGTAACTGTTCAATCTGTTTTGGAAGCAGCTTTCGCAGTCCATTCTGCTACCTGTGCAGATGTGTTTGCATCTATAGCTATGATCTAATTGTGGTGCTCAGCATTCACGGCATACTTTCTTAGCTGAACCCAGGCTGCAGTAACTGATGCTAGTTCTGGCGCAAGCTCTGGTGAAAATGATACCCAGTGCATTCTCAGTGAATGCCGTCAGTAGGATGCTTGTTAAGTGACTCAGTGGAATACCATGTTCAGTGCTCCATTTGGGAACACAACTCCTGTTCATTTGTAAAGCCTTTCCCTTTACATTATGGTGAGTTACCTCGTTAAGAGAGTTGCTCCAGAAAGTGACAGGGATATTGGAAATGTCACCAACCCCAGAATTTCCAAGTAACGTGCACACCATGTCAAAGTGACCAGTCAGGTGTTCGCAGTGTTTGTATGGGTATATCCACGTTAGCGTGCTCTGAATGCAGGCTGTGTCCCAGTGAGTAACCATCACAACCTTGTTGTATTTAATGAGCGGTGGGCTGGGCACTGTCTTTGCACCTCAGTCCAGCCAACGCTGATGACAGAGAGAGCCTCCTTCCTTTGAAAAGTACATAAGGATCCTTTGTCGGATGAATCTGGACAGTCTCAGCTCCAGTTCCTGGCAAAGCTTGTCCACTACACTGCCTGTGTAACTTGGCACCAAACTGAGTTCAGGAAGATAACTGCTATGGAAAACTGATCCTAAGCTCATGCTGTTCAAAGGTTGGATAGCAAAGCTTGAGGTAATCTAAGTTTGTACTTTTCCACATTTAACCATTTGATGTTATCTCAGTATCTACTGCAGTGCTTTCCTCTCCTGAATTCCCTGCACTCTTTCACCAAGCAATTCATACCAGCCTCTCTCAGATGAATGTCTCTGCTTCTACGTCAATTACTTGTCCTCTAGTACTTTTGCTAGCTCCAATTTCTGTTTCTCCATCTTAGTCACAGAGTACTACCGCACAAAACAGGCCTTTCTGCCCATCTAGTCCATGCTGAACTATTAATCTGAAAGCCTGTTTTTTTTTGTATCAGGTTTAACTCATCAGCTGACCCTATCTACAAATGACCGTGAGTTTCATCACAACTTTATCCCTTCCACTGCTAACCGACCGGGATCTTACACTTGGAATTACAGAACCTTTCTTACCCCGGCTTCGTATCTATCTACATCTGTCTATTTCTCTGTGTCCTAACTCTGTAAGAATTTTCTCAACATGTTCTTAGTTTTGACAAAGCGACTTTTACCATGTGATTGGTCATCTCCCTCATTCCTTTGTAATGTGTCTACTGTATTTGTACCGTGGAGCTTTGAAGAACCTCCGAAAGAAGTCATATAATCATTTATTTATTTATTGAGATAAAGCCTGGAGTAGGCCCCTTCAGCACTTTGAGCCACGCTGCCTAGCAACACCCACCCCCTCAATCTGTAAATCCTATCCTATTCATAGGACAATTTACAATGACCAATTAACCTACCAACCATTACGTCTTTGGAATGTGGGAGGAAACTGGAGCACCCGGAGGAAACCTTTGTGATCAAAGGGAGAACGTACAAACTCCTTACCATCAGTGCGGGATACTATAATATATCAACATTATAAAAGGAGATTGATAGTCCTGTCATACGTGATGATTCAACTCCAGATTATATTTATAAGAGTTTGTTACTTATAAATGGACGTAATTTTTGGTATTAGCCAATGATAATGGGGATTTTTTTAAAAATACCCTGAAATACAGGCTTGCTTAAATATTAAAATATGACACAATTCCAACTTGGCCAGAGCTCGAGGGCACATTAGTTTTATTTGAAACTCAATCTTACCTGAATGGTAGCCAGGCTGTATGCCAAAGACATACTTAAGATATATTTTGTTGTTTACTACTTTTATGCTGTCAACATTCCACTTGGAAGCACATTTTTTTTGCATTTTGCTTTAAGAGTTCAGCTTTCAAAATGCAGATACTGTGTGTGGATACAATAGCATTGGCTTTGGATATTTGTTGACATTCCAGAGATAGTAAAGTGATTAGAGTAACTTAGTGGTTAATGTGTTGGAGGGGGATTCCTGGTTCAGTAAGACCAGGGAAATGAATGTGAAGTATTATTACATTTTTAACTTGCATCTTCTTTTATACAAAATGTTTAGAAAAGGAAAAAAGATCCAAAAGTATTAAATTGAAATGTAAGCAGAAAATGCTGGTAACAATCAATAGATCAAACGAATAATCTGAAATGGAGCTGGCGCTATCTATGATAGAATCAAGACAGAGAGATTGAATGAAGTGGTATGGTTTATTTTATTGAGATACAGTGCAGAATAGACCCCTCCAGCCCTTCGAGGCTTTCAATTTAGTCCCAGCCTAATTGCAGGAAAATGACCAATTAACCTGCCAACCACTATGTCTTTGGACTGAGGAGACCAGAGCACCCAGAGGAAACCCACACGGTCACTGTGAGAATGTACAGGCAGTGGTGGGAATTGAACCCTGGTCACTGGTACTGTAAAAGTAAAAATGCTGAGGCTGCAGTCAGACTTGAACTCTCAACCTGTGGTTTACAAAGCCAGTGCTCTAACCCTTGAGCTACAGAGGGAGAGGTAGAGAGAGAGAGATGGCGAAGACTTGCTAGCCATATCTGGTCATGTCTGGAGGAGCTGCAGATACAAGCCACCAGATGAGAACCAAGAAAAGAAAAATAGAAGTGTTGGAACTGTGAGGTATAATACAATGTAAATGCTAGAAATCTGAAATAAGCTTTAATACTAGAAATGGTCAGCCAGTCAGAAAGCATCTTTGGAGGGGGGAAAATGGAATTAGTTATTGCAGGTTGCTGATCTTTCACTAAAGCTCATCATTGTCATTTACGTGCAATCATGGTCTTTCCATGGCCATGATTGTTGTTGGCAAATTTTCCTACAGAAGTGGTTTGCCATTGCTTTCTTCTGGGCTGTGTCTTTACAAGATGGGTGACCCCAGCCATTAACAGTACTATTCAGGGATTGTCTGCCTGGTGTGAGTGGTGGCATAAACAGGACTTGTGATATGCACGGGCTGCTCATATGACCATCCACCACCTGTTCCCGTGGCTTCATGTGACCACGGTCGGGGTAAGGATGTGGCTAAGCAAATGCTACAACTTGCGCAATGGTGACCTGCAGGCTAGCAGAGGGAAGGAGCATCTTACAACTTCTTTGGTAGAGACCTATCTTCACCCTGCCACCTAGTTCATTAGAACTAGCCATTCTAATAGAAACCAGAAAGGCTGGCTATCAGAAATTACTGAATATGTTGTTCGGTGCTGGGGTCTGTGATGTGTCCAGTGATAAATTGGAAATGTACAGCTAGTCAGTTGCCAAAGAGGATGAAAGTTTGAAGTTAAGTGAGACATTGCATCACAACAGCTTGAAGGAAAATTGATGTCTCTTCCAGGACAATTTATTTGAGGTGGTATAATGAAAGCTAACTTATTTAGAGTATTTTACTCAACCATTTGATTTGTGTTGAATCTTAAAGTAAACATTTATTTAGAGAGTTGCTCAGTGTGTGTAACAAAAACATAAGCAAGCTACATTAACACGAGATTGTGCAGATGCTGGAAATCTTAAGCAGCACACACAGAATGCTAGAGGAATTCAGCAAGTCAGGCAGCATCATGGAAATGAATAAGCAGTCAATGTCTTGAGCCAACCCCCTTCCTCAGGACACTTTATCAAGCTACATTAATTTCCCAGGAATAATATAAACTTTAATCTGTTGCAGTGGATAGAAAGCCGAAACTAGGAGCTTTTAAAATCACCATCTCACTTAATATTTACTGACCCACCTTCCCAAGAAACCGATTCTGGTTACTAATGTGGGACTGTTTATTTAAATGAAGTTATGCAATGCCAACTAAAATAAACCTAAGTTGCTCAGAGATTTTTATGGTATCCGAGCCATATTCATCTTTGTAGGTCTAAAAATACATCTGAAGCTGTGGAAATGATTAGGTTGATGTAAGTTCTTTGGCGTTTGTAGCTTTTGTTTAGTTAATGATATTTTGAGTGAGTCATTTCTTAGAATTCAGCAATTTGACTCTGGCATCAGTTTCAGGTGGAATCACTGTAGAACTTCATAATCAACGGGACAGGCAAGAGCATGTTGTACCATTTCAATACCAAAATCACTCCTTAAATTAAAAGCAAGTATAACACTACCCACCTGGCTTCACCTATCACCTTCTAGCTAGCCTCCTTCCCCTCCCACCACCTTTTTTATTCTGGTGTCCTGCCCTCCGCTTCCTTTCCAGGACCTGATGAAGGGACTCAGCCTGAAATTTCGAACTCTTTATTCATTTCCGTAAATGCTGCCTGACCTGCTGAGTTCCTGCAAAGTGTGTTGCTTTGGATTTACAGCATCTGCTGACGTTCTCTTGTTTATGAGTATTATTATTTATTGATATACAGCGCAGAGTCGCCCCCTTCGAGCTGCTCCACCCGGCAACCCCCAATTTAACCCTCGCCTAATCACAGGACAATTTACAGTGACCAATTAACCTACTAACCAGTGGCTAGTAACCTACTAACTGGTGTGTCTGTGGACTGTGGGAAGAAACCGGAGCACCCAGAGGAAACTGACGTGGCTGCAGAGAGAACGTACAAACTCGTTACAGACAGCGGTGGGATTTGAACCCCAGTACTGTAAAGCGCTTTGCTAACCACTACGCTACCGTGCCGCCCTGTATTCCATAGTTACAGGTAGAAATCAGTGATCGGTTAAAGCAGAGACATGCAGTTGTGTTAAACTTTACTTTTCATCAACTCTTCCCCAAAATACTACTTTTTAAATTCAGTCAGCGTCCTAACTGGTTGAAGAATGATGCGGTGCAGTGTGATAGAATGAATAGTTTGGCTCCTCATCCATTTAATGAACGTGATGAAGAGCTGCACAAGCCAGCTGCAGATAAAGCTTCCTTTATCGTGTCGCTACATGGCATCCTAACCTCCGTCCCAGGGGAGAATCCCCCTTGTGCACTAGCACAGCAGATTTTCAGATTCCACACCTGGCATCTCTTTGTTCCCTCCCCCAGTGTAATATTTCCAAATCCAGGGTACTCTGCAGTCCTATCAAGTCAGTGTGAAACTGACTGTAGGAGCCATGTATGCTGTATTGCGCAGTTATTACGTTTATTATGGTAACTAGTCACATTAGTGGGAGCGTGGTAAAGTGAAGGGAATAAGTTACATATTAACTGTTTGTAGCTTGGGGCCGGCTGAGGTCATATCTTTGCTGACTGCTGAGATAGCACTTACTATCACTTCAAGATTGTATGTTTGCTAATTGCTAATAAAAGATCGAATAAAGGGTTCACCTCTTTGGAACAATCATTTCACTGGAGCTGAGGGTGTGTTGTACAAGTGTAACAACCCATGGCAGTCGCAGGCTAGCGGCAATTGTTTTGATTTTTGGATTCATTTCTTGCCACTGCACAATTAATTTAAACTAAACACAATTAATTTAATACTGCTACTCCTGGATTAGATTCCAGAGTTCTGGAGTAGATTGAATCGTGGTGCTAATCATGACTGGCTATGTCCTTGACATAATTTAAATGATTCGTGAGAAGTTAAATTGAGAGAAGGAGAAACTCTCTGTTGTTTCTTGTGGAAGATGAATTCCAGCCTTTGTCAGTGCTGTGCTGTGTTAGCTGTCACAGATCCCACAGGAGAGTACTTTTGGAATGTGAAAGGAGCAGGACGACAGACACATCCTCTCGTTGTCTCTGAGGAATGGTCACACCATCCTGGGAAGTCCCTGGATAACAGACGCACATTTCTCTGATCCCGGGATAGCTGTGCAATTCCTCTCAGACGTTCAGCTTTATGTTGCTTCTGTTATTAGAATGACTTGGGGCAACTTTCAGTTACCTCTATGTATTGAAAATGGTTAACCTAACATTACTAGCCCCTTGAAATATAACATTAATGTATCAGCACATGCCAAATTTTAAGCTAACAGTCATGCTTAAAATAAAATACCAGAGAAGTGATTTTTTTCATGCATTATGTACAGTGAAGCTGTAACTTTAATAGCTTGCATGCCAACTAGTGCTTTTTTTGTTTTTATTTTTCCATCCAGTCTTTAAAAAGTCACGTGCCATATATCCCATGCTATCCTTGCTTTGGCTGGATAGTTTCAAACTGATTCCAGGAAGATGATTTATTTTGGGTCGTTCTTTCTGTCATTCAGAGAGCAGCTTGTCCTAGTTCTACAAGGGTAATGATGCAGAGAATGCCAATCCAGACATTATGTGTTGCTGCAGTACTACACCGTGCACTCGTGGTACAAGTCCAGCTCCTGGCCTTCACGTGTGGCTTGGCTACTAACTGTGACTTCTGCTGACAGGAAAAGGGGCAAAGGTGGGTTACTGGTGCCTTAAAACCAGTTGCTTCGGGCAGATGGAGCTCGTCAGCTATGGTTGGCAGCTCATCTAGTAGCTCATCTGATCTCAAACCTCTGCTGCTTTGTGGCTGTACCCACTCATGGGGAAGGCTTCGGGAGTAAACCCCAAGGGAAAATCCGGAGCTGGAGTCCCTAAGGCAGTCCTACATTGAGTTCAGCGCTGACTGGCAACTTCCATGACACTGCTGATGCCAAACTTTATCAGTCTCTGCCATTTCTTTGGGTTCATCAGATGTGTGGAGATGCGGGGCGGGGGGGGGGAGGGGAGTGAGGCCTGCTACACAGGCAACAGCTTGCTCTCCATATCGTACTGCCCTGGCTTTGCGTATCATGTAGACAGCTGGGATGCATCATCAATGGTCGACCCCAAACCATAGAGGTCCTCACTGGTGGTAACAGTCCCCAACTTGGAAGTTCTGTCTGCAATTTCTTGGACATATAATCTAGTCTGACATTTCAGTAAGGTGCTGAGATGGGAGATGTATCCCATAGTCCCTTCTGCCCTTTCAGAAGGATGGCATTATGTGGGAAAAAGTGGTGTTCTGCTGATAGGCTGGTCAACATTTGACTCAACCAATCTGGTCATGTTTCATTGTTGCTTGGGGTTGGTTGCTATGTTGCAATTGTGACTACTTTTCCAGAGTACACCCTTGTTTATGAAGGGTGTCTTGTGAGCGTGGAGGTGCAGTATAAGGTGCCATTATAGTGCTGCCTAAAGCGGAGTGATCCCAAAGTGTCTTGTCAGAGCAGAAAACCTGCAACACTTTTCATGGAAAATAGAATCATTAACCAAAATGGAATCGTGCCATCTTGGCTCAGTTCTGCTCACGTCTCCTGTCCTAGATAATTGGGGAAGATAGATCATTGGAGGAATAGATCAAAGGAGGTAGCTAGTTTTGAAAGATCAGGGGATTGAGGACTGTGGGGTACTGGCACATAAGGTGAAATCTGGGACATACAGGGTCCACCCCAGCTGACAAACAGCAGACTTATATAGAAGTGTTAGCAGAGTGGTGGGCTGGATTTGCCAACTATTGTGGGTGTTGTGAATGTGAAAAAAGTCATTGAGAGACATTGAAGCTGGTGGATATAGAAGTCTTTATTCAGCAGAACAAGCAAAGATCATACTGGAGACACTCTTAAAAGTGGCCAACTGTCCCAATATTACGTGATATTTTTATATGCTTAATATTAAGCATAGAACAGTTCTCTAGTTACAATGCATCCATTCTACTTCCTTTGATTCAAACACCTAGATCTCCACCTCAACACTCAAGTCACTCTAAATTGAATGTTAATCGCCGCTGTCTCTGAGCTGCATTCATGCATATGCAGACATCTCAGGTCAATGGGGTGCTTCTAGGTTTGCGATCAAACCCAGTCTGCAGCTTCAGGAAGACCATTGTTCCGAGTTGCATTTTAAACTCAATCTACCATCCATATTCAGGTCTGAAGACTGGTTGCTGTTGAGTTAATATTTGCTATATTCCATAACTCCAGCATACACCCTAACAGTGGGCTGCAGACATCCTCTGGTTTCTTGGAACTCAATTGTTAGCTCCATTTCTGTCTGGTAAACTGCTTGGATTATGAACAGTTCGCAGGAATGGAACCCTGCTAGAACCTGGGGAGGTCTTGTAGCAGCCACGATCATATTGAATGGCAGGCGGGCTTGAGGAATCAAGTAGCCTGCTCTAATCCCTATTTTCCTGTGTCATTATTGTGGCTTACTGTATGTAAAACATGGCTCAGAGTAGGCATAACACTTTTGCTCTGAACTCATGTAAAATGGTGGAGGTAGGATGAAGACCTCACTGGGGGTAACCAAAATCAGAATGCAGGACCTCTTGCTTTCCTCCAAATAGTTGTGTTACTGGCTGAGACCTCAGTGCAAGTTACTGTTTTTGTTTATGGTGGTGTTGGGAGATTTTGAAAGAGTGTCTTTCTGGGGTAAGTAAGATATAATCTAAATACTTACACAAGAATTTCTGTTCACACTGTGTAGATCTTCTAAATGTTGTAATCAAATTAACACTGAAATTAAAGCACAAAAACTGCAGATTCTGGAAACCTGGAACAACACACAAAATGTCGAAGGAACTCAGCAGGTTAGCAGCATCTTTGGAAGGAAAAGGAAAAGTCAACATTATGCCTCAAGACCCTCCATCAAGACTGGAAAGAAAGCTGGGAGAAGTCACAATAAAAGTAGGGGGAGGGGCTAGAGTAAGAGCTGCCAGGAGGTAGGTGAATCCAGCTGAGAGGAACTGTTAGGGCAAGAGGGGGAGAGGGAAATGGGAATGATGTAAGAATGTAAGAAGCTTGGAGGTGATAGGTGGAACTGACAAAGGGCTTAAGAAGCTACAATCTGAAAGGAGAGGATAATGGACCATGGAATAATGGAACAGGTGAGGAGAGGATATGGAAATTGGCAGATTGAAAGGGCAGAGTTGGGGCGGGGGAGAAAAGAGGTGATGGATCTAGTGGGATAAGGGAAAACAAGGAGGGGCAAACAGAGGGGTATGGTTTCCAGACGAGATATCAATGTTTATGACGACAAGCTAGAGACTGCCAAGTTGGAATATGAGGTGCTGTTCCTCTTTTGAGGCAGTGGACAGGCATATCCGTGTGGGAATGGGAAGTGAAATTAAAATGGCTGGCCAGGGAGAGATCCTGACTGTTACAGTGGATGAATCAAAGGTTTTTTATGAAGCAATCCCACAATCTCATCATGTTGCCTTTGTAGCTTCAAGGTGCCTTTCTGAATTTATTGCCATCTGAGTTACATCTGCATTTCTTTACAATTATTATGGAAAAGTAACAACACAAATATATTGTCCTCTTAATAGTGCTTGGCAAATCTTACTTTGCTGTCCACATTATTGGTGAGTGGACATGTAATAGACATTTTTTTCCACAGTGGTCTCAGGTTGCACTTGAATAATCCATTCTGATTAGTTGTTGCTATAACTTTATACACCAGTTTGCTAATGGGAAAAGTGCAGTGCTTCCACTTAAAAGACAGGTGAAGAATTTATTTCCTCTTGGCTTAGTCCCCACAGTCTTCGCACTCATGGGTTTGTACTCACTGAGAGCCATCCAGCACATGGCAATGACCATAGTACAACTGTAGACCAGAAACTGTTAATATCTAAGTCCAGCCCTGGTGAAGGGTCTCGGCCCGAAACGTTGGCTGCTTATCCCCATCTGTAGATGCTGCCTGACCTGCCGAGCTCCTTCGGTACATTGTGTATACTGCTCTAGATTTCCAGCACCTTCAATATCTCTTGTGTCAAGAATATCTAAATTATTTTTTTCAGGAGTGATGTACAAGAAAAAATCATTTCAAAGCCTTGGTATATAGCTACCTACTTTTTTTTTGTAAACATGCATTAATGACTTTTTTTTATGTGCTGCATTTAAGTTATTGATGGAGTAAAGTGTAAAAGGTGCCACAGAATACCATGGCACTTGTAAGTATATTTCAAAGGAAGAGCAGTTTGAAAATGAAGTTTGCTCTTTGCTGAGCAATACAAAATAGCTTTTGTCGAAATGTATAATCTAATTTCATTTATGATCTTTCAGAAATAATCAGTGACCTGTTATTTCTCTGGTTTTTAAAATATCACAGTTAAGTTGTTGTGGGGTATTGCAGGTGTCTTTAGAGATTCTGGCCTTAAGAACGGTAGTCAAGTTTAACTACCTGATCATTAAAGGTTCTGTAAAATTGAATAGGTGAGTGATGTGAAATTTCATGGATAGGGCATAGAACAGTATGGCCAGTGTTGGCACTTCGGCCCACGATATTGTGCCGACCATTAACGTCTAACTCTTCCCTCCCACATAGACCTCCATTTGTCTTTTATCCACGTCTATTAAAAGTCCCACTGTACTCCCCTCCAAACAGTTTAAGGTTATGCCCCTTCGTATTAATCATCTCCACACTGAGAAAAAGTCTCTTGCTGACCACGCAAACAATTTTCTTATCAATTTGTACACTTATCGGTTTAAGACTATTTTGGGTTCATAACTTGCCTGGATTCATCCCAGTAATGGAATAGGCATCTAGACTAAAGATTTGTCTCTGATATTATATTGTCACTATATCTTTATGAGGAGTGGAAAGCAATCTAGAAGAACACTGCTGCAGAATAAATGTCCATTTGTCAAACAGGCTGAATTGATGGTATTTAAAGACTCAGCATGTTCCGATGTTGTGAGCTGTGTGATGATGAGAACAGTTCAGGAATGTTGTGTACAGTCTTCATATTAACCAGTCCAACCGTATCATGCTCCAGCCATAAAGGAATTTTATTTACTTAATTTTAGGAATGTAATCATAGGGGCATGGAAATCTCTTGCCTGTGTCATCAAATATAGTGCAATTGATTTGACATGAAGATTGTTTTAGGTCTAATCATGAGCAGCTAATGTTACGTTAAATATTTGCCTAATCATCAGAAAAGCGTCAATAAGATTTTAAACTCAAGCAATCTAAACGGATGTAAAATAGTTTGGCTATCTCATTTCTCAGAAGGTTTTTAATTTATGGACCATTTTCACAGTTCCTCACCCAATTTATTAGTACTTGATTGATGTGAACAGCAAAGAAGTGCTTCTGTGAAATGCTAAAATCTTTCAATTACTTTTCATCTGCAAATTTATGCAATAAGATCAACAGATGAGGGTAGGGCAGTCCCTGAATTCTTTGCCATAGATGGCTGTGGAGGATATGAGTATACTTAAAGCAGAGGTTGATAGGTTCTTGATTAGTTAGGGTGTCAAAGGTTACATGGAGAGGGCAGGAGAATGGGATTCTCTTGATTCCCTTGAATCCAAGATCCCCTTGTCCATTCGTCCCTCCCCACTAATCTCCCTCCAGGCACTTATCCCCACAAGTGGCCAACGTGCTACCCCTGCCCATACACCTCCTCGCTCACCTCAATTCAAGGCCTCAAACAGTCCTTCCAGATGTGGCACCACTTCACCTACGAATCTGCTGGGGTCATCTGTTGTGTCCGGTGCTCCCGTTGTGGCCTCCCCTATATTGATGAGACCCGTTGTAAATTGGGGGACTACTTTGTCGAGCACCTCAGCACCATCCACCACAAGTGTTACTTCCCAGTGGCCAAACAGTTTAATTCCCATCCCGTTCTCATTCCCATTCTGTCTGGGAATCCTCCAACCATATGGTATGAATATCGATTACCCCTTCCTGTAAACAAAACTTCCCCCTCCTCTCTATTCACCATTTTTACTTCTTCTCACCTGCCTATTACTTCTCCCTGGATACCCTTCTCCTCCAGCCCCAGAACTCTCCTACCCACTTGGCTTCATCTATCACCTTCCAACTAGCCTTCTTCCCCGCTCCCCCCCCCCACTGTTTAATTCAGGCATCTTACCCCCCCCCCCCCACACCTTCCCTCTCAGTCCTGACGAAGGGTCTGGGCCCGAAACATTGACTGTATCCTCTTTTCCATGGATGCTGCCTGGCCTGCTAAGTGTGTTGCTTAGGAGAATGGGCTTGAGAGGGACAATAAATCAGCTACAATAGAATGGTGGAGCAGACTTGATGGGCTGAATGGCCTAATTCTGCTCTGCTGTAAATGGTGGCATCTCTTAATATATTACTACTGAAACATCCAGTCTCTGTCCGCCAGAGAAAGCAGGATCTCCCAGCGGCCACACATTTTAATTCCACATCCCATTCCCATTCTGACATGACTACCCACGGCCTCCTCTACTGTAAAGATGAAGCCACATTCAGGTTGGAGGAACAACACCTTATATTCCCTCTGGGTAGCCTCCAACCTGATGGCATGAACATTGACTTCTTAAACTTCCGCTAATGCCCCACCTCCCCCTCGTACCCCATCCGTTATTTATTTATATACACACATTCTTTCTCTCTCTCTCCTTTTTCTCCCTCTGTCCCTTTCACTATACCCCTTGCCCATCCTCTGGGTTTTCCCCCCCTCCCCCTTTTCCTTCTCCCTGGGCCTCCTGTCCCATGAAATCCTCTCATATCCCTTTTGCCAATCACCTGTCCAGCTCTTGGCTCCATCCCTCCCCCTCCTGTCTTCTCCTATCATTGTGGATCTCCCCCTCCCCCTCCCACTTCAAATCTCTTACTAGCTCTTCCTTCAGTTAGTCCTGACGAAGAGTCTCGGCCTAAAACATCGACTGTACCTCTTCCTAGAGATGCTGCGTTCACCAGCAACTTTGATGTGTGTTGCTTGAATTTCCAGCATCTGCAGAATTCCTCGTGAAACATTGTCACCTTATTTCTTGTAAAGCCCTGCCACTGTTTAATATGTTAACACTTTTTTTAAAAGTTGCTACATTTTCATTTCATGTAACAGCAAAAAATAATCAGTCTGCCATGCTATTGATGTGTGTCCATGTAAAAAAATTTAAAACTTATAATTTCCTGAAAAACATTGAAACGTGGACTTGCGGGGACAAAAAGCTTGTGTTTCCCCCAGACATTGCGGCTACAACGCTCCGGCCAGACATGGTCCTGTGGTCCACAGCAGCCAAGCTGGCATATGTTGTGGAATTGACAGTACCATGGGAAGATGGTGTCGAAGAAGCTTATGAGAGGAAAAAGACCAAGTACTCTGAACTGGCAACTGAAGCTGCCCAGAATGGCTGGAAGACCAAGATTTTCCCTGTAAAAGTGGGATGCAGGGGATTCGTTGCTACATCTACGACCAGTCTATTGAAGAAGATGGGGGTGAGGGGTCACTCCCTCCAACAAGCAATCAAGTCCTTGTCAAATGCAGCAGAAGAAAGCAGCAATTGGATTTGGATTAAAAGGAAAGACAACAACTGGGCTGCAAGATGAAGACAGGAGGGTATGGAACTGAGGGGGGTGTATCTGGGACGCCAGGTAGCACCATTGAGCCCTCTGGAGACGTCGTGGGCCTATCAACCAAACGTCAAAGAAGGAGGGTGCCCACCCAATGACCCCGATGACGTACCTACCCTCCTTGTCACCACTCCAAGCCCACTGCCAACATCGAGAGTGCCGACTTACCATAGGGATTGAAACATCAAGTCCTAGTAGCTCTACTGTTATCCAGGCTAATAGCAGGTAGGGCAAAAGTATGGATGGTGCTAAGACCGATTTGAACATAGAATATATAACATTACAGCTCAATAATGACCCTTCAGCCCATAATGTTATGCCAAACTTTTCACCTACTCCATCGATCAAACCCTTCCCTCCTACATAGCCCTCCATCTTTCTATCATCCATGCGCCTATCTAAGAGTTTTTTTAAAGGCCCCTAACTTATCTGCCTCTACTACCACCCGGGCAGTGCATTCCACACACCCACCTCTCTCTAAAAACTTACCTCTGATATTCCCCCTATCCTAAGGACTTTCTACAGGGGCACAATTGAGAGCATCCTGACTGGCTGTATCGCTGCCTGGTGCAGGAACTGTACCTCTCTTAATCGCAGGACTCTGCAGAGAGTGGTGCAGACAGCCCTGCGTATCTGTGGATGTGAACTTCCCACTGTTCAGGACATTTACTGCCCGACGGGTGCGTAAGGGCCTGAAGGATCATTGGAGACCTGAGTCACCCCAACCACAGACTGTTCCAGCTGCTACCATCCGGGAAACAAGTGCAGGTTAGTAGGTTAATTGGTCACATGGGTGTAATTGGGTGGTGCAGGCTAGTTGGGTCAGAAGGCCAGTTGCCGTCCTGGATCTCTAAGTAAAAAGTAAATAAACTATCCGGCACTTGGTGTATAACCTTGCAGGCTACTGCTTTTCAAATACACATCCAAGTACTGTTTACTCTTCATGTCATTTGACTCTCGAATTTGCCCAAAATGCCTAACATTGTTACTCGTAAGTGATGGATGCAACAGTAGTAGAAGAATACAGAGTTGTTGAGGAACATAAAGTGCAGAACTTCAGTCTTCCGATGCTCTGATGGTATGAAGCAATGAGATTCCATCAAAAATTTAAAGCTGAGTTAAGCATTTTTGCACAGAAGTTCAGTGGAATTTTAATCTCATTTCATAAGATTAAATGAAATGAGATTCATTTAACCACATCACAATTTCTGGCAATGAGGATGAGACATAACTGTTGTCTTCAAATCCCTTTAATTAAAATTATATTTTACATTTTAGATCCGAGGGGGAGAAAAAACAGTGTGAAACGGTTTTCAACAACCAGTATGTTAAGCTACAACAGAGGATCAGGTGTTGGGCTTGGACTTGGGTTGTCAGTCATTCTGATGTTGGGCAAGTCCACCCCCGCTTCCTGATGTACAGTCCAATCGTCAAGTCTTAAATCTCTGCTGTTAATAGTAAATGCAGGTTTTTCTATGGTGTGTTTTCTGTCTAATGTAATGCCATTTTAGAAAGGGAGCAGAAATGATTCTGGAACTGACGTGCGGTTCCGGATGCAAAATCAAGCCCTCAGATTTTTGTACTTGGCAATGAAAGCTGACCATCCATGACAAGCTTCTGTCAAGTTCTGCTCAGGCAGCAAATTGCTTTTGTTCTGAATTAGAATCTTCAGAGTCCCTTTAAAAAAAAAGGCATTCAGTATGGCATTATTATATTTAGTTGCAATTATAATTGGACTGAATTTGTGAAATTTGGAGTACTGTTGATTCAGAATGAAGCTGGTGTGGCTTCTCAATGTTTTACATTGTTCTGCTTTTCTCTAAGATATTTTATTCTAGGAGTTGTATTTGCATAATGTTGTTCTTCCCCCCCCCCCCACTCCCCTTGCATTAAACTCTTTGCTCTCTCCCAAGTAATAAGCAGATAGCCTAGTGCCAAGAGTGCTAATTAGAGGAAGGACCCTATGTTGATGGGACCGACCCTCTGGAGCCCCATCCTTTCAGAGCAGGTGAATATTGCCTGCACTTTGCTAACCACAAATGCAGTCGTACCATTTTTTGTTTTTATTAATTGTTCATCTCAGCCTCTGGATCCAAGATCTCTATGTCCATCTAATTGATAAAAAAAACAAGAGTTGTTCAATGAGGTCCTTATTCTCTTTGTATTCCCTCCCTGTGGCGTGTTCTGACTTCAAGAAACACATACATCACATCCAATGTGGAAGAACAGCCTAATTCCCTCTTGTGTGAGTCAGTCCTGCCTTTTCCCAGAGTGACTCTTTGCTCCCAGTGGACCAGATTGTGTCTTTACTTGCCAGTATCTAAGTAGTCCGTAATATATCCAGAGAACAAACAGTTACTGTATTCCACAGTCTGGTTTAGCATGTTGCCAAGGCTCTGTTTTTGATTACAATTGCCAAGTAGATTCATTAAGTTGTAAGTGGTTAGGTGAAATGGCAGAATGTTGTTGTGAAGTATATCTGTGCACATTCAAGTTGGTAGAAAAATTTTTCCTTTAATTTAAATATTAACCATTCTCCTTTATTTTAAATATTAACCATACAAGTTTATTTCTGAGAAGTGCCTTTGAATCCATCAAAAATTGTTTCAGGTAGATACCTTGATATTTCAGCATAAATAGACTTCTTTGAAACTTAAATGAGCTGCGTATTAAATTTACAGTATGTACCAACTATGCCCACATATTGCTGGTATATAAATACATGGCTTGAGCTCTCCTTCAGGCTTCTGGCCAGCTCAGGTAGACAACCAAAATAAGATGTGCTCAATAGAAGCTTTTAAGATGAGTTGTGGGTGTTTCTGGCAGCGCCTACATATATTAACCGTCTCTAATTTTCCATGAACGATGGCTTGTGAGGCTATTTTAGAGAGCCCTTAAAGAGTCAGTATGATACTGGGTTGGTTCTGGAATGAGATAGAGGCCAGATGGTGCAAGGCAGACAGATGTCCTGAAAAGGATGGATTTTCCTGACATTCCATTAATTATTGATTTATTCTTCCATTTTCAAATTTATTTAGCAACAAGAATTTAAATTCTCCAAATACACAGGGCCAGGACAGCTATCCTGGCTTGTGTTCTGCAAAATATGTTCAGGCCAATTTCAATGACTTACAGTAGTCGCTGTGCAATTGAACCTTTTGTAAACCCCAGCTTTGACCCAGCATATACCGTGACAAAAAGAACCCCATTTGGTGCTTCATGTTGTGATAGACAATGGTATTGATACTCCTGTTGAGTAGCACTTACAGTTCGTGGCTTGACATTAAACCTCATTTTTTTATATAGGCATCCGTTAGTCTCATGAGACCATGGATTTGCGCCTTGGAAGGTTTCCAGGGCACAAGCCTGGGTAAGGTTGTATGAAAGACTAGCAGTTGCCCATGCTACAAGTCTCCCCTCTCCACGCCACCGATGTTGTCCAAGGGAAGGGCATTAGGACCCATACAGCTTGGCACCGGTGTCGTCGCAGAGCAATGTGTGGTTAAGTGCCTTGCTCAAGGACACAACACGCTGCCTCAGCCAAGGCTCGAACTAGCGACCTTCAAATCACTAGACGAGTGTCTTAACCACTTGGCCACACGCCAACACCTCATTAAAATTTACAGTATTAACCCACCATTTGACAGATTGTATTGTCAATATGTCCTAGCAAAGTTAAAATTAGTTTGAATGAGGGAAGATCTCTTTGCCAAGCTGAAGGAAGATAGTTGCGGTTGACCATGGCTCATCACCTCAGTCCCAGACATCTCTGCAGGAAGTTCCCATGGGACCACTCATCATCAACTGCTTCATAAATATTCTACCCTCTATAATGTCAGCGTTGTGGTTGTTCCATTCACAGTTGTTCAGTAAATGAACAGGGCTTGGACAATGTCTAGACATAGGTGATAGATAGTTTGTGGTAAGCTATATCCATTTCCAGGAAGAAATAATCTAGTCACCCCTCCCTTGCTTCCCGTGACATATTACTCATCATCAAAATCCTGATCAGAAACCTGCTTTGGAGATTGGATCAACACACATCAAAGTTGCTGGTGAACGCAGCAGGCCAAGCAGCATCTATAGGAAGAGGCGCAGTCGACGTTTCAGGCCGAGACCCTTCGTCAGGTCTCGGCCTGAAACGTCGACTGCGCCTCTTCCTATAGATGCTGCTTGGCCTGCTGTGTTCACCAGCAACTTTGATGTGTGTTGCTTGAATTTCCAGCATCTGCAGAATTCCTGTTGTTTGGAGATTGGATGCCTGTTACTGCTGGTGTTCCGCAAGGATCTGTGCTGGAGCCTTTGCTGTTAACCTTACGTGATTTGGGTGTTGATCTAGCAGGAATGCTCAGTAAGTTTGCAGGCAACATGAAGGTTGGTGAAGTCATTAATAGTGTGGAGTGCAGTCTTAGGCTATAGGGAGTTTCAAAGGGGATATGAAGGGGAATTTTTTTTTTATCCAAGGGGTGATGTGTCACTGAAAAGTCATGTTCGGAGGAGTGTTTAAAGTAGGGTCATTGACAGTATTTTAGAAGCCTCTAGATCATGACTTCCCAACTTTTTTTATGCCATGGACCAATACCGTTAAGCAAGGGATCCATTGACCCCAGATTGGGAACCCCTGGTCTAGATAAACCCTTGAATTGTTAAGGCAAAGTGCTGGGAGATGGAATTAGTATGGAATTGGTGCCTACTGGTCAGTGTGGACATCCAGTTTCCATTCCAGTCTCCATGACTTTGAGAAATTAAACGGAACCAGCCCATAAGTGCTGATTACAAAGGTAGGTTTGACTGAATCCTGTTTGAGTGACATGGTTCTCAAATCCATAATGCATCCATGCCATCTACAAAGCAGGAGTGTGATATAATATTTTCCATTTTGTACATTTCTAACAATGCTCAAGAAACTGTAAAAATTCCGAGCTAGAGTATCCTTCTTGATTGGCACCCTGTTCACCACACTAAAACATCCACAGCCATACAGTGGCTGTTGAACACGCCATCTGCAGGATGCACTGACAAAGCCACTATGACCTCCTCAGCAGCACTTCTCAAACGCAAAACTTCGACTACAGAAGCAAGGACAGTAGGCAAGTGTGTTGTGCCACCAGTTCACTGGTTTGGAAGGACCACTTCTTTGTCATTGAGTCAGGAGCCTGAAATTCTCTCACTTACTAGTTATACCATCACCTCATAGACAGGTCAGGAAGTCAGCTCACTGCCATCTTGCAATGAGAAATTAGCAATGTTGGCTTTGCCAACAACAATGACGTCCCTTGAGTGAATAGAAATATATTCTATGCAGACACAGAGCATTTTAGTATTCATGTGATGAATGGACTTGAATTAGTATCACCACGTAACAAGCAGCGTTACTACCCTTAAGGTCGGTGTAAAATAGCAGAATTAAGTTCTGGCATATGCAGAACTGGCTTAAAAACTGCCAGCCCCTGCCGAAATTCAATTTGAGCCATAGCTGAATATGGACAATAGACTATCGGTGGACCATTTCAAACTCCGCTCCATTACTTTTCCATTGAAGTGTAAATCAGGCCATGGGTTGGTGTTGACTGTTTCCTCTACCTCCCAAGATGAATTTCACCACCACCGGATTATTTGTATCATATTCATTCTGAGTATCAAGGGGTCAAATCCTTGGCAGTTCAAATAGTGTACCCACCTTTCCCTGTACTTAAATATCCTATTATTCTGCAGAGTTGAATTGCCTGAACTATGGATACTGCACCCTGTAATCAGAGAACCGCAATGCTTTATTATATATTTTCAGAGGTCTGCATAATGGCTGCATTGATGATCTTACTAGAGAGCTTTATAAACAGTATCATTCTATTTGGGCAAGTCCAAACACTTCTCAGTAACTTCTAACATCCAAACTAAGTTGTACGCACAATTGACTCTTGATATGCATTGTCTCTAGATTTGTGGTTAGGGGACAAACAGAAAGAAACATCCAGTGGTTATCAGTAGATGTATATTTTAAACGTAGATGTTGAGAATAATTCTCTGCTTCTTCTAGAAGGGTGCCATAATCATTTTATACTTTAATTTTCTGTATTTTACTCGAGCAGCTCTGAGGAATGGTTCACAACAAAGGCGACTTCTAAAGCATATAAGCAAGAAGTGAGTTTGATGCCCCTGTGTTGTGCATGATGACTTGCTGCCGTTTTACACTTTCTGAGTTGAGTGGTTTGTTGTTGAACCATTTCTGAATAAGGAAACAGAGATGATCAAATGAACGAGCTACAGTGTCAGAAGCTTTGCGTGTGTGTCCTCCCTACCAGATCTCATTTGCAAATGCTAAGAATCTGCTTTTTTGCTTTTAATAAATCAGGGGAACAAATGGTTTTATTCTCATTTGTATTGACTGTTTTGGTTCTGATAAAACAAAAATAGGGTTAAAATGATTTAGGTGGCTTCTCTTATGCAGAGCTTGGAAATGTACTGTAATGAAACTTTTTTTTATGAAGCCCTGTTCTAAATGGCTGTTTTAATCTGCTGCTGCTCTCTGTCCTACATAAGAGTATCAGATTGCATTGACGAGTACTCTAACCTTGCTGTCTATTTATCTTGCTGGATTTCGTGTTTCTATTTCTTTCCACTTCACTGGGCAGCATGTTGTAATTATGGTAAATATGTTGAGAAGCATATGCTGTGGGATGGGCAGTAATAAAGTGGGATAACTGTATAGAGTATATACCCTTTCACACAAGGATAAAGGATAATTATACATCAGGAAGGTTATTTGGCCTATTTTGTATTCACCGAAAGGCCGTTCACAACACTGGGGGATAAATTTCCAGTCATCAGAATCAGAATCAGGTTTAGTATATCCGGCACATATCATGAAATTTGTAGTCTTTGCGACAGCAGTACAATGCAATACATAATAATACGTTTGTAGAAAAAACTGTGAATTACAGTAAAAATAATAATATATATGTTTCTTAATCATTGAGTGTGTGCCTTCAGGCTCCTGTGCCTCCTTCCTGATGGTAGCCATGGGAACAAGGCATGGCCTGGGTGATGGGGGGTCCTTAATGAGGGATGTCGCATTTTGGAGGCATTGCTCCTAGGAGATGTCCTGGATATTAGCCCCCCCCCCCCAATATCAGACCCTAAAACAGGCAGTTAGAATGCTTTCCATGGTTCATCTGTAGAAATTTGGGAGTGTTTTGAGGTGACATACCAGATCTCCTCAAATTTCTAATGAAATATGGCCTCTGTCGTGCCTTCTTTGTAGCTGCATCGATAATGATGGGTCCAGGATAGATCCTCAGAGATGTTGACACACAGGAACTTGAAGTTGCTCACCCTTTCCACTTCTGACTCCTCTATGAGGGCTCATGTATGTTCCTTCATCTTAATCTTTCTGAAGTCCACTGTCAGTTCCTTGGTCTTACTGACACTGGGTGCAGGGTTGTTGCTGCAACACCACTCAACCAGCTGATATATCTTGCTCCTGTATGCCCTCTCATCACCATCTGAAATTCTGCCAACAACAGTTGTGTCGTCGGCACATTTATAGATGGCATTAGAACTGTGCCTAGCACACACAGTCATGATTGTAAAGAGCGAAGCGCAGTGGCTAAACTCTCATCCCTGAGGAGCACCAGAAACTGAATTATCTTCATTAGTAATTTAAATAAATGTTCTGGTTCACTCCTTAACAATCACTTATACCTCCAGCACCCAACTCTCCTGAGCTTTCTAAGCAGAAATACATATAACCTGGACACTTCTGCCACCTTTCTCCCCATGACCTCAATTTGCTTGAATATCCTCACTGTTTCTCAGGATATAGGACTGGATACTCTGTTTAACATCGAGTCTGACCCGGACACCATAAGGCTTGATCACTTCCATCTTTGAAATACTCTTCTGTTTTGACAGAGGTTCCATTAGCCTGTGGATTGCATACAAATGGTAATGTGTCCACTAACATTGCCAGATTCTTTCCTACTTTTTCCTTCATCTTCCGTTGTTTTGTCCACTTGCATGTTTCCTTGTCCCATTCTTGAATTTCTGCTCTGCCTCATTGATTCCACTACCTTATCCTGTAAAGCTGAGGCTCTTGCCTTGAGATTTTGATATGTTTCAATCTAGTTAGAAAGCATTAGTGACCAACCTGAAAGACATCGCAACCACCAGCTCACCAAAAACCACCAGTATCTGTCAGAGCACATTGTTTTTCTTCCCTTCAGCCAGTATTATACCCATTCCTAAAAGCATCAAGCTTTGGCCTTAATTAACTTAAACTTAGTTAAACTTTAATTTACCCTAAAAGCATCAAGCTTTGGCCTTAATTAACCATTAACTGTTTCATTTATTTCAGCTCCATTGTGTACCGAATCTCCTGCACGGATTATTAGTGTTACACTTAAGTAACTTTGCTAGATAATACTTGTTGCAAAATACCACTACCTGAATCTATTTTGAACCCTTCTGGTTTTTCTTGGGTGGCAGGGTAGAGATACGTGTCTACCAAAGGAGGTGTAAGGCACTCCTTCCCTCCACTAGGCTGCAAATCACCCTTGGGCAAGATGTAGCACCTTAGCCCCCTCGATCAGGGTCATGCGAAGCCATGGGAGCAGGTGGTGGATGGTTGTATGAGCAGCTGGTACACATCACAAGTCCTGGCTAGACAACCAGTAATGCCAGGCAGACACTCTCTGAAGAGTATTAACACTGGCTGAGGTCACCCGTCTTGTAAAGACACCGCCCAGAAGAAGGGAATGACAAACTACTTCTATACTAACATTTGCCAAGAACAACCATGGTCATGGAAAGACCATGATCACCTGTGTCATACGACATGGCACATGACAAATGAACGAACGAACTAGTTTTTCTATTTTAGTTTGCTGCTTATCAGATGACACCATATCAAAAAAGGGCCCTATTTTCAACACCTAGATATCTCAAAATCCTTTTCTCATAGAATTTTTTTCCCCACTCTCATCTCTATCTTCTGAGCTTATTTATTGACACTATCTCTTTGCCCCCTTGTTCTATTTCTTTTAACAATACTGGTTACATTTCTGCCTGCAGTTTTAGTGAATGATTTAGATGACTCTTTCACTTCAGGAGCTGTTGTCCTCTGTTTTGTAACCACCATCATCGCACAGTTCCTCAAAACAGTCCACTCTAGACTCTACATTTGCTACAGCCTCCATTTTCTTTTATGCTGCTTTTATGTATTATTACCTCCCTAATTTGTCTCTGTCTCTTCTACAACTTCCTGTCTGAGTTAGTGCAATCTGACTTCTGTCCATAGCACCAAAACCATCCAAACTGGTTATTCTCCATATCTGCCACCCATTTCAATTCTGCTTCCCATTCTGACATCTCTTCTACTGTCGCGATGTGGCCACGCTCAGGTTGGAGCAGCAACACCTTTTATATTCTGTCTGTGTAGCCTCCAACTTGGTGGCATGAACATCAATTTCTCAAACTTCCAGTACATGCCCCCCCTTCACCATTCCCATTGCCATTTCTCTCTCTCACCTTATCTCTTTACCTGCCCATCACCTCCCTCTCATGCTCCTCCCCTTCCCTTCTTACATGGTCTTCTACCTTGTCCTATCAGATTCCCTCTTCTCCAGCCCTTTATCTCTTTCACCCATCAGCTTCCCAGCTCTTTACTTAACCCCATCCCCTCTCCCAGTTTCACCTACCACCTTGTACTTCTTCCTCCCTTCCCCACACCTTCTTGATCTAACTTCTCCTCTTTCTCTCCAGTCTTGATGAAGGGTCTCGGCCCGAAATGTCAACTGTATACTCTTTCCCATAGATGCTGCTTGACCTGCTGAGTTCCTCCAACATGTTGTGTGTGTTGCTTGGATTACCAGCATTCACAGATTTTCTATCTCCATATCTATGACTTCAATGCATTATCCCTCCTGGTTTTCTTTAATCTTTCTCTATCTTCAAAGCATTTAATCAAGAAATCAATCAGCATTACACTGTCAGTATTCAGCTCCACAGGGTTGGCCTTGCAAAATATCACTTACTTACCCACACTTTCAAGTGAGTCTGTCTTTTTTTTTAAAGGAATATCCCTTCTTACCCTGTTGGATCTCTGTTTAATGTCTGATCCTTAGGGTTCTTCCGGGAGTCAAAAAAGGCGAGCTGAGAAATGATGCTAATAAGGGAAATCAGGCTAAGGGGTATAAGCCAAAGGAATAAAGAGATGGTGCTTCTGAAAAATCTATCATTTCTCTTGATAAGATAAAGAAAATTCCTTAGATGGTGTTAATTTAGTTAATAGACTACATAATTAAAACAATTACCTCACGTGGGTAATGTGCTAATAATTAGGCAATGGAAAAAAGAGAAAGGTGATAAACGGTTAGTTTAGCTGCTATGCTGCTTTCTGCCAGTAAATGTGAAAAATACATGAGTTTGTAAAAAGTACAAAGCTTATAAAAAGTATTATTAAAAACAACAGTGGTTTCCAACAACTCTAAAGCTATTATTCTCTAGGAATCCATTCTTGCTCTCACGCACCTTCCTTCTTTACGTTCCCAATTCTTGACAGAATTATCCGTCAATAATGATGGCACTGCACATATAGGCTGACAATGCTCAAATTTACTTCCCCACTACCTTTCTTCCCTTTCTGTTGCCTTCTTTATCAATAGTTTGTTGGTTTGACATCCATCCTTGGATAAGTTTTAACCTCCGTGAACTAAATAGTTGATATTGGATTGTATCCCTGCCATAAAACACTGCACACTGGATTCCCACATCACCTTTCCTTGGTATTTAGCATCACTCAATGTTGAATTAACTCCATGTTTACAAATTACCTCCATCCTGTTCCCTCTGTCCCGACTTTTTAATCACATTCTCTTCTTCTTCAGTGCAGTGCCTATTTCATTCACGCCTCAGCACATTTATCTTGATTAAAAGTGTAAATTTGCAATATACAGTACATACAGTACTGCGCAAGAGTCTTAGGCACCCTAGATTTCTATATGGTTTCAGATAGTATGGCCTCTGCAGAGCCCTGATCTCAAAATCTTCGAGGCTATCTCAGATCACCTGGAGAGAAAGAAGCAAGCAAGGCAGCCAAGGTCTGCAGAAAAACTGTGTCAAATCCTCCAAGATGCTTGGGGAAAAACCCACCAGCTGATTTTCTTATACAACTTCACAACAGTGTATCTAAGAGAATTAATGCAGTTTTAAAGACAAAGAGTGGTCACGCCAAATATTGATTTGGTTTAGTTTTTTCCTGTTTACTGGTTTTTTGGTAAATTTTTGATATTTAGAAACTTTTTATTTCAGTATTTTTGAAAGCCTCTTCGCTTTACAGAATTTTTTTACCTGTGCCTAAGACTCGCACAGTATGGCACAAGAAGCCATTCTGGGATTTTCATCTCATTGATCTCAAATCTCTTGTATTTATTTGGTGGATGTTTCAAAAGCTCAAATATCAATAGTGCAATCATAACTATTGTTTTTTTATGCGTACGTGTCATGACAGGGTAATTGAATACATTTCAACACATCTGTGAGATCAGTAATGTCATTTTGAGCAGTTCAAATAAATTAAGTTTTGGTTCAGAAACTATCAGCACCATTTCTAACATATGGCATTTCATCTGAAATAATAACATATCAAAATAAAGCCCCTGCATCTTCAAAGCTAATGGCAGGTGTGTGCTATTATTCTGTTGTGTTTGTATGGGTCATGTCTTCATTATCAGAAGCGGTGTTCCTGATTTGCAAACCTTACCTGTCAGTCCCTTCAGCAAAATAAAATGTTCTCCCCCCGCCCCCAGGTGTGCTGCCTAACAAAAGCGTTAATTCTTTCCTTTAAGTCTAGCCCGCTTTGATTGCATTTGTGTCTGTTAGTCTTCAGCCTGCCCTTCATCATAACCGTTAACCTCTAAAGCATTTTACATTAGGCTCATTTCTAAACATTTGGTCATAAAATTGTAAAGTAACCGTAGAGGTGTTCTTTTTATGTACTTGTGCGAGCACATTTGTGCTAGGTGTGGCTAAGGACTTTGTTTCTTCCAAGAAGCATGATTTGTATGATGGCCTTATGATAACATTATGAGGAAAAGATTCTGAGTAACTTCAAATCCAAAAGAATGCTGCTTGGTTTCTTCAGCAGTTTAGGGTATTTTGAAGTCTGCTGCTGATTGTACTGCATCGGACAGTGGTCACAGCATAGGAAGCACAAAAGGTCTGGTCAAGATTTAAGGTTCTCCACCACCAACAGTGCTTCATGCGCAAAGAATAAATTATAGGGTTGTTAGTTTAAAGAAATGAACTGCAGCTGCAGATTTTGTTAATCCAGCTTCCTCTTAAAATAGGTGCTGACTTCAGTGTGGTGTTTAGCCTTTCTCCTGATACACAGCTCGTGTTTTCTTAGTAGGCCAACATGCCCGTGAACTTAAACACACTCCCTTACATGTGCTGAGATTGTCTGTCAGCAGACTAGCAAATATCCCCTCAACTATGTTATATCTCACTGATGGCCGTTTGGGGGGTGGGGGGGATGGGCAACCTTTTCTTATCTACCGTGAGCAATGACAAATAACCTGTCATCAGGTCTGGGCTCTCAGGCTGAAAGTAACAGATGTGTTTACTGTTAAGTAGCTCACAGGAACAATTAGTGATTGTACAGATACCAGGAAAACATTAAAGACAGGATCAATCCACAAGCAAGGGCAAACAAAAATAATCAAGGAACTGGAAGGAGGGACACAGTAAATCTTCCACCCCATCCGTGCTGCAATTTAAACCTGGCAAGTTTCAAGTCCTGTCCATGCATGACTTCCTCCTTTGGCTACCATAAGGCCACAAGATACAGGAATAGAATTGGGCCATTTGGCCCATTGAGTCTGCTCCGCCATTTCATCATGGCTGATCCATTTCCCTCTCAGACCCGATCTCCTGCCTTCTCCTGACTAATCAAGAATCCATCAACCTTTGCCTTAAATCTAAGCAATGACTTGTCCTCCACAGCCACTTGCGGCAAAGAATTCCATTGATTCATCACTCTCCGGCTAAAGAAATTCCTTCTCATCTCCGTTCTAAAAGGATGCCCTTCTATTCTGAGGCTGTGTCCTCTGGTCTTAGGCTCCCCCACCATAGAAGACATCCTCTCCACATCCACTCTATCGCGGCTTTCACTATTCGATAGGTTTCAATGAAGTCACCCCTCATTCTTCAGAATTACAGTGAATAGAGGCCCAGAGCCATCAAATGCTCCTTGTATATACACTGGTATTTCAAAGGTTGAAGGTCTGTCTCTCAAGCAGGCAGTTTTAGTGACTTTTACATTGTTTTAATTCTTATACCCAACTCTGAAAGCTGCTGGCCACATAGCAGTGGGATGGCTATATGCAAAAGCACTGTTTTTCCTGAACTGTGATTGCCACCACTGAACTCTGCTGTGTATAGGTACACCCCGCGGTGATACTATTCACAAACAGCACACGCACAGTGCTGGAGGAAGTCAGCAACTCAGTCAGTGCCCGTGGAGGAGAATAAACAGTCGACATTTCATACCAAGGTGTGGTGCGTAGCCAAGTGGTTAGGGCGTTGGACTAGCGATCTGAAGGTCGTGGGTTCGAACCTCAGCCAGGGCAGCGTGTGTGTCCTTGAGCAAGGCACTTAACCACACGGTGCTCCAGTCTACCCAGCTGAGAATGGGTACCGGCAAAAATGCTGGGAGTTAACCTCGCAATAGAATGGCATCCTATCCAGTGGGGGAGTCTGGTACTCTCAGTCGCTTCACACCACGGAAACCAGCATAAGCACCAGCCTGCCCATCTTTAATTTCATACCAAGACCCTTCATCAGGACTGCCTCTCGGGTCTCAGCCCAAAATGTCAACTATTTATTCCCCTCCATAGATACCGTCTGACTCGCTGAGTTTCCCAGCATTTTGTGTATGTATGTATGTATGTATGTATGTATGTGTGTGTGTTTTGCTCAAGGTTTCCAAATGGTATGGTATGTATAATACATTGTGCATGCCTCTCCCTTTAGACAGTGCTCGTCACTGCTTTGGAAAGAGACGTGATGCATTTTAAAGGGGAATTTAGCAGAGTGTTTGTTGTTTTTTGATCTTCACTCCCACAACCTGGCCCAATATAAATGGTCCTTTTAGTTTTTGACTGCAGTCTGTGGCACCAACAAAGACCAGCTGACTCGTTAAAAGTCCAAATGGATCTGGGCAACATTGTGCGCTGGCCAGCCCACCAGCAGAAGACAAAGTGACTCTTATTAGTTGGGTCTCTCTGAAAGCATATTTCAAAATCATATTTGCTCTGCCTAACTTTGGGAAACAATCAGAATAAAATCTCCCAAGGCATTAAGTGGCATTGCTTCAGAGGAATGAACAGTCCTCAGCGCAAACATTCACATAATGTTAACTGATGAGATCACCAAGCATGAGGTTGTAATCACGTTCTGAACTTCTGCATTCATCAGCTTTTTCAAAACACAAAACCACCTTGTATTAATCCCTTATGTGAGCATTCCTTCTTTGTTTAACGTGGAATGATGTCCATTCACAATCTTTCTACGGGACCTTAAACTTGTTCACTATTTTTAATTCTTGACAGGAAGCAGACTTTGAATGATTTCTTCATCCTGAATTAATTCTAAGCTAATTTATTTCCTGTTTTGAACATTAGTTGGCTGCTCACAGATGCCATTTGTATCTGCCTCTATTCTTTCAATGCAATGAGTGAATACATTTGTGATCTGTTAATTGTATGCTAGTTGAATTTATTGCAACCAGTAATGTTGACTTTGTTCCAAATTAAATTCAGTAAAAAAAATCCCTTTACAAAACAACTATTCCTGCTCAATGTGCATCTTATAGACCAATATCTTTATTAAATGTTGATTCTAAAGTTTTTTCCAAGTTATTAGCAAATAGACTAGAAAAAGTACTTCCTTCTATTATTTCGGAAGACCAAACGGGTTTTATTAAAGGTCGTTACTCTTTTTATAATATTCGTACATTGTTAAATATCGTTTATACTCCCTCACAAAATGTTCCTGAGTGTGTTATTTCTTTAGATGCCGAGAAACTGTTATATAAAGATTTATTTAAGACTAACTTTTTACCATTAATAGACCATATTACTCAACTTTCATCTAAATGGTTTCCCTTATATTTAACTTTGATTGGTCGTATTAATGCAGTTAAGATGTTTTTTTTGCCAAAATTTTTATATGTGTTTCAGGCATTACCAATTTTCGTTCCTAAATCTTTTTTTGATAAAGTTGACTCTAAAATTTCTTCATTTATTTGGCAGAATAAGAATCCGAGACTGGGTAAAATACATTTACAGAAAGCTAAGAGAGATGGAGGTTTAGCATTACCTAACTTTAGATTTTATTATTGGGCTATTAATATTCGACATATGAAATTTTGGTTACTTGACCGGGACATACTATCTATTCCTAAATGGGTAGCATTGGAATTACAATCTGTTCAGGGTTATACACTTGGTTCTATTTTAGGTTCCTCTCTTCCTTTTGATTCGAAACGCCTTAAGCAGGTCTCTAACCCGATAGTTAAATATGCTTTGCGCATTTGGTTTCAATTCAGAAAATTTTTTGATCTTAATCAATTCGGGTTAGCGATTCCTATTTTAGGTAACATATTTTTTCCTCCCTCTTTTACGGATCGCGCTTTTCAAACTTGGAAGACTAAGGGTATTTTACGGTTTTTGGATTTATTTTTAGATGGTTCCCTTATGTCTTTTGAACAATTATCTAATAAATATAACTTATCAAGAATACATTTTTTTAGATATTTACAAGTTAGAAATTTCCTAAGTACTATACTTTCTTCCTTTCCAATGCTTCCTCCTATATATATTTTAGATTCGATAATTAACCTTAATCCATGTCAGAAAGGTGCATCGGCTATGATTTATAATATTATTATGAAACTTAGGAAAGCTCCATTTGATAAGATTAGGGTAGATTGGGAACAGGAATTGGGGCTTACCATTTCTGTGGATGATTGGGGGCAGATTTTACAATTAGTTAATACTTCCTCTATTTGTGCTAAACATTCCCTAATTCAATTTAAAGTGGTTCATAGAGCACATATGTCCAAAGATAAGTTAGCGCGTTTTTACTCGCATATTAATCCTTTCTGTGATAGATGTTCGGGGCAGATAGCCTCTTTAACTCATATGTTTTGGTCTTGCCCTACTTTGGAAACTTTTTGGAGAGATATTTTCAATATTATTTCTAAGGTATTAAATATAGATATCTCTCCTCACCCTATTACTGCTATCTTTGGATTACCTAAAATTTCTAGTAATCTTTCCCCTTCAGCCCGTAGAATGATTGCATTTCTTACTTTAATGGCGAAAAGATGTATTTTACAACATTGGAAAGAGCTTAATGCTCCAACTACCTTTTTTTGGTTTTCTCAGACGATTTTATGTTTGAATCTGGAGAAAATTAGAAGTAACCTTTATGATTCTTCATTTAAATTTGAACAGATTTGGGGACCTTTTATTCGATATTTTCATTTAATGTAATATTTACCCTTCTTGTTTTTTTTTCACTGTTTTAATGGAGGTCGGGATTGAGGACGTGATTTTAAGTTTAACTCTGTTTGGTTTCAAGTTAGCCCATTGCTTTGCTTTGCTTTTAGGTAGTTGCACGGTGGGTTTTTTTTTGGGGGGTTTTTTTTTTTCTTTTTTCTTTTTTTTTCCATTGATATATATAAAATCTAGTATACTATTATGTTATCTTGGTTTCTTATGCTTAAATTACATTGTTTGTAGTATTTTCTTTTTGGTATTGTTATCTTTTGGAATTTTATTGTACTTTAACATTGTATTAATGTTTATATGGCTTACCTTTTTTGTATACTTACTCAATAAAAAGATTTAAAAAGAAAGACAAAACAACTATTACCAAATGAATGGGTGGTACTAAGTTCTAGACAGCACTTCAGTGGGAGATAAAGCATGCTAGTTAAATTTCCAAACGATACTAAAGAATGGGGAGTTGTCAAGAAGCAACTTTACAAATACTGAGAGACTGGGATTAATGTGTAATTGTGAAGTAGCTTTAAATTTAGTAAAGTGATATGTAAGATTTAACACACTGCAAGAATTATGCCAGACATTATCTATTCATTGCCATCAACTTAATCAGAGATGTTATTGGGAAGTGATGTCAAGTCAAGTTGATTGTCATTTAACTATAAACATGTATTCTGTCAAATGTGACAACGTTTCTCCAGACCAGGGTGTAAAGCACAGTAGTATATATAACACACAATAACTTAAGAAAGTAAGAATTAAATCTACAAATGAATTATGCATAGATAGCTTTCTGTCAAGATGATGCTAGCGAACTACGGTTCCTCGGATGTCATCTTCCAGATGGCCTACGGAAGTGATCATTTCCCTTTTTCTACATCTTCTACATCTTCTTTTTATCTTAAATGTGTTTCGGGAACTGTTGGAGCCTGTGACTTGCAGTTTGAAGTTTGATTGCGTGACTTAGCGCTTCTTCTGCCCCGAGAAAATTCCAGGAGAGGAGTGCAAGCACTAGCTGCCTTGAGGCGCTCAAAGACCATGATCGACTCCATTTCTCGCCGATTAAAGCATCAAGGAAGATTGAAGCACCAGGGAAAATGTGGAGGAGAGTGAGCATTCGAGCGATCGCTCTCCTCGGAAGGCCACACCCTGTGTTTGAGCGGTCACTCTCCTTGAAAGGCCACTGTGTCCAAGTGGTCGCTCTCCTCGATTCTGTCAGAGAACGTTATCAAAATTCTGAGATTTATGTGATTGTTGGAGTGGACTGTAGTTCATATTGGTCTCTTTCAGATTTCTGTGTTTTCTTTCTTATTGCCGATTAGCATGTTGGGGGTTTGGGGTTGGATGCTTTTGTTGCCGTTTTCCAAGTGGGCAATATGTTAATTTTTTTGTATGAGGGAAGGGGTTATGTGTTGGGGTTTAATGTCCCTGTTGCTGTTTTTCTGTGTGGGCAAGTTGCTAGTTTTTTTATGTGTGAGAGAGGGGGTTGGGGGTTTGATGTTCTTGCTACCGGTTTACATGTGGGTGATCTGTTAGTTTTTGTGTGGGAAGGGGGTTTTCTTTGTTTCATGGCTATCTGGAGAAGACAAGTCACAGAGCTCTATACTACATACATATTTGAATAATAAAATGAACATTTGAACCTTTGAACAAAGTAAAGTGCATAAACTAAGTACTGAAGGGTACAATACAAATTATCTGGTGACACTTCAACTGTGGTTTGTCAGGGAGTTCAAATGCCTGAACTGAGGGAAGAATCTGTTTTCCATCCTGACCATTCTTGTCTTTAGTGTGTGTCTGAACTCCCCACGCTCAGTCCTTGCAGGGAACTAAGCAAAATGAAACTAGGTTACTTTCCTAGAGTGGTGGACAGATTCATCATCACCATCATTATGTGCCATGTCATATGACATGGGTGATCATGGTCTCGTGACTATAATGGTTCTCGGCAAATTTTTCTACAGAAGTGGTTTGCCACTGCCTTCTTCTGGCCAGTGTCTTTAGAAAAGGGGCGACATCAGCCATTATAAATACTCGTCAAAGATTGCTTGGTGTTAGAGGTCACATAACCTTGACTTGTGATATGCACTGGTTGCTCATAGGACCATCTACCTCCTGCTCCCATGGCTTCATGTGACCCTGACTGGAGGGTGAAGCAAGGGCTACACCTTGTCCAAGGGTGACTTGCAGGCTAGCAGAGGGAAGGAGCGCCTTACACATTCTTTGGTAGAGACATATCTCCACCTCGCCACCCACGGTGGACAGAGTTAGCCATTGTCAAATCATTCCCGTCATTAGATCATAAGAGCATCTAAGGTACTGTTTTTAACTCAGGCCATTGGCCACATATCCAAAGCCAGGAAAGATGCAGAAGAAATGTTGAACAGATTCCTAATATCAGAGAATGTATATATGACAAGCTGTTCAGGCAAATGCTGAGTCTTCAGCTTTCCTGCATCTTTTGCCAGGCCAACATCACCAGCATTAAAGCTCCCATCATACTCAACCAGCCCTAGCAGATGGACCACATGCACAACATCAGGCTAACAAAAAATCATTCTGAACTCCATCACTCTTGAAGACTTCCAGGAGAGCTGAGAAAATACTTTAAGAACATTCTCAAAGTCTCTTTGGGTGGGGCGGGGGAAGATGTTACAGACTCTCCGACTAATAAATTCCTGACTTGTAACCCCGTTCAAACCATTTAAAATGGAGAAAAAGCATCAGGGATGCTTGGGACAACAGCCATAGAGGTATAGTACATTTCGAACAACTCTCCTGCCTGACCCATCAAGCACCACCTCTGGCACAGTCTATTAATCTTGCCTCGCAACCCACAGAACTCGAGTGCAAACAAGTCATCGTAACCCTGATGATTGTTTAGAAGCAAAAAGGACAGGAGATGTAGAGGTTAACAATTGGAATGGAAGTGGTTGATCTGGTGAATTACTTCAATTCTAATGATGAACAGATGATTAAAATATAAATTCTAGTTAGATGTCATTTCAAGTGAAATTGGGAGCTCTGGGATGATTAATTCTGTGTACTGTTGCTCCAGCTGGTATATTGGACTTTGCGTGTAGGTAAAAGGTAGCCTCTTGGAAAGTTGATGGGAATGTGGGAAAGTTCTGATATGTCCATCCATGGCCTGCTCTACTGTCAAGATGAAGCCACACTCAGATTGGGGGAACAAGACCTTATATTCCGTCTGGGTAGCCTCCAACCTGATGGCATGAACACTGACTTCTCGAACTTCCGTTAATGGCCCTTCTCCCCTTATTACCCCATCCCTTACTTACTTACTTACTTACTTATTTATTCCCCTTTCTTTCTCTCTTTTTTTCTCCCTCTGTCCCTCTCACTATATCTTCCTCTGATGCTCCCCTCCCCCTTTCTCTCTCCCTAGGCCTCCCGTCCCATGATCCTCTACCTTCTCCAGCCTTGTACCTTCTTGCCAATCAACTGTCCAGCTCTTGGCTCCATTCCTCCCCCTCCTGTCTTCTCCTATCATCTCGGATCTCCCCCTCCCCCTCCCACTTTCAAATCACTTACTATCTCTTCTTTCAGTTAGTCCTGACGAAGGGTCTCGGCCCGAAACGTCGACTGTACCTCTTTCTATAGATGCTGCCTGGCCTGCTGCGTTCACCAGCATTTTGTGTGTGTTGACAGTATTAATGTAAACATCTGCTTAATGATTGACATATATAGTCTATGGCTCGGTGTGTTGGATTTCCTTTTTTTTCTATTCAGAACTGCACAACAGTACAATCATGTTCTTCTACTCACATTCAAGGTAAATTTCTTTCTTCTTCCAGATATGGGATATGAGTGACGATGAAAGCTTCTGAAAACTGTCTGCTGGTTCCCAAAGGATGATGTTTGATGTTTACCGGCAGAATGAAGAACCAGTCCCAGAGTGTAGTTCTAAAGTGCAATAACGGCCACTCTGGATCAGATCGAGCAAACTCTTGTTCCATTGGGGCATACGTCTTAATTAAGAAGCATTTTGTCCGCAATAAGTAAATTTTATCTCCTCATCTCTTTTTGGAATTGAAAATGGCTGAATGTTCATAGTGCTTTCAGCCAGAACACCAGCCAGAGGTCATTATCAAAGCTTTAGCAATAAAAGCAATAACCTTTGATCTTGAACATTGTTCCAAATATATTCAAACTCATTCTATGTATTGACAGCCTAGTGTTGGTGTGGTGATCCATGCTTCTAACCTGGGACCTGAACATTTGCTGAGATTCCAATTCGTTTTTTGAATATAAACATTTCTGATTCTCAACTGTTTTCCCCAAAGTAGATGTATATTTTTTAAATTGGTCATTGCAAGCCAATAGTCTTTGTGATAATGAATTTTAACTGGATATGAACAGTTTATTGCTAAACTGTTGGTTTCATTTGCATTAATAATTTTTTTGGTGCTGTCTTGACATCTTTTAACCCTGAATCCTCTACATGTGTGCATGCTGGGAAAATCTGCATGCAATACTTACTACCTACTGCATAATTAATACTGGGTGATGTCATAGGTATTAAACATGAGCCTGTATTTGTTTGTACATTCAACTGTTGTTTCACTCCTTTATAATTTATGCTGCATGAAGACAAAAATAAAAACCAGCAGGCTGATACCATCTGGTCAAGTTCCCTTTGTGGGCATTTGAATAAAGCTGTTTGTTTGTTGAATTACCAGTCCACTAACATACCGACAATAAAGTTAAGTCTTGTCCTGAAACATTAATTAACGTACAAAATTTGTGTTTTCTTTTATTTGCAATTCGTTGTTCTAGGTCTACGATTTATGGATTAGACTGTAGTTCATTTGGACTCTCAGTTTTGTTTTGTATTCTGTGTTACCGCCCGTTCTTTCTTGTTGCCATTTGCACGATTCGTTTGATTTTTGCACGAGGAGGGGTTTGGGGTTTGATATTCTTGTTGCCGTTTGCACAATTTGTTTTTTGTGTGAGGCGAGGTTTGAGGTTTGATGTTCCTATTGCCATTTGTGCGATTTGTTCGTGCGTGGCGGGGGGGTTGACGTTTATCTTTGAACGGCTTCTGTGGTTTTCTTTGTTTCGTGGCTGTCTGGAGAAGATAAATTTCAGAGTTGTATATTGTACATATACTTTGATAATAAATTAACCTTGAACCTTCAGGGTGAGGGTGGGAGAAACAGAAGATTTGGATTTTTGCTTTAACATTCCAGAGGTTAATTTATTATCAAAATATACAACTTGAAATCCTTCTTCTCTGGGTAGCCATGAAACCAAGAAAAGAAAGGCAGCACAATCATCAACCCCCTCCCCCCACACAAAAAAAAACAAAAACAGAACACACACATCAGCCCCCAAATCCCTCCTCCCGCACAAAAAAAAACAAAGCAGGCACATCAACCCCCCCCAATCCCTCCTCCCACACAAAAAAAAACAAAGCAGGCACATCAACGCCCCCCCCCAATCCCTCCTCCCACACAAAAAAAGAAACAAAACTGAACCGGCACATCAACCCCCAAATCCCTCTCCTCACACAAAAAAACAAGATCAGGCAAAAAACATGGAATATAAAAAAACCATAAGGCTGAAAAAGAAAATCTATAGTCCAAGTCCACATCCAAAACACAGGAAACCTGGGCAGCACTCTGCAGACACAGTGGCAGTCCTTTCCCTCTCCGTAGCAGAGTGATAAAAAGACAGGCAGCTGGTACTCACCCTCCATACTCGCCTCGATGCTTCAATCTCCCTCATCATTTTAATCGGCGAATTGGCGTTGAACAACGTCCCGCAGCCTTCTTGGCATGAAGATCACACACGCTGCCTCAGTCTCCCGAATCCTCTGGGACACTACAGAGTACTGGAGCACCCAAATGATCGCCAAGCAGCAAATCATGGGCTCAACAGTTCCAGAATCACATCCAAGATGAAAACAAACATAAAAGTAGTAATATTTATAGTTTCATGATCTATCCAGATGTCAACCGAAGGAGCGTTGTTTGCAGGCGCCATCTTGAGCGGAAGTGATTATTTACGTGGTAACTTTGCTTACTGCCCATAACACTGCTGGCATTTAGGGCAGCATTGAAGGTTTTCCTCATTGGTGTTTCCATAACAATTCTGTTTTACCAGTCAGGGTTGTTAGCCCTGAGCTGAACCCCTGATCTTGGAGGACCGGTAGACCACTCTTAATCTGGCCTCTACATTTTCACCTGTTTGGCATGCGCGACCCGACCAAGAGCCAAAGCATAAAACCCAACATAGTTCACTGAATCATCGAAGCGTGCATGCTTCCAAACCATGTCAAGGATATGGGCCTTTTGGGGTCTACATGGTAATTGTTGACAATAATAGGAGTGTCGGATTGCTCTACAACAATAGAGTAAGGGAGCTGAATTAACATAGATAGCTAAAACGTTAAGACTGATGAAATGCATTCAGGCAATGTCTGCTTACTGCTACTGTTCTAAATACCTCAGGGTGCTGTCACGATTTGTCCAATCAGACATCTTGTCAATATTTAATATTGTAATCAGTTATCAACAGAAACAAAGAGCTGTTGGAATTGATTTTGTTTTCTCTGTTAACATTGATAGAGACAGCCATTAAGAGAAGTGTGTTAACTCTAAGCATGCCTTTTCCACTTTTTTGGAAAACCATGGTCAACACTTGTGATGTCCAGTTTGGTTTTTACAGTTCTTCTCAATTCCAGAACTCATCACATGGACCAAGTGCTAAATTCCAGAGATGAGATGAGACCAGCTGGCCTTAATAGGAATTTGGCCAAGTGTGATATCAAGGAGCCCTAGTAAAGAGAAAGTACCACAGGGTTTGGAATCGTATCTGCAACAACCACGGATTCTGCCATCTGTGCACCCTTGTGTGCGGTCCACAAAATGATTTCAGTGATCATGCTCACTTGCATGCATGTGCCAGCCAATTAGTGTTTTATTGTGATGGTATTTAGCTCCCTTTCTCTCTCGTTGAGACTTGGCCAAAAGCACAATGTCTATGCTCCCTGCTGACCTTCGACCTTGTCTGGGAAAGAAGACTACCATTTCGATCGATGCTGTGAAGGACAATTAGCATTAAGTTACCACTTCCTAGCCATAGTGTTGGCATTAGCTTTAGTGGCTTAGTTTTTATTGTTTTTTTCTTTAATTCTTCACAATTCTTATTAAAAATCAGTGAAGAGTTCATCCACTTCTATGTTTCTGCTTCTGCACTTGTGTCATAACTGCGAACTTGTGTTAGCAAGTCTTTACCAACAAGAAAATGGACCTAGAGGGAGGACAGCTGACCTTGGCCCTGATACTTATTGGCCAGACAGGTGAGAAACTGCAGTCAGTTGAAGTTGCGTTGGGAGCAGTGACAGTAGGAGGACGACTGCTACTTTCAGAACAACAAGCCCGATCCAGACTGAGGTTCGTGAGGAGAAGCTGGAATCAGTAGAAGTGGGCTTAACCGACGCTTCTCATAGTTTGACAGCTACTTTCAGACCGGCATGCCCAGTACCAGCTGGAAGAACAGGTATCAGTCCTCACAGCAGCAGTTTAGCAGCTCACTGCAGACAACCCGAATCGGGCGGCAAAGATTACTGCTCCTGCTGACACAATTCAGCAGCCTCTAGCCACGTCAGTCGCACTCCAAGCATCTATCAGATCCTCCTCTTCAACAGTTTCAGCAACCCCAACCACTAATGCCCTATCATATCCACAGCTGTTCCAGAAATAAGTATTCCTTCACCACTCCAGTGACCCTGATGGCTGCAAGAATGTTATTACCCAGTGCAAGCTGACTTTTCAAACCCAGCCTGATTGGTTCAGTGACGAAGCATGTAAATGTGTATATGGTGAAACCTCTTAGATGGATACTCCACTCAGCCTGTTCAACACTCTATGAGAACAGGGTTCCCCTAGAGGCCAGTCTTTCCAATAATTTGTGGCTGAGTTCGAGAGAATGTTTGATCTTCCATTATGGGAGCAGGGGGCAGCCTACCAACTCCCGGACCTCCGCTAAGCGAAAGAGATAGTGAAGGACTATGCAGTAAAGTTACGCACTCTTGCAGTTGAGATGGGGTGGAACGAAAGATCCTCATCACTGCTTTCCAGCGTGGGCTGAGCTCGGGCTTGGCAAGAGTTTGCAGCGCAAAAGATAGTGTGGATGACGTGATAAATCTGAACGTTTGAATTGACAACTGGGCAACTGAGTGGCACGAAGAATGGATGCTCCAAGGTTCCTACTCTTTGGATCACCATCTGTCCTCACCCTTTCCCGCACCACCCAGTAACCAATCCGTGGTGGAGCTAGTGCAGGCGGGGCGCATGTTCCTATGTCAGGAGGAATGAGTTCAAAGCAGGAGAACAGGTTCCTGAATCTACTGTGGCGATCCATAGTCCCAAGCGCCCAGTAAAAGAGGTTATGTGTCAGCTGGAAGGGGTATTCTGACGGGTCGATTCTCTTTGCACGCATCGTCTGCAAATCAAGCAATGCTCCTAGCTTCCTCATGAGGATCCCAGACACATGAACTTTGTACATTTATTGACTCAATCTCTTTCAGTCATTTTCAATTTCTCCTTGCTACAGTTGGAGGTTCCCATCTGCTTCAAAAAGAACAATTATCCCAGTGCCCAAGAAGAGGCTCTGTCTTAATGACTGATCCAGTAGCACTCACATCTACAGTGATTAAATGCTTTGAGAAGTTGGTTATGGCTAGAATCAACAGCTGGCTCAGCAAGGACCTGAACCCACTGCAATTTGCCTATCTCTACAGTAGGTCTACAGCAGATGCAATCTCATTTGCTCTTTCGCAGGTTTGGATCACCTGGACAATACAAGTACCTATGTTGTTTATTAACTACAGCTCAGAGTTTAACACAATCATTCCTACAGTTCTGATCAAAAAGCTCCAAAGCCTGGGCCTCTGTACCTCCCTCTAGAACTGGATTTCACACTGACTACTCGGAAGACTACAATCTGGGCAGATTGGAAATAGCATCTCCACCTCACTGACAATCAACACTGGGTGCACTTCAGGGACTGCACTTCTCTCTCTACATCCATGACTGTGTGGCTAGGCACAGCAAAAAAGCCATCTATAAGTCTGCTGATGACACAACTATTGTTGGCAGAATTTCAGATGGTGATGAGAGGGCATAGAGGAGTGAAGTATATCAGCTAGTTGAGTGTGAATTTTGCATTCAGTGTCAGTAACCCCAAAGAGCTGATTGTGGACTTCAAAAAGGGTAAGATGAGGGAATGCACACCAGTCCTCATGGATCAGAACTGCAATTCCAAGTTCCTGGGTGGCAATATCTCTGAGGATCTCTCCTGAGCCTGACATATCAATGCAGCTACAAAGAAGCTATATTTCATTAGAAGTTTGAGGAGATTTGGTACGTCACCAAAGACATTCGCAAATTTCTACAGAGATACCGTGTAGAGCATTTTAATGGGCTGCATTGCCATCTGGTATGGGGTGGTGCTAATGCACAGGATCCAAATAAGCTTCAGAGAGTTGTAAACTTAGTCAGCTCCATCATGGGCACTAGGCTCCATAGTATCCAGAACATCTTCAAGGAGCGCTACCTCAAAAATGCAGCATCCATCATTAAGCACCCCCATCACCCAGGTCATGCCTTGTTCTCATTGCAACCATCAGAAAGGAGGCACAGGCGCCTGAAAACACACGCTCAATGATTCAGGAACAGCTTCTTCCCCTCTGCCATCCAATTTCTGAATGGACATTGAACCCAATGAACACCACCTCACTACTTCCTTAATTTTTATTGTTGCACTACTTAGTTGATTTAACTATTTAATATTTAGTAATTCACTTTTTTTTTATTATGTATCGCATTGTACTGCCGCCAGAAAGACGACAAATTCCATGACATATGCTGGTGATATTAAACCTGATTCTGATTCTGACTTGGGTGCAGCAGGGAACCTCATGGATATGTCTCCGGCTCAAAGTTGGAACGATCTGGCTCAACATTTGAGAGAGAATATCAATGTCAAGGCCTCTGGGCACCAGCAATATCCACCTTCCCACAAAACCCTTCCAACTTGTGCTAGGAGGGTGATTTGCCCGAACTGCCTCTGGTGCTCAGCCTTCCCTGGCTACCTCAACACAACCCAAGGATCAACCGGTCTCGAAAGGCACTCCAAGAGTGGGAACTGACACGTCTACCTACCTGTCTGGGTCCAGTTTAAGCCCTGTCAGCATATCCCCTCCTGTGCTAACTGTTAGTGTGGACTTGTCTGGCATTCCGGCTGAAAATGCTGGCCTTCTTGAGGTCTTCATTAAGAAAGCCACCTCTCTGCCTCCACACCAGTCATATGACTGCACCATTGACATCTTACCCAGTACTAGTCCTCCCCGGGATCCAGGATGCCCACACTTCATCTTTGCCCGTCCCACTTATGCCCAGAGCAAAACATCATGCCAGCTCACTGCAAGTCTGCTCTGACTGCTGCCTATGCCTCACGGCCCCTGGTCTCAACTCTCAGTGGATTTCAACACTGGTCTGCCCCCACCCGATAGAAACACTACCATTCTGATGGTTGAGAATCGATTCTCCAAGGCTGCCCACCACTGCTGTCCCTAAACTTCCATCGGCTTGTGAGACTTCTAGCCTCATGGTTTAGCAGGTGTTCAGGCTGTATGGCTTCCCTCAGGATATAGTGTCCGATTGAAGACCACAGCTCACGTCCCAATTTTGGAAAGCCTTCTGTTCTCTTGTGGGAGCCACAGCCAGTATCTCATCTGGTTTTCACCCCTAATCTAATGGCCAGACTGAGAGAGTGAATCAGATACTGGAAACAAAACTGCATTACCTTGTCTCTTCCAACCCCACATCCTAGAGCTTCCAACTGGTTTAGCAAAGATTGCCCATAATATCCTCCACTGGCACCCCTTTGAATGCCAAAAGAGATTCCAGCGACTGCTCTTCCCTGACCAGAAGACTGACAGTTCCTGCTGCAGAACAGTTGGTCCGGTACTACAAGCACGCATGGAGATGGGCCAGGGCTTCTCTACTGCATGTTTGGAAACAACACACCTGGCAGGCTGATCAGCTCTGCTGACAGGTGAGGACTCTCAGGCCAGGGGAGAAAGTCTGCCTGGGGATCTCTACTTGGAAGTTGGGGGCCACAAGTCGGCCCCATGCTACATGAGACCGTTCGTAATGGGAAACCAACAAGGTCTCATATAGATTGCCCCTACCTTCATCAATGAGGATTCATCCAGTGTTCCTTGTTTTCCAGCTCAAGCTGATGACTACCACCCCCCTGATCCAGTCACCTCCCCTCTCCCTCCTCCCTGACAGGTGGATGGGCCCCTGGTCTATTCTGTGCATCCCACCAGGTGTAGAGCAGGGTCCGGTATCTTATGGATTGGGAGCCAAATGGCCCTGAGGAACTTCCTTGGGTTCTGGCCCATGACACCCTGGACAAGTCGCTCATCCGGGACTTCAAGCGGGCACAGATCTCTGACGCCCCAAGAGCTGTGCCTAGGGAGGAAACACCCATCACAACCACAGATAGCCGCTTCGTCTGCGCACCCTCACAGGTGAGCCGTAGAACAGTTTCTCACAGGTGGAGCTGTAAAGCAGTTGTACTGATCTCTATGATACCATGCTTCCTGCTATCAGCTTCTTCAATTTGAAAGGATGTTGATCCAAAACATCATCTTGGTTTCTCTCCTCTCTCTTGGATCATTCCCTTGGATGCTCTCTGAATGACCTATCGAATGTTTCCAGCACTTTTTGGTTTTATATGAGATTATCAGGCTGACTGATTGAGAGTGCAGCCTAGATTACAACCAGTTGTAATCACCTGGCATGACCGAACAAGGGGAAGAAAAGAGCAGCCACATTCGCCACAACTTGTGAAAATACTCTGCTCAACTATCAGGCCTCGTCTCTGATCGTGACCGTGTTCTATTATGTCAATAGAACACAACTGTGTGTCAAATTATCCACAAACATGTTTACATTCCCATTTATAACTGGGCCTCCTTTGTAACCTCACCTGCATCTCCCTGTTCCAGTTTACAACTAGAATGTCTCTATTTACAGTATCTTTCATCACTGCTCATGTTCTGTCAACTCTCAGCTGCGTGTACAGACGACAGAGGCCCTTCCTGCTCTCTGATTTTTTTAACCAGATTATCCGGAATGAGAGCAAGTTTCTTTACTGCTCTGGCCCTGAGGGGAAAAGCCCTACAGGGTACTGGCTATATTTTGGATCTGGGCATTGCGTGTACAGTACCAGCCGTGTGTGTGTGTCTGTGTCTGTGTTTTAATCCCATTTTTATGTTTTCCCTGTTTCTTTTTCCATCTGTTATCCTACCTCCGCCTCCCATAAATAAGATATAGAAAAACAGGTAGAGATCTGCCTCCTATTGTGGTGGAGTGTATTTCTTGCCCTGCAGGTGTGTGTCAGTACAGGATGAATTCACGGACACTCACACTGGACATTATCTCAGAGACCCACCAGATCAAAGTCAGTCCGGATCGGGAGCAGCATCTCCAACACCATCACAGTGAGCACAGGGACCCCCCAGGGCTGTGTGCTCAGTCCACTGCTGTTCACTCTGCTGACCCACGACTGTGCTGCAACACACAGCTCGAACCACATCATCAAGTTCACCGATGACACGACCATGGTGGGTCTCCAGCAAAAACGACGAGTCAGCATACAGAGGGGAGGTGCAGCGGCTAACGGACTGGTGCAGAGCCAACAACCTGTCTCTGAATGTGAACAAAACAAAAGAGATGGTTGTTGACTTCAGGAGGACACGGAGCGACCACTCTCCGCTGAACATCGATGACTCCTCCGTAGAGATCATTAACAGCACCAAATTTCTTGGTGTTCACCTGGCGGAGAATCTCACCTGGTCCCTCAACACCAGCTCCATAGCAAAGAAAGCCCAGCAGCGTCTCTACTTCCTGCGAAGGCTGAGAAAAGTCCATCTCCCACCCCGCATCCTCACCACATTCTACAGAGGTTGTATTGAGAGCATCCTGAGCAGCTGCATCACTGCCTGGTTCGGAAATTGCACCATCTCAGATCGCAAGACCCTGCAGCAGATCATCTGGGTCTCTCTTCCTGCCATTAGAGACATTTACAACACACGCTGCATCCG
Organism: Mobula hypostoma; assembly: GCF_963921235.1. NCBI lineage: Eukaryota > Metazoa > Chordata > Chondrichthyes > Myliobatiformes > Myliobatidae > Mobula > Mobula hypostoma. The sequence goes on along the minus strand of NC_086111.1, from coordinate 60,942,570 downwards.
TAAAGCAAACAGCATTATGAAGGACCCTATGCACCCCTCATACAAACTCTTCTCCCTCCTGCCATCTGTCAAAAGGCATTGAAGCATTCAGACTCTCACGACCAGACTATGTAACAGTTTCTACCCCCAAGCCATCAGACTCCTCAATACCCAGAGCCTGGACTGACACCCACCTACTGCCCTCTACTGTGCCTATTGTCTTGTTTATTATTTATTGTAATGTCTGCACTGTTTTGTGCACGTTATGCAGTCCCGGGTAGGTCTGTAGTCTAGTGTAGTTTTTGTGTTGTTTTACGTAGTTCGGTGTAGTTTTTGTATTGTTTCATGTCACACCATGGTCCTGAAAAACGTTGTGTTGTTTTTACTGTGTACTGTATCAGCAGTTATGGTCGAAATGACAATAAAAAGTGACTTGACTTGACTTTACCCACCTCCGAATTTTTGTTTTGCCTTCTTTTGCCCCGCAGGAAGCAGAAAGCATTTTGTTGTAACGTTTCTCTGCCCAGAGTCTAAAAAGGCTCAGAGGTTTCCCCAGATTAAAGCTAAAAGGGATCTGTTTCACCTTTTGCCCTTGTTGTTGAAAGATGTGCCTGCCAAGACAGAGATGAGTGCTGTTGTACTTTATGCAAATGGCCCCACCTTCCACACTGAATGGAGCCCCTTTCTGTTTCAGCATGGACAGGCTGGCCGTTCAGTGTGGGAGGTGGGACTCTGGAGGATCTAGAGAATGCCACAGCATCTCTCAGGCCAAGACCTTTGATTTTTAAGAAAACTTTGGAAATCTCGTGCCAGAGTCTGCAAAGTTTCTGTCATTCCCAAGTCTTCTGTGCTATGCTAGCTGTGTAAATTTGTTCCGTATCATCCTGAAAAGATCTTGAAACAAAAGCACAAAGGGAGTTGTACATTAGCAGAGAGTTATACAGCACAGAAACAAGCCCTTCAGCCCATCTAGTCTGTGCCACTGTTATCCTGCCTAGTCCTATCGACCTGCACAGTCCTCCACAATCCATACTCCTCTCACCCATGAACTTATCAAAACTTCTCTTAGATGTTGCAATCAAACCTGCAACCCCCACTTCTGCTGGAAGCTCAGAGCACAGTGGCGCCACCCTCTGAGCGAAGAAGTTCCCACCCAGGTTCGCCTTAAATTTTTGATCTTTCACCTTTAACTTTTGACTTCTAGTTTCAGTCAAAGCCAGACTCAGTGGCTTGCATTTACCTTATCTCTGCCCTTGGTAATTTTGTATACCGAGAGGCTGATGATCTCTTCGTGGAAGTCCAGTCTCCACCGGAATCACTCCTATATTAGGATCAAGAAAATCATCACAGTCTGTACTTTCAGATGACAGGATGCCATGGAGAGGATGGGGTAAAGGGCATGGGTCCAAGGAAAAGAAGACAACCCTACAGATGGGCTGAGGATGAGGGTCAGCTGCTGGATAACAGGGCAAAGGGAACTTGTTGTTTCTCCCAAAGGTCTGCCACTCTCATACTTCTCAGTAGAGGCTGCGTGTTTAGGAAGTCATGCCCCAATAGCCAGGCTGCATTTTGTTGATGGTGGACATTGCAGCCATTTTATGCCAGTGACTGGAGTGAGTGCTGCGGGTGGCAGATGAGTTGCCAATCAAGACGGTTGTTGTTCCCTCCAACCCCTTGTGGTGCATCGGGCAGCAATCTTGCTGTTTCTTTAGCATTTGTCTGTTTTTTTAACAAGGCCGAGTTGCTAGCTCAACACTCAACCCAGCACGATGGGAAGCGTGCAAGGAGCCGGCCGGATTCGAACTCAAGACCACTTGTCTCGAAGTCCGGTGCAGATGCCACTACACCACCAGCCGGCAATCAAGTGAATGCTGTGTCCTTTACTAACCTAGTGCAGAGTTTGCCATCATTCCCCTAACATGCTATGTATTGCAGGTAGATAGGGCCATAAAGAAAGCTTTCGGCACATTGGCTTTCATAAATCATAAGAGACTTATGGGAGTACAAGAGATCAGATGTTGTGTTAAAGTTGAATGAGACATTGGTGAGGCCTAATATAGTGTGCAGTTTTGGTTGATGATGTAAATAAGATTGAAAGAGTACAAAGAAAAATTACAAGGATTTTGCCAGGTCTGGAGGACCGGAATTATACGGAAAGATTGAATAGGTTAGGACTTTATTCCTTGGAACATAGAAGATTGAGGGGAGATTTGATAGAGGTATACAAAATTATGAGGGATATAGATAGGGTAAATGCAAGCAGGCTTTTTCCACTGAGGTTGGGTGGGACTACAAATAGAGGTCATGGGTTAGGGGTGAAAGGTGAAGAGTTTAAGGAAGACCATGAGGGGAAACTTCTTCCTTTAGGAGGTTGTGTGAATGTGGAATGAGCTGCCAGCACAAGTGGTGCATGTGAACTCCATTTCAACACTTTTAAGAGAAGATCATATGGGTCCAGAGGGCTACGGACCCGGCACAGTTTGATGGGAGCAGGCAGTTTCAATGGTTTGGCACAAAATAGATGGGCCGAATGGTCTGGTTCAGTTCTGTACTTTTTTATGACTCTATAGAGGATAGGGAGATTAAATAGAACACCACAGGAGAGTACAGACCATTCGGCACAGAATGTTGTGCTGACCTTTTAACCTACTCTGAGATCCTACATAGCCAAACATTTTTCTATCATCCGTGTGCCTATCTAAGTGTTTCTTAAATGTCCCAAAATTACTTCCCTCTACCACTACCACTACCCCTGACAAGGAATTCCATGCACCTACCACTCTGTGTGAAGAACTTACCTCCAAGACCTTTGACCAGTGGCCAATCAGGACATCAGTTTTGAGGGGAGGGATCTTCATTCAGGTCCATTGCACGAGATAAAAGGCAGTAGTGGGTCAGTACAGTGAAAAAGAACTTTGACCAGTGACCAATCGGTGTTTGGAATTGATTTCCGGTAGTAGGAGAATTTAAGACCAGAGGACACAGTCTTAGAATAGAGGGGCGTCCTTTTAGGATGGAGATGAGGAGGAATTTCTTTAGCCAGAGAATGGTGAATCTGTGGAATTCTTTGCCACAGGCAGTTGTGGAGGCCAAGTCATTATGTATATTTAAGGCAGAGATTGGTCAGGGCTTGGAGGGAAGTGGGGAGAGAAAGGAGATTGGAGCTGAGAGGAAAATTGGATCAGCCGTGAAGAAATGATGGAGCATACTCGATGGGCCAAATGGCCTAATTTGGCTTCTATATCTTATGGTCATATTGTGGTCTTATGGTCTAATAATTTACTTTCCTCCAGTAATTTCCTAGAGATGATTGCATGTAGATGCAATCCATGAAAGGGGAAAAATAATTCATTGCATTTTAATAAGAGTGGCATAACATGCTGATATGAAGGTGAGTGTTGAATTTGTACTGCTTAGTTCTAAGTGCCTAGTTATATGGCATTAAAGCAGTTAGTAATGTTCAGTGGAGATTTACAAGGATGGGAAACCATAGTTATAAGAGAAGTGCACCAGAAGTGAGTACTTCCATTAAGAAATCGATTGAGTAAATGGAGAAAGATTGTTTCCTCTAGTTTGGGATTCGGTGATAAGGAGTCATTAATTTGAAATTATTACTCAGAGCGAGTTGAGAGGTTGAAAAATGTCTTTGTAGAAGGAGATTTGGAAGCATTGATTGCTTTTCTCCTGAGCGGCCAAGTCCAGATCTAAGAATTTAATGGAAGAGTCGCAAAGGGAGAATGTCTCATGTGGGTGGGGTCTTTGATTACTGAGGCAGCGAGGAGCACAGACAGAGAAATAAAGTGGAGGCTGGTTCCTGTGATGTGCTGAGCTGTGTCCACAACTCTCTGCAGTTTCCTGTGGCCACGTGGAAGAGCAGTTGCCAAGCCACTGCATCCAAACGGAATGTTCTCTGTGATGCATTGATAAAAATTGCTAAGAGTTGATGGGGACATGCTGATTTTGTTAGCCTCCTGAGGAAGCAGAGGCATTGGTGAGTGTTCTTGGCTAGGAGATCAAAGTGGTTGGACCACAGCTCTTGATGATGTTCACACCTTGGAACTTGATGCTCTTAACCCTCTCAACCTCAACACCATTGATGTAGGCAAGGATATGTGCACTGCCTCCCAATCTGAAGTCAACGACAAGCTCTTTTGTTGACATTGAGGGAAAGGTTGTCTTCATGTAAGAAGTTACTAAGATCTCCATCTCCTTCCTGTGCTCCAATTCAGCAGTAGTTGGGATGCAGTCTACCACAGTGGCATGATCTGCAAACTTGTAGATGAAGTTAAGGCAGAATCTGGTCACACAGTTCATCAGAGAGTAGAATAAGGAACTGAGAACAGAACCTTGTGGAGCACCAGTGTTTGGAATAATCCTGGCAGAGATGGTCCTATTAAAGCACATGGGAACACAAGCTGATGCAGGGAGAGGTTAAAGATGTCTTCAAATACCCTGTCAGTTGATCCACAGAGGGTCTAATGACACAGCCAGGGACACGGTCTTGGTCCAGAGTTTTTCATGGGTTTACCCTCCAGAAGACCCACCTTACATCTGCAATGGTGACTGAGTGGCTGAGTGAGCAGAGATTTGACGGTCATTTGATTCTTCTGGTTTACTGCTCATTAACCTGTCCTACTTCCCATCCTAGCACAGAAGTTGCCTTGTCCACACACACACACACACACACACACATTTTTAAAGCTTGCTTTACCTCACACTTTTCCCAGCCCTGATGAAGAGACCTGTGAACGCGATTCTTTGTCCTTCTCTCCAGAGACCTCCTGGACACACAGTATTTCGAAGGAGCAAAGGAAAAGGAGGTGAATTCATCAACAGGATGGGCAATGGTGAAATTGTGGAGAAACACATAACAGTGGCTGACTTTTAGAGTGACATGTGGTTTGATGGACAAAGGGTAAGAGGAATCCTAATTAAGTGAAAACAAAATCCAAGAGCTCCACAGACATCAAAGCTAAAATTGGCTCAGTCAGGGAGAGAGATAGAAGAGGGTATCAAAGAAACACACATAAAGCTGCTCATGCAATCAAAGCTTAGAAATTTGCCTATAAAGCAGAAACCAAGTCTAAACCTGCACAGGTAATTAAATGGAATCTGAGCAGCCACTGTTTAAACAGCAGTATCATTAATATAGTGTCCTCCTGACTGAAGTTGCAGACAGTTACACACAGAAAGGAATCACATGAAACCCTTGAAGAAAGATAATTCTTCTGTCGGGAAAATGTGTACACCCCGCCCACTCACCTGGAGCAGGCATGAGGGGAACACTCAGAACCAGCCAAGGAACTGAGTCACCAAATCGTAAGGGCAAGGGTAAGGATCTGGTCGCTTTCATGATTGTTGATTAAGGTAAACTAAATGATTCACTCATAATTAAATCATGATTGAATTTTTAAAAATAATTCCTTACAAAAAGTAAGTGAATTTTGTTATAATTTTATTACTAGTGGACTCTTCTGATGAATGTATGTTAAGATCTTGGAATAAAGAGAAAGGAAGCATGGGGTTATATTGTATACACTTCCCTACATTGTAATACTGTGGGGTTAAACATCAATTGACATATTTCTCATATATTTCCTTGTAGTCAAGGAAGAGACTAGCTCCCAAAGTAATTCTGCTTAATTTCCTGCAACATACTCTCTCTCAGATCTCCATCAATTGTCCTCAATATTCCCGTCACCAACACTAAGTGCAATTTACAGCAGTCAGTAAGCCTGCCAGCTTATCTTCAGGATGTGGGGGGAAAGCAGAGCACACGAGGGAACCAAGCAGTCACAGTGAGAACATTCAATCTCCACACTGCAGTTACTATTGTGCCTGGTCTGCAGGAGCTGTGAGGTAGCAACGTTAATACAGGATTTCCCAGTGGTTACTCATTTCAGGTTGTGGTCACTCATTCCCACTCCGAGATGTCAGTCCGCGGCCTCCTCTACTGTTATGATGAGGCCACACTCGGGTTGGAGAAGCAGCAGCTCATATTCTGTCTGGGCAGCCTTCAACGTGATGGCATGAACATCGATTTGTCAAACTTCTGGTAATTTATTCTCCCTCCTCCTTCTGTCTGTTTCCAATCCTCATTCTGACTACCCTCTTACCCCTTCTCTTCTCAGCTGCCCATTGCCTCCCTTTGGTGCCCCTCCTCCTTCCCGTTCTTCCATGGTCCACTGTCCTCTCCAATCAGATTCTTTCATCTTCAGCCCTATACCTCTTCTTACTATCACCTCCCAGCTTCTTACTTCATTCCTTTTCCCCAGCACTCCAACTTCACCCTCACTTGGTTCCACCTATCACCTTCCAGCTTGTACACTTTCCCCTCCCCCACCTTCTTTTCCTGGCTTCTTCCCTTTCCTCTCCAGTCTTGACATGGCAGTTTATTCCACTCCATCCATTCTACCTGACCAGCTGAGTTCCTCCAGCACTTTGTGTGTGTTACTCAATGTTTCAACATCTATAGAATCTTTTGTTTTTAACAGTAATGCTGTATCACTGTGCTTTCCAGCTCCTGTGATATGCTTTCAAGATTCAAAATTGGTTATTGTCATATGTCAGTTCATTTGTTCTTTACATGGCGTGTCTTATGACGTGGGCGATCATTGTCTTTCCATGACAATGATTGCTGTTGGCATATTTTTCTACAGAAGTAGTTTGCCATCGCCGCCTTCTTGGCAGTGACTTTACAAGATGGGTGACCTCCCCCCGCCCCCCAGTCGTTATCAATACTCTTCAGAGATTATCTGCCTGGCGTCAGAGATGGCATAACCAGGACTTGTGATATGCACCAGCTGCTCAAGTGACCATTAACAATCTGCTCCCATGGCTTCACATGACCCTGATCGGCGGGGGGGGGTGGGGGGAGGGGGTGCTAAGCAGGTGTTACACCTTGCCCAAGGGTGACCTGCAGGCTAGCAGAGGGAAGGAACACCTCACACCTCCTTTGATAGAGACATGTCTCCACCCCACAACCCTCATATGTAAGAGAGAACAAAATGATTTTTACTGTGGAATTGATGCAGTATAAGAAGCACAGTAAGCATAAAGAACACAATAAATATAAATACATAAGGTTAAATTACAGTGTCTATAAAAAGTATTCATTCCCCTGGGAAGTTTACATGTTTTATTGTTTTACAACGTTGAATCACAATATATTTAATTTGGCTTTTTTTGACACTGATCAACAGAAAAAGAGTCTTTTGTGTCAAAGAAAAAAACAGATCTCTACAAAGTGATCTAAATTAATTTCAAATATAAAACACAAAATAATTGATTGCATAAGTATTCACACCTCCTCCCCACCCCTTTAATATGACACACCAAATCATCACTGGTGCAGCCAATTGGTTTTGGAAGTCACATGATTAGTTAAATAGAGATCACCTCCAGATCTCCAAAGGAGAGACAGGATGTTTCAATTGATTCTAGTAAAAATACATCTGTATCTGGAAGGTCCAACTGCTGTTGAGTCATATCTTGGCAAAAACTATACCATGAAGTCAAAAGAACACTCCAGACAACTCACATGAAAAGGTTATTGAAAAACACAAGTCGGGAGATGGATACCACCATAAGACATAGGAGCAGAATTAGCCCATTGAGTCTGCCCCACCAATCATGACTGATCCTAGACCCCACTCAACCCCATAGACCTGACTTCTCGCCATATCCTTTTCTTCCCCTGACTGATCAGGAAACTGAAGCAAGAACATTTCCAAGTCACTGAATATTTAAGTCAATCATCAAGGAATCGAAAGATTATTGGACAGCTGTAAGCCTACCAAAAGTAGACTGTCCTCAAAAGCTGAGTGACCATGCAAGAAGAGGACTAGGGAGGGAGGTCACCAAGAGACCTATAACAACTCTGGAGGAGTTACAAGTTTCAGTGTCTGAGATGGAGAGACTACGCATACAACAGCTGTTGCCCAGGTGCTTCACCAGTCACAGCTTTAAGGGAGTGTGGCAAAGAGAAAGCCACTGTTGGGGAAAAAAAAATTCACATGAAATCTCTAGAGTTTACCAGAAGGCATGTGGGAGACTCTGAAGTCAGCTGGAAGAAGCTTCCATGGTCTGATGAAACCAAAATTGAGCTTTTTGGCCAGTAGACTAAATGCTATGTTTGGTGTAAGCCAAACACTGCACTTCATCAAAAACACATCATCCCTACTGTGAAGTGTGGCGGTGGCTGCATCATGCTGTGGGGTTGCTTCACTACAGTAGGGCCTGGAAGGTTTGTGAAGGAAAATGATAAAATGAATGCAACAAAATACAGGGAAATCCTGATGCTGTCTGCAAGAGAACTGCGATTTGGTAGAAGATTTGTTCTCCAGCAAGACAATGACCACAAGCATAAAGCCAAAGCTACATAGGAATGACTTAAAAACAACAAAGTTAATATTCTGGAGTGGCTAAGTCAGTGTCCAGACCTCAATCTAATCGAGAAATTGCGGCTGAACTTGAAAAGGGCTGTACGCTCATGATCCCCATGCAATCTGACAGAGCTTGAGCAGTTTTGTAAAGAAGAATGGGGAAAAATTGCAGTGTCCAGATGTGTAAAGCTGATAGAGACCTATCCACACAGACTCAAGGCTGTAATTGCTACCAAAAGTGCATCTTCTAAATACTAAATTGAAGGGGGTGAGTAATTATGCAATCAATTATTTTGAGTTTTTTATTTGTAATTAATTTAGATCACTTTGTAGAGATCTGTTTTCACTTCGACAAGAACGAGTCTTTTTCTGTGGATCAATGTCAAAAAAGCCAAATTAAATCCACTGTGATTCACTGTAAAGCAGTAAAATATGAAAACTTCCAAGGTGGTGAATACTTTTTACAGACACTGTATATACATGACTGATAGTATCTACGTAAAGTGATTAGAATCAGAATCGGGTTTACTGTCACTGGCATATATCATGTAATTTGTTGTACAATGCAATAAATGATAATAGACTGTAAATTACAGTAAGAAGTATAAATATTAAAATGCTAAATTAAATAAGTAGTACAAAAAAGAGAAAAAAAGTAGTTAGGTAGTTTTCTCGGGTTCAATGTCCATTCAAAAATCAGATGGCAGAGGGGAAGAAGCTGTTCCTGAATCATTGAATGTGTGCCTTCAGGCTCCTGTACCTCTTCCCTGATGGTAACGATGAGAAGAGGGCATGCCCTGGGTGATAAGGGTCCTTAATGATGGAAGTGGTACTCGGTACATGAGTATCTGTACATAAAGTGACCGACAGGAAGTCATAAAGATGTGGTGGTGGGGTGGTGGGGTGGATTAATGGGTGGAAGGATTCATCAGCCTGATGGCTCGAGGGAAGTAATTGTGTTTGAGTATGGTGGTCCTATTATGGATGCTATTTATGATGGGAATGGGACAAACATTCCATAAATTGGGTGGGTGTGATACCTCATGATATTCCTGGCTATTTTCCAGCACCTTTCTGCATATCTGTCCTTGATGGTGGGTGGGCTGGTGCCAGTATTGCGTTGGGCAGTTTTAGTCGCCTGTTTTAGAGGCCTCCTGCCCACCGCTGTGCAGTTTCTGGACCAGGGAGTAATGCAGCATGTTAGGATGTTCTCCACTGCACATCTGTAGAAGTCCTTGAGTACTGATGTGCAGAGTCCAAGTCCCTTCAGCCTCCTCAGAAAGTGAAGGCGTGGGTAAGCTTTCTTGACTGTATAGGATGTGTTCTGGGACCAGGGCGGGTTTTATGAAATGTGCACACCCGGGAGTAAGATCCAGAGTAAGTGGAATGATTCATAATTGCAAATATTCCCCACTTATTGTTAGTGAAAGAATGGAAGGGATAACACAGCTGGGCTCACTCAGCCTCTGAAAAAGCTAATCACAAAGAGGTCACTTCATCTCACTCTCTGCACACACAGTTTGCTTTGTGAAGTATCACCTCGGGCTTCACAGAGAACAGCCCTGGCTAAGTGAAGTTTTGTAGTGAAGAGGCTTTTATGAGTCATTTCGATAGGCACATGAATGTGAGGAAAATGGAGGGATATGAACATTGTGTAGGTAGAAGGGCTTAATTTTTGACATACTTTTCAGGTGATTCGGCACAACATTGTGGGCTGAGGGGCCTGTTCCTATGCTGTACTCTTCTATGTTCTAGCTTTAGACTCACCCACTTGAGGAAAATGTCCAGCTTAGCCCAACGGCCAGGCTCTATCTGACAAAGGACACACCGAAACCCAAGACAAGCTTCCAAGTTACAAGACTATAAGACCCTAAGATATAGGAGCAGAAGTAAGCCATTAGGCCCATCGAGTCTGCTCCGCCATTCAATCATGAGCTGATCCAATTCTTCCAGTCATCCCCACTCCCCTACCCTTTGATATCCTGGCTAATCAAGAACCTATCTATCTCTGCCTTAAATACACCCAATGATCTGGCCTCCACAGACGCACATGGCAACAAATTCCACAGATTTACCAACCTCCGACTAAAGTAATTTTTCTGCATCCCAGTTCTAAAAGGATGTCTTCAATCCTGAAGTTGTGCTCTCTTGTCCTAGAATCCCCTACCATGGGAAATAACTTTGCCATATCTAATCTGTTCAGGCCTTTTAACATTCGGAATGTTTCTATGAGATTCCCCCTCATTCTCCCGAACTCCAGGGAATACAGCCCCAGAGCTGCCAGACATTCCTCATACAGTAACCCTTTCATTGCTGGAATCATTCTTGTGAATCTTCTCTGAACCCCCTCCAATGTCAGTATATCCTTTCTAAAATAAGGAGCACAAAACTGCACACAATATTCCAAGTGTGGTCTCATGAGTGCCTCATAGAGCCTCAACATCACATCCCTGCTCTTATATTCTATACCTCTAGAAATGAATGCCAATATTGCATTTGCCTTCTTCACAACTGACTCAGCCTGGAGGTTAACCTTTAGGGTATCTTGCACAAGGACTCCCATGTCCCTTTGCATCTCTGCATTTTGAATTCTCTCCCCATCCAGATAATAGTCTGCCCGTTTATTTCTTCCAAAGTGCATGGCCATACACTTTCCAACATTGTATTTCATTTGCCACGTCTTTGCCCAGTCCCCTAAACTATCTAAGTCTCTCTGCAGGCTCTCTGTTTCCTCAACACTACCTGCTCCTCCACCTATCTTTGTGTCATTGGCAAATTTAGCCACAAATTCATCAATACTGTAGTCCAAATCATTGACATACAATCTAAAAAGCAGCGGTCCTAACACCATCCCCTGTGGAACTCCACTGTAACCATTAGAGATTCCATTAGTTTTTTTGTTTGGAATGTGTTTATTTTTCAGATTAAACAGCCCTCCATAGAGGAACCTAGAGAAAAATCCAACTGAAACAATTCTCTCTGTACAGATGCTGACTGACCCACAGAGAGTTTCAGATATTTTCTGTTTTTATTTCAGATTTCCAGATTTTGAAGTATTTAATTCCAGACAGATACATACTCTGTACTGACACTTGTACTGCAAGAATAGCATTTGGAACAAGGAAGGCAGATGAGGAAATCCATGGTCTATGAGAACATAAATTTACAGTCATGCGAATAGGCTACGCCACATTATTTAGAAACAGAAGAGTGATTGAATATTACTAATTAATTACCCACAACCCCCTTCATTTGCATTTGCCTCATAACATCTGAGCAAAAATCCCAGAAGTGAATTTGGGCTTGACCACTCTCTGAGTAAAAAACTTTCCTCTAATATACCTCTTGAACTTCCCACCCCTTACCTTAAAGCCATGTCCTCTTGTATTGAGCAGTGGTGCCCTGGGGAAGAGGCACTGGCTGTCCACTCTATCTATTCCTCAATATCTTGTACACCTCTATCATGACTCCTCTCATCCTTCTTCTCTCCAAAGAGTAAAGCCCTAGCACCCTTAATCTCTGATCATAATGCATACTCTATAAACAAGGCAGCATCCTGGTAAATCTCCTCTGTACCCTTTCCAATGCTTCCACATCCTTCCTATAGTGAGGTGACCAGAACTGGACACAGTACTCCAAGTGTGGCCTAACCAGAGTTTTATAGAGCTGCATCATTACATCGCGACTCTTAAACTCTATCCCTCGACTTATGAAAGCTAACACCCCATAAGCTTTCTTAACTACCCTGTCTACCCGTGAGGCAACTTTCAGGGATCTGTGGACATGTACCCCCAGATACCTCTGCTCCTCCACACTACCAAGTATCCTGCCATTTACTTTGTACTCTGCCTTGGAGTTTGGCCTTCCAAAGTGTACCACCTCATACTTCTCCGGGTTGAACTCCATCTGCCACTTCTCAGCCCACTTCTGCATCCTATCAATGTCTCTCTGCAATCTTTGACAATCCTCTACACTATCTACAACACCACCAACCTTTGTGTCATCTGCAAACTTGCCAACCCACCCTTCTATCCCCACATCCAGGTCGTTAATAAAAATCAGAAGAAGTAGAGGTCCCAGAACAGATCCTTGTGGGACACCACTAGTTACAATCCTCCAATTGGAATGTAGTCCCTCCATGGAGTATGCTGGAGATGCTGACTCACACTGCTGAACGGGATCATCATCTACTCTCAGGTCAGTTGCTGGTTTATTTTTTCTTGCTGTTGCCCAGATGTGATTACTTTGACTTTTGCACAACTTTTTAAGGGTCAAGAGGAGAGTTGCCCTGGTACTGACTTACTTTTATTTCAATAATTTAATATCAATAAATTAATACCTACCATCTGTACTTGACTTGTTGCCTGTGATTATGAAGTCCATGGACGCGATGTTGGAGGAACTCAGCAGGTCAGGCAGCGTCTATGGAAACGGGTAAACAGTCGACACTTCAGGCAGAAACCCTTATTCGGTCCTGAAGTGTCCCAGCCTGAAACATCCGTAGATGCTGCCTGACCTGCTGAGTTCTTCCAGCAGTTTGTGTGTTGCTCTGGACTGCCAACATCTGCAGATTTTCTCCTGCCATGTGTTCACTTCTTTAGTATCATACTGCAGTCTGCCACTGCCTAGAGTGACTGGAAGTGTGGATGTGGAGAGGACTACGAGGTAGTAAATATGAGTGTGTACATCAGACAGAAGGGGCTTAACTAGTTCTCATCCCCATCACTGAAGAATTAAGTGAATGTTAGCTGTGAACAATCCTTCTCGAAGTACCCATATGTGCTTAAGGTTTCTCTTTAACCTTATCACATGTTCTGTAAAAGGTACATAAATGTACATTCAGTCTTTACTAGTTTGTGGTGATCAGTGCATGTTTTACTCCAGGGGAAATGGCACTAAATACTAAAAAATGGGAATGAGTAATTTTGGGGCACTGGACTTGTCCTGTTGTGGGACAGATCCCCCTGCAACAGTATCTGCACAATGTTACTAGTATATTGGAGCAACAACCACAAAATGCTGGCCGGGCAGCATCTAATATAGACTGTACTTTCTCCATAGATGCTGCCTGACTTGCTGAGTTCCTCCAGCATTTTCTGTGTGTTGCTTGAATTTCCAGCATCTGCAGATTTTCTCTTGCTAGTATATTGGAGTTTGGCTTGATAGGGGATAATGTAGAGGTTTATGGCAGGTGAGTGGGGAAAGGAATCAAATTAATTTTGTTTAAAATATTAGTACTACCTGTATATGAAGCAAGCACTCTCACTATTTTAGAGATCCCTGCAGCCGTAATAGAAAACCTGCTACCTCGGTGCACTATTCAACTTGACTTGGGCAAGAAGAAGAAGGGGAACGGTGAGGAGGAGGACTAGGTGTGAGGTTTCTACTACTCGAGTTACTCACTCGACAACAGCACGAGCCACAATGACCTGTGTTACCTTTGAGGGGAGACAAACAGGCTCCTCTCTCTTTCTGATTAGCTTCAGGTCACCTCTGATTGTGTGTGTGTGTGTGTGTGTGACCTCCTCAACAGACAGGAACTTCATTAACAGTCCTCATTGTGTGTGTGTGTGTGTGAGACTTCCTTCAACAGAGAGGAATGTACGTCACTTCATTAACCAGTCTTGTTTAGGCTCTTGTAATTAAAGATCTGGGCGGGCTGGTTGGTGTAGTGGCATCAGCACTGGACTTCGAGGAGGATGGTCCTGAGTTTGAATCCGGCCGGGGCCCAACCTGGGTGGCAGCAGTATCTTTGCGGAAGAACGTCTTGGCAGTCCACTTCCGTATCTTGCCATGAAAACCCTACAGACAACTAAACTATCTGTAGTGTTGTCACGGGTCGACAGCAACTCGACGGCACGCACCAACAACAGCAATTAAAGATCCAACAGATGTGTGTAGACTGTACGATATGGATGTGATCCCAGGTGCATTAAAGTCAAATTGAAGGAGGCAAAGGAAATATGATCCCTGACTACAGAAAAAGTGCTGATGGGTAGGGCAGTGATGGGTTGAGCAGTGGCTGAGAGAGGTGATGAAAATGAGATTTGAAGCATCCATGGACCTTGCTAACTCTTGTGAAATTACCATCATTACATTGTATTCTTTGGGCAGTACTCCTTATGTTAACTCTGCAGTGATTGGCTCCCTTTCCCTGTCAGTCACTGGAAAGACACCCTCCCCCACCTCCCACTCCCCTCCCCCATGAGGGAAAAGGACATTCCATCTCCACCAACTCCTCCAGTGACTGAGGTACTTCCACTCCACCACCCCCCCCCATCCCATGCTCAGCCAGACTTGTTCATCTCCAAGGTCAGAGTCCTCATATCATGAAAGGAAGCCATGGTGGTTGGTGGAGATGTTCCACTGACTGGGATTAAAGAGCAGATTCATTTGGGGAGGAGCACCCCAGCGCCTGCTTCATTGGCAACACTCCTCCCCTTTTTTTGGGAGCAGGTTCACTTTAATTTGTACAGACTCCCTTTCAGCAGTGAGATATTGGACCAGCTGCTGATGGGAGCAGCCAATACATGGCACTTGGCAACATGCTGCCAATGTTATAATCAGTGGGCAGTACGAGGAAGCCTGATGGGTGTACCCCGCTCCAGAAACGAGAATTAATTGCATGTTGCGTGTTCAGCTCGGTGTTTGAGGGAGAGCTCACCAAATTATGGCCCGAGGACCCAGAATGATTAAACTTATTGCTCACAGACATCCAACCTATTCGCCCCTTCAAATACTGTACTCACTACACAGAGAATGGAAATCTGGAGACAGTTCCCAAAATTTGATATTGGCAACATTTTCCTCTCATGTTACCAAAGAAAATAGTTGCTATTTTCAGTTAAATTGGCTATTTTTGATCCACCCACAACAATCCCTGTTTTACAATGTTTAACATATATTAGCACATCCCAGCCTTGGGCGAAATGGCATAAGAGATTAGAACTTGAGAGGGGCAGTGATTATCTCTCCTGTGTAGCTTGGCTGACTTCCCATAATTGGATAGTCTTTAACAATTACAGTGTAACTATCACTCTGTTTAACGCTTTGCAAAAATAACTCTTTTCTATTCAAAATGCTTTTTTATTGCTGATTTTGTTTTAATGACTTATTTTCCCGTATCACAGTATCTAGAATACAACTCTTCCAAGATAAAAGTCACTGTGGTTACATGTAATGTCCTTAGCCTTTATGAACAGTACAATATTAAAGAAATATCAACCAAATAGCAGAGGAATGACACGAGCTTGCCTTATGCTGTTAGCATAGAAACAGAGTGAGTGGTATCAGATTGGCAAAGAAGTCTGAGGAGATTTGACCTGTCACCAAAGGCACTCGCAAATTTCTACAGAGGTACCATGAAGAATAGTCTAACTGGCTGCATCACCATCTGGTATGGGGCGGGGGGCACTGCGCAGGATCGGAATAAGCTACAGAGAGTTATAAACTTAGTCAGCTCCATCATGGGCACCAGTTTCCATGGTGTCCAGGACATCTTCAAGGAGCAATGCCTCAAAAGGAGGCCATCCATCATTGAGGACCCCCACCACCCAGGACATGCCCTCTTCTCATTGCTACCATCAGGAAGGAGGTACAGGAGCCTGAAGGCACACACTCTGCGATTCAGGAACAGCTTCTTTCGCTCTGCCATCTGATTCCTGAATGGACATTGAACCCATGAACACTACCTCAGTACTTTCTTATTTCTATTTTTGCACTATTTATTTAACTATAATGGTAGTGGGTAGTGGCTCCATATGTCACTACTACAGGGCGTGACGACCCTGCCTTACGTGATTCCCGGGCTCGGCTGGCTCCGGCTGACAGTACCCGGTATGGGCCCCTATCCAGGGTTACGGAGCCCACTGCCTTGTGGGTATCTTCAGGAGAAGAGAAGGCTAAGGAGAAAACCCTACACAAATCCGGAGTGGAGCCCCTAAGGCGGTTGGATGACGTATCACGTCACCTCCTGGCAGCTCCTGCAGCCAAGCTGATGCCAAATGTACTGCTTCGCATTCCTTTGGACCAGATCCGCAAGGCTGAGAGGGGGATCTTGATGTCTGGGCAGCCCAGGATCTCCATATTCATCGCCCAGGTCTGCGTCCCGAGGGCGCATCCATTGTCTACTTAGACAGACGGAGCCATTAATTAATTCATTAATTTAACTATAATATATTTGCACTCTCTCTAACTCGTTTTTTTCTCTATTATTATGTATTGCATTGTACTGCTACTGCAAAGACAAAAATTTCATGACATAGGCATGTGATATTAAACCTGAACATTGGCAGACAACCATCAAGCACCTCTGCATTCAGCTATAGAACAGCCCTGATAGCCGCCAAGTTGTCTGGATGCCTGTCGTAAAGTTGGGAAGAGTGATTGACATCAGGGCAAGTAATTCTTCTATAAAAGGAGAAGCTGAAATGCTGAGTCTTTTTTTGTCAATTATATCTATAAAATTTGAATAAACATCATTACAATCTCATCTCTGCATGTAACAGTGTCCCTGACCATAAAGCCCAGTTTTCACTTACCCCTCCCGCACCCAGATACAGGACCTGCATTTCTCCAGCTCCAGCATTGTGGGCACCCTGGATCTCTAGTGTGCATCATTGTTGGATGTGTCTTCAGCTAACTGGATCCCAAGTGCAGAAATGTGTCCCCCATAACTCCTGTCTTCCTTTCCCTTTTCCTTCAAAGTTAAAATCAAACTATGTATGTTGTGTATTTAATATTCCAATAATATTTTAGTAATCTTATTAAGTGTTCTTGTTCATTTCAATAATTCATTACAGTTTATATGTAAAAATACATTAATTGTATACAACATCTGCATTTACTAAGGAAACTGGCATGAAGTCTATGGAATTAAGGGAAACAAGTACTGAGATCATGGAAACGGTACAGATTGAAAAGGAGGAGGTGCTTGCTATCTTGAGGAAAATTAAAGTGGATAAATCCCCAGGACCTGACAGGGTATTTCCTCGGACCTTGAAGGAGACTAGTGTTGAAATTGCAGGGGCCCTGGCAGATATATTTAAAATCTTGGTGTCTATGGGTGGGGTGCCGGAGGATTGGAGAAAGGCTCATGTTGTCTGTTGTTTAAAAAAGGATCGAAGAGTAATCCGGGAAATTATAGGCCGATAAGTTTGACGTCGGTAGTGGGTAAGTTATTGGAGGGAGTACTAAGAGACAGAATCTACAAGCATTTGGATAGACAGGGACTTATTAGGGAGAGTCAACATGGCTTTGTGCGTGGTAGGTCATGTTTGACCAATCTATTGGAGTTTTTTGAGGAGGTTACCAGGAAAGTGGATGAAGGGAAGGCAGTGGATGTTGTCTACATGGACTTCAGTAAGGCCTTTGACAAGGTCCCTCATGGGAGGTTAGTTAGGAAAATTCAGTCGCTAGGTATACGTGGAGAGGTGGTAAATTGGATTAGACATTGGCTCAATGGAAGAAGCCAAAGAGTGGTAGTAGAGGATTGCTTCTCTGAGTGGAGGCCTGTAACTAGTGGTGTGCCACAGGGATCAGTGTTGGGTCCATTGTTATTTGTCATCTATATCAATGATCTAGATGATAATGTGGTAAATTGGATCAGCAAATTTGCTAATGATACAAAGATTGGAGGTGTAGTGGACAGTGAGGAAGGTTTTCAAAGTTTGCAGAGGGATTTGGACCAGCTGGAAAAATGGGCTGAGAAATGGCAGATGGAGTTTAATGCAGACAAGTGTGAGGTATTGCACTTTGGAAGGACAAACTAAGGTAGAACATACAGGGTAAATGGTAAGGCACTGAGGAGTGCAGTAGAACAGAGGGATCTGGGAATACAGATACAAAATTCCCTAAAAGTGGCGTCACAGGTAGATAGGGTCATAAAGAGAGCTTTTGGTACATTGGTCTTTTTTAATCAAAGTATTGAGTATAAGAGCTGGAATGTTATGATGAGGTTGTATAAGGCATTAGTGAGGCTGAACCTGGAGTATTGTGTTCAGTTTTGGTCACCAGATTACTGGAAGGATATAAATAAGGTTGAAAGAGTGCAGAGAAGGTTTACAAGGATGTTGCTGGGACTTGAAAAACTCAGTTACAGAGAAAGTTTAGATCGGTTAGGACTTTATTCCCTGGAGCGTAGAAGAATGAGGGGAAATTTGATAGAGGTATATAAAATTATTATGGGTATAGATAGAGTGAATGCAAGCAGGCTTTTTCCACTGAGGCAAGGGGAGAAAAAAACCAGAAGACATGGGTTAAGGGTGAGGGGGGAAAAGTTTAAAGGGAACATTAGGGGGGGCTTCTCCACACAGAGAGTGGTGGGAGTATGGAATGATCTGCCAGATGAGGTGGTAAATGCAGGTTCTTTTTTAACATTTAAGAATAAATTGGACAGATACATGGATGGGAGGTGTATGGAGGGATATGGTCCGTGTGCAGGTCAGTGGGACTAGGCAGAAAATGGTTCAGCACAGCCAAGAAGGGCCAAAAGACCTGTTTCTGTGCTGTAATTTTTCTATGGTTTCTATACATCATCTTGTTACCACGTGATACGTTCGTGTCTCGCTTAAAATAAAGATGAAGTTACACTCGCATTCTCAGACTCCCTGTCTCCTTTGAATTAGTTGAATGTTTTGAAGTTACAAAATGTAACAATGTATAAGTCACCTTGAGATTCATCTTCTTGCAGGTATATATAGGAAAATAAAGAAATAACTATAGAATTCATGAAAAACTACACACAACAAAGACTGACAAGTCAATATGCAGAAGAAGATAAATCATGCAAAAAAATTAAAAGCAAAGTAAATAAATAATACTGAGAATGAGGCATAGAGTCCTTGAAAGTGAGTCTATGGGTTGTGAAGTCAGATTAGCACTGAGGTGAGTGTAGTTATCCATGTTGATACAGGAGCCTGACGGTTGTAGGATAATAACTGTTCTTCAATGTGGTGGTGTGAAATCTAAGACTCCTGTCCCTCCTGCCTGATGGTAGCAATGAGAAGAGAGCATGGCCTGGATGGTGGGGGTCCTCGATGGTGGATGGTGCTTTCTTGTAGCAGTGTTTCTTTGCCTCACAGGTACCAGGGTCTGGGATGTTTCTGATTGCATCCACGATATCCTGAAATGGGGAAGTGAACAGCCAGAGGTCGTGGTACATATTGGTACCAACGACATAGGTAAGAAAAGGAGGAGGTCCTGAAAACAGGCTACAGGGAGTTAGGAAGGAAGTTGAGAAGCAGAACCTCAAAGGTTGTACTCTCAGAGTTATTGCCTCTGCCACGCCACCGTGAGTATAGGAATAGAGTGAGGTGGAGGATAAATGCGTGGCTGAGGGATTGGAGCAGGGGGCAGGGATTCAGATTTATGGATCATTGGGACCTCTTTTGGGGCAGGAGTGACCTTCACAAAAAGGACAGGTTGCACTCGAATCTGAGGGGGACCAATAACCTGGCAGGGAGGTTTGCTAAGAGCTTAAATTAGAATTGCTGTGGGGTGGGAACCGAACTGAAGAGACGGAGGAAGGGGTGGTTGGCTCACAAATCGAGAAAGCTTGTAGACAGTGTGAAAAGGAGGATAAGCAGGTGATAGAGAAGGGACACGCTCAGACTAGAAGGTTTGAGTTGTGTCTATTTTAATGCAAGGAGTATCATGAACAAAGTGGATGAGCTTAGAAAGTGGATCAGTACCTGGAGCTATGATGTTGTGGCCATTGCAGAGACTTGGATGGCTCAGGGGCAGGAATGGCTACTTAGAGTGCCAGGCTTTAGATGTTTCAGAAAGGACAGGGAGGGAGGCAAAAGAGGTGGGGGAGTGGCACTGTTGATCAGAGAGAGTATCATGGCTGCAGAAAAGGAGGAAGTCATGGAGGGATTGTTTACTGAGTCTGTGGGTGGAAGTTAGGAACAGGAAGAGGTCAATAATCCTACTGGGTATTTTTTATAGACCACCCAATAGTAACAGGGACATCAAGGAGCAGACAGGGAGACAGATTCTGGAAAGATGCAGTAATAGCAGGGTTGTCGTAGTGGGAGATTTTAATTTCCCCTTTCTTGATTGGCATCTCCTTACGGCGAAGAGTTTAGATGGGGTGGAGTTTGTTAGGTGTGCTCAGGAAGGTTTCCTGACTCAATATGTAGAGAAGCCTACAAGAGGAGAGGTGGTACTTGATCTGGTATTGGGAAATGAACCTGATCTCTCAGTGGGAGAGCATTTTGGAGATAGTGATAACAATTCTATCTCCTTTACCATAGCATTGAAAAGGGGTAGGAACAGACAAGTTAGGAAATATGAGTAAGTGGAAATTAGGAGGGAAAAGTTAGGAAATTGGAGTAAGTGGAAATATGAAGCTTTCAGGCAGAAACTTGGAAGCATAAATTGGGAGGGAAAAAGGCCAAGTTCACTCAACCTATTCTCATAAGGCATGCTCCCCAGTCCAGGTAATGTCCTTGTAAATTCCCTCTGCACCCTTTCTTTAGTTTCCACATCCTTCCTGTAGTAAGGCGACCAGAACTGAGCACAGTACTCCAAGTGGGGTCTGACCAGGGTTCTATATAGCTGCAACATTACCTCTCGGCTCCTAAACTCAATCCCACGATTGATGAAGGCCAATGCACCGTACGCCTTCTTAACCACAGAGTCAACCTGTGCAGCAGCTTTGAGTGTCCTATGAACTCAGACCCCAAGATCCATCTGATCCAACACACTGTCAAGAGTCTTACCATTAATACTATATTCTGTCATCATATTTGACCTACCAAAATGAACTCCATCTGCCACTTTTTTTGATTCGAAGAAGGAAGTCTGAGAGTCGGAGCGGGAGTGCGGAGGAAGACATTTTTGAAATTTTCGGTTTTTTTTCTCCAACGGCATTCAGAGAGGTGGGACTGCGCAGGCGTGTGACATTGGGCAGTGCAGCGCGGCAGATTTAAAAGGAACAGAGCCTCATACAGCGGGCAGTGGAGTTTGCGGGCGGCGGAGTGAGCCGGGAGCAGAGTGAAGACTTCAGGGCTTCGGCTCAACGGGCTTAGGCAGAAACAGGCGAGGCGAGGAAGGTTTGGTATTCATTTTCTGTTGTTATTTGAGGAGAGGGGCAGTATGAGTGTGAGGGCAGTTTGTTGTTCTCGGTGTCGGATGTGGGAGGCCCTGGAGTCTCCAAGCCTCCCGGACATCCACATCTGTGCCAAGTGCATCGAGATGCAGCTCCTAAGGGACTGCGTTAGGGAACTGGAGCTGCAGCTCGATGATCTTCATCTGGTCAGGGAGAGTGAGGAGTTGATAGAGAGGAGTTACAGGCAGGTGGTCACACCGGGGCCACGGGAGGCAGACAAGTGGGTCACGGTTAGGAGGGGGAAGGGGAAGAGTCAGGTAATAGAGAGTACCCCGGTGGCTGTTGCCCTTGACAATAGGTACTCCTGTTTTGAGTACTGTTGGGGGAAGGGAGCAGCTTACCCGGGGGAAGCGACAGTGGCCGTGCCTCCGGCACAGAGTCCGGCCCTGCAGCTCAGAAGGGTAGGGAAAGGAAGAGGAGGGCAGTTGTGATAGGGGACTCGATAGTAAGAGGGTCAGATAGGCGATTCTGTGGACGCAGTCCAGAGACCCGGATGGTAGTTTGCCTCCCTGGTGCCAGGGTCCGGGATATTTCTGATCGTGTTCAAGATATCCTGAAGCGGGAGGGTGAGGAGTCAGAGGTCGTGGTACATATAGGTACCAATGACATAGGTACGAAAAGGGAAGAGGTCCTGAAAGGAGAATATAGGGAGCTAGGAAGGGAGTTGAGAAAAAGGACCGCAAAGGTAGTAATTTCGGGATTACTGCCTGTGCCACGCGACAGTGAGAGTAGGAATGCGATGAGGTGGAGGATAAATGCGTGGCTGAGGGATTGGAGCAGGAGGCAGGGATTCAAGTTTTTGGATCATTGGGACCTCTTTTGGTGCAGGCGTGACCTGTACAAAAAGGACGGGTTACACTTGAATCCTAGGGGGACCAATATCCTGGCAGGGAGATTAGCGAGGGCTACTGAGGTGACTTTAAACTAGAATGGTTGGGGGGTGGGAATCAAATTAAAGAGGCTAGGCGAGAGGAGGTTAGTTCACAACAGGGGAATGGGAACCAGTGGAGAGAGACAGAGGGGTGTAAAGTGAGGGTAGAAGCAAAAAGTACTAAGGAGAAAAGTAAAAGTGGCAGACCAACAAATCCAGGGCAATCATCAAAAAGGGCCACTTTTCAACATAATTGTATAAGGGCTAAGAGAGTTGTAAAAGAGCACCTGAAGGCTTTGTGTGTCAATACAAGGAGCATTTGTAACAAGGTGGATGAATTGAAAGTGCAGATTGTTACTAATGATTATGATATAGTTGGGATCACAGAGACATGGCTCCAGGGTGACCAAGGATGGGAGCTCAACGTTCAGGGATATTCAATATTCAGGAGGGATAGACATGAAAGAAAAGGAGGTGCGGTGATGTTGCTGGTTAAAGATGAGATTAACGCAATAGAAAGGAAGGACATAAGCCGGGAAGATGTGGAATCGATATGGGTAGAGCTGCATAACACTAAGGGGCAGAAAACGCTGGTGGGAGTTGTGTACAGGCCACCTAACAGTAGTAGTGAGGTCGGAGATGGTATTAAACAGGAAATTAGAAATGTGTGCAATAAAGGAACAGCAGTTATAATGGGTGACTTCAATCTACATGTAGATTGGGTGAACCAAATTGGTAAAGGTGCTGAGGAAGAGGATTTCTTGGAATGTATGCGGGATGGTTTTTTGAACCAACATGTCGAGGAACCAACTAGAGAGCAGGCTATTCTAGATTGGGTTTTGAGCAATGAGGAAGGGTTAATTAGCAATCTTGTCGTGAGAGGCCCCTTGGGTAAGAGTGACCATAATATGGTGGAGTTATTCATTAAGATGGAAAGTGACATAGTTAATTCAGAAACAAAGGTTCTGAACTTAAAGAGGGGTAACTTTGAAGGTATGAGACGTGAATTAGCTAAGATAGACTGGCAAATGACACTTAAAGGATTGACGGTGGATATGCAATGGCAAGCATTTAAAGATTGCATGGATCAACGACAACAATTGTTCATCCCAGTTTGGCAAAAGAATAAATCAAGGAAGGTAGTGCACCCGTGGCTGACAAGAGAAATTAGGGGTAGTATCAATTCCAAAGAAGGAGCATACAAATTAGCCAGAAAAAGTGGCTCACCTGAGGACTGGGAGAAATTCAGAGTTCAGCAGAGGAGGACAAAGGGCTTAATTAGGAAGGGGAAAAAAGATTATGAGAGAAAACTGGCAGGGAACATAAAAACTGACTGTAAAAGCTTTTATAGGTATGTAAAAAGGAAAAGACTGGTAAGGACAAATGTAGGTCCCCTACAGACAGAAACAGGTGAATTGATTATGGGGAGCAAGGACATGGCAGGCCAATTGAATAATTACTTTGGTTCTGTCTTCACTAACGAGGACATAAATAATCTTCCAGAAATAGTAGGGGACAGAGAGTCCAGTGAGATGGAGGAACTGAGCGAAATACATGTTATAGGGAAGTGGTGTTAGGTAAATTGAAGGGATTAAAGGCAAATAAATCCCCAGGGCCAGATGGTCTGCATCCCAGAGTGCTTAAGGAAGTAGCCCAAGAAATAGTGGATGCATTTGTGATAATTTTTCAAAACTCGTTAGATTCTGGACTAGTTCCTGAGGATTGGAGGGTGGCTAATGTAACCCCACTTTTTACAAAAGGAGGGAGAGAGAAACCGGGGAATTATAGACCGGTTAGCCTAACGTCGGTGGTGGGGAAACTGCTGGAGTCAGTTATCAAAGATGTGATAACAGCACATTTGGAAAGCAGTGAAATCATTGGACTAAGTCAGCATGGATTTGTGAAAGGAAAATCATGTCTGACGAATCTCATAGAATTTTTTGAGGATGTAACTAGTAGAGTGGATAGGGGAGAACCTGTGGATGTGGTACATTTGGATTTTCAAAAGGCTTTTGACAAGGTCCCACACAGGAGATTAGTGTGCAAACTTAAAGCACACGGTATTGGGGGTAAGGTATTGATGTGGATAGAGAATTGGTTAGCAGACAGGAAGCAAAGAGTGGGAATAAACGGGACCTTTTCAGAATGGCAGGCAGTGACTAGTGGGGTACTGCAAGGCTCGGTGCTGGGACCCCAGTTGTTTACAATATATATTAATGACTTGGATGAGGGAATTAAATGCAGCATCTCCAAGTCTGTGGATGACACGAAGCTGGGTGGCAGTGTTAGCAGTGAGGAGGATGCTAAGAGGATGCAGGGTGACTTGGATAGGTTGGGTGAGTGGGCAAATTCATGGCAGATGCAATTTAATGTGGATAAATGTGAAGTTATCCACTTTGGTGGCAAAAATAGGAAAACAGATTATTATCTGAATGGTGGCCGATTAGGAAAAGGGGAGGTGCAATGAGACCTGGGTGTCATTATACACCAGTCATTGAAAGTGGGCATGCAGGTACAGCAGGCAGTGAAAAAGGCGAATGGTATGCTGGCAATTATAGCGAGAGGATTCGAGTACAGGAGCAGGGAGGTACTACTGCAGTTGTACAAGGCCTTGGTGAGACCACAACTGGAGTATTGTGTGCAGTTTTGGTCCCCTAATCTGAGGAAAGACATCCTTGCCATAGAGGGAGTACAAAGAAGGTTCACCAGATTGATTCCTGGGATGGCAGGACTTCCATATGAAGAAAGACTGGATGAACTAGGCTTGTACTCTTTGGAATTTAGAAGATTGAGGGGGGATCTGATTGAAACGTTTAAGATCCTAAAGGGATTGGACAGGCTAGATGCAGGAAGATTGTTCCCGATGTTGGGGAAGTCCAGAACGAGGGGTCACAGTTTGAGGATAGAGGGGAAGTCTTTTAGGACAGAGATTAGGAAAAACTTCACACAGAGAGTGGTGAATCTGTGGAATTCTCTGCCACAGGAAACAGTTGAGGCCAGTTCATTGGCTATATTTAAGAGGGAGTTAGATATAGCCCTTGTGGCTATGGGGATCAGGGGGTACGGAGGGAAGGCTGGTACATGGTTCTGAGTTGGATGATCAGCCATGATCATACTGAATGGCGGTGCAGGCTCGAAGGGCTGAATGGCCTACTCCTGCACCTATTTTCTATGTTTCTATGTTTCTCAGCTCAGTTTTGCATCCTATCAATGTCCCACTGTAAACTCTGACAGCCCTCCACACTATCCACAACACACCCACCTTTGTGTCATCAGCAAATTTAATAACCCATCCCTCCACTTCTTCATCCAGGTCATTTATAAAAATCACGAAGAGAGGGGGTCCCAGAACAGATCCCTGAGGCACACCACTGGTGACCGACCTCCATGCAGAATATGACCCATCTGCAACCGTGCTTTGCCTTCCATAGGCAAGCCAGTTCTGGATCCACAAAGCAATGTCCCCTTGGATCCCATGCCTCCTTACCTTCCCAATAAGCCTTGCATGGGGTACCTTATCAAATGCCTTGCTAAAATTCATATACACTACATCTACTGCTCTACCTTCATCAATGTGTTTAGTCACATCCTCAAAAAATCCAATCAGGCTCGTAAGGCACGACCTGCCTTTGACAAAGCCATGCTGACTATTCCTAATCATAATATGCCTCTCCAAATGTTCATAAATCCGGCCTCTCAGGATCTTCTCCATCAATTTACCAACCACTGAAGTCAGACTCACTGGTCTATAATTTCCTGGGCTATCTCTACTCACTTTCTTGAATAAGGGAACAGCATCCGTAACCCTCCAATCATCCGGAACCTCTCCCATCCCCATTGATGATGCAAAGATCATTGCCAGAGGCTCAGCAATCTCCTCCCTCGCCTCCCACAGTAGCCTGGGGTACATCTCACCCGGTTCCAGTGACTTATCCAACTTGATGCTTTCCAAAAGATCATGCACATCCTCTTTTTTAATATCTACATGATCAAGTTTTTCAGTCCACTGTAAGTCATCCCTACAATAGCCAAGATCCTTTCACATAGTGAATACTGAAGCAAAGTACTCATTAAGTACTTCTGCTATCTCCTCCGGTTCCATACACACATTTCCACTGTCACACTTGATTGGTCCTATTCTCTCACATCTTATCCTCTTGCTCTTCACATACTTGTAGCATGCCTTGGGGTTTTCCTTAATCCTGTCTGCCAGGGCCTTCTCATGGCCCCTTCTGGCTCTCCTAATTTTCTTCTTAAGCTCCTTCTCAATAGCCTTATAATCTTCTAGCTCTCTATCATTACCTAACTTTTGAACCTTTCGTAAGCTCTTCTTTTCTTCTTGACTAGATTTATAGCAGCCTTTGTACACCACGGTTCCTGTACCCTACCATCCTTTCCCTGTCTCATTGGAACATACTCATGCAGAACTCCATGCAAATATCCCTTGAACATTTGCCACATTTCTTCCGTACATTTCCCTGAGAACATCTGTTCCCAATTTATGCTTCCAAGTTCTTGCCTGATAGTCTCATATTTCCCCTTACTCCAGTTAAACGCTTTCCTAACTTGTCTGTTCGTATCCCTCTCCAATGCTATGGTAAAGGAGATAGAATTGTGATCACCATCTCATAGAAACATAGAAACATAGAAAATAGGTGCAGGAATAGGCCATTCGGCCCTTCGAGCCTGCACCGCCATTTATTATGATCATGGCTGATCATCCAACTCAGAACCCAGCCTTCCCTCCATACCCCCTGACCCCTGTAGCCACAAGGGCCATATCTAACTCCCTCTTAAACATAGCCAATGAACTGGCCTCAACAGTTTGCTGTGGCAGAGAATTCCACAGATTCACCACTCTCTGTGTGAAGAAGTTTTTCCTAATCTCGGTCCTAAAAGGCTTCCCCTCTATCCTCAAACTGTGACCCCTCGTTCTGGACCTCCCCAACATCGGGAACAATCTTCCCGCATCTAGCCTGTCCAATCCCTTTAGGATCTTATACGTTTCAATCAGATCCCCCCTCAATCTTCTAAACTCCAACGAGTACAAGCCCAGCTCATCCAGTCTTTCTTCATATGAAAGACCTGCCATCCCAGGAATCAATCTGGTGAACCTTCTTTGTACTCCCTCTATGGCAAAGATGTCTTTCCTCAGATTAGGGGACCAAAACTGCACACAATACTCCAGGTGTGGTCTCACCAAGGCCTTGTACAACTGCAGTAGTACCTCCCTGCTCCTGTACTCGAATCCTCTCGCTATAAATGCCAGCATACCGTTCGCCTTTTTCACCGCCTGCTGTACCTGCATGCCCACTTTCAATGACTGGTGTATAATGACACCCAGGTCTCGTTGCACCTCCCCTTTTCCTAATCGGCCACCATTCAGATAATAATCTGTTTTCCTATTTTTGCCACCAAAGTGGATATAACTTCACATTTATCCACATTAAAATCTCTAAAATGCTCTTCCACTGAGATATGACATCTGACCAGGTTCATTTCCCAATACCAGTACAGCCTCTCCTCTTGTAGCTTATCTACATATTGTGTCAAGAAACCTTCTTGAACACACCTAACAAACTCCACCCCATCTAAACTCCTCGCTCTAGGGACATGCCAATAGATATTTGGGAAATTAAAATCTCCCACCACGACAACCCTAATATTATCACACCTTCCCAGAATCTGTTTCACTATCTGCTCCTCGATGTCCCTGTTACTATTGGGTGGTCTATAAAAAACACGCAGTAGAGTTATTGACCCCTTCCTGGTCCTAACTTCCACCCACAGAGACTCTGTAGACAATCCCTCCATGACTTCCTCCTTTTCTGCAGCCATGACACTATCTCTGATCAACAGTGCCAGTCCCCCACCTCTTTTGCCTCCCTCCCTGTCCTTTCTGAAACATCTAAAGCCTGGCACTCAAAGCAGCAATTCCTGCCCCTGAGCCATCCAAGTCCCTGTAATGGCCACAACATTATAGCTTCAAGTACTGATTCATGCTCTAAGCTCATCCGCTTTGTTCATAATACTCCTTGCGTTAAAATAGACACATCTCAAACCATCGGTCTGAGCACGTCCCTTCTCTATCACCTATCTATCTTCCCTCTCGCACTGTCTCCAAGCGTTCTCTATTTATGAGCCAACCACCTCTTCATTAGTCTCTTCAATTCGGTTCCCAGCCCCTAGCAATCCTAATTTAAACTCCCCCCAATAGCCTTAGCAAACCTCCCCACCAGGATATTTGTACAGGTCACTCCTGCCCCAAAAGAGGTCATAATGATCCAGCAATCTGAATCCCTGCCCCCTGTTCCAATCCCGCAGCCACGCATTTATTCTCCACCTCACTCTATATAGCTATATAGGACCCTGGTCAGACCCCACTTGAAGTATTGTGCTCAGTTCTGGTCACCTCACTACAGGAAGGATGTGGGAACTATAGAAAGGGTGCAGAGGAGACTTACAAGGATGTTGCCTGGATTGGGGAGCATATCTTACGAGAATAGAATTAGTGAACTTGGCCTTTTCTCCTTGGAGCAACAGAGGAAGAGAAGTGACCTGATAGGGGTGTTTAAGATGACAAGAGTCATTGTTCATGTGGAGAGTCAGGGGCTTTTTCCCAGGGCTGAAACGGCTAACACGAGACAGCACAGTTTTAAGGTGCTTGGAAGTAGGTACAGAGGGGATGTCAGGGGTAAGTTTTTTTTACGCAGAGAGTGGTGAGTGTGTGGAATGGGCTGCCGGCAACGGTGGTGGAGGCAGATACGATAGGGTTTTTTAAGAGACTCCTGGATAGGTACATGGAGCTTAGAAAAATAGAGGGCTATGGGTAACCCTAGGTAATTTCTAAAGTAAATACGTGTTCAGCACAGCATTGTGGGCCGAAGGGCCTATATTGTGCTGTAGGTTTTCTATGTTTCTATGTCTCTAAATATGCTCAATGATGAGGAGGCTTTTGCCTGTGATGGATAGAGCTGTATTCATCACTTTCTGTAGACTATTATCCATTGCCAGGCACTGGTATTTCCACACTAGGCTGTGATGAAATCAGTCGAGCTGCTCGCCTCTGTGCATCTATAGAAGTTATCAAAGTTTTAGATGACAAGTTTTAGGATCCATGCGAATACAGAAAGGATGTAGAGGTACTGGCAGGTTCTCAGTGTGATGGCTCTTAAGCTCTGGTCCCATGAAGTACCCTCTGATCAAAGTTCAAAGTAATTTTTATTATCAGAGTACATATATGTCACCACATCCAACCCTGAGATTCATTTTCCTGTCGGCATACTCAGCAAACCTATAGAAAAGTAACTATAACAGGATCAATGAAAGATCAAGCAGAGTGCAGACGAAAACAAATTGTGCAAATGCAGATCTAAGTAAATAGTGATAAATAATGAGAACACGAAATAACAAAATTAAGAGTTCTTGAAGTGAAATCATTGGTTGTGGATGGCCAAGTGGCTGTAGTTATCCCCTTTTGTTCAAGAGCTTGATGGTTGAGGGGTAGTAACTTGGTTGTAACACCAAAGGAATTTAAAGTTGCTGTTCCTCTCCACCTCTGAACTCCAAAGGACTGGATTATGCACCTCTGGCTTCTTCCTCCTGTAGTTGTAATCAGATCTTTGGTTGAGTGAGAGGTTGTTGTTAAGGCACCATTCAGCCAGATATTCAGTCTCCCTTGACTTGGAGCTCAGTGCTCATCTAAACCACACAGCATCATGTTTTCATCAAGCCAGTTTAGGTTTGTTAAAGCCACCCCGGGTGAGGAATGATTTTGTTTATTACTCATTACTGGTGTGCTTGAAAGCTTGGGGTGCCTTCATTTTAAAGCTGCTCTTTATATCAATACAGCTTATGAAGGTACCACATGTCATTTACAGTTTTGTGCGTAAACTTGGTGCCATGCTAGAATATTTAAAAATACCAGATGTATCCTGAAGCTGACAAGGGTTGAAAGAGGTTACACAGATTGGAGTGTGAGACCAAGTATCAATACAAACATTTTAAAATCAAACCCAAAATTAAAATTGGGATGGCATGGTAGCATATTGGTTAGCATAATATCGTTAGAGCATCAGTGACCCGGGTTCAATTCAGCCATTTTCTGTAAGGACTTTGTATGTTCTCCCCATGTCTGCGTAGGTTTCCCCGGGGTGCCCCAGTTCCCTCCCATATTCCAAAGGCGTACTGGTTAGTGGGTTAGTTGGTTACATGGGTGTAAATGGGTGGTGTGGGCTTGTTCGGCCAAGAGGGCTGTATCTCTAAATTTAAAAAAAAGTGGAAGAAATCATTGGAAGTTTTTGTCCTTCATATGCCAGCAGTATTCAGGAAAATAGATCTTAACTGGGCATTAGGCTCTTCACACAGAGAACTTTATGCAACTTTCAGTTGTGTACCCTGACACCTACCTTTTGCCTACTCTAGTGCAGAGGTTGAATATCTAAGTCATAACTGAACAGCATGAAATCAACCTTGTTAGATTCTTTGAGGAACCAAGTTCGATAAGTGTTTTCTCTTTAACCTGGGTATGTGACTAGGTTAATCATTCATTGAAGTATAGAGAAGTAGATGCCCATCAAAATCGTCAACAGATGTTTAATGAAAATTTTCACCAGAGCACAGAATCAGAATCAGTTTTAATATCACTGGCATATGTCGTGAAATTTGTTAACTTTATGGCAGCAGTATAATACATGATAATAGAAAGAAAAAATGTGAATTAACTGTAAGTATGTATATTAAATAGTTAAATTAAATTAGTGCAAAAATATAGGAAATAAAAAGCACTTATTCCACATTTCCACATTTCAATATCATGTTCACAAACATGTTCCGATTGGTTCTGAAATTAAAAAGGAAATTACTTGAAAAACTAGGATGCATGGGAAACAGAAAATGCTAGAAATTCTCAGTAGCATCAAACAGACAAAGCAGTTAATAATGGGAAAAGTTGGAAATTGAGTAAAGGTATATAGCTAGAGAGAAAGAGGCACAGAGATTAGGCAGCAATAAGTTGAGAGGTGGTGTAAGCTCAGTTTCTCTCCCCATAGTTGCTGCTTTTGGATAACCAGCCTTGCTTCTCAAATCATGAGTGTTCATGTTGCATTTTGTCCTTTTTTACTGAATCCAAAATAGAGAACTCTTATTGCCTTACTGTGAGGTTGAGTAGTAAACTTCTGATCGCAGGCAGTGTGTTCAGAAAAAAAATCCTCAGTTTGATCATCCTGTCATCCTGTATGTATCCACTGATACAGACATTATCAGACTTGACAGTGCCAAGAAATAGATGAAGAGCATTTTAGCTATGATACTGGTTAATGCAAATCATTTATGATATTAAGTTGATTCCTATGGGAGAGACATGCAGAAAAGCTAGGTTTCTGCACAGAAAACAGTACAACACAGACAAAATACTGGAGGAACTCAGCAGGCCAGGCAGCATCTATGGAAAAGAGTACATTCGATGTTTTAGGCTGAGAACCTTCAGCAGGACAGTTGTGTTGATACACTATAGTGGAAGGAGATGGAATTTTGCATGTTTTAATTGCAGCATAAGTGTATTAAATACTTTTGACTGACAGTTTATCTTAAACTTAGTTGTCAATTAGTTAAATTTCCTTTATTGACTTCTTTATCTTCAAGTATTATTCCTCAGTTGAGTTAATCAAATTGAATGTATTATATGTAGCTGCCAGAGAGACAGAACTCCATTTACAGTAACAAACTCTCACAAGGATTTGATTCAGGGACTTTGACCCTGGACATTGTTATTTGGCTGAGTAGATGTATGCTTTGTAAAAACTGAAACTGCTGGAAATGGCTCCGATGTAGGGCCTTTGATCCAAAGAATTAATTCTGTTCGTCTTTCAACAGATGCGGCCTGACCACCATTTTCTGTGTATATCGGATTTCCAGCATCCGTATTTCTTTTGATTTTCATTTCCTGGTGTATGGCGTGTTATTTTTCTGTCGTCTAACTAAACACTGAGCTAATGATCTACAGTGTGTTAAAATTCTCAGTCATTTACTGTTTAACAGTTTTGTTTGGTAGTTTATAGTGGGTGCCAAGTGAAATCTTTATTTTACAGGCTTCCAAAATTAGTTAAGGTTATCCAAGTACTTGTGTCACAACCATAAAACACTTAGGAGATTTCAGGTTAGTGTTCAGTTCCTTTACTAAATCTAAAATAAAATGGTTTGAAACTGTTAGAAGATCTGCTAATACTGTTATGGAGCGCAAGTCTAAAGATAACACCTAGCGATTCTCAAAGTGAATGTATACCTGGGATCAGATCTAAAAGATGTAGGGGCCGGATGAGGCCACACAGCCTATTGAAACCCTTGCCATGTCAGGGTATAAACAGAGGTACAACTTTCCACAGATTTGTCCATCTGGCTTTGATACAAATTTTCATTGTTGGTTTTGCTATTAAACAGATTGTGCAAATTCACTTTGTTTTAAAACAAAACACTCAGAGATAACTCCATTCCAAAATCATCTCTTTTGAAGTAAAAATATGAAAATATTCCCAACCTAATAGATGTTTGCCTCTCCCAGTGTCTACAGGAGGAGTCGGAGAGACTGAGCCCAAGAAAAACATGGAGTGAAATGCCACAAATTGAGCAACGCCTTCCTAGTACAATTTCTTTGTACTCACAATGCGCCAATGCTTGAAACCACGAGAAAGCAATTTGAGCACCAAAATAGCGTTTGAAGGAGGTGGCTGTCATTCTCAAGGCTTCTAAAGGCATTCTCAAGCATTCTAAAGGCTGTCCAAGTAAGAATTGGCAGCTGATTGGATTCTGAATTGAGTCATATGAAATTCCAGGAAACCCAAATGCCAGCTCTTGGAACAAAGGTGAATAACTATCCTGTTATTTCAAAGGAAACAGCATTCTTTGAAATAAGGGTCTAGTGTAAGTGACAAGGGGAACAGAACACCTCCCAAACAATCTACACATCCAGCTGATCAGGCACATCCAGAGGCACCATCTCTGGGTCCAAATGGTCCTACCAGCCACTTCAGATGTCACAGAACTGAAGAGGAAGCACTTTATCCCAAGGCACTTCCTAAGAGTTGTTTTGGTAACTGGAAAACAAAACCGATTATACACTTTCTAAGACAAAACTCACTATTTAGAGGGGCATTAAGCTTCTGCAATATTACTTGTTCTATTGACGATCATAATACATGTTTTAGGCCGATGAAAGAATATGGTGCATGGACTGCACTGAGAACTTGGGGTGAATTGCACTGATACACTTATTAGCATTGGTTTATCTTCACACAATAAATATAAAAATACACTGATTTAGCTGTTTTCTGTGATCATATATTCATATGAGCATTGGTAGTTGAACAATATCCATTGTTCATCTACAGCTAGACTGAAGGGTTGAAAGGGCATCAGGTCTGTTGTATAGAAACATAGGAGTAGGCCATTCGGCCCTTCGAGCCTGCACCGCCATTTATTATGATCATGGCTGATCATCCAACTCAGAACCATGTACCAGCCTTCCCTCCGTACCCCCTGATCCCCATAGCCACAAGGGCTATATCTAACTCCCTCTTAAATATAGCCAATGAACTGGCCTCAACTGTTTCCTGTGGCAGAGAATTCCACAGATTCACCACTCTCTGTGTGAAGTTTTTCCTAATCTCTGTCCTAAAAGGCTTCCCCTCTATCCTCAAACTGTGACCCCTCGTTCTGGACTTCCCCAACATTGGGAACAATCTTCCTGCATCTAGCCTGTCCAATCCCTTTAGGATCTTATACGTTTCAATCAGATCCCCCCTCAATCTTCTAAATTCCAACGAGTACAAGCCCAGTTCATCCAGTCTTTCTTCATATGAAGGTCCTGCCATCCCAGGAATCAATCTGGTGAACCTTCTTTGTACTCCCTCTATGGCAAAGATGTCTTTCCTCAGATTAGGGGACCAAAACTGCACACAATACTCCAGGTGTGGTCTCACCAAGGCCTTGTACAACTGCAGTAGTACCTCCCTGCTCCTGTACTCGAATCCTCTCGCTATAAATGCCAGCATACCATTCGCCTTTTTCACCGCCTGCTGTACCTGCATGCCCACTTTCAATGACTGGTGTATAATGACACCCAGGTCTCGTTGCACCTCCCCTTTTCCTAATCGGCCACCATTCAGATAATAATCTGTTTTCCTATTTTTGCCACCAAAGTGGATAACTTCACATTTATCCACATTAAATTGCATCTGCCATGAATTTGCCCAGTCACCCAACCTATCCAAGTCACCCTGCATCCTCTTAGCATCCTCCTCACTGCTAACACTGCCACCCAGCTTCGTGTCATCCGCAAACTTGGAGATGCTGCATTTAATTCCCTCATCCAAGTCATTTATATTGTAAACAACTGGGGTCCCAGCACTGAGCCTTGCGGTACCCCACTAGTCACCGCCTGCCATTCTGAAAAGGTCCCATTTATTCCCACTCTTTGCTTCCTGTCTGCTAACCAATTCTCCACCCACACCAATACCTTACCCCCAATACCGTGTGCTTTAAGTTTGCACACTAGTCTCCTGTGTGGGACCTTGTCAAAAGCCTTTTGAAAATCCAAATATACCACATCCACTGGTTCTCCCCTATCCACTCTACTAGTTACATCCTCAAAAAATTCTATGAGATTCGTCAGACATGATTTTCCTTTCACAAATCCATGCTGACTTTGTCCGATGATTTCACCGCTTTCCAAATGTGCTGTTATCACATCCTTGATAACTGACTCCAGCAGTTTCCCCACCACCGACGTTAGGTTAACCGGTCTATAATTCACCGGTTTCTCTCTCCCTCCTTTTTTAAAAAGTGGGGTTACATTAGCCACCCTCCAATCCTCAGGAACTAGCCCAGAATCTAACGAGTTTTGAAAAATTATCACTAATGCATCCACTATTTCTTGGGCTACTTCCTTAAGCACTCTGGGATGCAGACCATCTGGCCCTGGGGATTTATCTGCCTTCAATCCCTTCAATTTGCCTAACACCACTTCCCTACTAACATGTATTTCACTCAGTTCCTCCATCTCACTGGACCCTCTGTCCCTTACTATTTCTGGAAGATTATTTATGTCCTCCTTAGTGAAGACAGAACCAAAGTAATTATTCAATTGGTCTGCCATGTCCTTGGTGATCTAACTGAGTCCTCATTAAAGGTTTTGCTCTTTGATATTCAAAACCTTAAATAGCCCAGGAAGCTCTAGATTCATTTAGGCCTTCAGATAACTAACTTGTGTTGTCATTTAATATCACTATAGAGTACGAGTTAACTTCAGTTCCTGCCACTTAAAAGCAGGAGC
This sequence comes from Mobula hypostoma, assembly GCF_963921235.1. Lineage (NCBI taxonomy): Eukaryota > Metazoa > Chordata > Chondrichthyes > Myliobatiformes > Myliobatidae > Mobula > Mobula hypostoma. The sequence continues at coordinate 60,906,898 of NC_086111.1, read as the reverse complement.
TCTTGAAAGAAATACAACTAGTTCTTACCATGTAGCGAGAGTGTGGGCAGTGGGGCTGGGCAGCATTTTGCCAATCTCTGCCCTTTGTTACTGGAGAATATTTAAAATTATCCCCCGAAAGTGTGCAACTCTGATAGGCTTAGGGTTGAAATGTCTAATACTAGAGGGCATGCATTGAAGGTGAGAGGGGTAAGTTTTTTTACTCAGAGTTGTGGATGCCTAGAATGCGCTGCCTGGTATGGTGGCAGAGGCAAATACATTAAAGGCTTTTAAGAAATATTTGGATAGGCACATGGATAGAAGGAAGATGGAGGGATATGGACATTGTGTAGGTTGGAGGGATTAGTGTTTAGGTGTTTTTGATTTGTTTTGAGCTGATTTGGCACATTGTGGCTCAAATAGCCCATTCCTGTGCTGTTCTCTTCTACGTATCATCCAGTCCAAATGCAAGTTGTTTAGTTGAACTGCTGCGTGCGCTCCACACGCCTTTGCAGAAGGAAGTTGAACATCAGCCACAAATTTGTGAGTCTTGTGTCACACTGGGTAAAGGCAGCAAATTCTTTGCATTAAAAAAGATCACTAAAGTAGCTGGAGTAATTTTTAACAACCTCAAACAAGATGATCTCTATGACTTTGGGAAATCAGAAAGAACCGATTTATTTCATCAAAAAAGGATCCCTCTGTTCTTCTGATTTTTTTTTAAACTGGTGGCTGCGGTATAGTGTATGAAAACTGATATTACATTTCCTTCTACATTCTGCAATCCTTGCCCAGGATAACCTGTTTTTTTCCTACTACTTTTTCTCATTCACCTCTTTCAAGTTTTATGCAAGGCTGAAGTTTCAGCCTTTTAAATCAATTTATCCCATACTTCAAATAATATTTTCCTCAAAGCTAAGAAAGCTTGGAAGGATGAAAATAAATGTGTTTGCCTACAATAGCAGTGGCAGGATACTTGTTTATCATCCCAATAAGATAGCATGCACTGGATTTAATAGGTATGGTATTTACATTAATCAACCACATATTTTTGTGTTTGCACCATTTTCCAATTTAACTGAGGAGATGGTTATTCAACAGATAATTTTTAAATGGTAAAAAAGTAGATTTTTGTGACAAAATTGAAATCATCTGGTGTAAGTTTAATGGTATATATCTTACATTTAGAATCTGGTTACTGTATTTCAGTGAGAACAAAGTAAGAGTTAATTACTGTGGCCTTGAGCAGGATCTTCATGTCCTCTACGTTTGGGTGAGGTTCCAGAGGTCGGGTGAGTAGCTAATGTTACTTCATTATTCAAGAAAGGAAGTGGAGATAATCCTGGAAACTATATAAATCTCAAGTCAGTGGTAGGAAAGCTATTGGAAAGGATTCTCAGGGACTGGACTCGAGCATTTGGAAAACCATGTCCTTATTTGGACCAGTCAATGTGTCATTATGCAGGGGATGTCTTAACATCAGAATTTTTCAAGGTAAGGGAGGTGATTAATGGATGTAGAACTATGGCTTTTGTCTACATGTCTTGTTCTCATTGCTACCATCAGGAAGGAGGTACAGGAGCCTGAAAGCACACACTCAATGATTCAGGAACAGCTTCTTCCCCTCGGCCTGCTGATTTCTGAATGGACATTGAACCCATGAACACTACCTCACCGCTTTTTTTTAATTTCTATTTTTCCATTTTAGTTTTATTCTATTTAGTTTTGCACTGTACTGCTGCAGCAAAGTCAACAAACTTCACAGCATATGCTGATGATATTAAACCTGACTCTGATGGATTTTATCAAGCTGTTTGACAAGGTCCTTTATTGTAGGTTCTTCCAAAAGTTTTAAGATGTTCGAGATTAATGGCCCATGGTAATTTGGCCATTTGGATTCAGAGTTGGCTTGCCCATAGAAGACAAAGGGTAGTGGTCAAAGGGACTTATTCTGTCGAGAAGTCTATGCAAGTGGTAGTCTGCAGGCATCTAGTACTGGGACCCCTACTATTTTTAGTGCTTATCGATGACCTGGATGAAAATGTGTATGGGTGGGTTGGCAATTTTGCAGATGTTAGTGTTCTGGATTGTGCAGGGGATTGCCAAAAGATACAGTGGGGTAGAGATCAGTTGCAGATGTGGGTGGAGGACTGGCAATGGAGTTTAACCCAACTAAATGTGAAGTGCTGGACTTTGAGAGCTCAAGTGTACACTATTAAAAGCAAGATCATTAAGTGATGTGTTAAGAGATCTGGGATCCAAGTTCATAGCTCCCTAAAAGTATGAAAGTAGCAGTACAGTTTGACAGAGCAGTAAAGAAGGTATTACAGTACATTTGACCTTGTTATTGGAGGAATTGAGTTTGAGAGTCAAGATGTTGGGTTGCAGCTTCATAAAACTCTAATTAGGCTCATCTGGAGCATTTCATTCAGTTCTTGTCACTCCATTATAGGAACGATGTCAAGGCTTTGGACAGTGTGGAGGTCTACCAGGATGCTGACTGGATTTCAGGTCATTTGCTTCAAGGCAGAGGTTCCTAACCTGAAGTCCATGGATTCCTCAGTTAATGGTAAGGCTCCATGGCATTAAAAAAAAACGTAGTTGGGAACCCCGGCTTTAAGGGGACATCGGACATACATTGGTTGTTTTCACTGGAATGCCTGAAGCTGTGGAGAGAACTGAGAGGTTTGTAAGATTATGAGAGACATAGCTAGAGAGCCAGTATCTTTTCCCCAGGCTCAAAATGCCAAATACCAGAGGGCATGCATTTAATGTGAGAGGGGGCAAGTTCAAGATCAGGCAAATGTTTTTAAAAAGTGGTGTGTGCCTGGAATGCACTGGCAGGGGTGGGAGTGGAATTAAATAGGAGATATTTAAGAGCTCCTGGATAGGCACGTAGATGTGCAGAAAATGTAGGGATATGAATATCATGTAGACAGAAGGAATTAATTTAGTCAGATATTTAATTATTAGTTTAATTAGCTCAGTACAACATCATGGAAAGAAGAACCGGCTCCTGTCACAAACCACCTTCTGCTCCCCAACAACAGTTTTGTTCTGGAAATTATGCTTTCCTTTTTTAAAATTCCCATCCAAGTGGTACTGAAGCACTTTCTGTCCAGGCCAATAAAGAACTGACATATCAAGAGTTTACAGAAAAGGTTGACTGGGATACCAGAAGGATGTGAGCCAACGTCAAATGATCTCTTCGCTGATTGAGATCAAATTCTTAAGACAAGGCAGTAAAAAGTTCATGTCAAAATGCAACTCACCAGAATTATCATCATCGACTTAAATTGTGAAATTTGTGCCAGCTGTACAGTGCAAAGGCATCAAATTACAATAGTGCAAAAAAAGTCAAAATTAAACTGAATTCTGCAATTTAATTTTGGATTGTTATCAAAGTTTTAAATCCTTCCTTAGTATTAAATATCATGAAATAATTTCCTGATGTCATTAGTCTAGACAACCTGCATTTTGCAGAGCTGATGAGGACATTATTGGTAAAATATGAAACCATACTCACAAAATCCTTTAAATAACTTTAGGTATATTTTGCTTCCTTCTGTAGGTCAAAATTATGTTCACACTTGTGTGTTACTGATTATCATCATTTGGTTAGATTACTCATTTTTTGATTACTTTGATATGGCTATGAATCCATCTGAACAGAATGCATTTCCTTAGGTCTAAAAGGACATCAAGTTCTTTACAACAACCATTGAGTTATCAGTGGGAATAATTCAGTGGAAGAATCATTTTTGCTGTCATAACTTCAGCTGGATTATGTTCCATACACACAGATCTAAAAATAGGTAAGTAAGGACAAAGAAGTTGCAAAAATCAAATGATTTAAGAGCACTTTATTGTTCTTTGAGGCTACTTTAAGTACAAAAAGTGGCCTGTCAAAAGCTATTTTTTTTTCCATTTTGGGTGAAACAAGGCCGCAAACAAGAGGGATAGAATTCAAATTTACAAACTGAAACTAACAGCAAGTACACTGTAGACATTTCACTCTCCGTAATAATGAAAACTGTAGATAAACCTGGTCTATGCATTTCAGAACAGTTTGCAGTCTCCACAATGTTTATAATTAGTCCACAATCCCTGGATTGTTGTTTGTATTCTTGTTCAGTTGTCTCATATTTTATATAAAAAACAGCCAAGTGACCAGACGTATAGAGTTCACAGACAGCATCTACAGCCTTCTACCATTGTAATGCTCAGTAGCCTGTAGCAGTAATGAACTAGTGGCTATTAATGCTAACGCAGTGTTTCCATAGATAACTGTGTTCCTGCACTTTTACCTTATAACAGACAAATCTACACCAAACAAAAAAGATCAACTTTTTTCTCCAAACAAAAAAAAACTGCATGATTACAACAAAAAGGATAGGGAAAATTAAATAGCTACACATCATTAACAAATTAATTGTTCCTCAAAAAATACCTACGAATTTTTTTTTTGTACATTCTTTACGCACAGCGTAATGATGGTCTTATAGTTACCTATATAAAAAGTGTTCATTTAGTGATTAACCTACAGAGTAGGACACTGAATGCCAAAGCAGACAAGCGGTGACTACCCAGTAAGGTGGCGATGAAATGTGTATGGTTTTTTACTGGGATGACGGAATGTATGGGCATGTGTGACTTTGTCAAAGGCAAAAGCTAAATCGGGAAGCTATAAAGCATTACACAGCTTCTTTCTGTACCTCTGCCCCTAGTGGCTATTGAAACAACAAATAAAACAGCGTTATACTATCGGAGGAATGTACACCTTGGCACAGGACTAGAGTAAGCATCAAAATTAAATTGTATTCTGCAAGCAATGACAATCTGCATTACCACATTAAAGCCAAGTACTTTTGTTTCATATAAAGTAATGACTTGTTTAACTGTAAAACTGCCTGATTTCACAGACATGATGGGAGCTAGTTTATTAGTTTATTAAGCAAGTTGTATTCACTATGCAATAATTCTTCAGTCATGCACAAAGCTATTGCCACCTGTACCATGGAATTTATAATCTACTGAATATTATATGCAGGCCTTTCCTGAGGCTACCCTCCTTTGCTGGCTTCTACCAGTGTGAATACATGCTTAAATGTCATTGAGTAAAACTGTACCAGCAGTAAAATATCTAGGACTGTTATTGATGAAAATAAACTGCAATTTTGAAGAAAGAGCTCTAGTATTAATTTTCAGTATGCCTATACAATATAGATACCAGCTATTTTTAAAAATCATGCAGCTACTTGTATAGAAGCACTATTGACCTTCATATCTCAAATCTATTTTAACAAGCTGACAAATACAGATGAAGGGTGTAGGGGAAAATGCCCGTGTTCTTTGAAAGAAAAAAAATGCAGTCCAGTCGTGAGCACCAAGCACAAGATGTAATCTGAAGACAGAGAAAGGCTTATACCTGTATGAGACTTTCCCTTCCTAAGTTGCTTTGCCTCTAAAGCACAATATACAATATACTAAGCCCTCATTGTCAGCAGTCTGCCATCTAACAAAACAAGAAAATCTGATGTAAAGTTGACAAGCAACCTCACCACTCCCCAATAGTGCAAATCAGACATACAATTCTTTTCAAGTATATAAACATATAAAATTACATAACAGAAAAGCAATGTAAGCAAACCACACAAACTCTAGTCAAAAGAAACTAGCAGAGGCCAAAGCGTTTGGGTCAACCAATCTTAACATGGCTTTTTGGGGCAGCAGAATTGCATCAGAGGTTTCTTTGGTAACTGAGGCAGGAGATTAGGACGCTACATCATACAACTCATATGTATAGCTCCTGCTATTTCCTTTTAGGGCACCCTTTTGCAAATGCTAAGCAAATACACAAAAGTGTCTGGTTTCTTAAAAAAAAAATCCCCCTCCCCACTTATTTTGCAGTGTTCAAGCTCAGTCAAAACCATGCAGTTCATTCAGCACAGAATGCAACGTGGTCCACTCTTCATGAAACAACTGAAGGGGAGTGATTGTGATTGACCATGTGGGACGAGGGTGAGGTCTGTCCCCTTCTTGAACCAGAATCAGGGCTGCTAGAAACTCCGTCTTTGGCAGCCTTGATTTGAAGCCATGTTTCTCCAAGAGCTTTGGCAAAGTGATCATCCACCGATCCTGTGATGGAAACAGAATTCGTCACAGGCTCTGGCTGCTTGTATTTCTCCCCAAGGCTCCGGCGAAAGTGTTCTTCTACAACAGGATCACAAGTCGTAGCAGTAGGTACGGAGGCTGTAAAACAAGACCATTGGAAGGGGTTATCAGGGAACGGGAGGACATCCAAATCATACCAGATCTTTTTCTATTAACAGAAACAAAATTACAGCTTTTTAAATTTAAACACTATGGCCATGAGAGATGATTCCATTTTAACCACTTAAGTGAGAGATACTTAATGTGTCTACTATGCATGCAACAATGTGTCTACTATGCATGCAACGACTTTATTCATAATAAATTACATTCATTATTATAGAATGTCAACCGCTATAAAAAACATCTTACAACTGCAGATTGTTCAGAATCTACATCAATTTTCTTAGTTATAGCCACATCTGCTTTAACTTATCTGGAAAAAGCATGAATCAAAGGATGGAATATAAAGTACAGAAAGTGCTTTGCTTCATATTGTTATCTACTTTAAAATAGCTCTTACTAAACTGCACTTAGGGTCAATGCACTTTCTGGCTCTGAACAATGAACCCCATTGGAGCGGGAAAGGATACACTGTATTTCAAATGCAGTAGGTCTTTACAAACTAGATGAGGGAATCTACTAAAATACTAAATACAATGTACACAGAATTATAAACACAAGGAAGTCTGCAGATGCTGGAAATCCAGAGGAGAACACACACAAAATTCTGCAGCAACTCAGCAGGTCGGGCAGTATGTACGGAAAGGAGTTGATCTTTTGGATCAAGACTTCTTCAGGACTGAGAGGAAAGGGGGAGATGTGTGAATTACAAGGTGGGGGTGGGGGGGAGACAAGGGGCTAACTGGAGGTGACAGATGAGGCAGGTGGGTGAGAAAGGTCAAGGGCTGGAGAAGAAAGAATCTGAGAGGAGCAGAGTGGACAACAGGAGAAAAGGAAGGAGGAGGGGAGCAATAGGCAGATGAGGTAGTAAAAGGTGAGAGTTGGGAATTGGGACGGGGGGGGGGGGCGGTGGAAAGAGAGAAGAGGAGTTTTGTTCACCAAAAGGAGAAATCGATATTCACACCATTAGGTTGGAGGGTACCCAGATGGATTACAAGGTGCTGCTCCTCCAGCCTGAGGGTGGCCTCGTCTGGGGAGGCCATGGATCAATGCATCAGAATGGGAATAGGAATCGGAATAAAAACGTTTGGCCACCGGGAAGTCCTGCTTGTAGCAGGGGTGCTTGACAAGATGGTTCCCCAATTTACTACGGGTCTCACCTATGTAGAGGAGGCCGCATTGGGAGCGCACGACACAAAAGACGACCCCAGCAGATTTGCAGATGGAGTGTCGTGTATAGATAGGAGATATACAAGATTAAGAGGGGTATAGATAGGAGAAATGCAAGCAGGCTGAAGCTGTGCAAGATTAAAACTATTTAAGGTGAACCTGAGGGGAAGAAGGGGAAATTTCTTCACTCAGTGCGCAGAGAATGTGGAACAAGCTACCAGCGGAAGTGGTGAATGAAGCCTTCATTGCAACACTTGAGAGAAATTTGGATAAGTACATGGATGGGATGGGTATGGAGGGCTCTTATCCCAGTGCGGAATGACGGGAGCAGGTAGAATAACTATTCAGCGTGGTCTAGGATCGACCGAAGATTGTGTTTCTGTGCTGAAATTAAAGTGCTCTTTGACTGAATCTGAAATTAAATATAAATTGCCATTAGAAAACAAGACTCCTGTTTCGAGGACACACCTCAATACTACACCATTTTATACAACTGTAGTTCTCCCATGGCAGTATTCAATCAGCCAAAGATAATCCCCTTGTAACCATGTAATGTCACTGGAAAGCAGATCAACTTAAGATCACTATAGTCACATTGCATTTCTTCGGCCCTCAGGAAGTACTCTGGAATTTGAGATCAAGCTCTCCAGCTATCCATTGCATATGATAAAGAGAGCATAATTGTACCCTAACACCTTAACAGCAATGCTGGAAGGCACAGCTATCCACTGCCTTTGTAATAACAGCATGAGGGAGAGGATCTCATTGAAACCCATCAGATATTGGAAGGCCTAGATAAAGTGGATGTTTCTACAGCGGGGGAGTCCAGGACCAGAGGGCACAACCTCAGAATGAGAGGATACCCCACTTGATCAGAAATGAGGAAGAATTTCCTTAGTTAGGAGATGCTGAATCTGTGGAATTCTTTGCCACAGACGGCTGTGGAGGCCAAGTCAATGAGTATACTTAAAATGGAGGTCAACAGGTTCTCAATTAGTACGGGCATCAAAAGTTACAGGGAGAAGGTGGATGAATGGGGTTGAGAGAAATAATAAATCAGCCATGATAGAGCAATAGAGCAGACTTGATGGTTTGAATGGCCTAATTCTGCTCTTAGCTTTTATGGTCTTGTGCCTGAACTGTGGGGTTAATGCTCCTGGGCTGCAGCAGTGGGTGGGCATATACTTGTATTTAATCTTGGCAGTTCTTGGCGTCAGCAGCTCTCTGACCACTGGAGTCTCAGAGTAAAGAATTCAAGTCCTTAATTTTTACAGCACTTGATAGAGATCCCAAGATTCCCTAGGAAAGAGTATATGGGGAGAATCACAAACAAGAGAGAATTTGCCGATGCTGGAAATCCAAGCGACACACAAAATGCTGGAGGAACTCAGCTGGCCAGGCAGTATTTAAGGAAAATATCAGGACTGATGCAGAGTTTCAGCCCAAATGTCAACTGTACTCTTTTCCATAGATACTGCCTGGCCTGCTGAGTTCCTCTGGCATTTTGTGTGTGTTGTATGGGGAGAATGTTGGCAAGTGGCACTGGGGGCAGAAGGAAAACCTTCACCCAAGTACTACAAGACTGTGTCAGGATGACAAGTGTTGAACTATGTGGACAGTGGTAAATAACAGTCAATACTCAGCTGCCCATTCTCCAGACAGAAGATATTTATTGACGTTCATGGGGAGAACAACTCACACGTTTTCTTACTATTATGGATACATACAAGAAAATGCAGCTACGCACCCTTTATCAGTGTCAATTAGACCCAGTGTTGGTGCGTGGCCAAATGGTTAAGGCGTTCGTCTAGTGATCTGAAGGTCGCTAGTTTGAGCCTTGGCTGAGGCAGCGTGCGTGTCCTTGAGCAAGGCACTGAACCACACATTGCTCTGCGACGACACCGGTCCCAAGCTGTACGGGTCCTAATGCCCTTCCCTTGGACAACATCAGTGGCGTGGAGAGGGGAGACTTGCAGCATGGGCAACTGCCGGTCTTCCATACAACCTTGTCCAGGTCTGCGCCCTGGAAACCTTCCAAGGCGCAAATCTATGGTCTCACGAGACTAACGGATGCCTATTATTAGAACCTGATACATAATTTGCTGCTTATTCACATTTATTGCCTCTTAATGGGCTGAGATATTGTACAGCAGTTCAATTGCCCCTCACGTGGCCAAGTGGTTAAGGCGTTCATCTAGTTATCTCAAGGTTGTTAGTTCGAGCCTCAGCTGTGGCAGGGTGTTTGTGCCCTTGAGCAAGGCACTTAATCACACATTGCTCTAGTCTGTGCGAGGAGTGGCGCCCCAGACAGACTTCCAATCTGCGCCTTGTAAGGCATGAAAATGCCCGACGCAGGCCTCTCATGGTCTGAGTCGATGTTCCCCCTCTTCGTAAACAGGTTTAAAGGAGTACATTTATTCCACATCCTGTCTTTTGTATCCAGTCCTGAGCCTGGACTAAGATGGTGGAATGCTGATCAAGTGGGACCAAAGAGGAAGGTGGAAATCTCGGAGTAAGTGAGCAGGGTCACGAGCCTGTGAATCCAATAGAGCATCAAGAGTCATTTGATCTTCTTGGTTATGTCTTAATGGCAATGGGAGCTGAGAGTCATCTAGGATTAGAAAGTGGAAGGGTTGAATAAAATTGGAAACTTGAAGGTAGAAGAGAAAAGTAAGGGGTGAATAAGTTGAAAGTATTACAAAGATAACCTGGTCAGGATGGGACGGGACAGTCATGTCTAGCAACACCAAGAAAGAGAGGGACGGAGTGATTTGAGCTCAGAACTCATCATCATCTCTAATTATACAACACACACACACTACTCGAATTCACAAGATACTGATTGTAACAGGAACTACGTGGTCTTGAGTCCTTGGACACTACACAACATGAAAGATAAGCCTCTTTTTACTGTTGGTGATCCACATTTGATGGCACTGGTGGGTTTGATTTTTGATTTTTTTCCCCTTTATATTATGTGTTTTTTTAAAAAAAAATCTTGTTAATATTTTACTTGCTACTTCACAGGAAGAAAGCAAGTTCCAATTTTATTCAACCATTCCCCTTTCTAATCCTAGACCCTCAGCGCCCATTGCCAGCAAGACATGATCCAAAATATCAAACGGCTCTTGATCCACTGCCACCCTCTGAATTCACAACCTCCTGACCCCGCTCTCTAACCTTTACTGGTGTCTATCACAGTTAGCTTTTGAAATGGTAGCCACTACTGCTCACCTGGAAGGAGACACAAAGGGCTCATTGTCTACTGCAATTCCTTAGAAGTTGCGAAGATTTGCACGGCATCTAAAACTTTGACAACCTTCTATAGATGTGTGGTGGAGAATATACTGACTGGTTGAATCACGGCCTGGTATGGATACACCAATGCCCTCGAACGAAAAATTCAACAGAAACTAGTGAGCATGGCCCAGTGCATTGTGGGTAAATCCATTCCCACCACTGAGCACGTCTGCACAGAGCACTGTTGCAGGAAAGCAGCATCTTTCATCAAGGACCCCCACCATCCGGACAGCCCTTGCTACTCACTGCTGCATCAGGAAGGTGGTGCAGCAGCCTCAGGACCTGCACCACTAGGTTCTTGAACAGTTATTACCCCTCTTGAACCAGAGGGGACAACTTCACTCAACCCATCACCCAACTGTTCCCGTAACCTATGGACTCACTTTCCAGGACTCTCCATCTCAAGTTCTCAATATTTATTTATTATTTTCTTTTGTATTTGCAGTTTATTGTCTTTTGCACACTGATTGCTTGTTCATCCTGCTGAGCGTGGTCTTTCACTGATTCTATTGTTTTTCTTGGAATAACTGTATGCCCGCAAGAAAATCTCAGGGTTGTATACGGTGACATATGTATTTTGACAATATATTTGTTTTGAACTATACCCAATGGTACAAATTTCCCTCAGCAGGAACTGGAAAATCTAGCGCTGCTAACAATGAACATGCTGATGCCAGAAAACTGAAATCAAAATATTCTAAATACTTGACAGGTCACGCAGAAAGGGAAAGGGTTACCATTTCATACCGATGATCATCAGAAGTATTCAGATGACAAGTCATCATGTCATGCTGTCTCTCCCAAATCCAACACAATCAGAAAAAAGGATCAGCTATGACTGAATAGCGGAGCAGACTCGATGGGCCAAATGGCCTAATTCTGCTCCCATGTCTTATGGGGACAAGGATTAAACCATAGGTACAACCTGACATGCTGAGGATATCCAACATCTCCTGTTCTTAATTTAAAGTAAATGCAAAGTTGGTTTACTGCTCATCAGAAGAGTTTGATACAAAGGTCAACACTACAGGATTTTTTAAAAACAATTAACTTTTATTTTGTAAAAACTTCCCATAGAAATAAATTCACACTCCATTCCAAACCCTGTTCATTCACGAGCCTTTCCCCGCAATTCTGCTCTACTCAGAACGCTCACAGCGACCATTCTCTGTCCACTAGGCAGCTCAGTTCAGTAGCAGACACCCTTCTGTCCTGCTTCACCAATCTATCAAAACCCAACTCGGCTTTGGATTCAACCCTCCTAAAATTGGGGTGGAGTGGTGCTCCAGGGACTCTGGGTCGAGCTCATCCTCGGAGGCTACATGTGTGGATTTCTCCATGGGGGGTTCCCTAGATCTCAAAAAGAGATCAATTGATCACTGCGATCTACTGTGTAGGAGGGCGATAACAGAACGGGAGTCATGTGGAAGTGAGTAGCTTACTGGGAGATTTGGGGCAATGGGATTGACCTGAAAGTCGAACAGACAACATGCCAAATGGCTCTTGACATTGCAGGAAAGTTTGAGAAAATAAATCTCAATCCTGACTCGGTGTCTGTTTCGATATGTTCACTTCTGCATCCTTCCCCCTGCCCCCCCCCGCCTGTTTCACATTCATTTGCAAACACTAAATGCGGCAAGAACCAATTAACAGTTCTCGATACCATTCCTTCTTTCCACACTACTCATGCCAACCCATGAGGTTGGAGATCAAGAGGGGGGGAAAAAAAAAAAATCAGAAACCAGCACAGGAAAAAGACAACAAAATATACAGAGATGGAGTGAGTCAGAGAGCATGAACAAAAGCACAGAAGTTACAGAATTGTGGCAAAGGTAGAAGGCGGCAGCTGTAGACAACTGCAAAGTGTTTAGTATGTCCAATATGTCTACAATCTAACAATGCCCTCCACTTACTACAATTACTTTCTTTACTTTTACAGCCATAATGCATGTATTTTTACAGAAAAGTGGCTATCGTAAGCTTACTTTGCTGCTGTTGCACACTTCTACGAACGGAGCAACTGAAGGGCTCGCTCGGAGAGGGTACAGGAACACCCCGACAGCAAGCTCTCAGCATTGTCCCTACACTTGAGTACAACGGATTCAGGTTAACTGGGACAATATTTGGTTAACTGAGGCAAGTATATTTTAGCCCATTTAAGCGGCTGCCCCCAATTAGCCAAAGTTTTAGCACTTAACTGAGTAACAAATTATAAGACATGAGCAGAATTTGGCCATTCAGCCCACTGATTCTGTTCCGCCATTCCATTGTGGCTGATCCCACTCAACCCATACACCTGCCTTCTCACATGTTTTGATGGCCTGACCAGTCAGGAAACTATCAACTTCCGCTTTAAACATACCCACGGACTTTGTCTCCAGCAGAGTCTGTGGCAGAGAATTCCACAGATTCACTACTCTGGCTAAAAAAAATCCTCCTTTCCTCTGATCTGAAAGGTCACCCCTTAATTTTGAGGCTGTGCCCTCTAGTTCTGGATACCCCCACCACAGGAAACATCTCCTCCACATCCACCCAATATAGTCCTTTCAACATTCAGTACGTTTCAATGAGATTCACCACATTCCTCTAAGTTCCAGTGAATATAGGCCCAAAGCTGCCAAACACTCCTCATATGTTAACCCCTACATTCCCAAAATAATCCTCATGAACCTCTTCTGGACTCTCAATGACAACACATCCTTTCTGAGATAAGGGGCCCCAAAATTACAGACAATACTCCAAATGCGGCCTTACCAGTGTCTTATAAAGCCTAAAATGTATTGAAATGAAATTAACTAGAACACACTCAATACCACTAGATATATAAAATTACAATAGTTATGATGGAAGAATTCATCAAGTTGACACTGCGTATGTTTTTTTTTTGATTGACTAAACGAGCATTTCCTAGCATTCAAAGCCAACTCTGGCAGGCTGGATGGATAAGATCTACAGAGAGATACAATGGCCAGCGAGGCAGTTCTGCAATGCTCCACGGAAACCAAAGGGCCTGACGAGACACAGGAATGGTCATGGTCATCCACTGCATGAAGATCCCAGTTGTGATGACTGCTGGTACCATTGGACCTGGGCTTCTGAGCTCAAGAATGGAGCTGGCCCAGTGTAATAGCTTTTCCACTTTAAACAACCCTCCTGCACAGGTCTCCTGTCCTCACTGGATACCACAGACAACCACCAAATGAACAAAATCAATGCAGACACCTAGTGCAGATAATGGACTGCCTTCATTCAATGTTTTCGATGATTACATCCTCCAAATCTTCATTTTCATTGTAATATTCAAGATTGTAACTTCAAATCCTTCATAGTTCTTAACTTACTTTACTTTATTGTCGCCAAACAATTGATACTAGAGCGTACTTGAAGTAGTGAAATAGTTTCATTTTCACTCCCTGCTACTTTTGGCACTCCAAGCCTGAATATTTGAACCACAGTGAGCTGAACTGTCTTACTGTTAATTTCTCGCCAACCATCAGTGATAATAATCACTGTTTTGAACACAAGCACACACGACCGACTAGGTGGAAACTGATCGGCAATAGTCTCCCATCCCAATTAAGTGGCAAAGTATCTCAAATAAACAAAGTGAATCCCAGCTACATTCTTGATTAGATTTTGTTCTTTAAAGTTGTCCCAAATGGCCCATTTAACCGGAATCCACTGTATATGAGCTTTCAGTTTTATGTTTCAAAACATGGATATTTATAAATTGTCAAAATTACAACTGCATAACCTGATTCACTTACTACACATTTTGTCTGGAGACTACACCGGCATTCATTTGATGTACCAATGAACATCAAAATAGATTAACTACATATCTACACTTAAATATCTGCACTCTTAAAAAAATACTAAGGGTCATAATTCAGAATCTACTAACTGCATTTATATGTTGATTATTAAACAAAGTATGCAGGCAAAAGTAAATTGAAAAGAACTTTAAATCCCATTCTACAAGAAAAGGTGTACTGATAATGACACAAGCAGCCTGAAACATTTAACACAGTGAAGGAAGTAACTGTAAAAGCCATTTGTTGGCTTTAATTCACAAGGACTATCATTTAATGATATTTATGTTAAGAATAGCTGATCGATCTGGACTGTGCTGTGTGAAAGTTTAAAAACCTACACATGGGATACAATTGAGAACAAGCAAGATCGAGATTCCCTGATTGATCCAGATTTTCTGGTTGAAACTGAAATAAACTGCTGATGTAACTAGAACCAAGTTTGTTTTGGATCCAACCAACATGTTTTATTTATACGGCACTGTCAACACTGTAACATTTTCCAAGGCAGTCCATAGTAAACTTTCATTAAAAAACTATTTAATAACAAGGATATATTCATGCAGATGATGAAAATCTCAGTCAAAAGGAGGAAGCACAAATGGTGATATCTAGGGTGGTTCACTTCCGCAGCTTAGGGCCTTAATAGCTAAAAGAAACAACAGTGACAGTGGAACAGTTATGGCTGGGGATTTTTGTGCAGCCAGAAGAAAAGGAAGTGAGATATTGGGAGTGGAAGGATCTCTGATCTGAGGACTGAAGATCCTAGGGGAGTTTGATAACCTGAACTAGGATGAGAACATGCAAAAAAAAGCTGATTAAATAAGACCAATGCAAGTTCAAGGTGGCTAGTGAATCTGAGGCCAGCTTTGGATAATCGATTTATATTAATATTGTCACATATTGAATAGAAAAAAAAAATTGTCTTGCAGACTGTTCAAATGCATCAGTTCATTACAATGGTGCACCGAAATGGTACAATGCAAACTAAAAGAGTACAGAATAAAATGTTACATTTCAGGAGACAGTAAGGTGCAAGCTCACAATGAGATTAATTGTAAGGTTAAGGGTCCAGGCAAACATACGATAGTCTTCCAACAGTGGACCTTAACAAGGATAGAACGTAACAGGCATGTTGAGTTTAGGAAATTAAAGAGACATGGATGATCCTTTCAGAAGCAGATAGCCAGAGAAACGACAAGTGCAAACGGGGAAAAAAAGGCAGTCCCAGCAAGGGATGAGCTTTGTAGTCTGAAGCTCACAATGGGGTCAAATATTACATCAAGATTCCGACAATGTGATTCATCCTCAAACTATTGCCAGTAGAAGGATGGACCTAGTGGCTGAGCAATAAATGTCAAAGACATCGGCTTGATCATTCCACTTATAGAAACAGGGAATTTTTGCTCATCTTCTATTGGGTGCATGGTGTGGACAACGACATCCTATTAACAACTCCATCAGAATCTGCTTTGTAAAGTGATTTAAAGCCTGCTACACTTAGAATTACCCCATTTATGTTTCTGTTATGGATTAACAGACGGCTTTCTTATGTGTTCATTGTAATATAGGCAACCTCCAGATTACAGTGGGGGAAGGGGAAAGGGACGGGAGGTGGGGGTTTAGTTCATAGAAAATGGTCTATATTGTGATTTTGTTTTTGGAATACAAAGTTATGTCATCTGCCCACGAGTTGAAAACAATATTATTTATTTTTCCCACCAATTCCTATAACCCAATTGGCTGTACCAAGGTGGGGGGGTGGGGGAGGAGAGGAGAGAGAAGAAGGGGCTTGCCTGTAAATATAGACACAAGAGGTAGTACAGATGCTGGAAATTTAGAGCAACGCACACACACACACACACACACACAACGTGCTGGAGGAGTTCAGCAGGTCAGGCAGCATCAATGGTTGGGAATAAACAGTCAATGTTTCAGGTAAAGACCCTTCACCAGTGTCTCGGCCCAAAATCTCGACAGTTAATTCCTATCCAATGATGTTGCCTGACCTGCCAAGCTGCTCCAGCACATTGTGTGTGTTGCCTGTGACTATTTACTATTATTATTTCATGTTAATAATTTAATGTTCTTCTAGTAACTGATCAGAGGTCATCTTAATCAAATCTCACAAAATTGTTACTTTAATAGACAGCAAGCACTCTGCATTTTATGCTTGGACCAGAATTACCTCGTGTCACCTGACAGGCTTTACTTTTCTTGAATGCAAAAATCAGCAAGATAAATCTAAAATGTATAAACAAGCTCAGAGGAGCCCATGGTAAAAGAAGAGAACATTGATTTTCCTGTCCACATATCTGCAATTCAGACTCAAGATAGGAGAAAGACATGTGACATGAGTTAACAGCTAGTAGCCCTTACAGGTTAAAACGTGCTTTTTACAGCTCTAAAAAGTATGCAATTCCAGTTGGGAAATGAAGACACCCACAATATTCATAGAGAAATGGTGAAATGGGGGTGGGGGGAGCAAGTGGTTATCACATTGGCGGTTTACAATCTATTTAATGATTGTGCAATCAGATATTGTTCCAGGTATCAATATAAGGGGTGACATAACTTTGGTTCTGTAATTAAAAGCGGTACAATTGAAGCTATCCTCTAAGCAACTTGCTGATTTGAAATACTATCTAACCTCAAAGAGTTAACTTCTTTTTCAATGCAAGGACGAAAGCACTTAGTTGGGGAAAAAAAAATGGATTTCCTGCTAATGTTTTAAATTCTACTTTAATTTTGATGAGAATACCATTTTATTTCTTCAGTGGGTGTGTTGAAACAACAGTGCAAACTGAAAGCCACTGAGGAAATGTGAAAGATCTTTTCTCATGACCTATATTGGCTGCAGCTGAAGTCCAGATGCAATGAGTCTGCTTTGTTAATTCACATTCACTTGGCATTACTGGACCATATTGTTGCCAGTTTCTGGGACAATCCAAAACCAAAGATTGCCCAAGTAAAAGCTACTTTCTCTGCATACAGTCACCACTATATTTTAAGAGACAGAAATGCTTTGTCAACCCCATTAAATATTTGATAAGAAACCCATACTAACTTAATAATGCAAACTTAGTGATTTGAACCCAATATGAAACTCCTTGGAAGAGAAAGTGTTGAAATAACCAAGAGAAAGCTACACAGATGGCAAGTACTGTGTTTAAAAAACAAACAGGACCCAAAGGCAAGACTGGATTGAGTTAAATTGCTTGCATAAACATCACTCAAAATGCAACTTACAATTTGAGGGTCTCCTGTAGCTTTGGGGTATTGCTGGAACACAACCACTGTGAGCAACAGGGCAATGGGAAAGGTTGCAGTTACGATTGTTACCAGATGCACATGTAATTACTGACGGGCGATTCTGAACGGACAAAAAACAAAGCATTAGTATAGTTCGAATCAGCAATACTTAATAGCATGATTCCCCTCTCCCTGCCCCCTTCCCACTCTCAATCTGCAGAGACTCGGACCAGAATCAGATTTATCACTACGTGTCACAAAATTTGTTTTTTGTGGCAGCAGTACAGTTTTACACATAAAATTACTGCAGTACAAAAGTCTTAGGCACATATAGTTAGTAAAGAGTGGTAATCTGTGGAATTTGTTGCTACAGGCAGCTGTGGAGGCCAAGTCTTGATGTGTATTTAAGGCAGGGGCACATAGGTTCTTGACTGGTCAGGGTATGAAGGGATATGGAGAGAAGGCAGGAGATTGGGTTGAGAGGAAAATTGGATAAGCTATGATGAAATATGGAGCAGACTCGATGGGCCAAATGGCCTAATTCTGCTCCTATATCTTATAGTCTTAATGTGCCTAAGACTTTTGCCCAGTTGTGTACCAGAAATTCTGAATGCATGGCACTGTAGCCAAAGTTTATCATAAAATATTGACTGTTTTTTTTAAAATTAAATAAATCTATTTGCTACTTAGTGACTATTATTAGCATATCTGCTTTACACAATCCAACATTCATCCATTCCATTTTGGTGAAAGATAGGAGTGATCTTAGATGAAAATGTATATGTGTGGGTTAGTAAGTTTGTAGATGATACCAAGATTGCTGGAGTTGTGGATAGTGAAGATGACTGGCAAAAAATACAGCGCAATCTATACCAGCTGCAGATATGGGCAGAGAAATGGCAGATGGAATTTAACCCAGATAAACTTAAGGTGTTGCACCTTGGTAGGGCAAATGCAAGGAGATAGTACACTGTTAAGGGCAAGATCCTGAGTGGAGAGATCCTGGGATCCAAGTTCATAGCTCCTTGAAAGTGGCTACACAGGTCGTTAAGATGGTTAAGAATGCTTGCTTTTATTAATCGAGGCATTGATTTCAGAAGTCACAAGATTATGTTGTAACTTTATATAACTCTGGTTAGGCCATTTCCAAAGTATTGCATACATTTCTGGTTGACCCACTATAGGGAGGATGTTGGGACTTTGGAGAGGATGCAATAGACACTGCCAGATTTAGAGGGCATGTACTATTGTGAGAGGTTGGATAAACTTGGGCTGTTTTCTCTGGAACAGCGAAGGCAAAAGGGAGATCTGGTAGAGTTTTATAAGATTATGAGAGGCACAGATGAAGTGAACAGAGAGTATCTGTTTTCCCAGGATTGAACTGTCTAATACCAGAGAGCATGCATTGAAGGAGAGACGGAGTAGGTTCAGGGGGATAAGAGGGGCAAGTTATTTTTTTTTTAAACTCTGAGTGGCAGATGCCTGTAATTTGCTGCCTGGTATGGCGGTAGAGGCAAATACATTGAAGGCTTTTGAGAAACGTTTGGATAGGCACATGGATACAAGGAAGATGGGGGGTGGGGGGGGACACATACATTGTGTAGGTAGACGGCATTAGTCTACCAGTGTTTTTGATTTGCTCTTCAGCTGGTTCAGCACAACATTATGGGCCGAATGGCCTGTACCTGTACTGTACTGTTCTACGTTCTAATGGGACCCACAAGTAGCTCAACACTGGCTCGGCAAACAAGACCAAAGTGTTGTCAAGGTCAGAGTTATTTCTGCCTACACTGTGCATTCTCAACTGGAATGCTCTATCCTTATAACATTTTAATTTACAACTCAGCTCCTAATTATGAGTCACTGTGTATTTAAAGTATGAACTAGCTTTAAACTATGCTGCTCTGCTGAAGGTACCATGTTTCAGATGAAACAGCAGTCCCCATTATAACAGAATCAAAAAAAAATCCACTTTCCTAACTTTCAATTAACAGCACAGGAGTTATTTTTATGTGAATCGCTGTCATGTGCAAAATTATCCACAGTATTGACCAACCAAACAATGGCTGCACTCAAAGTAATCAGTACTTGTAAAAGTATTCTTGAACATACAGAGGATGGACATAAATGCAAGATTTTTCTTCTCAAGAAACACCCTATATACCAAGTCCAGTTACACTCTTCCTCCCCCACTTCAGGTAAGAGACCATCTTGGAGGCTTGGAAAGAAGAAATTCAGGAAACCCTCAAACTGAACACCTTCAAGTACCTTCAAGCAGCATTTTATCAGTCTGAACTAGATCCGTGTAGATTCTTTTCCTCGCAAACACTAAGCAAATGGAATTCCAGAACATAGCAAGTGATCTAATTAGCTTCATAAAATTCCCCAAATTTCCAGCTGGAGCATTTAAGGCACTTACCCTGGCCCTTCGTCCCTACACTCCCTTTGTAGTTTATACATTTTCTTTCAAGTCCTTGGAAAGCCAGAATGTGAACGTATCAAGCTTGCATTTAAATTGCACCTTTCATGACCTCAGAATAATTCTCAGCACAAAGTATTACCAGTGCTGCAATACTGGGAAGTTTACCTTGTATGCATGTAGGTGAGTGAAGTATGGTATACACCTCACGAGTGCAAAGTGTAACAATTTACAAAGGTGCATCCGGTTTATCCGGGCACTGATCCCACTGAGTGATTGAGGGGGCTTGGGCAGTTACTTGAAAAAAAGCCCCTAATGCCTGTTGAAGGATTCCAGCCCAGAAATATCAGCAAAGAGCCTACCTCACTTGGGAATCTTCAGCTCTGCTAATCACTAACATGGCAACGGTAGGTATTAAGACTATCCTTGCATTCTTGAAAGAGCTCTCCTGTGAAGGAAGAGTAGAGGGACGGGGCAGGCATCTTCCACTTCATGACTTACGATCAATCCCTTAAAAAAAACTGAGTTACTACCTAGCATAACTAACTGCAGGATCAGAAAGTAACGTTGCTGAATCCAAGGTAAGAATCAAGTTTCAATTGGTGTTCTTGATTCAAGCAACCCCATCATAAGTTGGGCACATAGTGGAGCAGACTCCTGGTTTGGAACAACATTTCATTCGCAGCCAGTGGGATGAGTAACACTGGCCGAGATAAATGCTAACTACCTCCTTTCTATCGACTGCCATTGGATCATTTAGGTCCTCTGGAGACCACAGGCCTATTTCGATGACAGCCCTGATCTTGCTGCATTCCCTTAATCTTCAATGCGTTTTGGAAAACTAATCAAGTATTGTCCCCTAGTTTAGCTGTGCTCAGAAAATTATTTTGCTTAGGGGAGGGGCTGCATTAGTGGCCAATTTAAATACAATTTGTCATGTGCTTTATGTAGTTGAATATAATGGTGAATAGTGCTCAGAGCAGGCAGTGTTTATACTAGAGCTCCAATGAACTCAAATACAGCAAGTCTTTGCTTATAAACAGGTAAACACTGACATTTTGGACAGATAACAGGAATGAAAATTTGAATTGAAATGGGTGCCACTGTGAAATCCCACCTTTTGTGGTTGATGCAGCAATGGTGCTCAACAAAGCAACTCCCCCTAATCTAAGTCTATAAACCTCTCTTCCTCCTCTTTTCTATTCCCCATCCTGGTTTTCTTCTCACCCTTTCTCTCCTTCCCTGCCCATCACCTCCCTCCGACGGCCATCCTCCTTCCCCTTCTTCCATGGTCCTCCAAACTCTCCAATCAGATTCCTTCACCTCTTCAGCCTATCACCTCCCAGCTTTTTACATCATCCTCTCTCCCCCACCCATCCACCTTCCCCCTCACCTGGGTTCACCCATCACCTGCCAGCTGGTATTACTTACCACCCTCCCCCCACCTTCTTATTCCGGCTTCTTCCCCCTTCTGTTCCAATCCTGATGAATTGTCTAGGCCCAAAATGTCAACTCTTCATTCCCTTTCATATATGCTGCCTGATTTAGAGAGTTCGTCCAGCATTTTGTGTGTGTTGCTCATAGTATTGTACTCGTCCTTGTCAGAATAAGGTTGAATAGGATAGGACTATTGCCTAGAGCTTGGGTTCCTGACCTTTTTATTGCATTGGACCAATACCATTAAGCAAGGTGTCCACGGATATCAGGTTGGGGACCCTGCTCTAGATAATCCCATATCAAGTCAATACAAGTTCCAATATACTTGTAACATTTTGCAGGTGCTGAAGCAGTGCCATACTTATTCCACTTTTTAATATTTTAGTGCCATTTCCCTTGGTGTAAAGTGTGCACTGATTGCCAGAAACTAAGAATTAATCTGAATTTATCTACCTTTCACAGAACTCGATGTTACTAAAGAGCAACTTAAAGCAGTTATAGGTGATTTTAGAGGGAATTTTAAACAGCTAACAGTTCACAATGAGCAGAATAAAGACACCAAGTTCCATCCAAGAGTGAATAATCAGGTTTTAAAAATTTATATTAACAGAATTGCAGCATACCTCAGCTTAAAATCCCATTCAACCGAAGACACCTCTGCCTACAAACACACCCGAAAGCATCAGCTTTGCTCATGCCCTGGCAATGTGACTTGAACGCACAGTTCACTCAACAAGGAGATGAGACTGTTGCCAACAAAACCAACACTTAGGTATTGCTGACGTCTCCAGACCTGGCAGGTTTCTTTTTGGCTGTGCTGCAACACGAGGGCCAAATGATGGAATGTACACTACTGCTGAAAAACTTGGATGGGCACAGAAATAGTTAAAAAGGTGAGTATTATTAATACCAGTTAATTAATTTTACATCACATCACCCATGCACGTACAATGGATAGATCAGTGAACAGCAGTTCAGTTTTCAGATTCTCCCACCAAAGCCACCTTCGCCAGTGGCGAAAATGTGCCAATTCTTACAACAGGGGAAAAAAACATTCTAAAGCACAAGCTTCAAAACAGTAGTGAAAGATTTTGCTAAGTACAAAAACCAGTGTTTATACCTGCTGTCGTTCCACACCGATGCTGACTGTCCTAGTTGTATCCATGCTATTTTTGGTCAGTGCTAGAGGCTGTTCCATTGACATACTTGGTAGTCCTATGCCAGCATAGGCATGATTGCTGAGATGGTTCATGGCTGAGATTGCAACACGTTCTATAGGGCTTCGGCTTCTCTCTCTGTGTTGATCTTTACGCAAATCCCCATTGACAGGTTTGGCCCTGCAAAATGGTTTCTGTTAGTATTCACCACACACACCACCATCAGAAAACAAGCTATAACCATCTTGTTTGCATTGAGTGAACTGGCAATACTCAAAATGAAATGGAACCGTAAACTTTTCTATCATTAACAATTTGGATCAATGTGTTTAAAGGTACAAACGACGTGGGTAAGGGGAGAAAGCAGGGGAGAGATGACTGGAAGAAACAGGAAAAACTACTTCACTATACAATTAAGGCATCAGCAGGAAAATATTGGACAATTGATAATAATAGAAATACACGAGTAGATTACATACAAATAATTTAACAGCCCATCCCAAAATGTTATTCAATCTAGTTCTGTAATTGCACAATTTAGAGAAACATTTATCACAATTATACCAAGGCACTTAATGGCTTGGAAAATTTGAAATCATACTTCAATTTGCCCATTCAGATTCTTAATATACATTGTTAATGGGGATGTTCTTATAAATATCTGAAAGCAGCAATTTCTGGATTCCAATTATAATCTCGGAATGTCACAGTATTGCATACTAGCAATAATTTTTCTGAATTACTGCCAAACAAGTGATCTTACATAACATAAATGAGAACAAATATATTGATAACAACTACAATTCATGGGTCACTGTCACCTATTTAAAAACACTAGTTGGCTTACTCCAAGCTGCATCAATCAGTTTTGGCAACATGAACGCAAAGGTTGCACAAGCAATTAGAATTGACTCCCAATCTTTTCATCTGCTGGAGTGCACTTTTATCAGTAACAAAGCACATTCCCAAATCATTCCTCCCCATTTATTACGCCCTCATATTGGACTCTAGCCACAATGCTCCTAAGCTTCACAATGAAGAGATGGACTGAACCCGTTAATGCTAAATACCAAACCCTCTGTTATAGTTTTCTCAGTGGAGGGGATGATAAAGGTGAGAGATGGAAAACAGGGGGAAAAAAATCCCTCCAACTCCAACCCCCCCAATTCCCCACTCTGGCCTTTAACCAGATCTCACTTGCCTTTTACTTCTCCCTGGGTCCTCTCCTTCCCTTATGGTCCATTCTCCTCTCCCATCAGATTCCTTCATCTCCAGCCCCTGACCTTTCCCACCCACCTGGCTTCAGCCATCACTTTCCAGTTAGCCTCCTTCTCCACCCCCCCCCCCACTTTTTTATCCAAGTATCTTTCCCCTTCCTTTCCAGTCCTGAAGAATGGTCTCGGCCCAAAACGCAGACTGTTTATTCATTTCCATAGATGCTGCCTGATCTCCGAGTTCCTCCAGCATTTTGAGTATGCAGTGATTGAGAGAATCAAATATATGTGATCGCAACGTTATTAATCAGCTGGACTGCAAGTTTAATAAAAGGGGTAAACTACTATTTATTCATTACCACGTGCATTCTATCCATAAATTACAATCATGTACTGAATTTAACATTGCAATCTCTCTTGATAAATGGGCTCTTGCTAAATAAAGCAGGCGTTCATAGTGTTAAACTTGGAAAGCTGCTGGCACTGATAAACAATTATTAGAACACTAGCATTGTTTATTAAACTGAAATGTGCCATTTCAACAGCCATATGCTTTTACTTAACAGCAAACAAATCAGTTTCTTCTTTTTCTGTTGTCCAAGGTTTTTTTTTCCACTTTTTTTTGTTACAAGTAGTCAATACAAGTATGGTACAGGAACACAAGATGTGTGGTTTACAGACAAATATGAATGCGGAGAAAGCCCAGCTCTTAACCCTTAAGCACGGCAGAAAACTACCTAACTTGCTGGGGCAATATCTACTCAGTTGAATTGAGGTGCATTTAAACTGTAGTACAAATCAAACCCGTACCTTCCTACTCAATAAGATGTAGTAATGTGCTACAACTGTCTTAACAGCAATTTTCCCCGAAGAAAATAGAGTTTAACTAGACAGCATACAATTTAATAAGCCGAGGGAAATGACAGGCAGAAAAATGGCATATGTTATTACTGAAGGGCGTGAAGCATTGATCTTGGTACTCTTGCTCGGTAAAATCCTTCCTTCCTTTTTGCTGACCTTAATATTTCCCAATGTAAAAATTACCTGCATTCAAATGATTCCTCCTCCTCTCATGCTTTTAAGAAGCCAGAGAGAAATGTTTTCACCCCCCCCCCCCCCCCATATCCAGCAGTAGTGGCAAACAGTCTCCACGGTGAACCAGAAAAATCAAAGAGTACTAAAAAGGTAACAATACTAAAGAAATTAGGTGGCGGTTGAGAATCATCTTCAAAGCAGTAATAAAGAGGTTACAACTCAAATTTTCAAGCCTTACTTTTGCAATTTACGATGTAACAGAGTCTCCAAGCAGCTGTGATTTATTTTACATGTAAAAATATAGATACTAATATCTGTTAATCTGTATTTCCTGAAAATTACACCCACCAATTTTGTTCCCTTCCTGCAGGATGCCCCTCCTGCTTTAATGGTATTCCAGAGCAGAAGTTTTCCCATTTCCTTCCACTCATCATCTTAGTTCTCACAAGCAGAAGAAATAAAGAGTCAAATTGCATGTTCTGCAAGGATTATTAATAGCACTAAGCCAGCTCACAAATTTATAGGGGGTTTGGCAGAATGGGAGTCATCCATTTACATACTGGACCAGCACCTTTGACCACTTTAACAATCACATTATCTCCCAAATCACACTGCCCTTCACAAATGTGAACAATACTAAGATGAAAATGCAATAAAAATTACCTTGGGCAAAGTTGCTGAGAAACCAGCTTCATTCATAAGCATAAACCTAGGATACTCCACAGTATACAACGTTATTAAATCGTGATCTGGCACAGATTAGATGGGCCAAAGGGCCTGTTTCTCTGCTGTACTTTTCTATGACTCTGCAATGATGCTCTTTAATACTGGAAAAGCAATAGTACTAATTGAATTTCAAATTGACTACAACAATCCTAAAACAAGCTTCCTAATGCCATTCCTTGATCTACCTCTTGCTGTTGCCTCTCTACACTGACTATCTCCACTTTATTCTCAAGTCCAGATGAAAGGTCTCAAACCAAAACATCAACTGTCCATTTCTCTCCATTGATGCTGCTTTAAATGCTGCATTCCTCCAGCAATGGGCTTTCTTTGCTTCATTCTTTCATCTTAAGGCATTAAGATGTAGGAGCAGAATTGGGCCATTTGGCCCATTGAGCCTGCACCGCCATTTCACCGTGGTTGATCCATTTTCCCCTTTTGGCCCCGATCTCCTGCCTTCTCCCCATACCCCTTCATGTCCTAACTAATCAAAAGTCTATCAACCTCTGTCTTAATCATATTCAATGATTTGACCTCCACAAAAGCCCATGCCAATGAATTCCACAGATTCACCACTCTCTGGCTAAAGAAACTTCTTGACCTCAATGTCTCAACCTCCACCTCCTAATTTACACTTACAGCTCCTCCCTGACCGTACAATAAAAAAGTCACAAAAATATTTCACAGCCAATGAATTATGGGAATATCAACCTGTACAATTCAAACTTCAAATCTTTTAATCTACAGCTTTGTGGCAGGTAGTGCAGCTGCCTCATCTCCTGTAACCCAAGTCCAGGTTCAGTTCTGGCTTCTGCTGTTGTGTGGAGAGTAGGCACCCTCTCCTTGTGACCATAGCGGTTTCCTCCCACAGTCCAAACACTTGTCATTGCTGAGTTAACTGGCAACACAGCAGGTGGGTGCAGAGAGAATTAGGAAGTCATTAACAAGTATTTGAGATAAAATAAATTGCAGTGAAATGAGTGGAGGAATAACATAGATTGTTAAGACTGGTCCATATACTCGAGGCCAAATGACCTCCTGCAAAAATATATGGGGAAAAAAAAAGGAGAAAGCAGCTATACAAATACCATGGGTGGCAGGGTGGAGATATGTCTCTACTAAAGGAGGTGTAAGGCGCTTCTTTCCTCCACTAGCCTGCAGGTCCCCCTTGGGCAAGGTGTAGCACCTGGTTGGCCCTCTGATCAGGATCACTTGAAGCCATGGGAGCAGGTGGCGGATGTTCGCCTGAGCAGCTGGTGCACATCACAAGTCCTGGCTCTGCCACCACTGACGCCAGGCAGATAATCTCTGAAGAGTATTGATAATGCCTGGGGTCACCCGTCTTGTAAAGACACTGTCCAGAAGGCAACGACACTTCTGTAGGAAAATTTGCCAAGAACAATCATGGTCCTAAAAAGACCACGACTGCCTACATTATACAACACAGCACATAACGATATAGATGATGATACAATATACCAATTAGAAATTTATCACAATAGTTATGGAGAGAAAAAAAATACAGGTCCATCTTAAAGCTCCTTGATTACTCTTTCACACTCAATCTGGTTGGAAACTCTCAATGTAACATTTTAATGTCCTTGGAGAGGAGAGACAAGTTTTTGTTTTGGAGGTTGTCTCTACAACAACTCAAACTGACAGAATAAATTAATCTCTTGGCATAGAATATCTACATACACCAAATTTTAACTTTTGCACATTAGTTAAGATGTACATCACAGCATATGTGCCCAAAGTTGCACTTTACGCCAATCCCATGTGGTATTGTCCAAGAAGTATGATCATATTATCCATATAATGAAAATGTAGTAGTTTTCTCTTTAAATGAAATACTCCAATTTGCAAAAACAAACACCATTAAAACAAAACCCTGCTATTAAGTTGTGACTCGTTTCTGAAAAAGCGAGATATATAAATAGTGCTGCATCTGCTAGTTTTTGCTTTGTACAGTATTCTCTCACACAGCAGTCCGATAAATCTGCCAGACTCTAAAAGGGGCCCAGTTAGGGATCGTACTCTGCACCATTACAGAGGCTATGCATACAAAGGAAAGAGCCTTCGTCAGCAATTTCTGTACTAGGACTTCAAAGTGTTAATTTGTTAATTACAAATTAAACTATCAGATCTAAAATGCACATTTTCTAACTGCCCACAACTTACTAAAAATGTTAACTAGGTGGTTACACATCAGATTGCTTTCTTTAATGAAAGAAATAAATATATTGACATTTGCATCTGTGCATATAGTGTGCGCATACACACACACTCTTCTAAATTAGTGCACTATCCTAAGATTCTTTGATGATGCTTAATTGGTATCTTTCTACAAAAGAAAATTGTGGTTCCAGGTGAAATGCAGCTTCCAGTTAGTCAAACTTAGTGTTTTAGTATCTGAAGCCAGAACAGCATCTTCACCAATCACTAGTGCTTGTGATCTAATGATATAGCAGAGATTGGTGTTCACAGCTGAACAAATAATTTTTTTTTTACTTATATAGAACACACTGACTCAAACTTCAAAATTAATTGCAGCTGAACATGGAACTACCATCTGTTTTTTAAAAAAAAATAGAATGGAAGGTTTTGGTACTAACCTCACTTTAATCATTGTCAAAAAGTATGAAGGCAGCCAATGTCCTCCCACAAGAAAGTCCTGGGCCCCTGGATCTTGGCAGGCTGTCTTATGAAAAGCTGAGTAGGCTAAAGCCATTTCAACATAAAAGTCCCTTGCGACTGCACAGGGAATCTATGCAGAACACATTTTCCTAATTTCCTCTGAACTACACTAAATTCAAATAAAGTAATTCACAACACAATATTGTGATATCTAGTCAGAAAAGTCTATGCTAGTGAAAATGAATTTAATGAAAGAAAACCAGGACATTTTAGGGGGTCGGATGCATGTTAATAATTTTCAACATTGTCAACAATTATTGCCCGGCATTTTATAACAGGAATATGAAGCAAATGATCAATAAAATGTCATGAGAGAAGATTTCTGTCAAGTTTGCCAACTCTCATATAGACTTTTAATGCAGAATGCTTGCCTGCTGGGGAAGGCTGATGTCAGTGCTTGTACTCAGTGAAAGGATAAGGGAGTCTTTGTTTTCAGCTGAACTGTGAAAATGAGAAAATGGCCCCAGCCAACAAACAAGAAATCCACACTGCATGGGTCATCTTAAACACCTTGCTAATGTTTTTAAAAAGTACAATTCAAGTCCCAGATACATCCTCATTCACCAAAGTGTTTTCCTTTTGTCAAGGGATCTGGAAAATGCGATTGAAAGCATTCTGCTAACAGCACAAAATTCTCAGAATCTGTTGGGGATGGGCAAAATGAGGAAGAGCAGGGAAACTTTCTTAAGTAAAGACCTGCCAGAAAGAGTCAAATTCTCATGTTACCCAGTTAGTTGTGACACATGGAATCTTTCATGCATGCATTGAATTAAAAGTTGGCTTACATAGAAGAGTACAGCACAGAAACTGGCCCTTTGGCCCATCTACTCTGTGCCAAACCATTTAAACTGCAAACTTCCATTGACCTGGGAGGCAGGTTTCCATGCCTCAACCATCTCTTAAACGTTAACATCCAGCTTGTTCCACACTCTTACAACCCTCTGAGTGAAGTTTCCCACGTTCCCCTTGATTTTTTAAAAATATCATTTTACTATGGCTCCAAATGTTAAAGGGAATTGAAAAGTATAACTTGGGAAGGGGTGGGTGGGGCGGGGTTTAAATCTCATTCGTGCTTGTGAAAGGGAAGATTGTTCCAGCCCCAAATGGGTATAATGCTCGTGAGGAGTAACAACTAAACTGAATTTTTATTTGTGCAGTGCCAAGGTAGCTAGGACTTCCAGGAGAATTGTTGTGCTGCGTTGTACAGTGGGGACATGTTGGCAAAATACCGCCATTTGCAGATGTGAAACAAGTCTCCTCTCTCCCACACTTCAGTAAACTAGATCATGACTTGTATTGTGTGTCTCTCCCCCCCCCCACACAAAAAGTATGCATGTGCATCTGCATAATGCGGTTTGAGGACTTGAGACCAGGGTGACCTTGATTCTATACTGGCAGTGGCACAGGTTGGACGGCAACACCTCCGAGTAGCTCTGCGTCCCACGAGCCACCTCTCAATGAAGGTAGAAATTCATTATTGAACAGCACACCCTTCCGTCATTTGAGGACTTCAATCCTAACACTACCACTAACTCTGCCCCGCAGAAGTGATCCCTGCCTCCCTGGACAATGGACCACGCACAGTAAGCACAAGGAGATACCACTGGCATCACCTCGGTTCAATCCTCCATGTCTCCTAGCAGGATATGTAAACAGCCGTCAACCTCTCTTCCCAGGCCAGCATGTCAGCACTAAGCACCGATTATGCATGGTCAACTACAGCGGGCGAGCCACGTTATGAGCAAGCCTGACTCCAATCCCCCAAATAGCCACTACATCATGGCAAAAAATTACCAGGTGCACAGAGGAAATAATACAGGAGCGTTTTCAAAATTTAAAAAACATACATTCTACACCAGGTCATGGGAATCCTTAACCCTGGCCCACAGCCACTCAAAATGAAGAACAAGAATTCAGAACGTTGGGAATCCTGATATTCTTAAGTGCACTAAAGAATAGTGTAAAATGGTCCAAAAAATTTGGTCACCTTTTTAACCACCCACCTGCCCCATTGCCAGTGTAAGCTTGCAGAACCCATATTGTCTGCAGCAGCTACCCAGAAACCACAAAACTGGAATAGAACCAATTCATCCCTTGAGCCTGAAGATCTGTCCAAGTTCCTGTCCTTGACGCATTTCTTGCGGGGTAGTCTGAATGACCACTGGGTACCATTTAATATATCAACTTAAGTGACCACAAAAAAAGGGAGATAAGAGCAGATCACTAAATTAATGATTTGAAAAATTAGATCAAAGTGGTTTCCTCCCCTTTGTCCTCCTCGAATTCCCAAACAGCTCATAAGTATATGACGTGATAGTCTACCACAGAAACTCTCACCTGCAATGTGCCAACTGCTCTGTTTCAGAAGGCAGCTGCATCGGACAGGATTTGGTAGCTTCAATTACATTAGTGTGATCTGTACTCCAAAGAGAACATTTTAAACTTCAGGTGATTCGATAAGGTATGCTTTCTTTGCCTTATCTGTCACTGCCAGGATTCATGTGAAATACGGTGAACTCACATAGCTGAAGTTACTAGCAATTCAGACACTTCACTCATGAAAAGGGACAAGCAGAAAAGTGGGAGAGAAGTGGGAAAGATCGATGTCGGGTTGTCTCTCTGCATTCTGAGAGATCAGCTCAGAAAGTTAACTCAGCCACTTGTATAATGGTAGAACAATACAGGCCATTCAGCTACAATATGATGCTGATCTTTCAACCTACTCCACATTCAAAAACACTCCCCTCCCACAGCCTTCAATTATTCTTTCATCCAGGTGCCCAGCTAAGCATCTCTTAAATGTCCCCAGTGTATCTTATTCTATCACCACCCCTGGCAGTGTATTCCATGCATTTATCACCCTCTCTGTACTTACTTCTAACATTCCCCCTGAACGTTCCTCCAGTCACCCTAGAATTATGCTCTCTGGTATTGCCCACTACTGCGCTGGGAAAAAGGTACCGACCGTCCATTCTATCAACATCTCTCATCATTCTATATTTATCTATAGAGTCTCCGAACAGTAAGCAAAGAACTTGAGTTTCATTTGTACAAAATTGCTCAATTTTGCTGAGCTGCACTTAATGGACCATTGATGTCCTTTTAGTAACCGCCTGTTTTCACTTGCAGAGTGCAACATGTTCTTCTTTGTGCCACCAACTGCAGAGAGTTGAAATCATGCCAAATTGGTAATGCAAGTCAAGTTTTCTTTCTACTGCACTTACAAAAGTTCATATAGTATCAGAGAATGTATACAGTATACAACCTGAAATTCATACTCGTCACAGACATCCACAAAACAAGAAACCCCACAGAATGAATGATATAAACAAAGCCCCGAAGACCCCTCCCTTTGCACAAGCAGCAGAAAAAGCACTAATCCCCCTCCCCACTTTTGAAATAAACTCATACCAGTAGGTATGCATTTTAAACAAAAAACATGACTTCAGAGCAGTAATGAAGCTAAATTTACAGTAATCGTAAAGCCTGAAGGGACCCAAAGACTAAATTACAAATAGATTTGGCTTATCAGCAGATACTCCATTATGCAACTAAACTGCATACTCTGAAATGAAAGTAACTTGGAGTTTGAAAAAAGAGAAATCTTTCTAATACTTCACTTTTTTCCCCACAACTATTACAAAGGAGTTCAAATCAAACAAAAAAAATGCTGCAGTTGTTATTATTATTGCCACTAGAGACTCTGCCACCACAAGGGCAAGAATGGATGTTCCAAGGGTCTGATGTTTCAAAAGGGTCAGGAGAGGAAGGTAAAACAGGTAGGAGTGTAGCATTGCTAATCAGGGATTGTACAAGACCATAAGATAGAGGAGACAAAATATGGTCTACCAGGTTTGCTCCAGCATTTCATCATGTTAGATCCATTACCCTCTCAAGCACAATCTCCTACCTTGTCCCTGTAACCCTTCATGCCCAGACTAAACAAGAATCTATCGACCCCTGCCTTAAATATACCAAATAACTTGGCCTCCAAACCTGTTGGGGACAACAAGTTTCACAGATTCACCACTCTCTGGCTAAAGTAGTTTCTCCTCATCTCCATTTCAAAAGGACATCTCTCTATTCCGAGGCTGTGCCCTCTGGTCCTAGATTCCCCCACAGCTGCAAAGCTGAAGGATGTCATGGACAGACGGTCTACTGAGTCAAGTGTGGGTGGAAGTCAGAAAACAAGGGAGATAAATCGCTATTGGGAGCATTCTACATGCACCCCTCCCTCCAACTCCCCGCCCCCCCCATAGCACAAAGGCACTAAGAAGCAGATCAAGAGGGAAAGTTTAGAAAGGCGCAAAATCAAAGTATTATCGTGGGTGACATCAACTTCCCTAATATTAACTAGTACCTCGGTCTGCCAGATTTATATGGGGCAGAAATTGGTGTGTCCAGGAAGGAGTGTTGACATGGGATCAGTTTTATTGCCTATTACCAGATACAGGGTCTAGTCTGACCTCCTGGTGGGTGAACATTTTGGAGACAGTGAACAACAACACTGATCTTTACCATAGCCTTGGACAGGGATAGGAGCAGATGGTATGGGAAAGTTTAATTTAGGGATGGCGAATTATGAATGCTATTTGATAAAATATTGAGTTCGAAGAACAGCTTCTCCTCCGCCAGATTTCTGAATAGTCCCCGAACACTACCTCGGTAGTCAGCTTTTGGTATTATACCTTAAAGCAATTCTCATATTTTGCACCGTCCTACTGCTGTAAAGTAACACATTTCATGGCATAGGACAATGATAGTAACCTGATTCTGATTTAGTTCTCATGATGGGTTGGAACCATCTGGTCTCAAAAGGCAGCAAAAGAAACACAACTAGGTCAAACATGAGTACTGACCAATGAAAACACACTTTTCACAACTAAAAAGAGCAATATCTCAGAGGATTTCCCATCAGTGGGTAAATTATGTTGGAAAATATTGAAACAGGCATTTATAGAGCAGCAACAAGCATAGAGAAATAACCCAAATGACACAGCAGGAATTCAGGATTTAAGAGCAGCTTGGAACATCTATAATTTTCTTTAAAAGAAAGATAATGAATCTTTCTTGAAAAGAAAGCTTCCTCCCTTGGCTTTCCATTTGTAAACAAGACAATTCCGAACAGGTAACTACAGCAGTATGGAGATGGCATTCAGGAAGGGGAAGATCAAATGAACTGAAGCATCTCTTTAACCTTGTTACATGTGTAATAAACTGAAGTGGGTCAAGTGCAACAAGGACAAAACAAGGACAATTCTTAGCAGCAATTAATTGCATAAAAGCAGTGTTTTGAGAGCTACGTTTTTACTTTCTTTCCTTCATCTGAATCAAGACGACAGTATGAGCTTTCTGCAGGTTTTGGATAACATCCACAAATTTACATTTAGCTTACACAGACCAGTTTCATTACATGGCCAAGATGTCTTACAAAAGCCAGAACTTTCTCTGAAAGCTGTTCTCTGCAGAAGCTTACCAGGCCTCGAGTCATGAAAGAACTCTGGAGGTAATTATATACCATCCGTCTTACTGGCATTAAATTGCCAAGAGCTGTTCCTGCTTCCTTTTATCTTAAATACAGAAATTTGAACGTGACTGTCACTCTGATGCAAGACATTGTTTTAGCTGACACTGTGAAGAAGCATACCTCACAAACCACACTAAAGAAGATTCAGCTTCCTTCTGAAATAACGCTAGTTTATACTCCTTTGACAAACAAGCTCCAATTCTTCACAATGACCCAGGTTTGTGAAGAAACTTGGTTAGGTTGAATTCCAATTAGCCGATTCCACAAAATATTATCCCACAAGTCCACGTGCAATTTCTGCTGTTAAGAGTGCTTATCAAGTGATAAATAGTCAGACACAAAAGCAGCACATATTGCAAAAAAAACTTTACATAATGTTGAAGTCTGTGGCTCATACTTTAACCAATGAATGGTAGGACCCCAGGGAGTATAAAGGAACAAGGGACGGTTGTACAAGTTTAAGGACTCCTGAAGATGGCAGCACAGGTAAATAGGTCACGAAAGCAACAAAGATGTCTGCCTTCATTAGCCAGGCGCAGAATCCAAAGGCAGGGAGATTACAACTATATGAAACACTGTTTAGGCTACAGCTGGCATTCTGCATGCAGTTCTAGTTGCACAGTTGAGGAAATACATGACAACACTACAAAAAGCAGAGATTCAACCAGGATGTTACCTGGAGCATTTCAACTTTGAGGAGATGGTTAGGAGGTGGCCGAGGTATACGAAGGATGCAAGTTGAATACAGAGCAAGAATCATTTCCCCAAAGCTGAGATTTCTAAAACTAGAGGGTACAGGTTTAAGGGTAGCATATTTAAAAGGATACGGAAGATACTTTCCCCACCCAGTCAAATGGATTCAACTGCTCATCCCAATACTATTAAAATATTGATATCTTAATAGCTTCTGGATGAGCAACTGATATGACAAGGCCTAGAAGGCTACGGACTAAGTATTAGTTAATGGGATCAGTATTGCTGGTTGGTGTGAACATTGTGGGCCAGAGGATTTAAATCATGTGCTGGATGACTACCACTCAAATGGAAATTCTGACCCTAAAGAACACAAGTTGCCACAAATTCATCTTTTAAAAATCTATTTTACTTACTAACACCAACAGTCAGCCATTTCACCATGAGGTTTCTACTTATTTGGATGGTGTGGTGGGAGGAGTGGTTGTGCAGCAGGGCGGGACACAAGAACGTTCTCCTTCACGCCATTATTTACCACAATTTTTTGTTGGTCAACCTTTCTAGCAAAACCATTTTGAAAGTGTTGCCAGTAGCTCAGAGCTAAATGACCTAGTGGGAAAGAGTGGATTACAAACAGCTTTTGTGGCTCTGTGTACACTGGCACTGGACATTTCCAATGTTTAATATCACTCCTACCACCATGCATTTCTGGATGAAAAATGGAAATTGCAAATGCCAAAAATGAATTGGGAGAGTCAATAAATCAAGTTAGCTACTCGCATACAACTAATACAGTCCTCCACAAGAGTAATCTTAGGCACGTACTGCATATATCTGTATAGCTAGGGTGCCTAAGACTTTTGCAGTCCTGTAGTAATTTTATGTATTGCACGGTACTGCTGCAAAGAAAAAATCAAATTTTCCTGACATACGTTGGTGATGATAAATCCAATTCTGATACGGGTCTTTATATTGTGGACTGAGAGTGGGAAAGAGAGTGGGAAGGAGGCAGGGAGAGGGGAATTATGGTTGGGAAAAGGGGAAGGGAGAGGGGAGAGAGTGTGAAGTGCCAGAAAGATATTCTCTAATGACCAATAAACTAAGTTTGGAATCAAATGACCTTGCCTTGTGTCTCTGGCCTCTGTGTGTCTGCACCTAAGCCACTACCTCCCCATCCCTCTGCTCCCTGTCCCACATCCCTCGCACGACATTCTACCCTCGCCATTCCCAACATCCTTCGCTTTCGCCAGATTTACAAACTCTCTCTCCACATTGACAAATATAGTACACATATTTACATAAACATACACATACATGTTAGGGTGTCTACAACAGCTGCACAGTGCTGCATCTACCAAGTCTGTAATTTAATAATCATTCAATAGGATATTTCAGGAACTGGGCACGTGACTGACCAAAATCTTACATATATAATCTGCATTGTTAACTACACTTTAAACAGCATGGAGACGTCATCCTGTCTGTGAACAAGTCAATTGTGAACTTCCATTGTTGTTCTCCATTTCAGTGCCAGCAAACGTTTTGCATTATGTCACCATCCGCTTTAATGAATAAAAATTGTTGTGTTACTATACAACATGTAATGTAAAAGGAAACAAATTGCTGTGAATGGAATTTTTAAATTTACACAATTGCTATGTTGTCTACATCCTTCAAAACAATTTCAAATATACGCACCTTTCTTTTTCAGTTTGCTGCTTTAATTTGGATCAAACAAATGAAAAAAAAATTGATTCTCAGACAGAAAAGTCAATCACTAACTAGCTGATTACAGACACCAACCATCATCACCCCACTCCACCAAATGCAACACCCATCTCCATTTTCCTAGTTTCCTCCTTAACATTGACCAATATCTCTACACAGACAGACACAAATAGGCAAGTCATTGTCACAATCACAACAGCATACAGAGCATTGGGTCATCACAAATGGTTAAGGGAAGAGGGCTGGAATATACAAGGGTTAAAGTCTGAGCATAAATGAATAAAGGTATCAGGGGCCTCAGGGATCCAGATATCCTTCAGATCACATCAGAAATCATCTGGCACAGCTTCCAAAATCTCCAAGTAGCAGCAGAACCCTTGGACGGTTTAACAACACATCTTTGGAACCTGGCCAAATTATTACATGGCTAAACATTCATCAGGTCTGAAGTTCTGCTTCACCAGTTACCAACCTATTTTTTTTTTAAAAAACACCAATCATGCACCATCAATTAAGCCATTAAACCAAAATACAGCTTGTAAACCCACAAGTTACAATCTTTTCATCCAGCCCAAGTGAACATTAGAGATCTGTATTTGCTCCGAGACTATACGCCACATTCTAGCTGGAATTGGAATGCATGGAATGAACTGAGTAGAGATCAGGAATGCAAACCGCCTCTGCTGACAATGTGCTGTGATCAATTTGTCTAGTCAGGAATAAGTGAGGTCTGTTTCAGCTTTACGCTGCTCTGCATGGGAGAGGAGAAAGCAAAATGCACATATCCACTTCAATTTAATAAATTTAGAACAAAGAAAAACTGTCACAATGCCCTTAGTAACTTGCTGTATATCAATGATCATCTCAAAAGATGACGGCAAATTTTGGATGCTAAAATTTTTCACTAATCAAAATTTGTGTAACACAAGTCAGGAATATTAATTCTTTAGCATTTTTGTTGCTTTTTCAAGTGTTCAATGACTAAACATTTTAACTCAATTTCCAAACCCTTCATCAACCTCTTCTGTCAAAAAATTCATATATCTTTTGCATTTTGGCCAAATACAATTTCCCATGCTCAGCAGACACAGAGGAGTACCACCTTCGAGAGATGGAACAACAGAAGTGCACAAATGTAATTATAGTACTTGCAAATGCATGGTCAAAGCCCAAGAAACTAGAATCCAGAAGCAGGGACCATGGCCACAGGGGGAGGGGGGAGGTTTCAAACAAAGATCGCAAATGTTAAATTGGGGCATGGCTAAGTTTAGTGAGCAAAATGTGATTAGAGGAATTTGACATTGGTTAGAAAGTCAGCAGCAATATTTGAATATCTGGTTTTTGTAGAAGTGCAAATGTCTTAGATGTATATATAGCTAGGGTGCTTAAGACTTTTACTATAGGAATTTTATATACTGCATGGTACTGCTGCCGCAAAAAGAAACAAATTTCGTGATACATACGAGGTGATAAACTTGATTTTGATACGGGTCTCTATACACACACACAGCACTATAAGAGGAGAGACACGGAATGGAAAGTACAGAAGAATCAAGCCTGGAGGAATGAAAAGTATGCATCAATATTTCAGCAGCGTAGAAAGTACGATGATGCAACATTACACATGGAATAACTATGAAGAGAATACTAGCTGTAATTTCAACAGCATTCGATTGGACATATCTTCACAACATCAGGGTCAGTCTCAGTTAACAGCCCAAAGCTGAAGGAAATTGGCAACAAGAGAACATGATTTATGTACTGATAGCTTGAAATGGCAGAGGAAACTTCTGTTCTGAAAAGATTCATAAACATCAATCAGATCAGATTCTAGAATAAATTTATCCCACATCTGATTAATGTGTAGATTCCTAGAACTGATGTAAACTTCTTTCCTCAGTCGTTTCCCCTGTACTGGCATTGGGAAGACCTGACACTAATGCAATTGCATTGGGTCCTCTTAACATTTTAAGAGGAAAAGCTACAGCTCTTAGAATACTTAAACTTGAGAAATGAATGCACAGGAAGAGCATACGCATATTAATTAGAATGGGGTTCCTACCAAAGAATGCTAGGCCAGACGCATTTCAGACCTACAGCCTTTGGCAATTTATAAATTGTCAAATAAGTTACCAGTTACTTGTACTGCAATGATTGCTAATGCAGAAAATACAACCAAAGGCGTAGCTTTATGGAACTTCAAATTTTACTTTTGACCATCATTAGCCAAGTTTGAACACAGCAAGCATCTGAACAGGCAAGCTGAAAACTCGTCAACAGTCTGACACAGACCTGCTGGCACCATGATTTGGACCGAGGCGGTCCAGGAAAAAAGTGTGGTTGAAGTTTTTACCATTGATTCTCCAGCCTCCCACTTACAGATTTAATACTGTGAACCATGTTCACATGGCATACAACAGATATGGCTATTTATTAAACAAAATGGAGCATCACAAGACTCTCCAGGTCATGTATCCAATGAGGCACAAGCAAGAAATCGCATTACAAACTGGTGCTCTGAACTTATTTCATGGAGGGA
The DNA here is from genome assembly GCF_963921235.1 of Mobula hypostoma. NCBI lineage: Eukaryota > Metazoa > Chordata > Chondrichthyes > Myliobatiformes > Myliobatidae > Mobula > Mobula hypostoma. The sequence continues at coordinate 60,867,940 of NC_086111.1, read as the reverse complement.
CTGAAGCAATCCATTCAGCTGACCCAGAAGTCAATGTTACATACCAGATCCTGCTTGGCTTTTGCCTACCACTGTCAATGAAATACGTTGAAAAACTTGGTTATATGAACAGCGAGAGAGGGTTTGTAAAGACTGGTGAAGATCTAAGATTATCAGGAAAGTCCCAGGTTTCAAGAAAGTAAAATAAAACTAACCAACTTTCAAGAAAAGCGTTGCCAAGTCATCCTGCAGGATTACTTCTTCCCAAGGAGACGCTGTTCTGATAACATTTTCTCCATTGAAAATAAAATACACATAGTACACTGATCAGTATGAATTAAAGCAGAGATTTCACTGCATAATCTACTTCAATAAAAAGCACATGGTAATGTTCTTTAATTGGCACACCTTATAGATATTTTTATTAAGAGGTATAGTGCAGAGTAGGACCTTCTGGCCTTTGAGCTGCACCACTCATCAACCCCCAACAAACCCAATTTAACCCTAACCTAATCATGGAGCAGTTTACAATGACCCATTAACCTACCCCGTAAGCCTTTGGACCGTGGGAGGCAATTGGAGGACCTGAAGAAATTCTGTTCATTCCACGGGGAGGCTGTACAAAGACTCATCACGGAGGATCTCGCAACTGAACCCAGACGCACCGAGCTGTAATAGCGTCTTGCTAACTGCTACGCTACTGTGATTGGTGTGGACTCAAAGACAAATTCAATTTCATTACAGCCACCAAGTCATTAGTGAGCTTCTCTCTCTCTAACATGCAAAGCAATACCATCGGACACTACTTCATTTTTGAGGGAAAATTCTGAATTTCAGAGTATGGCTCATTTTGAAATCTTCATTGTGGAAATACTAGATACTTCATTGACCCCAAAGGAAATTACAGTATCACAGTAGCATTACAAGTGCACAGATATACAAATATTAGAAGAGAAGTAAGAAAGAATTAAAAAAATAAGTTACCTCTAACAGTCTAACAGGAGGGGATCATCACTTTCCCAGCTATAGGTTGACTCATTAAATAGCCTAATGGCATAGGATAAAAATGCCCTCATATGGTGCCCTTCGAAGCAGCACAGTTCTCTTAGTCCTTTACTGAAAGTGCTCCTCTGTTCGGCCAACGTGGCATGCAGAAGGTGAGAAACATTGTCCACAATGGACGGTCCCTTTGTTCTACCACAGCCTCCAGTGTCCAGTTTGACTCCCATAACAGAGCCAGCTTTTCTAAGTTTATTCAGCCTGTTGGCATCATACGTGATATCCAGATAGGATTAAGGTTATTTATAGCTAGTTAACCCTCAGATTTTATTATAATTAACAATTCATTGGTATCTAAAACCACAAACACTAGGGTTGAGAATGTTCACATCTAAAGAATGAGGTGCTTCTGTATTATATCATCTTCAGCAGGAGACTGGCCCAGATACCCACAGATGTTGACAATCCCATACACAAGAGCACACAAGTGAACTGTTCTGACTGCAATGGTCTCCCAAATCTGCTCTGGAAGAAGATACAACGGACTGCACTGTCAATGCAGTAAACACATTTCAGAATGTTAATATAATTCCATCATGAAACCAAACTGCATCATGAGAGACTGGAATGGCTCCGCATCTGTTCCCGCCACCAGTGTTGTAAAATAAAATTCCACATGCAATTACAAGAGTATCATTCTCCAGCAACTCCGCCAAGAAATGTACAGAGCAGCAGACAGAATTTGCGACATTCCCAGTTCCGAATGGCTTAGCTAATTTGTTCCGGCAAACCTCCCGAGACTGCAATTTGCATTCCACTTCCATCTCTTCCTCCACTGACAGAAGTCCTCTGGAGGTTATGAGAGTGACACCCTCACACACTGTTTACGTTCTCTGGGAATGATGATGATTTAAGACAAAGCAAAGCCAGATAGAAGTCCACATAATTCAATCTACAAATACCTCAGTTGCATCCTTACCCCTCGAATGGGGTAGCACACTTACAGTACTTTTAACAAATTATGAACTCTTATTTCTTAATACTCACTTCACTAATATGTGAAGAGACATTGGTAAAAAACAAATCAACAACCCAGGAGCACCGCAAAAAAGTCCTTTCCCCAACCAACATGCACACCTGCACCTTCCAGCAACTCACTGGAAAGAACCAAATCTAATACTTGAGAATAATGAATTCCACCCCAACCCCACTCAGCTTTGGGAGCCAGAGAGTTATTCTGCTCCGAAACTGACCTTCAGCTCACTACGATCATCATGTGCATTGAAATGCATTAATCTGATTGAGCTGCACTCAGCGGCGCAGTAGGTTACAAAGCAAGTCCATGTCCAGATTGTTCTTAAATGTTGCGAGGGTATCTTCCTTTGCCACCTTTTCGGATGGTACTTTCCCCAACTGCAACAAATCACAGGGCGGGAAGAAAAAAAATCTCTCAGATCCCCCACTAAACCACTAATCAAGCTCATGTTGGTAACTGCCACATACCCAGTGATACAAAATTCTCAGCGCACATTGGGAAACGAGCACAAGATTCTCCAGATCCTCAGTGCAGAGTTCTACCAACAGCCTGCTGCAGAACTTACAACAGGAGTTCTATAAACCAAACTTAAAATATTTTGGAACCTTGGTAGACACGGCAACAGCAAGCAAAGAGTAGAAGACATCTGTATTAAGTTCCATATTTATTTTGCAAATAGTATAGTGCACAGAGAGGGAGCAAGTACTTTACACAGTGTACGACATGATGCAAATCTAGATGAGCAAAGACATAGAAACATAGAAAATAGGTGCAGGAGTAGGCCACTCGGCCCTTCGAGCCTGCACCGCCATTTATTATGATCATGGCTGATCATCCAACTCAGAACCCCGCCCCAGCCTTCCCTCCATACCCCCTGATCCCCATAGCCACAAGGGCCATATCTAACTCCCTCTTAAATATAGCCAATGAACTGGCCTCAACTGTTTCCTGTGGCAGAGAATTCCACAGATTCACCACTCTCTGTGTGAAGAAGTTTTTCCTAATCTCAGTCCTAAAAGGCTTCCCCTTTATCCTCAAACTGTGACCCCTTGTTCTGGACTTCCCCAACATCGGGAACAATCTTCCTGCATCTAGCCTGTCCAATCCCTTTAGGATTTTATACGTTTCAATCAGATTCCCCCTCAATCTTCTAAATTCCAACGAGTACAAGCCCAGTTCATCCAGTCTTTCTTCATATGAAAGTCCTGCCATCCCAGGAATCAATCTGGTGAACCCACTTTGTACTCCCTCTATGGCAAGGATGTCTTTCCTCAGATTAGGGGACCAAAACTGCACACAATACTCCAGGTGTGGTCTCAGCAAGGCCTTGTACAACTGCAGTAGTACCTCCCTGCTCCTGTACTCGAATCCTCTATAAATGCCAGCATACCATTCGCCTTTTTCACCGCCTGCTGTACCTGCACGCCCACTTTCAATGACTGGTGTATAATGACACCCAGGTCAAGACAGCAACACCAACAGGGCAAGGTGTCAGAAGCTTCTATCAACCACTTCTAATGCACTAGTTGTCATTTATGTGAACCATCTGCTGCCATGATCTCACCACTGGTGATACCCAGTAAAAAAAGTGCTTAATTTTTCCCTTTATTTAGCTCCTAATTGTTCAAGCTAATTACATAATGCAATCTGACTAGCATTCAACTAGCGTTGAATGCATACCACAGTATGTGCTAGCCCAATGAGCCACCAGCAGCTCTAACCAAATAATCTACATACCCTTGTCTATTTGTCTCTCCCCACCAGTCTCCTTCCTGGCACTGCAAGCTGAAGAGGTACTACATCTGCACATCCACCTCCTCCCTCACCTCCATCCAGGGGCCCAAACAGTCCTTCCAGGTGAGGCGACACTTCATCTGCACATCTGATCTGGTCATCTACTCGATCTGGCCTGCGGTACACTAGTGAAACTCAAAGTACAATAGGAGCACCTACGCAAAATCTGCAAAAAGTAGGATGTCCTGGTGGCCAACCATCTGAATTCCAACCCTCATTTCTATTACGACATACTGGTCCATTACGTCCTGTACCACCACAATGAGGCCACTTTCAGGTTAGAGAAGCAGCACCTCATATTCCATTTGGGTAGCCTCCAACCTGATGACATTGATTTCTCTACTTACGGTAATTTCCCCCCTCCCTTCAATTCCCCACTCTGCACCCCCTTACTTCTCTTCTCCTCACCTGCCTATTACCTCCCCCGGTACCCCTCCTCCTTCCCTTTCTCCCATGGTCTGTTCTCCTATCAGGTTCCTTCTTTTCTACTCATCATTGATCAGCTTCTTTCTTCATTCTCCCCCACCCATCTGGCCTCGCCTATCATCTTCTAGCTTGCCCTCCTTCCCCTCCTTCCACCTAATTCTGGCTTCTTCTCCCCACCCCCAACCCCTCCAGTCCTGATGTAGAGTCTCAGCCTGAATTGTCGACTATTTATTCCTTTCCAAAGACCTCCAGCATTCTGCCTGTGTCACTCTGGACCTCCTGCATCTGCAGAATCTATATATATCTCTTGTCTCAATAAGCCACGATGAGACTCACTGATAAAACTTCCCGATCTCCCAAAGAACCAAAAAGCTCCATATACTAACCAGATACACGAAGGAAGTTCATAAAGGAAACATCAGCAAATGACCACAAAATGTACTGAAGAATAAACGAGTGAGAGACAGCGCGAGCTTAAAAATAATTAAAATTACGTTAAAAGGCTTTTATTGACAATATCACTATTTTATTTAGAGATACAGTGCAGAATAGGCCCCAACTGCCCAACAAGCCGCATCGCCCAGCAACCCACCTATTTAACCCTAGCCCATTCACAGGATAATTTACAATGACCAATTAACCTGCTAACTTTGGACTGTAGCGGGAAAACAGAGCACCCAGAGGAAACCCACACTCACGGGAAGGACGTTAAAACTTCTCACAGAGAACTCCAGTACTGAACTCCAAACTCCAACAACCCAAGCTATAATAGCGTGGCGCTAACTGCTACATTACTGTAGCGCCCTTAAGCCACAGATTCATACTCGAGTAATTCTCTCTGCACACATAAAACATATAGAAGATTCTGCACAAAAAACAGGAAAGGAAAGCAACCATACTGCCTCAGTTTCCAGATTATGGGTTTTATCAAACAAATCTTAACAACGAATGTTTTGCTTTGGTTAGTGTAAAATGAAATATTTCCAGCTTTAAAAATCAGTTGCAATTTTGTTCTGAAGATACATTTGCCCATCAACCACAACCCAGAAGTGATTTTCTTTTAAAAGCTAAAACTCTACCATAACCACATCTTCTAGAATTGAGGAGGGTGGGACAAACAAGGATAGGTTGCACTTGACTACTGCACAAAACAACACACTGTTGTAGTGGCCACACATTTTAATTCCACGTCCCATTTCGATACGTCAATCCATGGCCTCCTCTACTGTCGAGATGAAGCCACACTCAGGTTGGAGGAATAACACCTTATATTCCATCTGGGTAGCCTCCAACCTGACGGCATGAACATTGATTTCTCTAACTTCTGTTAATGCCCCTCCTCCCCTTCTTACCTCATCCCTAATTTATTTATTTTTTCTCTTTCCCTCTCACAATAACTCCTTGCCTGTTCTCCATCTTCCTCTGGTGCTCCCCTCCCCTTTCTTCCAAGGCCTTCCGTCCCATGATACACCCCCTTCTCCAGCCTTGTATCCCTTTTGCCAATCAACTGTCCAGCTCTTGGCTCCATCCCTCCCCCACCTGTCTTCTCCTATCATTTCAGGTCTCCCCCTCCCCCTCTCAAATCTCTTACTATCTCTTTTTTCCGTTAGTCCTGATGAAGGGTTTCGAACTGAAACATCGACTGTACTTCCTATAGATGCTGCCTGGCCTGCTGAGTTCCACCAGCATTTTGTGTCTGTTGCTTGAACTTCCAGCATCTGCAGATTTTCTCATGTTTGCAATGTTGTACAGCAGGGGTTCTCTATTCCATGGATCCCAGGTTGGGAATTAGAGGGAAAGCATGTGAATTTTTTTGCTTGATTTTATTTTCCTGATATAGGTAGCATCAAAAGTTCACATTTATTGCCTGACCTCCCATTTGCCCACAGAACAAAGTGACTTTCTCGGAACAGAATCAATCGTCTGGCATTGCTTCTACATGACCACATAGGGAAAGAATAGAGCTTTGCAACTATCAAGGACAGCGAAATGGCCTTGCATATAGAAGTCCCAAAGGATATTCTGCTAATGTAATGTTCCTGCTAATTCTCTTTAGGGAGAAGTCGTAGGGCTAGGATGTGCTGTTGAACTGTGTGGGTAATCCAGCCTCCAATTATAAATAATCCAGACACAGTGGTGAAAATGTTGGATATTAAGTACAATGGGATGAATCAGAACATAGAACAGTTCAGGCCCTTCGGCCAAAATGTTGTACTTCAAGATCAATCTAACCCCTTCCTCCCACATAGCCTTCCATTTTTCTTTTACCCATGTACCCATCTTAAGAGTCTCTAAAATATCCTAATGTCTCTGCCTTTGCCACCACCCGTCAGGGTGTTCCACTCATTCACCATTCTTCATGTAAAAAAAAAACTTACATCTGGCAACCCCCCTATACTTTCCTCTCATCACCTTAAAATTGAGCTATTGTCACCCTGGGGAAGGACTCTGGCTGTCCACTTGATCTATGCCTCTTTTCATCACGTGCACCCCCACGAAGTCACCTCTCACACTCCTTCTCTGCAAAGTGAAAAGCCCTAGATCGCTCAGCCTTTCCTCATGGGACATGCTCTCCAATCCAGGCAGCATCCTGGTAAACCTCCTCTGCACCCTCTCTAAAGCTTCCACGTCCTTCCAACAGCTGTACACCGAATGGCAATCTCATGCTGTTGAGGAGGGAAAAGATAAAGTTCCACAGTAAAAACTGAAAGGGGATTCAAGGACTCTCAAAGCAATGGCATCTGACAGGCTGGAAGGTCAGAGTTAAAGTAGTATATTTAACGTATCAACAAATGACAAGACGAGAAAGAAGCCAGACCACGTAAAGCCTCAATAGAAACTGGGAAAGGCGAAATATGGGCTAAGTTTCAGCAATGAACAAGCAGAAGGCTTATCAGTGAGCATACGGTGCTAGTGTTTAAATGAAATAACTAAATTACTGGTTATGGCAGACAAACATATCAGATGCTTGCACATTTCATATTCTTAATCCCACCTCCTCCCCTGATGCCTAAAAAAAAAGACTGGTTTATTTTATAGGCAGGTGAGGACTGTGACAGACTGAGAATTTGATAGTCATTTTGTTTTGAACATGACTGACAGGAGTATATGCACAGACAGTGTTTACATAGGCATACTATTTAGTGAAGATTTTTCTTTGGACCCAGCAGACACTCCCGCAAATTTTTACTTCAGTAAAAACCAGTCGGCAGACCCAAATGAAAAGAAAAGTAAACTGATAGTGGAACTCAAGTACAGGCATTACAACATGAGTAGAGCCCAGCTATCTTAGAATTTGCCCGAGGTTTGGGACAGTCCAATCATTTCCACCTTTCGTAACCAATGTAGCCTGAAAGTTCAGAGTCTCCAGACAAGGCAAACTTACACTTGAACATATAACCTGCTTGTCTTGGGGAACTGTTCACTCTCATTTTCCACATCATCGTCGGCCTGGTCTCCACTGAACTTCCTCTTGTTGGGGCTAATAGGTGGAGGTCCTGTACGATGGTTGGTGAGGGCAGAGGACACTGGGATCGACTGCATCCTACTGTCACTCCTTAATGCAGCTTCACCTGTAGATTAAATAGAAAAAAAAATTACAGGATGTAAGCACAATGTAACAGCTCAACATACTTCATGCTAAGATATTTTTCCCTTCTAAATTGTGTCACACCTATCATTACAATGATATGTTAAATTTATAATAGTTTATTTAATCTTTTACTAGTCTTACTCAAGTGACACAGAAGGGCAACAACTGTTTTTACTTTGGATAAAATCTGCAATTTTGGTTTAATGCAGTGAGAAATTCAACTCAGTATAAGTCACCTAGCACTGTGGGAAACTGTTTCTCTTCCCGCACAATCAGGACGGCAGCAGAGGAAAAAGCAGCTTGCCAAACTAAACTTTGCTAGCTTATTGGAGACTGTCAATGTTTTACAGTGCAGCTATCGACAAGGGCACGAAAAAAAACCCCACGCAGATTCGTACACCCTGAATGGGTGGGAGAAATAAGTGCATATACCCAAGTCTGATACGAGGCCCACACCTCTTCCTCAAACTACAAAATAAAAAGGCAACGAGCTGAAATTTCAAGAGATTTATTGTTGGTCGTTTTCCCTACAGCATTCAGCCAGTGAAGGGAAACCACACTACAGTTCACCAAACAAATGTCCTATTTTGCTGGCTGGGTTGTCTCCTCCAGTCTAACCACGCACCATAGCAACCAAAAATGACATCATGATCCTGGCAAGAAACCCTATGATAAAGCAAGACTTTAAAATAAAAGCTTCAACTGCAGTTTGAATATATTTAATTTAGTTTTTGTCTAGTAGAACCAGATAATATGCATTCCACAAACACAATATTCATGTGACTTCTTTTAAAAAAAAAGTCACCAGTCTCATTACCAGGCAACTTTTTGAAACATTTCCATTTTTACTTTCCTGACAGCTTATTCATTTGAGACAGCTAGAGAACATTTTGCATGTATTTTCTTGCCCAGCTAAGCTGCTATGTATAGAATTTCCACCCTCTTTCCCCATGGAATTTTAACCTGATGTTTGCCAAGTTGCTTATACTCCCCAGGAAGGAAGTTCTCAACCCGCCAACAGATGTGAAAAAGCTACAAAAAAAAAGTGCCCGGCAGGGCCCATCAAAGAGGTAAATGAAATGCAAAATAGGACTTGGTGAAAGTTTAGCAATAAATGAGGTTAAGAATTAATTGAAAATAAAATGGTTGTCAAAAGTTATGATTAACCCCCAAATTAGAAGCAAAAATTGCTTAAGGCGCAAGTAACACAGAGTACATTAAACAAAATCTCAGGGCATACTGCTGAGCCTCAAAAAGCCATATACAAGCTAAAACCACACCCTCGTTAATTATAGCTGTAATTTAGGGCGGCATGGGAGTGCGGTAAGCAACCTGGGTTCAATTCCCGCCGCTACCTGCAAGGACTGCGTATGATCTCTCCACGACCATGTGGTTTCCTCCAGGTGCTCCAGTTTCCTCCCACAGTCCAAAGACGTACCAGTTGGGACGTTAATTGGTCATTGTAAATTGTCCTATGATTAAACTAGGGTTAAATCGGGGGGAAATCGCTGGGCGGCGTGGCTCCAAGGGCCTATTCCACACTGTATCCCAATAAATAACCCATCTCCAGCAGTACACAGTAGAAAATCTTAAACATTCCAGTTTATGAATTTTCCACCAATGGTATTAAACAGCCACCATATACGAACATCCCAGTCTACAAAGCCAAAACACAGTCAGTACAATAGGTTTCAAAAGCAAGACCTCCATATTTGATGCTAGGGGTGCAGAAGGCATCCCTGCCCCTGCAGGTCAACAATGCTAACAAATCAAAACACCTGTACAATAAATTCTCAACCCAATACAAGTTAACCCTCAATCACCATGCAGGGCAAAGTGTTCCGCACATCTGCATCTCCTCAGCACATAGTTGTAGCCATGTGTGCCTCTTCCACAACACCAGAAATGATGAAACCCACACCCCATTCTCAGCTGGGCCAGTAATTATGCTGCATTTGTCAGAAAATGGAAATAAAAAAGACTAAAGTTCTAAGTCAGCTCCAAACAATTGAAGTTGAGCAGATTGCAGTTCCTGTGACAGCCCTCCAATAGATACTGCAGAAAGCAATGGAAAATTGTATAGCTGCTATCACAACAGCTGCCCTAGGAGTACATCTCATGATCAATGCAAAAGTAAGGCATGTATAAAACTCACTTAATGCCAGAATACGAAGTCGTTTAATATTTCAATTGAAACGAACATAGAATTTATGGAATAATTGGTCTCAGAACTATTTAGAAGAGCAGCTGTATCGTGACCCATTTTTTCTGTGCAAGACTTACCACATAAAGGAATTAAGGAACAAGTCTCTGAGCAGACTGAACAGAACCGAATCATTAATCTAATCTCAAAATACATTGATATTATACAGAGGATTTTGCATATTCAAAAAGGAAATTCAGAAATGACTTTCTGAAATATTTGACTTAGCATTAAAACAAGAGATACCTGAATCTTCAGATTAGAGTGCACAGATTTAAGGAATTAGAATCAGGTTTAATATATCACGGACATGTGTCGTGAAATTTGTTGTTTTGCAGCAGCGGTGCGTTGCAATGCACAGTAATAAAAACTATAAATGATAATGAAATACAAATAAAAATATATTAAGTAGGGCAAAAGGGGAGCAAAAAAAGTGAGGTAGTGCACATTGGTTCACTGTCCATTTAGAAATCTGATCGTGGAGTGAAGAAGCTGTTCCTGAATCGTCAAGTGTGCGTCTTCAGGTTCCTAACTCCTGCTTGATGGTAGCAATGGCCTAGGTAATGGGGATCCTTAATGACGACTACCACCCTCTTGAGGCATTGTCTTATTGGTCTCTTCCATGCTAGGGCGGCCATAATGGAGCCGGACAAGATTAAAACTTGCTGCAGTTCTTTTCTGATCCCACGTTATTGTGGGGGGGCGGGGAGAATCTGGAAATGGACCATCTCCCGACGTTCCATAAAGTCATGCCATCTATAAACGGATCAAGAAACGTGAGTTAAAAGAAAATAAATGTTGTGTTTATTTACTCCCCTCCTACACACGCACAAGTTGTGGAAGAGCAAGTGTTATGCTATATTTCGAACTTCTGGGTAGTGAATTGTTAATTCCCTCCCTGACCCGCGTAGGGTTCCTCCAGGTGCTCCGGTTTCCTCCCACGGTCCAAAGTAATAGCAGTTGGTAGGTTAATTGGAACCGTAAGATTTCCCGTGATTAGACGAGGATTAAATCAGTGGTTGCTGGGCGGTGCGGGTTGAAGGGCAGGAAGGGCCTATTCCATGCTGTATCCCAACAAGTAAATAAATAAACAAACAGGAGTGAATTTTTGTTGCATGAATAGCCATAACATGGGGGGGGGGGCCCTGAAATTGGTAGAAGCATTAGAGAAGTTATTTCTCCAGCCAAAGTGGCAAAGGCCTGGCACTCACTACCTGGGAAAGGTGATGGTTACAGAGACCCTCCTGACATTTAAAGTACCTGGTTGAAACCACAAGTCTTTGTCAAGGACCTGACAGTACTCACAGCCTCTTTTCTAGATTGTAACGTTTTATGACTCAAAGCAACTCAGAGGAAAAAAAAATCCAGATTTAAAAGTCTGCTTCAAAAGTTAATAATGAACAAATGGCAACAAAATGAAGGGAGATTGATGTTTTGAACACAAAGACATACAAACACAATTCACTGAGATATTGTTATCATCATGACCTCTTATGACACCTGCTAGGAAAATTTAAGGATTTAGAAGTAGCCAGATGGTCACCATTTCCCTGCCCGTTGCAAAAACTAGGATGCTGAATTTGGATTTAAATCCAGTTGTTAGATGAGAAAGCCCATTTAAATTATGAGTTCCAGCTTAGCTGCCAAAGAACAACGTAATATTTGCAGTTGGTTGCAAATCAAAATACAATGAGGAATTGTTTACATGGAAGACGCATGGAAATTCTAGAGACTTTATGCATATGCATGAGTAAATTTTCAGTCTTAATTTTAGTCACAATTTAACAAAGCATACCATTGTTTCCACCACTGATCTGTTCCCCCCTCCTTTCTGTTTTGCCAGTGTCTGCTCCATTTAAATCCACTCCAGCTTTGTGGAATATGAAAAACACAGCTCAGATCACAGCCGATAATACTGAAAATAACCTCCTCTTTTATCCTTCCACAAGGAGATGAAGTCATGAACATAAAAGTTGTCAAGTCAGTCAGCATAATGCTGCAGATCAGGTTTTACTGGACCGGATTCCTTAAGCTTAAATGGGGTTTGCTTCCCGCCAAAAACGATGCACCGTAAACAAAGAAAAATAAGGGTAAAAGGACAGAATAGGAAAGCAAACAGTTATACAACCAACAATGGAATTCCATACTTCAAGCAATTACAAATTTGAAAGCTCAAGTACATTTTTAAAATGAAGGAAAAACACTTGCAGATATATTTGACTAACTTACTACCAAAATACTTAACAGCTAAGCAGTTTAACCGTCGGCATTAATGCAATCCAGGAAAAGAGCCAAATCAATTTGTGCTTAGCAAGGTCCAGAAAACAGCACTGAATGAAGATCAGATAAGCCGCTTTAAGAGGCAATATGATCAGACAGTCAAAGACACCGGTTCTGTTTACATGATTTATTAATGATCCTCAAGGAAACTTTTCAAATGCAAGTTATATTATAAATTTAATGGATGGGAAGATCGCAGCAGCACATTAACAAAAATGCCAGAATAATGTCAAGAAACATTATTAATTGCTTAACCCTGACAGGGAAACAAAGTTCAGCCGTTAGCTTTTTCCCCCAAAACCAACGGAAGTACTCAAAACTTGCTCGCATTTTATCTGTGTAGAACCAAGATGTCACACCACCAAACAAGATAGTCAAATCAGTTGAATTGCTACCTGCTTCGCAAATATGATTGTGTTCCCACAAAAAAGCTGGAAGTTCTGACAAAGGATTAAATGGAATGCAGGTTGCAGCTGAGGGAAAAAAAGTGTTGCAGTGCAGAACATTCAAATAAAGGTAATTTATCTCCCGTCTCCAAAAGAAAACTGTTTAAGGCCTTCCAACATAGTTCACAACTCCAGTTGCAGACTATATTTTTGGACCATCTTTAAATTGAGTTTCTCACACCCCTTTTCAGCAGTTCTTCAACTATCCAAGGTTCATCATTTCCTCAGACCCTCACTGTATACTTCTATTCAAGCCAAACTCCTTTTCCTCTCAAATCATGAAATCTTGTTATGTGAATCAAAATATAATCTAATCAACGATCATACCAGTGGTGTACTTGCCAACATTCAAGTTCCAGCTTGATTGTAAAGTTAAGAAAGACCTTAAAGCCAGTTTCTGAGTTCAATCTATTCTTCTGCATAAACATTCTAGTTATCACAGTTCAAGGCCGGGAGCGGGGGGTGCGGGAGGGGGGGGGGGAGAGAGAGAGAGAAAAAGAGAGAGAGAACTTGAGAGACAGAAGGAGCAGATGATCACAAAAAGATGCCTGCTGTAGTTTCAGCCATCTGGACACAAATAGAGAACCACTAGCTAAAGATGTTGCCCTCACCAATGGGATTACATCTCTGCATTATTTTCACAAACAGAATCAGCTGAAGAGCTAAAGAATGACAAACCGGTTACCCTACACATTATGTGTCATTTTATAAACTCTATTTCCACTGCAATGAAGGAGCTCAAAAAAACTGCTATTTCAAGCGGGGGGGGGGCAGGAAGAAGAAACAAGATGCAGATGTTACTGAAAATTCACTGAGTATCAAGTGCCTGTCATTTGACACGGTGCAGCAGTACAGGCAGCTGGTACAGAACAGTTCTGGTACATAGCCTTTTCACCCCTGAGCTACTAGCTCAGCTTTGGTAATGAGCTTTTGAATGCTCGCATTCTCAACACACACACACAAAACACCGACACCTGGATACCCAAATTAAAACAGACGTGACCACTGAGAAAGGCTAGAGTTTCATTAATTTGACTTGTTTTATGAGTTTATTAATCTGGGATTTAAACATCTCAAAACATTAATTAACACTAATATGTTTAGTTTAGGCCCCAAAACATGTCAACTATTTTTCCTCGAAGTTCAATAGTAAAAACATCACCTGAATATCTCAAGTACAAAATGCCTACAGTGCCTTACTCTTAATCTCTTTTTCTATCAATATGTATATAAAACTGTACATTATCAAAATGTTTAAATAATTGACAATATATTAACTCAACACATTTCAACATTGTACTTTATTTCAATTTATTTTTGGAAGAATTTTTACTTCAATGAGACAGAATGCTGGAATGATAACTTCTATAAAAGGACAAATTCATGTAAAGCTTTGAGATCAGTGAAGAAGCTTGAAAATCACAATGAATATAGCTGATTAATGAAAATCCTTTTTAAAAAAAATACACACTGAAGATATGTTGTGTCCAAAACAATTAAATTTCTAACTGCTGTGTAGAGAAATGATCAAGAGTTTAACCAAAAATTCTCTGCAAAGGAAACAAGCAGAAGAGACCAACATATGGAAGATCATTTGTGCCAATTATGTGGACCAAACCAAAGTGACCTCTGGCATTGGCATTAATGTTACTGAGTTAACGTTTGCTGAAAGAGATTGCTTCCAGGTCACAACAGCTGCTAAGTCAGTACTAGAAAATAATAACAAAAAAAGCGTGAACCCCAAAACGACAAGACTAAAATCTGATTATGAATGCTTTTATTCCTCCCATTAAAATTTATTTCCATATTTGATTATTACCCAAATATGACAGCAACGATTCCCAAATAATTTCCAAAATTACCTTTTGTTTGGTACCAGTAAACTAACCACAGAATACAAGGCTCAATACGGAAAAAGGGGATGCCAGTTGTAACAAAGGAATTAAAAATAATCATATAGGCTGCAGTGAAACCGGCTGACATCCTCTATTATGTCGAATCACACTAACATTTTAACCAATGTTCTAACTTTAGCAACAAATATGGGCTTCTAATGGAAACTGATCATGACAGATTTACAGCATACCTTTGTGTTCATAATGAATGCTCAGAGAACTATGGGTACATGATTTGTGCGTGGAAATTCGTAAAAAAAATTACCACGGCGTTTACAGTGAGATCAACGCTGCAAAGTTCAAAGAAAATCCTTGAGAAAGTTATTAAAAATCATTCGCTCTGCTAAAGATCACCCGACTTTACCCACAGAAAACCTGCATGTAAAGCGAATAAAATGTAGCCAAAGCAGGAATCAAACAGTGAACATTAAGTTCCGCCAGAAGTTAATCATTTAAAAACAGAAATGCTGATTTCCTTTGTTCCTCGCTCGTCTCAAGTTTTTTTTAAAAACGCGTTTAGGCCGTTATACAAGTAATTAATTAACAGGGGCAGCTTTAAAATAGGACCAGGCTTGTTCAGGATTTGCAACGCTATCTGAATCTGCAGGTCAAATGCACAGGCATGCTTTAGCAATTAAGCTTGCTTTATATTTTTAATGAATGAAGTCCAAAAATACGCAGCTTGAATTGATTTACTAACGTAAGCGTGGATAGTACGGTACCAAATGTGGTTTGTGCAAGTCCAGTACTTGTGCCAAACAGCTTTAGACCGGTACTGCTTTAGACTGCAAAATCAAGCCATTACCACGACTTTACACAGCACGTAGGGGCAGCTTAACTACACAAGTAGCCCGGCAGTTACATCTTCAATCGGAGCTGAACTCCCAGGAGAAAGGCAAAAACGCTGTGTGCAAGATCTTTTACCCCCAAAGAAAAGAGAGAACTACGCTACAATCAGTCTGGGCGAACAGATTATTTTTTTGGCTCGACCATCGCCTCTTCCAGCGCAGGAGAAAAAAAGAAGCACATCCTTCAATGTCAGAACTTTCTGAGAACTACACAGGAAATGAGAAGCTAAACAAGTGAGACGGTGGAAGTACAACATGGCTCCTGAGACAACCAGCAAGCCCTTTGTTACATGGCTGCAACCTCCCGGGGCCCGGGCACAGCTTTATATCACCGGTTTTCAAAACAAAAACGAACACAAACTCAAGCAACAAAAAATCACCAGCAAGCTGATACTACATCTGAAAACCAAACGTACTCGGAATAATTTATATCCTAGACCCGGGGAGCATTCAACACTCAACACAAAAAGAAACTGACAATGCGTTCAAGACAGCAAAGACTTGAAAACAAGGCGGAGTTCTTGTTTTGTTACCTTCAAAGCAAAGGATGCCAATATTGTTGCTCATCTTGTCCAAGTACTGATAGTTCAACAGGTCCATTTTCTTAAGTAGCATTTACTGGATAGCAAAAAGGCCAGCTGTTTGCTTAACCAGATAGCGCGCTTTAGGCTAGCTTCTAGCTGTCTCTTTCTCTCTCTCTCTCCAAAGCTGAAGGCCCCAGCCTTTCAGATGTATGTTTTTTAAAAAAAAATAAAAAGTTTTACCCTTCTAGAATACTGAGAGGGGAGAGGTGGGTTTAAAACACACACACACACACACACACAAACACTAAAAAAAAAGGACTGGTTTCTATTCCCCTCCCCTCACTGGGAAGAAACTCTTGAGTTCATGGTTAGAAGGCTCTCCAATTGTGACAGAGACAAAAACACGCCAGCTCTCCTCACAGCCCGCTGCAAGTTAACTGCACAGACATGCAGGATATGCTTGGTATGACTCAAATGCGAACCAGCTCCTTCTATGCGAGCGGGCAGCCGACCGGGCATGCTCAGTGCACCCCTCCGACACCCTCCTCCCCTCTCTGCACAAGAGCAGACTCCAAATGCACCAACTGCTGGAAGTGGGAGGGAGCCGGGGTGGGGGCAGAGAAAAGGAACAGTGTTAGCCCTGCCTTCCATCTCAAACACTGCTGGCTTTGCAAGGGAAAAAAAAATTTATACGCAGCAGAGATTTTTTTTTAGCGAGCTCAACCTCTGTTTTTTTTGCATTTTGGCGCGCCTTCGTTATAGTATTAAAACTCACATTAATAAGTTCAACCCCCCCCCCTCCTCTCCCGTTCAATGTGTACAATAAGAGCCGTGGCGGGACAACACCTGTTTGGAAATGTTCTCAGATGCAGACAGGCTTGATCCAGTTTTCTCCACCACACTCCGCGTTTCTTACAAGTTATTTATTATTTTGTTCCTCCGCCCCGCTTCAGGTTTTCCCATTAAACGCACCAGTGAGTGACTAATAGGTTACACTCAATGAAAGTTGATTCCAGATTATTCAGCCATCTCCTAAAAGGCCAGGAATCGGACTCTACTAAATTTTCACCGTAAAAGCGGAATTGACTAAAATGCAATTGCTGGCTGTAAGGGAAATTGTTTTTTTTAAAGTGCGTCGTGTCCAATGGGCGAAGAAACATTCTCAAAACTAATCGGAGCGAGGAAAAAAATGTGGACACAAAGTAAAAAAACACATCCAATCTAACGTGAAACATGTTAACAACTACTTCTGGTATGCTTTGTACCACTCCAAAAAAAAATTAAACGAGGAGTTCCTGTCCCAAGCAATCCATATGATTCTAATGCATTTTCTGTCTGTGCTACAAGGCAGGGCATGCAGTACTCCTTTTGAAAAACTGCAGAGGGAGTCAAATCACATCGGAAACCCCTGATTTCACGCAGTTCCCCAATCCTGCAATTCCAATTAGCCATTCCACCCCGGCTAACCACACCAGGTTTTGTACTCGCTTCAGTTCCCAGCCTTGTTTGTATTAAGTTGATTTGTATGGACCATATCCTCACCAGCCCCATATCTATCTGGTTTATATTTTTTTTCTAAAAATAGTTTCTAAGCCAGTTCTATTACATTATCCAAAAAATTATAGTTTTGTAATGAACTTTCTCTAGTTTGTTCATTATGTGCCATGTCACGACACGGGCGATCATAGTATTTCCATGACCATGATTGTTCTTGGCAAAATTTTCTACAAAATTGGTTTGCCACTGACAATGCCATTACAAAACAGGTGTAAGGACACTGGCAAAATTAACCTCTTCAGAGGTTGTCTGCCTGACGTCAGTGATCTTTTGAGGTCAAAAACTTTGACAAACTTCTATAGATGTGTAGTGGAAAGTGCATTAGTCATAGTCATAGTCATACTTTATTGATCCCGGGGGAAATTGGTTATAGTTGCACCATAATAATAAATAGTAATAACACCATAAATAGTTAAATAGTAATATGTAAATTAAGTCCAGGACCAGCCTATTGGCTCAGGGTGTCTGACCCTCCAAGGGAGGAGTTGTAAAGTTTGATGGCCACAGGCAGGAATGACTTCCTATGATGCTCAGTGCTGCATCTCGGTGGAATGAGCCTCTGGCTGAATATACTCCTGTGCCCAACCAGTACATTATGTAGTGGATGGGAGACATTGTCCAAGATGGCATGAAACTTGGACAGCATCCTCTTTTCAGACACCACTGTCAGAGAATCCAGTTCCATCCCACAGCCAGGTATGGAAACACCAATGCCTTTGAGTGGAAAATCCCACAAAAAGTAAAGCCCTCCTGGTTGATTGAGCACATTCATATGAAACGCCGTTGTAGGAAAGCAGCATGCACCATCAGAGATCCTCACCATCCGGCCACGCCCTTTTCTTGCTGCTGTCTTCAGGTAGAAGGTACAAGAGCCTCAGGACTCGCACCCCTCAACATCAGGCTCTTGAACAAAAGAGGATAACTACACTCATCTATTAAGATGTCCCCACAACAAAAGATCTCACTTTAAGGACTCTTTATCTTGTCATTTCATGCCCTTGTTGTTTATTGCTATTTATTTACATTTGCACAGTTTGTTGTTTGCTATGCTCTACTTGATCTCTCATTGATCCTGTTTATAGTTACCACTCCATAGATTTGCTGAGTATGCCTGCAAGAAAAGGAATCTCAGGTTTGTATGCGGTGACATACACGTACAGGCATAATAAAATTTACTTTGAACTTTGACTTGCACCAACTGCTCATCCGACCACCCACTCCCATGGCTTCACGTGACTCTGATCGGGGGTGGGGGTGGGGCGTAAGCAGGTGCTAATTCTTGCCCAAGGGTGACCTGCAGGCTTGCAGAGGGAAGGAGCGCCTTGCACCTCCTTTGGTAGAGACCTAACTCCACCCCGCCATCTCCCGTACAAGCACTTAATGCTATCAGTTTGTGGATTCTAGGCCAAGCACATACAGTTCTCGAAACCACTGTGGGGGTTAATCACAATGATATTTAAAAAAAAATCTCTTTAACACAAAGACTTGTGAAGTCTTGAAGGGGTAGGAAAGAAACAATTTTCTGGATTTATATAAAAATTACATTGCTATACTATGATAAGGAATGTCTACTGTTCCATGCCCTGACTGCATTTTGGGAAATCTGATCACTTGACTGCCCTTCCTGTCCTACCTGCATACAGGCAGAGGCTAAAGAGCAAGGCTCCAGGGGTTAGGATGGGTCATGGGAGGCAGAAGGGCGTCAACAGAATTGCTTCGAGTTGGTGGACTGGACCATGTTCAAAGATGCAGCTGAGTATCTGAATGAATACATTATGGTTGTCAAGGAATTAATGAAAACAATCGTAGATGAGTGTCTCCCCACAAAATCATTCAAGGTCTTTCCCAACCAGAAGTCCTAGATGAATCATGAGATCCGTAATCTGCTGAGGGTCAGATCAGTGGCGTTCAGGTCTGGTGACCAAGTAAGAGACACAAGGTCCTGGTACAATCTCCAGAAAGCCATTTCACAGGCATGTGGCAATTCCAGACCAAACCTGAATCACTGAAGGATGCTGGACAGTTGTGGTGGGGCTTGAGTGCTATTACCTCTTACAAAGTGAAAACGAAGGAGACAACAAGGCTTCACTTCCAGATGAGCCCTATGCCATCTATGCTTGCTTTGAGCGTGAAAACACGGGGGAAAATTCACAAACTCCCACAGCCTCCCGATAACCCTGTGATATCATTCTCTGAAGCTGACATGACAGCATCCTTCAGGAGGGAGAACCTACCAGCCCAGATGGCTGCGTACTAAAGACCAATGCTGATCAACTAGTGTTGGGGTGCTCACCAATATCTTCAATCTCTTGCTTCAGCAATCAGAGCTACCCACCTGCTTCAAGCAAACTTCAATTATACTGGTGCCTAAGAATGTGATAACCTGTCTCAATGATTATTGTCCAGTAGCACATACAGTACATCGACTGTGATGAAGTGCTTTGAGAGATTGGTGATGAACATACCAACTCCTGCTTGAGAAGTGATTTGGATCCACTCCAATTTGCCTACCAGCACATCAGGTCAACAGCAGATGGCATTTCATTGGCTCTTTACTCAATCCTGGAACATCTGGCGATGAGAGATGCATACATCAGGATACGCTTTACCGTCTACAGCTCTGCATACAATACTATCATCAGTTCAAAACTAATCAATAATCTTCAAGACTTTGGCCTCAATACCTCCTTGTGCAATTGCATCCTGATTTCCTCACTTGCAGACCCTAGTCAGTTCGGATTGGCAACAACATCTCCTCCACAATCTCCATCAGCAGAGGTGCACCACAAGACTGTGTGCTTAGCCTCCTGCTCTATGTTTTATACTAATGACCACGAGGCCAATCACAGCTCCATTGCTTTATTTAAACTTGCTGATGACACCACTGTTGCTGGCCATCTCAAAGATGGTGACAAATCAGCATCTAGGAAGGAGATTGAAAATCTGCCTGAATGGCGCCACAACAACCACCCAATGTCAGCAAAACCAAGGAGCTGATTATTGACTTCAGGAGGAAGAAACCGAAAGTCCACAAGCCAGTCCTTATTAGAGGTGGAGAGGATCAGCGTCATGTCAGGGGATCTGTCCTGGGCCCGGCATGTAAGAGCAATTACGAAGAAAGTAAGACAGCGCCTCTACTACCTTAGAAGTTTGCGAAGATTCTGCATGATATCTCAAACTTTGACATACTTCTATAGATGTATGGTGGAGAGTGTATTGGCTCACTGCATCATGGCCTGGTATGGAAATACCAATCCCCTTGAATGGAAATTCCTGCCAAAAGTAGTTGATGTGGTCCAGTCCATCATGGGTAAAGTTCTCCCCACCATTGAGCACACTGACACTGAGCATTGTTACAGGAAAGCAGCATCCATCATCAGGGATCCCCATCACCCAGGTCATGTTCTCTTCTCACTGCTGCCATCAGGAAGGTGGTACAGGAGCCGCAGGACCCGCACCACTAGGTTCAGGAACCGTTATTACTCCTCAACCATCAGGCTCCTGAACCAGAGGGGATAACTTCACTTGTCCCATCACTGGACTCTTCATCTTATTTTCTCGATATTTATTGCTTATCCATTTATAATCATTGTTTCTTTTTTTTGTATTTGCACAGATTGTTGTCTTTTGCACATTGCTTGTTTGCCCGTCCCATTGATTCTTTTATGTTTCTTGGATTTATTGTGTATGCCTGCAAGAAAATGAATCAGAGTTGTACATAGTAAAATATATGTACTTCGATAATAAATTTACTTTGAACTTTGCCATTTCCAACAGGGGCCCTTGAAAATTGTCCCCAGTAGCATAACCCAGAGGGAAGGTGGTAGAATTACAACAAACTGGATCTTTGATCTGAGAGGTAAAAAGGTAAAAACAATATATCAATAACCAGTTGAGTCAAAAGTTCTGTGATATCAAAATTGGTGTTGTTTTCAGTCTTCCTTATTCTTCAATACATTCTTATGAATTATTTCAAAATATGAACTGGTATGTGGATATTATTTAAATATCATTCCAATGCAGGCAATGCTGTCATAGTTGACAAATGTTAAAATATCAATACAAAGACTATCAAGATTCTTTTTGCAGGAAATATATTGTCCAACTTCGGAGACAAAACCATTTCCATACTTTTACTTAAGATTTAAGTTTATTTCTTGCTTAGTTGCAGGGTAGGTTGTATGTCAGATAGTAAGTTACACTCTATTTCTAACAATACAGCCCTGATTAATGCTGCTCCATACAGGAAAAAAAAGCTGTTAGAATTTTAATGATGGTGTCACAGATGTCTCAATCTAACTTTCACCATAATATATCTGGCTCAGAGCAGTCCTTGTAAACTTCATGTTTCTATTCCCAAATATTAAAAATAGGCTTTCAGCTGCAGTCCAGCAATGAATCCTGTGGAATGGAGAATCAATTGAAATATCACTGCTGTGTGATTGCAATGTGAATATGAATGTGTGAAAGAAAATGATTTTTTTTTGTTTTTCAGAAAGCTCTTTTTCCCCAATAAAGACTCTGCCGCCATAATCTTCTGTACAAGAGCCCTGTATGCTTCTAATTTACATCATATCTTTGATGTTAAATGACCAGCACTACACTATTGTAGAAGTAGGTAAATCACATGCTTTCTATATCTCGTTTTGCATGTGGGTAACTCATTTGACATTGAATTTCCTTAGGAGCAAAATTAAGAATTTTTAAAGAGAAGCTTGCTCCATTCATGAGCCATTTTATTGCTGCCTATTTCCTAAGCAGGAGTCATAAGGCGGCATCAAACAAGCAAATTCAGCTGAAATCGATCATGCTTTGAAGAACGAAACAAATACTTATACAAATAATACTTTTTATATATAAAAATTTCCACCCATCTAATATTAATCTTAAACATCCGGTTGAAACATCATCCAAGTTGGTGCGGTCTTTCATTGATTCTATTGTAGTTATTATTCTATAGATTTATTGAGTATTCCTACAAGAAAATTAATCCCAGGGTTGTATATGGTGACATATATGTACAATGACAATAAATTTACTTGAACTTTGAACTTAAAAGTTTTTTTGTTATTTTTAACGTAAACAACAGGAATTCTGCAGATGCTGGAAATTCAAGCAACATACATCAAAGTTGCTGGTGAACGCAGCAGGCCAAGCAGCATCTATAGGAAGAGGCGCAGTCGACGTTTCAGGCCTGAAACGTCAACTGCGCCTCTTCCTATAGATGCTGCTTGGCCTGCTGCGTTCACCAGCAACTTTGATGTATGTTGCTTGTTATTTTTAAAATGTGTTATTTGGATGTTAACTAAATACATTTTAAAGAAGTCAGCTTCAGTGTAGGTGCTTAAACCTACTTTGGGCCTGCGTAGGAAATGCTTCAATTCCTGGACCATGTTGAATTTATCAAGCTTGATCAAGGCCCACGGAAACGTGACCATGTGGATTATTTGATTATTTGGTTACTTGGCCCTCGTCTAGGGATTCATACAAATGTTTGAAGGTGCTCATTGCTAAGATCCAAGTAAGTATGGTCAGTTAGGCAAGATACTAAACGGGAAAAAAGTCACATGCTGAGAAACATATTCTAGTGAGGGTCTACTTCTTCAAAAGAAGAGGAAGGTGGGTGGGGGAGGGGGGAACATTGTCTGAAAGAAAAGGAAGAATACATTTACATTGTTTTCAAATTCTTCATTTGAAACCAATGTTGGAATTCTGAGAAATCCAACAATGATCTTAATTTCACAACTCAATAGAAAATTAAAGCTATTTGTTTTGTTTATTACCGTGAAATCACCTACCACAAATGCTCAGAACTAAAGTATTGAGGTATTTTATTACTTCCTGCAGATAAGTTTTCAGAATGGGTTCAGTTTCCTCCACCACCCGCACCCATCCCCCTTCTAAACCAATAACAAATTAGTTTAGACAGACTTTGGAGTCAACTTCGGCAATTGTTAGAGAGAAAAAATAATACAGAAAGACACAAGAATCAAAATGTGACAAAAGTGCATGTATAATTGACTTGCAGGAAAATAAATGACAATGACAAAAGATGTGAACTCAGAGATAGAAGCTTATGGTTGTGAGATAGTATTCCAGTTGATTGAAACATGGCCATAAATTTAAATGACTACATTTCAAAGTCCTCCAAGGCTTTTAATGTATTTAGTTGTTTTCATTTTCAAACCTTCAACTGGTCAACCAGTAGTTCATCAGACATAAACTCAGTGCCTTGTGATAAACCACAATAAACTTCCCATACCTGCAGAGACAGAAACATTGTCTGGAGCCATGGTAACAACAATAAAAAGGCTGTGGTCAGCAATGAAATTATGTTTAATCATTAGTCATGTAACCATTCCATAATTACATTTATCAACATAAAAGATTTAAATCAGAATGAACACAAAATCTTTGAAAAAGCACCTTGAGAATGTTTTTCTCTAGGATTCTTGAAATAATATGCAAATCAGTCATTTATCTGACTAACATGTTATTGTTAGCATTGGGAAGGGGAATATACTCAATTCAGTGTAAGGGGTTTCTTCTTTTATGTTACTGCTAAGGCTAATAAAATGGCTTCTTTGTTATGTTATAATAAAATGGCTTCTCTGTAATGTTAACTGCTGAATTAACGGTAGCAGCTTGTTTGGGTTATAATTACTGATAACAAGAATTGTATTCATTTGCTAACCAATTGGGAGAGATGTTATTCTTACTTGTGTGTCTGTAAGCTATTGTTTTCGCGGACTTTGGGCAGAAGGCGGATGGGGACAGAGAGAGGAGACGCGATGCTGTAAGCCGGGCGACGGAACGGACCCCGAGCGGGAGTCCGAGGCCCAGGGCTTTTCGGAAGGAAAACTGAAGAGGAAGGACGTGCTGGACATGCTCTGGTCGACCACCGTGGTTGGTCCCAGGCATCGGGTTGAGAAGGTCAGAGGAGATCGAATGGTGGAACAAAGACCCTGGTAATCGAGCTCCAACAGTTGTGCATGAAGTGGTTGAACTTTGATAAGTCTGGTGCCTTTTACTTTCCTTTTATATTGTATCTCTATTAATCACATAGTTCCAGTAAGATCTATAAAGTGTAATCATTTAATCGCATATGGTGTACTGTCTGTTATTTGGCGTGGTGGGGTACATCACACAGCAGCTACACAAACTTGATTACCCAGTTTGGCAGGGCCGAAGGCTGCTCCCCCTAGAAGAAAGTGAGCTGAGTAAGCCTGAGGCCTACCAGGGGGCTACATCAGTTATTGGTGACATGGTTGCATTTACAACAAAGTTGATTTTTATAACTAGTAAATAATTCATGATGATTATTAACTTGACTAAGCAAGCGATTTCTATAATTTAATTCCACTAACGTTTGGGTTTGTATCTCTGCACATATAGATTGATATTTTGTATTCTTCCAAATATTTAAATAAAATTATATTGACTGCAGCATTGACTAAAGTTAACACAGTCAAACAGCAGCACGGCACACAATGGGTTACCATTGGATTTACTGTTAATATTTTGTTATACTGGAGGATAAAGTTTGCCTTTTCAATATACAGCCTGAAACAGCACAATAAAGATGCATTTTATTAAGTGGATAATGCAACACCATGTTGTGATATTGAGCAAGGTGGATCTGGAAGATCCCACAGTTAAGCAACTTCTATTGAATTACGTACTCAGCTGGGATATTGTTGAAGCCAATTCAATGTTTTTTAAAGAGAGAAAGAGAGTCTAAAGAGACAGCTTTATTTGTCACATGTACATCAAAACACAGTGGCATGTGTCAACACAGTCCAAGTATTATGCTGGGGGCAGCTCTACTTCCCACACCAACATAGCATGCCCACAACTTACCAATCCTAAACTATACATCTTTGGAATGTGGGAGGAAACATAAGACCTTGCCCGGACCCCACTGTGTTCAGTTTTGGTCACCTCACTGCAGGAAGGATGTAGGTACTATAGAAAGAATGCAGAGGAGATTTACAAGGATGTTGCCGGGACTGGGGAGCATGCCTTATGAGAATAGGTTGAGTGAACTTGGCCTTTTCTCCTTGGAGCGACGGAGGATGAGAGGTGACCTGATAGAGGTGTATAAAATGATGAGAGGCATTGGTCGTGTGGATAGCCAGAGGCTCTTCCTCTGGGCTGAAATGGTTAACATGAGCGGACATAGTTTTAAGGTGCTTGGAAGTGGGTATAGAGGGGAGGTGAGGGGCAAGTTTTTCACACAGAGGATGGTGGGTGTGTGGAATGCAGAGGTGGAGGCGGATACAACGGGGTCTTTTAAGAAACTCTTAGATAGGTTCATGGAGCTTAGAAATGTAGAGGGCTATGCGGTAGTGTAATTCTAAGCAATTTCATTGTCGGCTGAAGGGCCTGTAATCTGCTGTAGATTTCTATGTTATATGTTCTATGAAGCCAGAGCACCGGGAGCAAACCCACATTGTCATGGGGAGGATGTACAGACTCCTTACAGACAACAGTAAGAATCAATTCAATTCTTTCAACTTATTTTGTACCATATCCCCAATCAACCAATTGAAAACCAAGCAAAGCATTTTGAGATGGAACCACAATACGGATTGGCTTGATGGCCTCAACATTCTCCAGTGCAGAGCTTCACAAGCAGAATCAGAATCAGGTTTATTATCACCGGCATGTGACGTGAAATTTGTTAACTTAGCAGCAGCAGTTCAGTGCAATACATAAAAGACAATAGACAATAGGTGCAGGAGTAGGCCATTTGGCCCTTCGAGCAGAGAGAGAGAAAAAAATAAATAAAATAAAACATAATAAATAAACAAGTAAATCAATTACATATATTGAATGGTGGTGGTGGTGGTGGCATCTGTTAGTCTTGCGAGACCATGGACCTGCGCCTGGAAAGTCTTGCTTCAGTCTGTGTTGGTAGAGCAGTGTCTGTTGTGGCTGTAGAGTCCCACACGGGAGTGACAGTCTCGGCTGCAGCGACTACACTTGAAGGCGCTGTCCTCCAGTGCTGTCTTGGTGTTGTTTTTCCCGACGAGCGCGTTTTTCTTCAGCAGCAAGCCTCAGCTTCTCCTCTTTTTAGACCTCCGCGTAGTTCCAGCCTCCAGCGAGAGCGATCGCTTGCGATGTCCTCCCATATATTGAATAGATTATTTAAAAAATGTGCAAAAACAGAAATACTGTATATTAAAAAAAAAAGTGAGAGTGTCCAAAGCTTCAAAGTCCACTTAGGAATCAGATGGCAGAGGGGAAGAAGCTGTTCCTGAATCGCTGATTGGTCACTTGGAAGTATCACAGCCATGGGTCAATAACTGTCCATGCTTGTGTTAACCGCTATTCCTTCAAATATAGTGAGTTTGGTTAACTATGACCTGATTTTACTGATAAAGATTCTATGTAATCATCACCTATCTGTGTCACTCCATTCAACCTCCCATGCTACTGTTCCATTCTTTTACATCATTTGCTCGTTCGTTATGGGCTGTGTCGTAAGGTGCGGCGATCATGATCTTTTCATTACCATGATTGTTCGTGGCAAACTTTTCCTACATTGCCTTCTTCTGGACAGTGTCTTTACAAAACAGGTGACCCCTGCCATTATCAATACTCTTCAGAGATTGTCTGCCAGTGGTCGCAGAACCAGGACTTAGGATATGCACCAGATGCTCATACGACCATTCACCATCTGGTCCTTAAGACCATAAGACATAGGAGCAGATTTAAGCCATTCAGCCCATCGAGGATGCTCCGCCATTCCATCATGTCTGATCCCGGAATCCACTCAACCCCATACACCTGCCTTCTCACCATATCCTTTGATGCCCTGACTGACCAGGAAACTATCAACTTCTGCCATAAATATACCCACGGACTGTGTCAAAAACAACCCAAAATTACCATACAGATTTGGTGTGGAAAAAATACTTTCCACTTGGTGAAAATCTATTCTCAATTGACTCCTCACGTCCCTGGAGGCTCAGCCTGTTCCCAGAACAGAAGGCATTGGATGAATAAGAGTTTCCTGCAAATTAACAATTCTTCCAACAAAAGCCCATTGTTATAATGCCATAAAAAAAGAAATGGTACAGTTTGAGAAGAATAACAGCTCCAGATGTGGTATAGAGCGAGCCAGTACTGAACATCTGTTCTCCAACTCTCAGTGGCTCACGAATATTTATTTCTTCGAAGATCATGTATGGGGAAAGTGGATGAAAATTTTAGACCTGGGACAAAGAACGGTATAATTACATTGACAGTGGGTCACACAAATCTCTCATATTTTGGATTACATTTTAAAGCAAATACATCTGTCCATAAAATTATGTCATGATAGGCTGATCCTGCAGGTGTTGAAGAATAATATGAAAGAAAAATGTTGTCTTCATTTAAATGGACAATAGGAGCAGGAGTGGGCCATTCAGCCCTTCGAGCCAGCACCGCCATTCACTGTGATCATGGCTGATCATCCACAATCAGTACCCTGTTCCTGCCTTCTCCCCATAACCTTTGATTCCGCTATCTTTAAGAGCTCTATCCATCTCTTTCTTGAAAGCATCCAGAGACTTGGCCTCCACGGCCTTCTGGGCCAGAGCATTCTATATATCCACCACTCTCTGGGTGAAAAAGTTTTTCCTCAACTCCGTTCTAAATGGCCTACCCCCTATTCTTAAACTGTGGCCTCTGGTTCTGGACTCACCCATCAGCGGGAACATGCTTCCTGCCTCCAGCGTGTCCAATCCCTTAATATTCTTAAATGTTTCAATCAGATCCCCTCTCATCTTTCTAAATTCCAGTGTATACAACCCCAGTCACTCCAATCTTTCAACATATGACAATCCTGCCATCCTGGGAATTAACCTTGTGAACCTACGCTGCACTCCCTCAATAGCAAGAATGTCCTTCCTCAAATTTGGAGACCAAAACTGCACACAGTACTCCAGGTGTGGTCTCACCAGGGCCCTGTACAGCTGCAGAAGGACCTCTTTGCTCCTATACTCAATTCCCCTTGTTATGAAGGCTATGAAGGCTATTAAATGACACCTATCCATTTTCTTATCCAGTTTAAACATAATACATCAGAGCATCATATAACTGGATTTGAATTCTAAATCATTTCAGCAGAACTTGAGTCGGATACCTAGTTCACTGGAGCAGCAGCCAGGGGCAGAAAGAACTCAGCAGCTCAGGCTACGTCTATGGAGAGGAATTAAAAAGCTGACATGTCAGGCCGAGATGTGCCCTAATAAAAAGGTCTCAACCTGAAACATTGACAGTTTATTCCTCTCCAGCCTGGCCAGTTAAACAGCACAATGTAATTTTATGCTTGCATTCAAAAAATTATTGTGGTATTTGGGGGGGGGGGGGAGTTGGTGAATGGAAGCAGCATCCTTGGTCAAAAATGTGATCTAATTTGACATTTCCTTTTCTCCATTTTGAAGGACTTTGAGTTGAATATAAACCCTTACGAGACAGAGTGTTATGATTTGTGTTTGGATTTCATCATTCTGCACTGGAGAGGACAATGTGTTCAAGGCCACCTACTACTGACCAACTTTACACTACTAAGCAGATGAACACAAACACAGTGTGATTTCCCCACTGTCTCAACCCCAGCCCTAGCAAGCCACGACTACAAAGATAAAAATGCAAATACACAAGTTAAAAATCTACAACAAATGGATCTTTCTTGCAAATGGGATTGGTTGAACCTTTAGACACACTGATGTGCACTAACTGCCTGAAATAATCAAAATTAAAATCATTTGCCAACTTCCTCTTCTCGAGATACAAGGAATTTGTGTTCCACTGATCAGGAGTTTGCCCTCTTGTGGTGTGAAGTAAAAATGTTTCTATTAATGAGCACAGCTCTGAGCAAATATATAATAAAACAACAGATTACTATTTCAGGGACAGTGAAAAACAATGATCTGGGGGCGCAGAGGAAATGATAAAGATTATTTCAGTGATATGAAATTCATCTGCTCAATGCTAAACTCTGAAATTTTGATGCAGGACAAACAAAAACTTCTTTACCATTGTGTTATCCAATATTTTCATTTTTTGTCCAAGTAACCACTAGTTATTCATGGACAGCTGGGTGAACCTGTAAGAATCTTATGTTGCCTTTCTGGTATCTAAGTACTGTGGGCAGTTTTGGTCTCCTTATTTAAGAAAGGATGTGCTGACGTTGGAGAGGGTACAGAGAAGATTCACTAGAATAATTCTGGGAATGAGAGGGTTAACATATGAGGAACGTTTGTCCGCTCTTGGACTGTATTCCTTGGAGTTTAGAAGAATGAGGGGGGACCTCATAGAAACATTTCTAATGTTGAAAGGCATGGACAGAGTGGATGTGGCAAAGTTGTTTCCCATGATGGGGGAGTCTAGTACGAGAGGGCACGATTTAAGGATTGAAGGGTGCCCATTCAGAACGGAAATATGAGTAAGTTTGTTTAGTCAGAGGGTGGTGAATCTATGGAATTTGTTGCCACGGGCAGCAGTGGAGGCCAAGTCATTTGGTGTATTTAAGGCAGAGATTGTTAGGTATCTGAGTAGCCAGGGCATCAAAGGTTATGGTGAGAAGGCGGGGGAGTGGGACTAAATGGGAGAATGGATCAGCTCATGATAAAGTGGCGGAGCAGACTTGATAGGCCGAATGGCCGACTTCTGCTCCTTTGTCTTATGGTCTTATTGTGATGCTGTGGGGAATAGACCCTTCTGGCTCTTTGAGCCACGTCACCCAGCAATCCCCCAATTTAATCCTAGCTCAATCACAGGATAATTTATAAAGACTAATTAATCTACCAACTGGTATGTCTTTGGACTGTGGGAGGAAACCATAACACCCATAGGAAACTTGCGCGGTCACGGGGAGAATGTACAAACTCCTTAAAGGCAGTGGTGGGAAACACCCCCGGGTTGCTTGTACTGTAAGGCGTTATGCTAACCACTACGCTACCGTGCCTTAACTAGACCAAGTTGTTGAGTGGCGGGGTGGAGATACGCTTCCACCAAAGGAGGTGTAAGACTCTCCGTCCCTCCGGTAGCCTGCAGGTCACCCTTGGGCAAGGTGTAGAACCCGCTCAGAACATTCCCCCAACCCCTGCTCAGGGTCACGTGAAGCCACAGGAGCAGACAGTGGATGGTCTTATGAGCAGCTGGTGCTTATCACAAGCCCTGGTTTTGTGACCAGCGATGCCAGGCAGCCAGTCTCTGAAGAATACTAATAATGGCTGGGGTCACCTGTCTTGTAAAGACACTGCTCAGAAGAAAGCAATGGAAAATCACTGCTGTAGAATAATTTGTCCCGAACATGAGACCATGATTGCCTACGTCACATGACACCACACATAATGATGATGTGACCACGTTGGGATCCCAGCCACTACAACTCCCAGTTAGTTTCAACAGGTTCCCTTCAAAATTCAGTGGCCGGGACAATACCTGTAACTGGGGAAGGGACTCAATGTTCATCAGATGAGAAACAGGTAAAATCTTGAGAGAAGGATGTGACACTTAGAACAGATGGCCATCAGGGTGTTTGCACTGTAGCCAAATGGTCCTTCAGGATATGAATGGAAAAGGTGTATTTACAGTACATAGAACATCACATTTTCCCAGTAGCTATTCTTAACTTCCGGATCACTGCAGTGAGAAACAGTGTCATAAACGACACAGTCTGCAGACAGCGACAGCCTGCAATGGTCCACAGTGCAAGGTAACCTTGACTGCGAGAGAGCAGGTAAATGCATTCATTTGCTGGACAAACCTCTTGCATTGGGGTTCTCAGCCTGGGGTTCACAGACCCCTCAGGAATTTGGTCCGTGAACATGGATAGGAACAAAATTTACATCCTTATTTTCACTAACATTTAACTGAAATTTAGCATTGGCTTCAATTCTGAATGTAGGCACCAAACCACAGTAGTATTAGCAATACCTGTGACTTTGTCACCAATAGAAATCACAGATATTTTCATGTCACATTACAGATGTTACAAATATCTAAAAATATCATTTTACAACATGCTCATCACTACTTAGAAATTACGGTAGTTAGTTAATGCATTAGTAAGGAAGCACATAGATTACTATATGATAAATTTGTTTTTTAAAATATTTTGATAACTGTATTTCAATATAATTGGTTTCTTTTGTAATCCTATGTATTTGATTTGATGGCCAAGTGGTTAAGGCATTCGCCTAGTGATCTGAAGTTCGCTAGTTTGAGCCTTGGCTGAGGCAGCGTGTTGTGTCCTTGAGCAAGGCACTTAATCACACATTGCTCTGTGACGACACCGGTACCAAGCTGTACGGGTCCTAATGCCCTTCCCTTGGACAACATCAGTGGCATGGAGAGGGGAGACTTGCAGCATGGGAAACTGCTGGTCTTCCATACAACCTTGCCCAGGCCTGCATCCTGGAAACCTTCCAAGGCGCAAATCCATGGTCTCATGAGATTAGCGGATGCCTATATATTTAAATACATGATACATGAGGGGTCCATAGGCTTCACTAGACTGTCATGGCATAAAGGTTTGTCTGTGCTCCTGGGAGGATGCAGCCACCAATCCTACTGTCTCCCGAATCATAGCAGCTGGTACACACTCTCTGCTAAGAGTGCATAGTAACCAAAATAGAGCAGGATGCATTTGGTGTCATGGAGTAGAGAAGTACAGCACAGAAACAGGCTCTTCAGGACATCTAGTCTATGCTGAACTTTTACTCTGTCTACTCCCATCGACCTGCACCAGGACCATACCCCTACCATCCATATACCAATCCATATTCCTTTTAAATGTTGAATCAAACCCACATCCACCGCTGGCAGCACGTTCCACACTCTCATCACCCTCTGAGTGAAAAAGTTCCTCCTCACGTTCCCTTAAACATTTTGCCTTTCACCCTTATCCCACGACCTCTAGATGCAGTATCACACAACCTCAGTGGAAAAAGCCTGCTTGCATTTACCCTATCAATATTTCACATAATTTTGCATACATCGATCAAATCTCCCCTTATTCTCCCGCGCTCTTGTGGAAAAAGTCATAACCTATTCAAACTTTGCCTATCACTCAGGTCCTCAAATCTTGATAACATCCTTTTTAACTGTTATTTATCTACAAACGTTTGTATTTATTGAGATACCACATGGAATAGGCCCTTCTGGCCCTTCAAGCCACGCTGCCCAACAACCCCCAACTTTAATCCTAGCCTATCTATGAGAAACTTACAATGGCCAATTAACCTACCAGCTGTATGTCTTTGGAATGTGGGAGGAAACCAGAGCACCCGGAGGAAACCCACGCAGGCATGGGGAGACCGTACAAACCCCTTACAGGCTGCAGTGGGAATTGAAACAGATCACCCGCCTGTACTGTAAAATGTTGTGCTAACCACTACATTACAGTGCTTTCTCTATCCTTCATGGACTACTTGTGAAGTCCAAACTGTTAAGCAAGGTGCTGATAACATAGGAAAATTAATCCCTTTTTATCTGTTGTTTCTAAAGAAGTAGAAGTTGGATTCAAAAATTGCACTCAAAAGAAGTTTCTTTCTTTCTTTTGAAAGGTCTTTGAAACAGCATTACAAAGATTATCAATGCCATCTTACTGCTCGAAAAATAGTGTAGTTAAATCTTGTTTCAAATATTTTAATTGCAACTGCTGCTCGACTATCTTTAGCCAGAAAATTAATCAAAGGTTTTAGATTTAAATCTATTTTTATCTGGCAGGAATTGTTAATCCATTGTTTCAACCAACCACAAGCACATTGTGAGCTCTTCACTGATGGGCCATTAAATAACCTTTCTACACTCACCACAGCAAAATGTGCAAGAAAAACAACCTTATCACTCTGAGAATGAGGGTCTAAAGCAGTGGTTCCCAACCTTTTCTATGCCATGGACCCCAACCATTAACCGAGGAGGTCTGCGGCCCACAGGTTGGGAATGCCTCTCCTGGGGACAGGGTTTTTAACAGCTTATTTTGCAAACAAAGCAGAGCTAGCATTAATACAAAACCAAAGTACTGCATTCTGATGGAACTTTAAAATGTGGACAAAAAATTGCTGGAAATATTCAATGGGTCAGGTGACATGTGAAAAGGGAAAAGCTCAAAAGCCTTCCAATCACACAGAGTGATAGTATTGTTCCTTGCTCGATGTTCACTTTATAGAGCCATAAAAAGCTCTGACGGCCCTTCAGCCCATCTAGTCTGTGCCAAACCATTTAAACTGCCTACTCCCATCGACCTGCACAGGGAGCATTGCCCTCCATGTACCTCTCCAAACTTCGCATAGAGTTTGGATCCACTTTGTAAATGGATCCCCCCACCCCAAGAGCTCTACTACTTCTTCCATGCATAACTTCCATCAGTAGAATAAAGAAAAATTGCCATTTTTTTTCCTGTTGAGCTTTCAGGAAATACGCACAGAAATATGGGCCATCCCCGGGCATGAATGGGTTCGAGTTTTACGGACATCCTTAAGTCTATATTGACCACAAGTCAGAAAATACACCAAAATTACTTGATTTAGTGATCATACTTCTGCAATATTGTGATGAATTGCATCAAAAATGACATCTGACTGATAAGAAATGGACATTAAAAGTGGAGAGAGAGGAGAAACTAGTTTTGCTGTTCATTCAGGTATATATATCCGAACCTTGGTATTTAATAACATTATGGAAGTTCATGTGTACATAGCAGAGTTAATATGTCAGGTGCTTGTTACCCATGAACCCATGTATTCTGCAGGTGCTTCAAAATGCATCAGAACTCTTTGGGATGCATGAGCGAATAAATATTACCCTAATTATCCTAAACTGTCCCAGGCATGTATTGGTGATATGTATTACCTGCTGTAGATTGTGGACAAACTCAACACTGCACTTCAGAGTAGACAACCATGTGTTGCTACTGATACATTCATCAGAGTGCCGTTTAGTGATTGCAGCCCAGCGTTCAACACCAACATCCCTCACTACTAACCAACAAGCTTCGAAATCTGTATCACTGTTCCTCCCTCTGCAAATGGATCCTTGACTTCCCAGAGAGCACCGTCAGTGTGGATCGTGATAACATCTTCAGATTGACCATCCAGACAGGTGGACCTCAAGAATCCGTACTTAGCCTACTGCTCAACTCTTTCTATGTTCATGACTGTGTGGCCAAGCACAGCTCAAACTCCCATCTATAGTTTGCCAATGACCCCGTTGTTGTTGGCAGAATCTCAAGGCGGTGATGAGGAAGATTTCAGAAGTGTGATAGATTGACTGGTTGAGAGGTGTCACAACAACAATCTTGCACCCAGTGCCAGCAGGACCAATGAACTGATTGTGAACTTCTGGAAGGGGAAGTCAAGAAAACACACACCAGTCCTCACCGAAAGGCCAGCAGTATAGAGAATGAGCAAGTTCAAGTTCTCGGCTGCCAAAATCTCAGAGGATCTATCCTGGGCCCTTCATCAAGAAGGCATGGCAGTGGCTTCACCTTCATTAGGCATTGAAGGAGATTTGGTACGTCACCAAAGACTGACAAATTCCACTGATGTATATTTGGGGAGCATTCTGACAGGTTACATCACTGCCCGGTGAGGTGGCTCTAATATTCAAGATCAAGAGAGGTTGCAGACGGTTGTAGACTCAGTCTGTTCCATCACGGGCACAAACCTGCCCACCAGAGGACATCTTAGAAAGGCCATGCCTCAAGATGTCATCATTAAGAACCCTCAGCATCCAGCACATGCACTCCTCTCAGACAGTACAGGAGCTTGAAGCAGGGGTGGCGCTAAGGTGGTGCCAGCTGGTGCTATAGCCCCAGCAGAAATTGCAATAGCACCACCACAGCACCACCAAGAAATTAACTGAAATTTCACATACAAATTGCAGCTGCTTTGCTTTCTCTGTATAGTTCTGAATACAGCTTGTTTCTCCAGTTGATCTAGTGAAACAGCGCCCCCAATTACCATAGCACCCACGCAGCAATAAAGTTATAAACTCTGTGCTGGTCTAAGGTCAGATCCACTCTACACTTCTGCTTATTCTTTCATTGTCAATGTCTTGCCATTGCTGTCCTCAGATCAGTTAAGCTGATCTAAGATCACTTAAGGTGGTGATGTCACTTACTCTCACTCATGCGAGAGGTTGATAGTATACATCCAAGTGCAGATCCATGGTCACGGATGCCCCACACACACCCACACACACATTGTGCTTTTACAAGCCAGCATGGGCCTGGCACATGCATTATTTTGGCCGGCGTGAAAAATGGATCGATTTTTCGTGAGAAAATGACCTCATCCAGAGTAATCAGTGGTGTTTCAGCGTGAGCCTGTCTTAATTGAAAGTGACATGCAGAAAGAAGTAAGTGGGGATGAGGACGACAGCAGTTTATCGAAGGAGTGTGAGGGCGAAGTCGAGGAACAAGAAATGGAATGAGATTCGAAACAGAACGGGGGTGAAGCTGCTCTTAGTGTTAGTGGGAATACTGTTAGCGATGTTAGCCAGCAGCCTGAGGAAGGACCCCGTCGGCCAGCATTGAAAAAGTACCCTTCGCTGCTCGCAACAGTTTGGCAATCAGCAAAGGAGTTTTATTCGTGGCTGGTTTGACCTGTACTCCTGGCTGGAGTATTCAATCATGAAAAATACTACATTCTGCTTCACATGCAGGCATTTCCTGTGTGGAGGACATGGATTCCAGTCTGAGTCGACCTTCACTGTCACTGGTTACTGCAACTGGCG
The DNA here is from genome assembly GCF_963921235.1 of Mobula hypostoma. Lineage (NCBI taxonomy): Eukaryota > Metazoa > Chordata > Chondrichthyes > Myliobatiformes > Myliobatidae > Mobula > Mobula hypostoma. The sequence goes on along the minus strand of NC_086111.1, from coordinate 60,831,623 downwards.
GAAAGCTACAACAGCTTTCAAAACCCACCACGTAAGTGCAGCTCATAAGTTTGCGCTGGAGGCATGGGCTGAATTCAGATTGAGAAAACAAGATGGTTCAAGATTGGGAAATATGCTTGACAAAGGACATGCAAAGATTGTCCAAGAAAATCGTGAGTATATGAGAGCAGTGGTTGAGTCTCTAGCAAGAACAGACAGTGAATGACACAGTGGGATTTCTAGCTCTAATGAGACCCTACCGCGATGCATTTATAGATTTATACAAACTGATCTGCATATCACTGACTCTACCTGTGGCATCTGCCTCATGCAAACGTAGTTTCTCTTGCCTCAGACACCTCAAAAACTACCTAAGGAATAACAGCAGCGATGTTCGGAACAGCAACTTGGCCCTGTTGGCCATAAACAGCTGGAGGACCAAAGCACTTGACATCCAGAAAATCATTGGTGCTTTCGCCACCAATCACAACAACAGATGGATTGTGCTTCTCTGAAAACATCAATGGTCAGTGCAGTTGATTCTCTTAAAAATTTGGGCCAAGACTAATGCTGATTATTATTATTTTGTGACAGATACCCCATAGTCCTTATGTTTCCTGCAAATCCTAAAATATTACGTTTACTGCTATTAAGCCTACTGGTTTTGCTTAGACTTCCAGTGGTGATTCTGTTGATTTTTGTTTTAAATTCAGTAGCCAAATAAATTGAGGTATTGCATGGTCAGAGTACGATTTGTCCAACTCCTGGTAAAGCCTTGCATCTGTTGTTTGCCTTATTTGACTTTAATAACGGTGTATCTTTTGGCATTGTCTGTCTATGTAATGCGAATAGCAGTGGACATTGTGGGTTAGTGTTGTGTTTTTCAGTTGAAAAGCACGCATTTGACGCTGATTGCGGGATTGGTGCGTGATTCACGTTGTGCACTGTGGGTCGGATGCTCTGTTGGTATGTTTGTTTGGCAGAGATTGATAGGTATCTGAGTAGCCAGGGCATCAAAGGTTATGGTGAGAAGGCGGGGGAGTGGGACTAAATGGGAGAATGGATCAGCTCATGATAAAATGGCGGAGCAGACTTGATTGGCCGAATGGCCAACTTCTGCTCCTTTGTCTTATGGTCTTTATGCTCTGTGTAGCCGGGTTGTTTCCGACGCTGTTGACATGTCACAGTTCACTTCTATATTCTATCTATCAATTGCTGTTGCTTGTGAATCAACAGAGGCATTTATAGTAGGTACATAATGCTTGAAACTGACTTTTGAACGCCACGCGTCTGGCCTTGCGAATACATATTACCATACAGTACATCCCTCAGCACCATCAGCCCCACTGTAGCACCACCAAGAAAAGAATCTCTGGTGCTGCCACCGGCCTGAAGAACTATAATGCTTTAGGAACAGCTTCTCCCCATCCACCATAGGATTTCTGAATGGTCCATGAAGCCATGAACACCACCTCACAGTTCCTCTTTTGCGCTCAGCTGGAGTCTGGAGCCCCCACTGTGGACAAGGTTGAGATTGGAAGTAAAAAAACCTAGAATGATTTTACTAACATCATGATCTTAATAACAGGAAAGAAAAATTAACTCCAATAACAAAAATATCCTCTAGATGACAGATGTTCCAAATAGTTCCAGTAAAGTCCATATTGTATTTGTGGTCACATTATTTGCAATTGCCTGACCTTTCAGTTGTTTTCAATCAACATTCAATTCACCACCACAAATCTGCTTCGATGGAACTAAAATGAAATTCTAAAGAGAGGAACATATAAAATATAAATCCATTTGCAATTGATCCCAACTATCTCAAAAAAAAGGAATTGTGGAACAAGGGAGAAGGTCATTAATCTTCACATCCCACTAAATCTCACATCCTTAGTGTCTGCTGTAAACTCCCAGCATTGAGTACTCTTCTGCGGATGAATACTTAACACTTGAACCTGCTAAACCACCATCGCTTTCACGGCATTCTTGCCCAAGTTTGAATTGCTATACATGTGTAGCAACACACACAAAATGCTGGAGGAACTCAGCAGGTCAGGCAGCACGTATGGAAATGAATAGATAGTCGATGATTTGTACCGGGACCATTCCTCAGGACTGAGAAGGAAGGCGGAAGATGCCGGATTGAAATGGAGGGGGTGGGGGGGGGAGGGCAATGTGGCTAGCTGGAAGATGATAGGTGAAGCCAGGTGGGTCGGAAAGGTCAAAGGCTGGAGAAGAAGGAACCTGATAGGAGAAGAGTGGGGAATAAAGGAAAGGTGTGGGGGCGGGGGGTGGAAATCTGTTTACCAGAAGGAGAAATCAATATTCATGCCATTAGGTATATCACCAAAGTAGAGGAGGCTGCACTGGGAGCACCAGACACAATAGACAACCCCAGCAGATTCACAGGGAGGTGTTGCCTCACCTGGAAGGATTGTGTGGGATGAGATGCAAGCTACATTTGGGGCTCTAAATGGTTAATTTTGCATAACGTTCTACTGTAAACAGGGGACTTCTCCCAATAAATTAATCACTATTAGTTCTGCTGCAGATAAAACCCACAGACTTTGTTGAAGGCAACCTGGACTCATGCAACGAATATACAAAGATAGTGGGCTGCAGATGGCCCCAGTAAACAGGAAAAACAATTGCGGATATCTTTCTAAAAGATGGGAAAGGAACTAATACAATCAGAAGCAGGAAGCATTTAGAACTGGAGATTTCCCTCTTGTATTACTTTAATAAATTGCTTTAATAGGGATTTAGACTCACACAATTTGATTTAAAAAAAAATAAAAGCCTCTTATGCAAATTATAGCAAGTAGAAACAAACACCACTGAGAGGTGACATTGATAAGTCATCAGGACTGCAGGTAGAAGCCAGGTGAGTTTCTTGCAGGTGGGAACAGTGTGCTACAGAATGCATTTCAAGTTTCCTCAGTTGGCCTTATTAGCCTTTGGGAATATTTAGCTTAAGAAAGTGCTGAAGATAGCAACAGAAATGGGTAGAGAAAGCATGATACTGAAGAGGGATGAATTCGAATAGCTTTATCATGCAAAGGTTTAAGGTGAAATTCTGACCAACGCATCTGTAAACAAGCTTCAGTGGCTTTTAAACAGAACTGTATCTAACACCCATGTTTTGCAACCATGGGTTAATATTTTTTTCAAATTCCATGCAATGACTTCTCTAGAAATCTGGCTGATCATATCTGAAAGGGTTTTTGAAAACAGTGATTACAAATAGAATGGGATTTTTTTTTTTTGGTTTGGAAAATTTTCCCCACTGGGTATGGAGGAAAATTTCCACTGAAAGTTTTTCAGTTAGATGTTTACCATAACAGCACAAAATCCTGTCACAAAACATACACACACACACACACACACACACACACACACACACACACACACGTTTGGGTGAAAATATTCATTTCCTTCTTAAACTCCAGAAAACATCAGTTGTTCTTAAGAATTTATTTTCTTTCTGCAAGAGTTGGATGTAATAAAACCAAATACTTTGGGCTGTGAGAAGAACCTAACATTTCCTGACTCTTACTGTTGCAGTGAACATAGGCATTAAGTACAGTAGTAGCCTCTCAATTATTTTATAACTTGCATCTGAAGGCATTACAAGTGCCTGTTGAAATTCAGAAACACTAGAATGTTATTCCCATCAAAACAAAAGTTTCAAAAGTAGTTGATATGGAACCAAATAAAAACAGGATCAGCCATGATTTAATGGCTAAGCAGACTCAATGGGCCAAGTGGCCTAATTACACTCCTATGCCTTATGGTCTACAAAATAGTATGAAGATGGACCCATCCTAAGAAGATTGAGTATGTATATACTGTATTCATTTATTGAGGTCCAACACAAAATGAGGAGAAAAATCGGGAGGAGAGGAGAAGCAGCGCGCCGTGCGTGCGCAGCCCTCCAGTGAAAATGATATCATATCTGTTAAATAGGGGCTGTGGACAATTTCTGATTTGATGGAGATGGACGTGAAAGCACAGAGGAACAACTGGAAAAAATTCTGAAACGCTTGTTCGCTGCTGTCGTTACCGCGCGGTCCGGAATCTTTCGGAGGGTAGGACTCAAAATCCCCGGCTTTGCCTGCGTTGGCGACCGAGATGGAGGTCGAATCGCTCGGATAGAGATGGCGCTCAGTACTTGGTGTCGGAGAGCTGATCAGAGCTCGAAGTTTTCGGATGACTCAGAGTCGGACCGTGGTTAGGTATGGTAGGGAGAGTTTTTCTTCCTTCTCCCGTCTGCGTGAGATGTGGGACATTTAAGAGACTTTGAACTTTTACTGTGCTCATGGACTTCTTCATCAAGTTATGGTATTGTTGCACTGTTGTAACTATATGTTATAATTATGTGGTTTTGTTAGTTTTTTTCAGTCTTGGTCTGTCCTGTGTTTTGTGATATCACACCGGAGGAAATATTGTATCATTTCTTAATGCATGCATTACTAAATGACAATAAAAGGGGACTGCGTGTCCTCATAATCTAATCTAAAAAAAATGCAAAATGGGCTCTTCTAGCCCTTCAAGCCACATTGATCAGCAATCCCCCAATTTAATCCAAGTCTAGTCATGGAAAATTTTACAATGACCAATTAACTTACTAACCAGGAAGGTCTTTGGACTGTGGGAGGAAACCAGAGCACCCGGAGGAGAATGTACAAACTCTTTACAGGCAGTAGCGGTGGGAATTGAACGTGGGTCGCCAGAACTGTAAAGAATTGTGCTCACCACTATCCTACCATGTTGCCCCAACCTTGGGAATAAAAAAAAGAGAAAGAAACAAAACAGAAATGCAATTCATATCTGCATGAACAAATACTATCAACACCTCTGAACCATCACTCTAAACATTATGGTCATATGAACGTAAGAAATAGGAGTAGGAGTCAGCCATCTGACCTTATGAGCCTGTCCCGCCATTCAATGAGATCATGGCTGATCTGACCATGGACTCATCTCCACCTACCTGTCTTTCCCCCCCAACTTTTAATTCCCCCACTTATACAAAAATCTATCCAACCTTGTCTTAAATATATTTACTGAGGTAGCCTCCACTGCTTCACTGGCCAGACAATTCTACAGATTCACCACCCTCTGGAAAAAGCAATTTCTCCTCATCTCCGTCCTAAATCTACTCCCCTGAATCTTGAGGCTATGCCCTCAAGTTCCAGTCTCACCTACCAGCAGAAAAAAACTTTCCTGCCTCTATCTTATCTATCCCTTTCATAATTTTATACGTTTCTATAAGATCTCCTCTCACCCTTCTGAATTCCAGTGAGTACAACCCCAGGCGACTCAATGGTCATGTAGAATCATTAGAATTTACATCAAAAGAATCTGTCTGGCCCCAGCCGTTTAAAGATAAATTGCTACTTGGGGCAAGCTCCTCCTCATCTCACTCCACAGTTCTGTAATTTACAAAGCTTGAACTTTTGATCCAAGTACATGATTATCAATCTGAACTACATTCAGGAGAGTAGTGAATCTGTGGAATGCTCTGCCATAGACTGCAGTAGAGGGGCTGAATGGCCTAATTCTGCCCCTAGGTCTTATGGTCTTTGGACTGTGGGAAGAAACTAAAGCACCCAGAGGAAACCCACGTGATCTCAGGGAGAATGTACAAACTCTTAAGAGGCTTACAAAGCAGTCAAGAAAAATGGTGGCTTGAAAATAAAACAGGAGATTTTCAGGAACTAGTATATGCCCAGAAATCTGACCCCAAAAACAAGAGAAAAAACTTAATGAAAGTAAACCAATTAAATTATATAGCAGAGCATTTTAGTGGCAGGTAAAAGGAACATCGATGACAAAAGTAAATGGAGCTTCTTAACTGGCGATAAGAAATTTAGAAACGGAATACAAAAGCGGCTGTCAGAATCAGATTTAATATCACCAGTGTATGTTGTGAAATTTGTTGTTATGTGGCAGAAATACATTGTAATATATCATACAAAACTGTAAATTACAGTGCATGTATATGTGTGTCAAATGAGATAAATATTGCAAAAAAAAAAGCAATAGTGAGGTAATGTGCATGGGTTCAATGTCCATTCGGAAACCTAGTGGCAGAGGAAAATAAGCTACCCCTGAATGATTTAGTGTGTGACTTCAGGCTCCTGTTCCTCCATCCTGATGGTAGCAATGAGAAGAGGGCATGTCCTGGGTGATAGGGGTCTTTAATGATGGATTCGGCCTTTTTGAGGTACCACTCCTTGAAAATGCCCTGGGTGCCTGGGAGGCTGGTGCCCATGATGGAGCTGACTGAGTCCACAACTTTCTGCAGCGTATTTCAATCCTGTGCAGTGCCCCCCTCCCCCGTACCAGAGAGTGATGCAGCCAGTTGGAATGCTCTCCACAGTACATCTGTAGAAATTTGCGAGACATGTTTTTGGTGACATCCAAAATCGCCTCAGAGTCCTAATGAAATATAGCGGCTGCCGTGCCTTCTTTGTAACCGCATTGATAAGTTGGGTCCTCACAATAACCGTACTAAGAATGGATAACCACAGTTCCAACAAGAATGAAGAAAAAAAAGCACTTAGCGTTTGTGAACAAATTGTACTAGAAAACTGAATGGACCTAAAAGCTGTTAAAATTTTCAAAAATAGTGGTATACCTGTAGTTTTAGAAAAATATCCTCAGGGGATGCTTTCAGGAAGAGCAAACAATTTCTATGGGCTGTAATTCACTGCGGAAAGATAGGAAAACAGCGATACCCAAGAAAAATAACAGAACAAATAATTCAATTGGGCTGTCAGTCATCAGTTATTGGAAAATGTGGAAGCTCATTTTGAACAGAAAATTTACAAACTCAATGGCTGAGCAGTGTTAACTTCACTGTATTGCAAGACAATGGTTTTGGATAAATCTGGATATAAAAAGTCAAGTAGGTAAGAAGGAAACCAAAGGATGTTGTTTACTTTGAATTTACCAAACCATGCAATAATTAACCAGATCTTACATTTGTTTGTACACAATATATTGGAGGGAAATGTACAGCCAACGTTGCAGGTCGAGACCCTTCATCTTGACTGAAGGACAGAGAGGTGGTGGCTAATACAGGTTGAGTGCCCCTTATCCAAAATGCTTGGGGCAGGATGTGTTTCAGATTTTGGAAAATATAATAAAACAGCTTGGGATTGCCAGCATTTCTGACTCTGAATGTATGTGCTACCAGCAAGCAGTCTTTGTTTTAAACTTGTTCATCACACATATCGAAGTTCAAAGTAAATTTTATTATCAAGGTACTTAAACGTCATCATTTATAACCCTGTGATACATTTTCCTGCAGGCATATCTATGGAATAGTAGATATAACAAGATCAATGAAAGATCAACCAGAGTGCAGAAGACAACAAACTGTGCAAATGCAAATATAAATAAACAGCAATAGATAACGAGAACACGAGATAACAAGTCTTTCAAGTGAGATCATTGGTTGTAGGAACATCTCAATGATGGGCAAGTGAGTGCAGTTATCCCCTTTGGTTCAAGAGCCTAAAGGTTGAGGGGTAGTAACTGTTCTTGAACCTGGCGGTGCGAGTCCTGAGGCTCTTGTACCTTCTACCTGATGGTAGCAGCGAGAAAAGAGCTTGGCCTGGGTGGTGGGGATCTCTGATGATGGATGCTGCTTTCCTATGACAGCGTTTCATGTAGATGTGCTCAATGGGTGGGAGGGTTTTAACCATGATGTACTGGGCCGAATCCACTACCTTCTGTAGGATTTTCTGTTTGAAGCCATTGGTGTATCCATACCAGGCTGTGATGCAGCCAATCAATACACTCTCCACTTTATATCTATAGAAGTTAGTCAAAGTTTTGGATGGTCACGTCGAATTTCCACGATCTCCTAAGGAAACAGAAATGCTGCTGTGCTTTCGTCACTATTGCACTTACCTTTTGGGTCCAGGACAGGTCCTCTGAAATAGTAACACCCAGGATTTTAAAGTTACTAACCTTCTCCACTTCTGATCCTCTGATGAGGACAGGCATTTGTACTTAACAGTCAAAATTGAGACACAAAATTAATATGATGCAAATATAATGTGCGCAGGGTAACAAAAGCAGCACAGCAGCATCAGGAGAATACCTGAACCAGCGGTTCAAAGTACATCTATTTTCAAAGTATGTATACTATATACAACCTTAAGGTTTGTCTCCTTACAGGCAGCCACTAAACAAAGAAACCCAATAGAACCCATTTAAAAAAACACCATCAAACACCCAATGAGCAGGGAATAAAATCGTACAAACGATAAAAGTAAGCAAATCAGCTGTTGAACAACAACAAACAATGGCAGGCTTTCAGACTCCACCTACAATGCCGTTTTCATTAACAGGTTACTGCACACACTATATTTGTATTTTAAGCAACATACATCAAAGTTGCTGGTGAACGCAGCAGGCCAGGCAGCATCTATAGGAAGAGGCGCAGTCGACGTTTCAGGCCGAGACCCTTCGTCAGGACTAACTGAAGGAAGAGTGAGTAAGGGATTTGAAAGTTGGAGGGGGAGGGGGAGATGCAAAATGATAGGAGAAGACAGGGGGGGGGGGATAGAGCCGAGAGCTGGACAGGTGATAGGCAAAAGGGGATACGAGAGGATCATGGGACAGGAGGTCCGGGAAGAAAGACGGGGGGGGGGTGACCCAGAGGATGGGCAAGAGGTATATTCAGAGGGACAGAGGGAGAAAAAGGAGAGTGAGAGAAAGAATGTGTGCATAAAAATGAGTAACAGATGGGGTACGAGGGGGAGGTGGGGCCTAGCGGAAGTTAGAGAAGTCGATGTTCATGCCATCAGGTTGGAGGCTACCCAGACGGAATATAAGGTGTTGTTCCTCCAACCTGAGTGTGGCTTCATCTTTACAGTAGAGGAGGCCGTGGATAGACATGTCAGAATGGGAATGGGATGTGGAATTAAAATGTGTGGCCACTGGGAGATCCTGCTTTCTCTGGCGGACAGAGCGTAGATGTTCAGCAAAGCGGTCTCCCAGTCTGCGTCGGGTCTCACCAATATATAAAAGGCTACATCGGGATTTGTATCTTAACTTTTTTTTTACGTCTTATGTAAGGTATAAAAATAATCAGCATTGTGGACTTATTCTGGTGTTAGATTTTCATCAATGATGCTTTCAAAATTTAATGCCATTATGTAAGGTATGAAGAAAACTAGTATCATAGATGTCCTGTTGCCAGATTTTCATGAACAGCAGATGCTTTAAAAGTTTAATGCCATGCCTTTTCTTAAATTTCTGCAAACAGCCTGCTGAATATTTTCAATTTGTCATGGTAGAACTTTGCTTGCTTCTTGATCGGCGTACCGTTCAGCGGCAAATGTTCACTCCGACGCTGACGACGCACAATCGAGATCTTCATTTTTTGCTTTATGCAATGATTTTCTATTTTTCATTACCTTTTGTTCATTGCATATGTGATGTCACTTCTCAGAACTGTCTGTGGTGCACAGAGACCCTGGAACCTTCCTTGCATCTTGTAGAATTTTCCACTTGTGACGTCATGTTAACTCCCCAAAATATTTCCCATTTTGGAGGTTTTCGGATTTTGTTATTTCAGATAACAGGTGCTCAACCTGTAGAAAAAAATGGAGTAAAGAGATGGAGCTCTTGCTCCGGGGTAGATCAACGGAGAAAAATTCCTCCGGCTGAGGAGTCAAAGTCCCAAAATAAGGGGTTGACCAGGTTGAATGAAAATGAAGAGACCTTCCTTCATTCAGAGAGTGACGAATCCTTGGAATTCTCCACCTTGGGGAGCTACGGTGGTACACTCAAAACTGCTATCAGTGGATTGCTGGATAGTAAAGAAGTTGAAGGATAAGAGACAGACACAAAAATGCTCCAGAACAGGTACATGGATGGTTGGAGCATGGAGGGCTATAGCCCCAATACAGATCAATGGGAGTAGGCAGCTTAAATGGTTCACCACAGACTAGATGGGCTGAAGGGCCTGTTTATGAATTGGACTTTTCTATGACTCTAGTAGAAAAGCAAATCTTTTCTCTGATTTAGGTCTGGTAATAGTCTGCTTCAATGTTTCCTCTAACGTGGTACTCCCAAGAATCAAAGGGTGTGATGCTAGTTCACTTAAAGTGGAATGGTTTAATGAAACAAAAGAAATTGCTACTCTGAAAGCGCATAAGGTCAGGAACGTGCAGCTATGAGAAATATTTATATACGATACAGAAACGGGTATTACCTCTGAGGATTGTGTGTATTCCACTTCAAAATTCAGTGAGCACACATTGTTGTCAAGAGGCAAAAATTGCACAGCACAAGATTTTTGCGCACATTGGTCATTACAAATTAGAGGGAACATTGGTCTGCTCTTGGTTTGGGTAACAAGACACTGACCTAAGTATTTTATATACAGACCTAAAATATATCAAGAATATACAGAAATATGTTTTAGAACTGCCAACTTTGGATTAGGTTTGAGCAATAGAGGGAAAGGGGTTTGCACACAGCTGGAAAAGACTGAAAATTGAATGTATAGCCTTGGAATTTTATGAGGGGGAAGACAAAATGGATACAGCAAAGAGGTGGCACACATTCCTTTTCAGAGGAGTGGAGAAGAGCTTCCTTCACTTGGTGCTGGAATCAGTGGATGCCGTGAATAGCAGCATGTTAAAAAAATTAACTATGACCTCATGTGAAATAGGTAAGCGAAGAAGTCAGGTCATTTTGGTTTCACTGATCCATAAACATATCCTAAAGTACCTAGTGTCCCAGGTGTGTCTCCAGCTTTGCATGTTTAAAACCCCTCAGTTGGCACTTACAATATGAAGGGCAGCCTTTGCACCTCAAAACTATTCTCGATTAAGGAGGGAAGGGTTGTTTAATGTGCAAATGTATTCAGGCTTCAAAAACAGAAATGGGGATTAATTCTGATGCCAAGATCTAATGCAAGATTACATTCAAATATCATTTGTCAATTGTAGACAGGATTTGGCCACAAGCTCCCATTACTTGATAATCTCACACAGCTATTAAATATGGCGCACAAAGCAAAAATAAAGAAAGACATGATTCTTTGTGTTGTTTCTATGGTATCTAGAAACTTGGCCTCAATTGAATTTGTGAACTTCTCTGGTAATGCCTTTAAGCCACTGTAAACTTGTCAAAGTTGAATACATACTTGTAGAAGAACAAAGGCTTCTGAAGTCTTAATTTGGCACTGTCCTTTGCAGATGGAACCACAAGATTGTTACACTGAGCAACTTAACTGAACAAAGTTAAACTTCTTGCTGACGTGTTCCAACTGAATGCAATATACAATACATACATATGATTGTTGTAATTAAACGTATTAGACAATCCAAATTTGAAATGAATTAAATAAAACAAATTGCCCAGTTGGACATTAACAAGCCACATCTCATTTTGAAGAGGCAAAATTAATATGGCCAATCACCTCAATCAACAGCCACTCCAAGAGCACCTTCCAGACCAAAACAAGGCGTCAACTTACATTCAAGTAGTAGCATACTATATATTTATAATATTATTGGTTTAATTTATAGTATTTATTCATTTCTCCCACTAGCATTAAGGAGAACAGAAGGTTAGGATAGGAACTCCAGAAGCCAGAGGCAAATTAGTGGAAAGCACAGCCAATATAGGGTAAAGGTTGTGAGACCAGGCTGGATTTGAAGGAATGCAGAATTCTTGCCACAGGGCAAAAAAAGGTCACAGAAGTACAAGGGCAAAGTCAAAAGGGAGTTGAATATGAACTTCATAGCTTTAAATACAAGCCTTTCCCAGGTTATGAAGACCCAATTTACATTTTAGTAAAATCCGATGATATTGTTAAGTTCAGCGTATCTACAGATGGTCATTCCTCAAATGGCAGATCTAGTTTCCTAAACACAAGAGATTTTGCAGATGCTATAATTCTGAAGCAACACACACAGAATGCTGGAGGATCTTGTAAACGGCAAAGAAAGACATTGTAATTTCATGAGGAGAGTCGCTTGCTGCAGGACATGCAGAAGGCAAGTGTTAGGATATCACATTACATCATGACAAAGTGCTGGCCAGGCGACACTTGGGAATATTGTGTGCAGTTCAGATCACCTCAACAGAGGAATAATGATATTGTGCTGGAGAGACTGCAAAAGAGATTCACAAGGATGTGTTCTGAATTGGAGCACTTTAGTTATGGTGAGAATGGTTAGGCTGTTTGTTTTAGGAACAAAGGGGGCTGCAAAGTGACCTGAAGAAACTATACAAGATTATGAGAGGCATAGATATGAGAGATAGTCAGAATCTTCTCCCCCCTTGGTAGAGATATCAAAAAAAGAGGCCATAGGCTTTTATTGAGAGGAATCTGAGGGCAATCTTTTTTTTATCCCAGAGTTATTGATGTCTGGAATGCACTGCCAGAGGATATAGTATTATCAGATACAATTTCTGTGTTGAAGACACTTTTAGGCTAACACTTAAATAGGTAACGCATAGCAGAATACAGTCCCAACCAAATCCAATTTATTTTTTTTACACAGCTGTGCAGAGCAACCATTGCTCTGAGCAGGAAATTTTTACATGGCCTGAAAACTGTGTGGCGCGTGAAATTAACATGATATAACAGAAAATTCCAGCTGCGCGACAGAAAGCCTACGTGCTTGGGAGCACCTCAGTTACTGCCCGATCATGCGCCTGCACAGCTTAGAGGGAACAGTGAGCAAAGTGAATTAGTTTATTTGACCAAAAAGGGTCTGCGTGGACACAGTAAGCTGCAAAGCCAATTTCTGTGTTATATAACTCTATAACTCTGACTCGCTTCTCTAGTCATAAGATTTATTCAGCTGGTCTGGATGAGTCCCTGCTTAACAGTTTCCCTAGGATATCAATTATGGAGAACAAAAAGCAACGGGAATGTAGGTGAATTTAGATCTCCTCTTGCAGATGGTTGTTATTTGGTGCTCTTGCGATGCTGCAGCAGTATAGCCGACGGCACAGTAGCGGTTAGCACAACGCTTTATAGTGGCAGAGATCACCAGCTGGAGTTCAATTCCCAGCGCTGCCTGTCAGGAGGTTGTACTTTCTCCCCACGACCAGATGGGTTTCCTCTCACATTCCAAAGGCATTCCAAGAGGGTTAGGGTTAGCGAGATGTGGGCATGCTGTGTTTGGTGCCCAAAGCAAGGCAACATTTGTGGGCTGCCCCCCCAGCACAACCCTGGGACTGTGTTGGTCGCTGACACAGAACAACACATCTCATTGTATGTTTTGATGGTTCGTCATACATGGGACAAATAAAGCTAATCTTTACAAGAATGTTACTTGCCAATGTATCAGTGTGCAGTCCCATTTTGCAACACGTGAATGTAGTGTTGAACAGCATTGGTCTTTTATTTGAGAATGGTTGTAATCTTATATTGATAAGGCATGGAAACACTAGTTACATCAATTCAGGGTTAAAGAGTTTGTGTATAATATGAGCCATTAATGTGCTCTTGCTGCTGCAACCCTGATAGGGATCTATGGTTTTGCAATCACCACCAGATACTGCAGAATTACTGCACCAAATACTGCAGAATTAAAACAATAGATATGTACTTATGTTCGAGTGTCCCTTGAACCGAAAATCCTACAAAAAGTAGTGGATACTGCCCAATCCATCAGGGGTAAATGCCTCCCCACCATTGAACACATCTACATGGAGTATTGGTGCAGGAAAGCAGCATCCATCATCAAGTACCCCCAACACCCAGGACATGCTCCCTCCTCACTGCTACCTTCAGGAAAAAGATACAGGAGCCTCAGGACTCACACCACCAGGTTCAGGAGTAATTACCCCTCAACCATCAGGCTCTTGAATCAAAGAGGATAACTTCACTCAACTTCACTTGGCCATCACTGAAAGGAGCTGGTTGTGGACTACAGGAGGAATGGAGACAGGCTAACTCCTATAGACATCAATCGATCTGGGGTTGAGAGGCATAAACATCACCAAGGATCTCACGTGGTCTGAACCTACCGGCTGTGTGGTGAAAAAGGCACAACAGCACCCCTTTCACCTCAGATGGTTGAGGAAGTTTGGTATGGGCCCCAAAATCCTAAGAACTTTCTACGGCGGCACAATTGAGAGCATCCTGACTGGTTGCATCACTGCCTGGTATGGGAACTGTACTTCCCTCAATTGTAGGACTCTGCAGAGAGTGGTGCGGACAGCCCAGCACATCTGTAGATGTGAGCTTCCCACTAATTAGGACATTTACAAAGACAGGTGTGTAAAAAGGGCCCGAAGCATCATTGGGGACCTGAGTCACCCCAACCACAAACTGTTCCAGCTGCTACCATCTGGGAAACGGTACCGCAGCATAAAAGCCAGGACCAGCAGGCTCCGGGACAGTTTCTTCCACCAGGCCATCAGACTGATTAATTCATGCTGACACGACTGTATTTCTATGTTATATTGACTGACATGTTGTACATACCATTTATTATAAATTACTATAAATTGCACAATGCACATTTGGACGGAGATGTAACGTAAAGATCTTTACTCTTCATGTATGTGAAGGATGTAAGTAATAAAGTCAATTCAACCAATGGACTCACTTTTAAGGACACCATCTTATGTTCTTGATGATTTATTGCTGAGTTATTTATTATTATTATTTATTTATTTCTGTATTTGCATAGTTCGGTGTCTCTTGCACGCCCAAGTTGGTGTGGTCGTTCATTGATTCTATTATGTATTTATTTAGTTTAGCCAGCAGAAGGTGGATCTCAGGGTTGTATATGGTGACATACTGTATATGTACTTGATAATAAATTTACTTAGAACTTTCTATGTAACAGCTGTTAACTCAGCTGACTAAGATTTTGATAAGCTTTAATTACACGCCTGACCGAAACTACATGGTCATTCAGCAGGCAGACTCAAGGGCAGCTTTTCAGACAAGATCAGAGGATGACAGGAAGAGTTGGATGGGAATGGGTTTCTATTTCACTATTGGAAAGTAGAAGCGTTCAACAAAAAAATCAGAAAATTCCAAATCAAAGTGATTACGAGTTTTACATGAGAACTTCATGATGGAATTGGGGCATGCTAGTTATATTTGGGAAGCAAGAATGGAGAGAGGTGGAGATCTGAAGGATTTTGAGAGCACAAATACCAGTGTTGATCTTCATCTGATATTCCCAGCAACATCACTAAATATTTTCTTTATATTTATTAGAGCAGGGGTTCCCAACTTTTTTTCTTTTAAACGCCATTGAGCCTTACCATTAACCAAGGGATCCCAGGTTGGGAACCCCTGTGAGGAATGTTAGCAGAAGGCAAACCAACACTTTGTATCTATTAAGCATAGGTTGACAAGAATCCACTCACTTTCATGGGAGAAGATTGATTCATTCACTGGAGCATTTCAAATTGAAATCAAACATCGCCACTTCCAACATTATGATGGAAGCAAGGTCCTTATAAAGCAGATGATACTGCCTTGAGGGACTCCTGCACTAATGTCAGGGGCTGGAATGACCAATCTTCAAGAGCCAGGAATGTCCTTCTTTGTTGTTACTGAGTCTCCAGCCATCACAATTTTTCATGTTATCATATACTGTAGGTGCAAGAGTTGCAACTGTAGTGGAAAAACCTTGGCTAGAGGCACAGCCAGCTCTGGGACGCAACGACCTGCAATATTATCTGGGATCAGTAACATATCTCTCAAGAATTTCTTGATATCACAAGGAATGAATCAAATTGGGTGAGGACTGTTTTCTGAAATGGTAGGGAGCGCAGGAAAAAGCTGATAGATATTATCCACTCAATAATACTGGCTAAACATGGTTGAGTATGTTTATACTGAGGACAGGGATGGGGAGGGGAAATTGTACATAAAGAAGAAAAGGTTCCAGGGTTTGCAAAGAAACACTTAGTTCTTGAGAAGGACTTCTTTACCATTATACGTCAGAGTAAATGAAGTGCCAGATGTGGGAACTATATTGTTAACCCAGAGCCCAGAATGCTACCACAGAACCATTGAGCGATACATTGCAATCAAATAGCTGCTTTGAAGCGGTTCCTTTGATTCATTCAATCGGTAGAACCTTGTCCAAAAGTTAATACCATACAAGCCATGCAAGCTTCTTCAGATGGCTATTAGCTGAAATTAATAAGGAGTGGAAGTTGTGGTGCATGCAATCACTTTTCCTGTTCCTCTATTCATTGTCTACCTTCTCGACACAATTTCATATTCTCCAATCCTCCTACTGTTCAAATTTCTAGCTCAGTTTTGAATATATTCAATGACAGCATTCACAGCCCTGACACACAGAAAAGTGGTTAAACTATTTGCATTGCTGCCACTTAATATTGTAGGTTGTTGACGGTTATTCAAATTCTTATCACAATAAATAAGGCAAAAGGTTGCTTAAGTACTTACAAGTTCTCATTTTACTTTGAGTATAATTTACGTAGGTTATGAACACAATGTCTTAAGTATGAGAGTAGGGCACTGCTGTGTATAGTCTAGAGAGACAGCAAGCAAAGTTGGTGAAGCCGAGGCACAGGCACACCCCTGTTGATATGTGGTCCTCTCTCCTAGAAATGATTTGGTGTGAGTGTGGAAGCTGCTGTCAGAAAGACGTTGTGGAACAGCGGAAAGGCCCAGATGGTGGGTCAGCATGGGGGATGGGTTTGAAGCTTCTTTTGGGATCTTCTGGCTACTGGGTAAAGGCAAGGGCCAGACTAGAGGGTGCAAGGCTCCCACCAAGATTAAAGGTAAGCAATGAACTCACATTCAGGTGGGATGTCAGGTTCAGCACTGTCCAGTGAAAACATGGTTGATCTGGGACTGCCAATGCCTTGGTATCAAAGTTCCCCCAACTATCTATCAAAACCAATGTGGTCTGAAATAATGCGAATACACTTCAAAATAATCGTATCAAGTTTCAGACCAGAAAGTGACCATTTTAAATCCCATCGTATTGAGAAAAAAACTAATCAAACACATTTCTGGGATATTATCTTTTAAACCTAGACTGGTGATATTATCAATTAATTCAATTAAATACTGCACTTTATAAGTAGCTCATTACTATTACTAAATTATTTTGGTTAGAGGCTTAAATTGGGGCAAAAATAGTGCAATTCATAATCAGTTGCACAGTTAAATCACTAATATCAACACATGGACAGACATTATAGTTGCCACATACATCAAAGTTGCTGGTGAACGCAGCAGGCCAAGCAGCATCTGTAGGAAGAGGTGCAGTCGACGTTTCAGGCCGAGACCCTATAGTTGCCAGTTTATTTGAATTTTCTTCTTCTGTGTGATTCCCAAGGTTACACTCTATTGTATTTTGTGTCAATCATACACTGAAATTACCTTTTCACAAATTTAATTTATGCCATGAAGTCTTCTACATGTCTTGATCAGATCCTGGCTAAGTATCAAAGAGATCTGAAGAGCTTGAGTGCAGCTTCAAGCTGTGCAGCAAAATCCGGGCCAGGAGTGAATTGCTGGGTGGCATGGTATAGACCCCAAGCCCTTCGCAGTAGCCGGGTCCTGGTGTGAGGTACAATCGGCTGTTTAGATAATTTAAATGCTGGCCCAGATCGGAGGCATGGGTTAATTTCGCTTGCTTGCTGTAATAGTCACTCCTCTCTCTGTGGTGCTGAGGCTATGAAGATCGCTAATAAGATGAACTGATAAGCAAGGCTTTGGGCCTGCTCCAGGGCTATTCTGGGTTCAGATCTGAGCACTCAATTTGGTTCAGAATATTGTTGTTCACTTCAATTGTTTGCATGATTTGTGTTTTTCTCCCTGCTTTCTTTTGTGCATTGGGTGCTGGTCTTTCTTTTTTACTTTAATTAGGGTTTTTTCAGGATCCTTTCGTTATGGCTACCTGTAAGCAAACAAATCTCATGGTTGTATAATTTATACATTCCTTGATAATAGATGTACTTTGACTTGACTTGACTAGTTCTTTGAAAATACTTATTTAAATTTCAATCAGCTGCATATCCTGGGTAAAGTTAATACACATTGCAATTCGTGTAATGCATCCCACTCAGGGCCTCACATATCATCTCCATGCACCAACAGCATAATTTGACCCAGTTGTGCCCCACCTGCTGTTTGCGATTCCCAGACACTATCGTAGAGTGTGCAAAACAAGTCTGTAACCTCCCTGGGCCTCTGCAACTGGATACCTCACCTCGTCATCACAAACCTCAAATCAGTGAGGATTGCTAACATCACCTCCTCCTCACTGACCACATACCTACTTCAAAGCAAAAGGGCTGATTGTTGACTTCCACATGGGGTATGCTGCTCCGGGCTTCACACTTGGGGACTCCCTTTCGTTTTAAATGCTATTTGCTTACTTCTATTGTTTGCATGAGTTTTTTTTTCCCCTCTCTGCACATTGGGTGTTTGACAGTCTTTTTTATGGGTTCTTTTGGGTTTCTTGTTTTGTGGCTGCCTGTTAGCAGACAAATCAAATGTGCACCAGTCTACACGAGGGATCTGTTTTAACTCACCTCAGATCTTTGCCCTCTGGATCCAGATTCCCGTGCCCTGCGGACTCGAGGGTGGGGGGGGAGGGGGAGATTCTCCACATCAGGCCTATCAATGTCACTTGTGTTTTTATAAAGCTCCATAAGGTAATCCTTTAGCCTCCTATGTTTGAATGAGAATAAACCCAGCCTATACAATCTCTTCTTATAACTACAGCCCCCATTCCAGATACCAACCCAATGAATTACTTCTGCATTCTCCTTTTCTACCACATGCTTGTTCCAGTATAGTGAGACAATTTTCCGAGACCATTCTCACCAATGTTACACATGCAATTTGGTGCATTAATTGGGCACTTTAGATGACAGAATCTAAAAGAGAGTTGGAGAATGTGGGGAGAACAAAAAATGGGATTGGTGTAGGATTAGAGTAAACAGGAGCTCAATAGTAAACACAAACCCAGGGGCCAGGCAGTCGATATCTGTGTTGTATGATTCTACTAAACAAAGAGGAATTTCTTTATTCAAAGGACAGTGAACCTTATGAATTCCCTACTTCAGGATTGGTGAACCTTTTTTTGAAAGCGTGTCCCAAGTTTGGTGCTAATCTTCTAAAGAATTCTCTCGTATGCCATGGTAATTTTGAGCAGAGATTTTCCACGATTAATAAGTTAGTAACAAAATGTATGGATGTTTTAAGCAAGAAGAATGAGTCTTGTTTCTTGCTCATGTGTATTCATTGTTTTACTATTAATAAACATATGATGGATTGAAATAAATGAAACATCATGGAAGACCTGATCAAAATTATTAAAATTAATTTTTTTAAAAAGATAATTGAAAAATACCATTATTTCTAAATGTGTTGATATTGTACCTCACAGGGCATAAGAAATGTGAATGTGAAATTGTAAGCTTTGGTGCATAGTCATAAAAGATCAAGGAGAGGAAAATAAACACACTTTACTCTCGGTGAGTCTTCTTTTGCTGCACTAACCATGACAAATATTTTAATATCTGTAGCACCAACTGATCGATGATCAACCACTTCTGACACCATGTTGTGTTTGTTATTGAGGGATGGTGCAGAGCACACCGGCGTGCCAGGATGCAGGATATTCAACTGAACGTTATTGATAACCCTGCATGTGAACGCCTCCCATATGGGAGGGGCTAATTGAATGGCATGGGAATAACACTATTAACTACCCCTACAAACATGATTTCAAAACGTATCATCCAATGCTACATTTTCTTGCAACCATCCAGCCGGCGGGTGACATTTCTGAGGAATCATCGCACTCCTCTTGGGTTGTAGGAAAAAAACTTTTGCTGGTTCATTTGGCAATAAAGATAAACGTTATGTATCTTTTTATTATGGATTGGGTTTAAAGAATTGAGGGGCACCACTGTATGGCATGTGGCTCAGGTGCTGAGGTGCTGAATCCCTAGGGCTGAGTGGATTCAGTATTGTGTTCAATAGGTCAGTGGAGTTCCAAATATTAGATTAGATTAGATTAGATTATGAGGACACGCAGTCCTCTTTTATTGTCATTTAGTAATGCATGCATTAAGAAATGATACAATGTTCCTCCAGTGTGATATCACAGAAACACAGGACAGACCAAGACTGAAAAACTGACAAAAACTACATAATTATAACATATAGTTACAACAGTGCAAGCAATACTGTAACTTGATGAAGAACAGGCCATGGTAAAAAAAGTTCAAAGTCTCTCGAAAGTCCCACATCACACGCAGACGGGAGAAGGAAGAAAACTCTTCCTGTCATGCTCGACCACAGTCCGACTCTGATTCGTCCGAAAACTTCGAGCCTCTGACCAGCCCTACGACACCGAATACCGAGCACCATCTCTGCCGAGCACTTTGACCCCAGCCCCGGCTGCCAGCAGCAGGCAAAGCCAAGGATTTTGGGCCTACCCTCCGGAGATTCCAGATCGCACAGTAGCAGCGGCAGCGAACCGGGCATTTCAGAAATTTCTCCAGATGTTCCTCCATGCTTCTCATGGCTGTCTCCATCAAATCAGAATTGTGCATGGTACCCTATTTAACAAATACGATATTGTTTCACCGGAGAGGCTGCACGCGCTGCGTCGCGCCGCCATCTTCTCCTCCCGCCATAATTAAAGGATTCAAGGGATACGCAGTTAGACAGAATGGAAACAGAATATCAGTCATGACCTCATTGAAAGCCACAGCAGAGCTTTTGGGCCAAATGTTCTATGTCCACTGCAATCTGGTGCTCCAAGGTCCTGACTGAAGGAAATCTACAGTGCCGTTGTGGGTTATACATTGACCATACCACATACATCCCTAAATCATCACTACCTCAGAAATAACTGAGGAAATCCCTTGGTTCAGGAGAATTTAGGGAAATAATATGAGCAACACTCTTTTCCTATGAAGGATTTTTTGAAAATCATGGGAATTAAGAAGGGAAAGGTGAATATACTCTTGAAAGTACTACAAGTTTAAAACACTGTTGACGGGAGTCATTGTAGGCAGTTCAGGACTTATGTACAATATAAGGTTATCTATCCTTTACCAGAAGTACTAATATTCTCCCTTACTGTGTTATTCCACTTACATTAGAACTTTACTCAAAATGCTACAGATTTGCAGTTGGAAGCCAGAACGATTAACAGCACTTTTGTAGAAAGTGCATAAATGTGACTGAGCCCATATTGCCTCTGCAGAGAGCATGGAACATCATAAAACATTTGCCTGCACATAGAACAGTTGGAAGTGAACACATAGCTTCTCACAGTGATTATGCAATACATCAGAGACATACGGTTGCATATTTTGCATTGTCTGCCAGATAATGACTCATTGTGCAAGATCTAATTATTTAAAATTTTTGTTTGTTACGTAAGTGGTCAAAGTTGAGGAACTCCCAGTGTCAACCCTAAGCCATCTGCTCTCTCACATCGGTGACACCATTTATCAAAATTCACAGATGGCAGCAATTGTTTTGCAATGCTTGGAACTAATTTCAAAATAGTCCAAAAGTTTAACGAAATCTTTCATCACTTAACGTTGGTCAATTCATTGTTACAGCAGCAGCTAATGCTACAATCACCTGTAAGGTATAGAGGAAGAAAGCCAAGTAAACCTTACGTACCACTAAAAAAACACTTTCCACTAGTGAGGAAATCTGCCTCTCCTTCACATGAAGCTTTACTTTGTCAGGAGACTTCGAAGTTGAAAGGCAAATGAATGAATTCTGCTTAGCTAGCTTAACATTTATTGTTTGAAAACGTGTCCCAACAATGGAAAGTATAATTCATTCTGAAGCCAGACTTCAAATCAGAAATAAAATGCAGCACTTTCAACCTGGGACACACAAGTGGAAAAATCTGATGCAAAGTGAAAACCAGCTATGGCCACAGTTCTGCAACAGGACCCAAAAGAGTCCCTTACCCAAATTCAAATAAAAGGCAGATTAAACTGTAAGAAGAGTAGCAATGTGTACATAATGTTTAAAGTAACCATGTAAAGAATTTAAAATTATACAAATCCACCGGTTGAAATACTTCAGCAAGGTGCTAAAGAACAAACACATAACCAGTAGGCGAGGAAGAGGATGGTTAGCCTTTATTGTCAAGTCTCTATGCAAAAGAAAGACATTCGACTCTGAGTTTGCTGTTTATTAAATCATCGACCTTGGCAACAAGATCTCTTGTGGAAAGAACACAGCCCTAAAGGTAGATTCCTTTTTCAGTAACCTGACAGAAATCATTATTTTAAGTTGCATACACAAAATGCTGGAGGAACTCTGCAGGTCAGGCAACATCTATGGCAGTGACTAAAGAGAATAGACTTAATATTCTAAGTTGAATGACAAAATCTTTTAAAATGATAACAGTGTAAAAATGACTGCACAACCTCCCCCCCAACTCCAATTTTGCCTTCTGTTCAAAAGTAATTTGCATCACTAGTTACACAGTGCAAATTAATAATGAACTAAAGTCAACAGTGCCATCTGGAACTCCAGTGAACAATGGAATCCCAACTTTTCGTCATTTGTCATCAGAGTCAAAGGGATCTCAAGTGTCATCCAACAACAAAGTCTATATCAGGTTTAGGTAAAGTGTGTGGTTTTTACATTTCATTTCGATTAGATCATGATTTTACAGTTTTAGTCCCAAATGCAAATGATCTATCTACATAGATATTCAACAAGCAAGTCAACCTTACAAGGTATCTTAATTCCACACAGACAGATTTAATGCAGAATCAGCCAGTCCAAGTAAAACAGTGGGTAATTTGCCATTTTAGTTATGCTTGCACTGTGACATTGCAGTATTAGTTATTGCCCACATTGACCTTTGAACAGAATAAACAGAATAAGAAGCAGGTTTAATATCGCTGGCATGTGTTCCGAAACATGTTGTTCTGCAGCAGCATGGCATTGCAATACATAAGAGAAAAAATGAGAAATTACGATAGGAAATATAAGTAGTGCAAAAAGAGAACAAAAAAAAAGAGAAAACATTGTAGTGTGGGTTTATTGTCCATTGAGAAATTGGATGACAGCGGCGAAGAAGCAAGCCTGAATGGTTGAGCGTGTGGCTCCAGGCTGCTGTACCTCCTCCCTGACAGAGCAGGTCCTGTCCTGGGTGACGGGGTCCTTAATGGCTGACGCCGCTTCTCCGGGGCAACCCTTTTTGAAGGTGCCCTTGGTGCTGAGGAGGCTAGTGCCCAGGACTCAACAATCCGATCTACCTCACTCCCGCATGCTTCCTTGTCACCACCTGAAACTCTGCCAACAATGGTTGTGTCATTGGCAAATCTATAGATGATATTTGAGCTATGCAAAGAGGAAATATCATTTCCGATTTGCACTGACTGTGATCTGCTGATGAGGATCCAGTTGCAGAGGAAGGTACAGAGGCCCAGGTTTTGGAGCCTGTTGATTAGTCCTGAGGGTATGATGGTGTTGAACACTGAGCTGTGATCAATAAACTGCAGCTTGATGTAGATATTGCTGTTGTGCAGCTGATCGAGGGCAGAGTGGACAGCCAGTGAGCCTATATCCACTGTAGACCTATTATACCAATTGTAGCCAGTGCAGGTCCTTCTTTTGGCAGGAGTTGATTCTGGCCGTGACCAGCCCCTCAAAGCACTTTAACCCAAAACAACTGGGAGATAGTCATCAAAACACAGAAGCCTTAGACCTCCACTCCCGACTATCTAGACTAAAACATAGCCCATTGTATGCACAGAAGTGTCACCGTTAGCATAACTCTGTTGCCGCACCAGTGACCTGAGTTCAATTCTGTCGATGTCTGAAAGGACATTCTTCCCATGACCATGTGGGTTTCCTCTTGGTACTCAAGTACTGTATCCTCCCACATTCCAAAGACATACAAGTTAGTAGGTTACTAGGTCACATGGGTGTAACTGGGTGGTGCAGCCTCATTGGTCTGGAAAAATATGAAAGCTACCAGTGCTTGTTATCACCGTTAGTGAAACCTGGTTCAGTTGAGATCAAATTCTTACCCCACTGTCAAAGCCTAATCTACTCGCAATGCCGCTGTTCTGTGCAACGTGACCTTCTGATGTGGGTCATGGATTGAACTGTTTGTGCTTTCATGGAACAATGTAATGTGATTTTAGAGAATTATCTGCTTCTATCAGGTCAGCGTGGGAATACTCCGAGCTCAGTGCTGCCCTCCTTTCCCTGATCAATTAGCCACAAATACTGGCTGCTTCCCCCTACAGATGAAGCAGTAACATGCTCATAAGACACAAGACATAGGAGCAGAATTAGGCCATTCAGCCCATCAAGTCTGCTCCACTCGTACTCCTAATTTTTTAAAAATCCTTTTTGCGCCTTGTTTGGCACATCGGACAGCAACCTTGCTGTTTTTTTTTAAATGAGGACGAGTTGCTAGCTCGACACTCAACCTAGCGTGGATGGAAAGCGTGCAGGGGCTCAGCTCAGGGCTAATGACCCTGACTGGGCAAACAAAACTGTGACGGGAAAAACAATGAAGAATCCTTCTACATCGCCGTGGGATGGTATTCCTGAGTCTCCACCCGAGACTTGCATGACAAACACTAGACCCTGAAGAAGCTACTGACAGGATGAAGGAAGCCCTGAACTCTGCCCGAGGCGGAGGACCTTCATTGCTGCCCTAGATGCCAGCGGTGTAGCGGGAAAAAGAAAAAGGATTTGAAATTCTACTCATCTCCTCCTAATACACCTCTAACAAACACACCTTTTCTTCTTGATTAACCTTACCATAACCTTTCACCCCATAGTCTCCACCCCATTCCCTTTCTTATCCATATCAGCACCTCTGCTCCCCCATTCCTACAGTAACCCAGAATTTGCTCTCCCTAGTGGCCTGAGGACACACACTCAACATCTTAGGAGCAGCTTCGACCTCTCTGCCTTGAGATTTCTGCAAGTATCAGGAACACCACCTGAATTTTTGCTCTGTTTTTGCACACTATCTTTCTCTTACATTGCTTATTGTAACTCATAGTAACTTTGATGTCTTGCCCTGTTTGGCTGCCGCAAAATAACGAATTTCACAACGTATCTCAGTGATAATAAACGTGATTCTGGTCATACATGTCACCTGAAACATTGTTTCTCTCTCCACATAGAGTATTTCTAATCATTTCCAATATTTTTCTTTACTAATAAATTGTTAACCAGCAGGAGTGTCATAATGCTGCCCATGAGGCCCATTTACTGAGTGCAGGGAATTCCCTTTGCCAACATTTGCTGCTTTATTCTGATGCCAGGAGAATCAAGCTCTTGTGTAATGCACAAAGGCCATGATTGTTGGGAACAATAGATGGCCTAAAACCAGAATGTAAAAGTCATGCTCTTCACATCAAAACATCTGCATAATATATCTCCCAGGACCAACTGTGGATGAATTCAACAGAACACTAATTATTTTATTGTGAATTTGGGTTACAAATGTAATTTTACAAGGGTTTATCTCCTAAACAACAACATGTTGGTACTTACGAAACAGCTCAGCATGCATCCCCTGCAGTGCAATTCCCACCTGTTCCAAACATAGAAAGTTGAAGTGTTTTATCTGTGTGATTCTTTAATTAAAAATCTTCTTCACTTGTGGCTTAATGTACTGACTTGAGTGGGTGAAGGTTCCTTAATGTTGTTATAGCCAACGGTAGTAGTGGAGACTACCTACCAAATGCTCCCAATGGCATGTGTCTCAAATAGCCTCTGACAACCAAGTCCAGCTCCTGGCCTTCATACGTGGTAGGCCAGGGGAGCCGTTTCTACTGACAGGAGAAGAGGCAAAACCAGGTTACTGGTGCCTTAAAACCAGTCACTTCGGGCAGATGGGCCTTGTCAGCGATGGTTGGCAGCTCATCCAGGAGAAGGAAAATTCTGATTTCAAACCTCCGCTGGCTTGCGGCTAAACCCACTCATGGGGAAAGCTTCGGGAGTAAACTGTGAGGAAAAATCCAGAGCTGGAGTCCCTCGGGCTGTCCTACGTTGAGTTCAACACTGACCGGCAGCTCCTGCAATGCCGCATGGCGCCAACTGTATCGGTCTCCGCTGTTCCTTTGGATTTATCAGCTGCGTGGAGAGAAGAAGCTTGCTGCATGGGCAACCACATGCTCTCCACGTTGTACTGGCTTGTGTATCATCTAGACAGGTGGGACACAACATCCATTGGGTATCACTGAGACAGGTTGGCCCCAACCAAAGCCGGGCCTCTTTAGGGTAGGTGAATGACGAGAGAACGGTGTACACAGGAGATTAAAATGGAAACACAGAAGGTGGCAGATGCTGGAGTCAGAAGGAACAAGCAATCAAATGGTAGAACTCAACAGACCAAGGACGACTCTCTGACGGTGGTGTCTGAAAAGAGGATGTTGTCCAAGTTGCATGCCTTCTTGGACAATGTCTCCCATCCACTACATAATGTACTGGGTGGGCACAGGAGTACATTCAGTCAGAGACTCATTCCACCGAGATGCAACACAGAGCCTCATAGGAAGTCATTCCTGCCTGTGGCCATCAAACTTTACAACTCCTCCCTTGGAGGGTCAGACACCCTGAGCCGATAGGCTGTCCCTGGACTTATTTCCTGACATAATTTACATATTATTATTTAATTATGTATGGCTTTATTACCATTTAATTATTTATGGTGCAACTGTAAGGAAAACCAATTTCCCTCGGGATCAATAAAGTATGACTATGACTATGAAGGAAAGGAACTGCCAACATTTGCCGAGTTTGCAGGCAGTCCCGAGCACAATCCTCGGACTGCATTAGACATTGGCACAAGACAGCACACTTGTTTGACGTCTCAATGCTACGAGAAAAAAACTGACTGCTAATCCAATTTCAGATCAAAGCCCTGTATCAGGGCTGAGTGGAGAGAGGAGATGGTCAGCGGAAAGAGGAGGTGGGGGTGGTCTTGAAGGAGGGAATGGAGCCCGAAGTGATCAGTGGACTGAGAAGGGGTGAAAATGAGAAAGGGGAGGAAGGTGTGGGGTTGGAAGGCAGTGGTAGTTAGTTACTTGGTGCAGGATTCCTAGCTTCTGACCTGCACCTGAAGCCACATTGCCACTCTAATTCAGTTTCTGGTCGATAATAACCCTCAGGATATAGATAATGAGGAATACAGAGAGGGCAGTGCCATTGAATGGCTGGGGTGATAACCAGAATTTTTTTAATTAGACATTATCATTGCTTAGTGCTTGCATGACATGAATGTTACTATCCACCAATCAGCTCAGGCCTCGATCTCTTAAGTTATTAAGCCTACCTCCTAGACCAAGCCTTTGGTCACATGTCTCAATGGTTACCTCCTTGAATCTATACTGATTGCCTCACCTTCACTAGGAAGCACCAATGTGTATTTACTGTCAGAGGTGACATGCAAACACAAGTCATTGAGGCTGCTAGCAAAAACCATTTAATTTTGTTTTAATATATACAGTTTTCCTCCTGCTGAATTATTCACCAGCCACTAAAGGGGCATATTTCTACTGACACTACAATTTAATGTTCCAGCCATTGCATGCTTGAATATGCAATTGCATCATATCAGAAAGAGAGATTATATTAATTGGAGAGCTTTCTTAGCCAAATGCAAGCACATCCATTTTTTTTCCAAACAAACACACATGTTCTTTCTAGAAACAAGAAATTAGAAGCTAGAACCTCAACCAATATTTCAACATCCTTCTAAAAATTAAGGAGAACTATAAATGCTGAAGTGTACCTGTTTTATAAGCTAACATTAGTACTTTACACAGCACACTTAGGACTTACGGCTTTGGATTACTATCCAACAAAGAAAATAACATCATACTTTCTGAATAGCTTTTTCCACAAGTGTTGTCATAGTAACAAGGAAACTCGCTACAGTTTAACAACAAACTAGACAGTCAGAATGAACCACACCTATTGGATTTCACACCGCCTTTTGCAGAAATGACTTTTATTGCATAATTATTTTCACTGCAATCAAAGGTTGACCAATACTTGAACCGAGTTATTTAGAACATAGAATAGTACAGCACAGTACAGGCCCTTCGGCCCACAATGTTGTGCCGACCCTTAAACCCTGCCTCCCATATAACCCCCCACCTTAAATTCCTCCATATACCTGTCTAGTAGTCTCTTAAATTTCACTAGTGTATCTGCCTCCACCATTGACTCAGGCAGTGCATTCCACGCACCAACTACTCTGAGTAAAAAACCTTCCTCTAATATCACTCTTGAACTTCCCACCCCTTACCTTAAAGCCATGTCCTTATGCATTCAGCAGTGGTGCCCTGGGGAAGAGGTGCTGGCTGTCCACTCTATCTATTCCTCTTAACGTCTTGTATACCTCTATCATGTCTCCTCTGATTCTCCTTCTCTCCAAAGAGTAAAGCCCTTTCATTTTTCATGTTTTCATTTAAATCTTAGATTACAAATTGGTGATGTGCCTCGTTTTGTTTTCACGAGAACAAGAGCCATTTCCTGCATGGAAGGCTTGTCATTAAAGGATTAGGACATATTTCTCCTTGGATAATTGATGAAACAATTGAGATGATGATAACTGAGGACATGACCCACAACCATTAAGGACAAGAAAATGATTGTTAAATACGGGATATAATATCAGAATTGGAAACAGGTTTACTGTCACTGACATATGTGTTGAAATTTGTTATCTTTGCAGCAGCAATACATAATAATAGAGGAAAAAGAAATGTGAACTACAGTAAATATATATATATATATATATATAAAATTAAATTAAATAAGTAGTGCAAAAATAGAAATAAAAAGTAGTGAGATAGGTTCATGGGTCCAATGTATGTGGTACTTTACACTTTTTCAACAAAACCCACAACACAATAACAATACCATAATTTAAAATATAGAAAAGAGGACAGTATTAAGAACACAGAATAACACTTACAAACTTCTACTTCCAAAGCTGTATAAGCTAAACTGTAATAAAGCAAACTATTCCATCTTATAATGGAAATTTAGTAGAGACGTGTCTGTACTAGATGTTGCTAAAATAATTAAAAACGATTCGATTACCTCACTCTCTCCCTTAACCGTACAACTTTATAGGTATCAGAGTTTTATTAAATCTGCTCTGAAAGATATCTCAGGAACAAAGCACTTCAGTCCTCCCATAATCATGCACATAAATACATTTCTGGTGACTTTTCTTCTTGATAATATTGGGAGGATGATCATTACCACCTTTCCTGTCCTTTCTATCAACCTATTCCATAATTCTAAGAAGTTTTGTTAAACCATCTCACATTCTTGACTCTGGAGGGGGAGAAAATCTCCGTTCTTCCTTTGACTACACTCTCCATTCCCCAGAGTCAATCTAATACATGCTCTGGCAATGCTAATCTCCTTTGTAATGGTATACTATACTAAAAACTACACATTGTGCTCTGTGGTCTAAGCAATAATTTTCTGGGTTTTTTTTCCAAAGTTCAAAATACATTTATTATCAAAGCATATATACATTATTCAACCTTCAGATTAATCACCCTACAGAGAGCCACACAACAAGAAACCTAAAAGAACCCATAAAAATGGACCAACAAACAACTAATGTGCAGAGTGAGAGAAAAAAAAATTATGCAAGCAATAAAAGTAAGCAAGTTGCATTTAGAACGACATGAGGCACGCTCCAGCCGGAGAAGGCCGCAGCCTCAGTCTCAGTTCAGCACAGAGCAGAGTATACGTCACAGAGCCTGGAGGTGCCGGAGCAGGTCTAAATCCTCAACCTCAGTGCAGCAAAATTGATTTCTATTTATATAGCGCTTCCTTTTTGTGAAAAAAAAGGGCTTATTTGTGTCTTTCTCTCAAGATTAGGTACATACCAGATTCAAATTTCTGGGGCATTGGAACCAGTTCCAGAGGAGGTGGGACTGGTACAAACAGGACGGTCTGCACCTGGGCTGGACTGGAACCAATGTCCTAGGGGGCGCGTTTGCTACTGTTGTTCAGGAGGATTTAAACTAATGTGGCAAGGAGATGGGAACAAGTGCAGAGAGATAGAGGGGTGTAAAATGAGGGTAGAAGCAAAAAGTAGTAAGGTGAAAAGTAAAAGTGGCAGGCAGGCAAATACAGGGCAAAAATCAAAAGGGGCCACTTTTCAACATAATTGTATAAGGGCTAAGAGTGTTGTAAAAGCGAGCCTGAAGGCCTTGTGTATCAATGCAAGGAGCATTTGTAACAAGGTGGATGAAATGAATGTGCAGATGGTTATTAATGAATATGATATAGTTGGGATCACAGAGACATGGCTCCAGGGTGACCAAGGATGGGAGCTCAACATTCAGGGATATTCAATATTCAGGAGGGATAGACATGAAAGAAAAGGAGGTGGGGTAGCATTGCCGGTTAGAGAGGAGATTAACACAATAGAAAGGAAGGACATTAGCCGGGAGGATGTGGAATCGATATGGGTAGAACTGCATAACACTAAGGGGCAGAAAACGCTGGTGGGAGTTGTGTACAGGCCACCTAACAGTAGTAGTGAGGTTGGGGATGGCATTAAACAGGAAATTAGAAATGCGTGCAATAAAGGAACAGCAGTTATAATGGGTGACTTCAATCTACATATAGATTGGGTGAACCAAATTGGTAAGGGTGCTGAGGAAGAGGATTTCTTGGAATGTATGAGGGATGGTTTTCTGAACCAACATGTAGAGGAACCAACTAGAGAGCAGGCCATTCTAGATTGGGTATTGAGCAATGAGGAAGGGTTAGTTAGCAATCTTGTTGTGAGAGGCCCCTTGGGTAAGACTGACCATAATGTGGTGGAATTCTTCATTAAGATGGAGAGTGACATAGTTAATCCAGAAACAAAGGTTCTGAACTTAAAGAAGGGTAACTTTGAAGGTATGAGGCGTGAATTAGCTAAGATAGACTGGCAAATAATACTTAAAGGGTTGACAGTGGATATGCAATGGCAAACATTTAAAGATCGCATGGATGAACTACAATAATTGTTCATCCTAGTTTGGCAAAAGAATAAACCAAGGAAGGTAGTGCACCCGTGGCTGACAAGGGAAATTAGGGATAGTATCAATTCCAAAGAAGAAACATACAAATTAGCCAGAAAAAGCGACACACCTGAGGACTGGGAGAAATTCAGAGTCCAGCAGAGGAGGACAAAGGGCTTAATTAGGAAAGGGGGAAAAAAGATTATGAGAGAAAGCTGGCAGGGAACATAAAAACTGACTGTAAAAGCTTTTATAAATATGTGAAAAGAAAAAGATTGGTTAAGACAAAGCAGGCCAGGCAGCATCTCTAGGAAGAGGTACGGTTGACGCTTTGGGCCAAGACCTTTTGACGAAGGGTCACGGCCCGATACGTCGACGGTACCTCTTTCTAGAGATGCTGCCTGGCCTGCTGTGTTCACCAGCAACTTTGATGTGTGTGCTTGAATTTCCAGCATCTGCAGAATTCCTCGTGTTTGGTTAAGACAAATGTAGGTCCCTTACAGTCAGAAACAGGTGAATTGATTATGGGGAACAAGGACATGGTAGACCAATTGAATAACTACTTTGGTTCTGTCTTCACTAAAGAGGACATAAATAATCTTCCGGAAATAGTAGGGGACCGAGGGTCTAGTGAGATGGAGGAACTGAGTGAAATACATGTTAGTAGGGAAGTGGTGTTAGGTAAATTGAAGGAATTAAAGGCAGATACATCCCCAGGGCCAGATGGTCTGCATCCCAGAGTGCTTAAGGAAGTAGCCCAAGAAATAGAGGATGCATTAGTGATAATTTTTCAAAACTCTTTAGATTCTGGACTAGTTCCTGAGGATTGGAGGGTGGCTAATGTAATCCTGCTTTTTAAAAAAGGAGGGAGAGAGAAACCGGGGAATTATAGACCGGTTAGCCTAACATCGGTGGTGGGGAAAATGCCACGGTCAGTTATCAAAGATGTTCTAACAGCACATTTGGAAAGCGGTGAAATCATCGGACAAAGTCAGCATGGATTTGTGAAAGGAAAATCATGTCTGACAAATCTCATAGAATTTTTTGAGGATGTAACTCGTAGAGTGGACGGGGAAAACCGGTGGATGTGGTATATTTGGATTTTCAAAAGGCTTTTGACAAGGTCCCACACAGGAGATTAGTGTGCACACTTAAAGCACACAGTATTGGGGGTATGGTATTGATGTGGATAGCGAATTGGTTGGCAGACAGGAAGCAAAGAGTGGGAATAAACCGGACCTTTTCAGAATGGCAAGCAGTGATTAGTGGGGTACTGCAAGGCTCAGTGCTGGGACTCCAGCTGTCTACAATATATATTAATGACTTAGACGAGGGAATTAAATGCAGCATCTCCAAGTCTGCGGATGACACGAAGCTGGGCGGCAGTGTTAGCTGTGAGGAGGATGCTAAGAGGATGCAGGGTAACTTGGATAGGTTAGGTGAGTGGGCAAATTCATGACAGGTGCAATTTAATGTGGATAAAAGTGAGGTTATCCACTTTGGTGGCAAGAACAGGAAAACAGATTATTATCTGAATGGTGGCAGATTAGGAAAAGCGAAAGGGGAGGTGCAACGAGACCTGGGTGTCATTATACACCAGTCATTGAAAGTGGGCATGCAGGTACAGCAGGCGGTGAAAAAGGCGAATGGTATGCTGGCATTTATAGCAAGAATATTCAAGTACAGGAGCAGGGAGGTACTACTGCAGTTGTACAAGGCCTTGGTGAGACCACACCTGGAGTATTGTGTGCAGTTTTGGTCCCCTAATCTGAGGAAAGACACATTCTTGCCATAGAGGGAGTACAAAGAAGGTTCACCGGATTGATTCCTGCGATGGCAGGACTTTCATATGATGAAAGACTAGATCAACTAGGCTTATACTCGCTGGAATTTAGAAGATTGAGGGGGGATCGGATTGAAAAGTATAAAATTCTAAAGGGATTGCACAGGCTAGATGCAGGAAGATTGTTCCTGATGTTGGGGAAGTCCAGAACGAGGGGTCACAGTCTGAGGATAAAGGGGAAGCCTTTTAGGACCAAGATGAGGAAAAACTTCTTCACACACAGGGTGGTGAATCTGTGGAATTCTCTGCCACAGGAAACAGTTGAGGCCAGTTCATTGGCTATATTTAAGAGGGAGTTAGATATGGCCCTTGTGGCTAAAGGGATCAGTGGGTATAGAGGGAAGGCTGGTACAGGGTTCTGAGTTGGATGATCAGCCATGATCGTACTGAATGGCGGTGCAGGCTCAAAGGGCTAAATGGCCTACTCCTGCACCTATTTTCTATGTTTCTATTACTCTATACCCCTTGCATTTCAACATAGAATGAATCAGCCACCTTTCCTCCCCATACCCTCTCCCCACTTCTAGAATGTCCATGAATCAATAATCCACACCTTTGAGATTGTTACACGATTCACCCAAAGAGTGCTTGAACATTTTATAAAATACTGATGCTTTATGAACTTCCTGTGGTAATGTAAAGTATTCAGTTAAAGGGTTACTTTGTGGGTCACCGTTCTTGAATATGCTACTAATGCAATGTCTTATTTTTAAATGCTTCCAAAAATTCTCTTTATCCACAAAGTTATATTTCCTCTGCAAATCCACAAATGACATAAAAATCGCATTCTCATAGAGATCACCTAGTGTATTTACACCTTTAATCTTCCATTCTTTCCAGCACACCATTCTTTTCCCAATGCATATCTCAGGGTTATTCCAGAGCAAGGAGTATAACTGGTTTAAATGTGACATTCTACAAGCCTTATGAACTGTACTCCACACACTCCTTGAGTGAAATAGTATAGGATTTAGATTAGTCTTGTTTTCCACATGTTGTGAGCAGTATGGCAGAACGATCTTGGAAGCGATATTGGAGATAATGAGTGGTCAAATATCTTATCAGATGTGGGTAGACATATTAGGGAAGCGAGAGGGAAATTTATTCAGTATAAGATAGTATACAGATATAATTGGACACCAACTAGACTCTACAAAATGGGGATTGTTGATAATTTATGTTGGAACGTAAAAATGAGGTGGGCACATATTTTCACATGATTTGAGAGTGTTCCATGGTTCGTCCATTTTGGTGTAAAGTTCTTGATTTGTTGGGGAATTGGTCGGGTTCCACACTGCTCTTGTGCCCACGGCTTTGACTCTTGGGTGATAGGACAATGATACCTAACGTAAACAATGACAAATTTACTATTTTAAAGGTGGGTCTCATCACAGTTGCGAGAATTATATTGCAAAACTAGAAAAAACACAGATGTCCAACTGTGAAGGAATGGACTGAGAAAA
Organism: Mobula hypostoma; assembly: GCF_963921235.1. Classification (NCBI taxonomy): domain Eukaryota; kingdom Metazoa; phylum Chordata; class Chondrichthyes; order Myliobatiformes; family Myliobatidae; genus Mobula; species Mobula hypostoma. The sequence continues at coordinate 60,797,315 of NC_086111.1, read as the reverse complement.
TCATTATGATTTCATCATATGAACACATGTGGGGAAGAATTAACAGTGAGGGAAAAGTGCAAGACGCGTGGGATCAATTTTGGTTGTATGTTAATTAAAATTTAAATTAGAACTTCTTTCTGTTTCTAAGTTTTATTTGTTTCCCTGTCATGGGATGGCTGTGTAAATATGTTGTACTCTATCTGCTCTATGATATGCTGTGCTGCTTTGTTAAATAAGAATAAATAATAAAAATTTGAATTACAAAAAAAAATCCACACGTTTAAACATTTATCTGGTAACCAAACTATGCAATCTGTAGGGGGAATAGGATCAATGTTTCAGGCCATTGCTCTTTCATTTGAATTTAATTTCCTGCTTATAATTTATCTCTTTGCAACATGCCTCAAAATTTGTAAGAATATTGAGATACTTCATCCAGCAACCTTTTATGTCCTTACTGAGTTTACCAACTATTTTGAATAACTTGCAATCTTATAGAAGAAGATTCCGACAAATCTATGAAGGTGGTTCTTGATCAAACCACTTAATTCTCAACATATTAGAGTTCCCATCTTAGGGTCCACGGAACCCTTGCTTAATGGTCCATGGCATATAAAAAGTTGGAAACCCCTGTAATATATACTACTGCAAAATCAGCTGGTTTGGTAGAACCCAAAATCATTCCTTTGGGAATGATGCCCAAACTATCTTTCAATTTACAGAAGAATAGTATCTCAGCATATCTACCTAATCCTGCTGCTCTCAGTGTTCACATTTGATCCACTTTAACTCCAATAAAATAGGAGGCAGTGCACTGATCCCCAAAGGTTAGTCCAGTAAAGGTTAAAAGCAAAAATAATGCAAGCAAAAGACTTCTAAAAAAATAAAACCCAGACAAAATGGAGTCCACAGATGCAGAAAATCTGAATCAACACACACACAAAATATGCAGGTCGATTGGTGGCTGGATCCCAACAGATGGAATTTGTAGAATTTCTATGAGATGACTCTTTCAGAATCTCCTGTGGTTGAGCCCACGAGGGCAATGGGAATTCTGGATTGTGTGTTGTCCAGAATTGTCCCATGTTTGATTAGGAAGCTTAAGGTAAAGGAACCCTTAGGAGAAAATGATCATACTATGAACAAATTCATATTATGCAATTTGAGAGAGATACTAAAGTCAGACGTATCAGTATTACAGTGCAGTAAAGGGAATTGTAAAGGCATGAGGGAGGAGCTGGCCAAAGTTGATTGAAAGGGGACAGACCCTAGCCAGGATGACAGCAGAACAGCAATGGCTGGAGTGTCTGGGAGCAATTCAGAATGCACAAGATAAATAAATTCCAAAGATGAAGTAGTATTCTAAGGGGAGGATGAGGCAAACGTGGCTAACAAGGGAAATTAAAGACAGCATAAAAGCAAAAAAGGAGGGCATTTAATATAGCAAAAAATAGCGGAAGTTAGAAGATTGGGAAGCTTTCAAAAACAGCAGAAAGCAACTAAAAAGTCATAAGGAAAGAAAAGTTGAAATATGAAGATAAGCTAGCCAATAACACCAAAGAGGATACCAAAGATTTTTTTTCCAATATAGTAAGAGTAAAAGAGAGGTGAGAGTGGATATCAGATGGCTGGAAAATGGCAATGGAGAGATATCAATGGAGGACAAAGAAATGGCAGAGGAACTTAATAAGTATTTGCTGTCAGTCTTCAATGTGGAAGTGTTGTCTGATAAATCTGTTGGAAGTCTTTGAGGAAATAACAATCAGGATAGACAAAGGAGAGTCAATAGATGTTGCTTACTTGGATTTTCAGTAGGCCTTTGACAGGGTGCTGCACATGAAGCCGCTTAACAAGTTAAGAGCCCATGTTATTACACGAAAGATACGAGCATATACAGAAGATTGGCTGACTGCCAGGAGGCAAAGAATAGGAACAAAGGGGCCTTTTCTTGCTGACTGCTGGTGACTAGTGGTATTCTGCAGGGGTCATTGTTAGCATCGCTTTTTCTTTCATGCTATATGCCAATGATTTGGATGGTGGAATTGATGGCTTTGTGGCCAACCTTTCAGACTATATGAAGGTAGGTGGAGGGGCAGGTAGTTTTCAGGAAGCAGGGAGTCTGCAGAAGGATCTAAGACAGATTGGGAAAATGGGCAAAGATGTGGCAAGTGGAATATGGTGTAGGGAAGAGTATGGTCATGCACTTTTATAGAAGTAATAAAGGTGCAGACTATTTTCTAAGCAGGGAGAAATGTCAAAAATCTTAACTGCAAGGAGACTTGGGAATTCTCATGCAGGATTCCTTGAAGGTTACCTTTCATTTTCAGAGGCAAAGAATATAAGAGCAAGGTTGCAATGCTGCAACTTTATAAGGTACTGGTCAGACCGCACTTGGAGTATTGTGAGCAGTTCTGGGCTCCTTATCTAAGAAAAGATGTGCTGGTATTGGAGAGGGTCCAGGGGAGGTTCAGGAGAATGATTCCGGGAGTGAAAGGATTTAAGTATGAGGAGTATTTGATGGCTCCATATTTGCTGGAGTTTTGAAGAATGAGGGAGGATCTCATTGAAACCTATTGAATTTTGAAAGATCTAGACAGAGTAGACGTGGAAAGGATGTTTCCTACAGTGCGGGAAGTACAGCACCAGAGAATCCAGCCTCAGAGTAGAGGGACATCCATTTAGAATAGAGATGGGGAGGAATTTCTTTAGCCGGGGGCTATTGAATCCATGGAATTTATTCCCATAGGCAGCTCTGGTGGCCAAGTCATTGGGTATACTGAAAGCAATGTTGATAGGTTCCTGATTAGTCAGGGCATCAACAGTATTGGGAAGAAGGCAGGAGACTGCAGTTAAGAGGGATAATAAATCAGCCATGATAGAATGGTGGGAGCAGACTCAATAGGTTGAATGGCCTTATTCTGCTCCTATGTCTTATGATCTAAATGCTGGAAAACCCAATGGGTCAAACAGCATCAATGGAGGAAAATGAACAGTTAACCTTTCTGGCTGACTCCCTTCATCAAGACTTGATGGTCAGGCATTTTTTCTGTAGCAGGGTGATCAAAACTCAGCATAATATTCTTAATGCAGCCTCACAAACATCTTGTACAACTTATCTCATATAATTTGTTTCAATACGGGGTGGAGATATGTCTCTACCATATAGCCAATGGCCTTAGCTAAAAGGAGTCCATTAGATGCAAACTAATGAGGGTATGATTTGACAATGGCTACCGTAGGCGGTGGGGTGGAGATACATCTCTACCGAAGGAGACGTAAGGTGCTCCTTTCCTGTGCTAGCCTGCAGGTCACCCTTGGGCAAGGTGTAACACCTGCTTAGCACCCCCCCCCCACAATCAGAGTCATGTGAAGCCATGGGAGCAGGTGGTGGATGGTCGTATGAGCAGCCAGTGCACATCACAAGTCCTGGTTATGTGACTAACGACATAAGGCAGACAATCTCTGAAGGGTATCGATATTGTCTAGGGGTAACCCATTTTGTAAAGACACTGCCCAGAAGGCGGCAATAGCACTTCTCTAGAAAAAAATTTGCCACGAACAATTATAGTCACAGGACCACGAGCACCTACGTCATATGACGTAGCATATAATGATGATACCACACAAGTTATTATATTAGACTTAATAATTTACTGAAAACAGAGTATATCTTCTTTTTCCTTTAGTCTCCCACCTCGTCACTCCTCTGTTGACTACACCTCTTACAATAAATTACAATTATTTTATTATTCAATTTGAACATTCACATACAAATGGATTTGGACCCAACACACCCAAGCAGGTTTTCAGTGCAGTTACCAGTGTCTAACTGATGGTTAATGTGAAAAGAAGAAAATTAATACCATTTCTAAAAGAACAAGTCACCTGTTTTTGGGTCGGATAAATTGCACATTATAAACAAGTGTTATTCCGTATCTCTGTGTGCTGTGATTTCCATGCTGGTGCTAGGGTCCAAGATGCTTCGCACCCTGTTTTCACACCATGAACTTTATACAATTGGATCTCTCCTACAGCCTGGTTCTTTCAGATGGAGAGTTGGACAACACCTCGAGAAAAGAAAACTTGGGATCTTGAGCTCTCAGAGAAAATTATAAACAGCAGGGAGCTGAGGCTAGCATGCAAAAAGAAAGCAAAAATACTAAAGAGTTATTTGAAGAGGTAGCCAAAGGATTAGGTGGATAGATAGGAGGGATTTAAATGAATAAAGGTTTAAAGTGGTTTAGGATGGAAATTTCAGAGAATGGGACCCAGCTACCTTAATCACACGTATAATCAATAGATACAAGAAATGGGAAATGTACAAAAATCTGAAATCAGATAAAAAGCAACACCCACAAAATGCTGGAGGAACTCAGCAGGCCAGGAAGCATCTATGGAAAAAAAGTACAGTCAACGTTTTGGCCCGAAATGTCGAACGTACCTTTTTCCATGGATACTGCCTGGCCTGCTGAGTTCCTCCAGCATTTTATGTGTGTTGCTCGGATTTCTAGCATCTGCAGATTTTCTCTTGTTTGTAATCAAATAATAAGTTTACTTCACTTCATTTAATGCGAGAAGCTTAGGATTTCACTTTAGCAAGGCCGTTGACAAGGTCCTGCATGGGAGGTTGGCCAAGAAGGTTAAGCTGCTTGGCATTCAAACTTTATTAGACATTGGCTTCACAAAAGAAGTCAGGGAATGGTATTAAATGGTTGTCTCTTTGACCGGAGGCCGCTGACTACTGCTGTGCCATGGGTTTTGGTGTTATATCCATTGATGTTTGTCATCTACAACAACAATCTGGATGATTGGATGATAATGCAGTAAAATGGTTCAGCAAAATTTGTAGATGACACCAAGATTGGAGGCACAGTGGACAGTGAGGAAGGTTATCAAAACTTGCAGTGGGATCTGGACCAGCTGGGGAAATGGGCTGAAAAATGGCAAATAGAATTTAATCCAGACAAGTGTGAGGTGTTGTGCCATGGGAGGACAAACCAGAATAGTGAGTTGTAGGGCACTGAGGAGTGTAGTAGAACAGAAGGATCTGAGAATACAGATCAATAATTCCTTGAAAGTGGTATCACGGGTAGATAGGGTTATTAAAAAAGCTTTTGGCATATTGGCCTTCATGAATCTTCAAGTATTGATTACAGGAGCTGGGATGTTATATTGAAATTGCACAAGAAGTTGGTGAGGCCTATTTTGGAGTATTGTATGCAATTTTGGTCACTAACTAGGAAAGATATCAATAAGATTGAAAGAGTGCAGAGAAATCTGACAAGAGTGTTTCCAGGACTTGAGGACCCGAGGTATAGGGAAAGCTTGAAGAGGTTAGGACTATTTCATGCTGTATCTCAATAAATAATAGACAACATATTTTTTAAAAACTCAAACTTCATAACATATGTGAGTGATGATAAATCTGATTCTGATATGGGTCTCTACTGAGGACTGAGAGTGGGAAGGGAGCAGGGAAAGGAGAATCATGGTTGTGAAAAGGAGAAGGGAGAGGGGAGGAAGCGGGAAACACCAGAGAGACATTCTGTAAGTCAATTGTTTCGATTCAAATGAGCTTGTCTGGTGTCTCAGGGATGGGTGTGTCTGCACCTCACCAACCCCCGCCCCAGCAGTCCTTCTCTGCCACCTGTCCCACACCCCTCCTGCAGTGCTCCACCCTCACCATTCCCATCATCCTTTGCTCCTGCCAGACTTACAAACCCGCTCTCCACTCCACATTGACAAATACATAACTGTGCAAAAGTCTTGGGCACCCTAGTTATATATATGTGCCGAAAACTTGTACACAGTACTGTTTGCACTTGTAATGTTGAAACCAGAATGAGCTGTTGTAGGTTGGAAAGGAAGGCAACGTAAATGGGTGGCCAGTGTGGATTTCCACACTAATTCGATGTCTTCCGTTCCCGCTCCACCAATTATATCTGTTGTACATTACATGAAATGACTTTCACAGTTTTCTATTCAGCTCATGGAAGCTACAATTCAAAATGTAAACAATTATTTGTAATGCTAACCAAATATAAATAAATCTAAAACCGCATGCACTAATCCAAGCAAAGGCAAGGAAATGATGCGCCCTTGGAGATGTTGCGAGGTTAATATGTAACTTGATTAATTATCACAACTTTAGATTATTATAACTTGTCCCACATACTGAGGCAGAGTGAAAAGCTTTTTACTGCATGCCGTCTGTATGGATCATATAATTACAACAGCACATTGAGATAGAACAAGGCTAAACAATAACAAATGCCACAGTTATAGAGGAAGCACAACACATGCAGACAATGGTGTGTGAGGCCAGAACAAGATAGACTGGGCAGTCAAGATCCATTTTATTATTCCAGAGGACTGTTCAATAGCTGTGCAACAGCAGGATACAGGCTGTCCTTTAGTCTATGGTACATGCTTTTAAGCTTTTATATCTTCTGCCTGATGGGAAGGGGCAGAGAATATCTGAACTGACTGAATCTTTGATTACGTTGGCTGCTTCACTGAGGCAGAGAGCAGAGTCCATAGAGGGGAAGCCAGTTTCCTTGTTGTGTTGAGCTGGGTCCACACCTCTTTGCAGTGTCTTGTGGTCTTGGGCACAGCAGTTACCCAAACCAAGCTGACATGCACATGGGTAGAATGCTTTTTATAGGGCATCAATAAAAATTAGTGAGGATCAAAAGGGCCATGCAAATTTTCTGTAGCTTCCTGAGGAAGTAGAGGCACCAAGGGACTTTCTTAGCTGCATCAACTATGTGGATGGAATAGGACAAAATTTTGGTGATATTCACTCCTAGGAATTTGAATCTTTCAACCCTCTCAACCTCAGCGGATTTGAAATAAACCAGGGGTTCCCAACCTTTTTTAATGCATGGACTACTACCTTTTAACCATGGGGTCTGTGGACGTCAGGTTGGGAGTACCTGGTGCAGACATCTCACCTCTCCCGGAAGATCCGGGAGTCTCCCGCATATCAATAGTGGCTCCCTGACGCCCGGAAATTATATACAATATCCCGGAAATAGATTTTTTTTGAGAGGGAGAGGGAGAGCAAGCATCCTGATCTCCCTGTAGACTAGCTTAAAGTTGTAATAGAATAAACATGATAATATAATATAAGCACATATTTTAATGTCATATTTGCTGCATATACCCAACTTGGTTTACAGATTAGACAAAATCACTAAACGAAGTATTACATACATCCTTGGAGGTCGGGGGTGGGGGGGAATATGGTGTTGCGGGGGGCGGGGCTGCTACCCCCTGAAATGGTGGTGATACCTCCCTGAAATGAGTTTTTGCAGGGTGGGATGTCTGCTGATGTAAACAGATGCAAGGGACAGAGTAGTGTTATTAGATGAGCCCTGGTCATGTGTGGCTGGGGTCGTGCCAGCCAGGAGTAAGAATCGTTGAGGTATGAGGCATTGCCACAAATTTCATTGCAATAATGCCTTTGTGAAGATAAACCATGAACTACCAGGAGGACTGCACTATTATGCACAGACATTACTCAAGCCGCAAGTCTCACACGAGTATACACCAGGATTTTTTATATATGATGCAGAATTTGCATAAAAAAGGAAAAAGATTCACTACTGTGGGAGCTTGCTCGGCACATATGGTCAGTGTGCACTCAATGGCAACTTGATTTGGTACCTCTCATACCTAATAAAGTGACGACAAAGTGTATGTTCATGGTCTTCAGCTGCTGTAGCTCATCCACTCCAAGGTTCAACACGTCGTGCATTCAGAGAAAGTCCTTTGCATACTACTGTTGTAATGCATGGATATTTCAGTTAATGTCACTGTCTGGTATGGAGGGGCTACTGCACAGGACCGAAAGAAGCTGCAGAAGGTTGTAAATGTAGTCAGCTTCATCCTGGGCACTAGCCTTCAAAGTACCCAGGACATCTTTGGGAGCGGTGTCTCAGAAATGGAACGTCCATTATTAAGGACCTCCAGCACTCAGGGCATGCCCTTTTCTCACTGTTACCATCAGGTAGGAGGTACAGAAGCCTGAAGGCGCACACTCAGTGATTCAGGAACAGCTTCTTCCCCTCTGCCATCCAATTCCTAAATGGACATTGAAGCTTTGGACACTACCTCACTTTCTTTTTAATACACAGTATTTCTGTTTTTGCATGTTTTTAAAAAATCTATTCAATACACATAACTGATTTACTTATTTATTACTATGTTTTATTTTTTTTTATCTGCTAGATTATGTATTGCATTGATCTGCTGCTGCTAAGTTAACAAATTTCACGTCACATGTCGGTAATAACAAACCTGATTCTGATTCTGTCAGCTTGAACCAGTCTGGCCATTCTCCTCTGACCTCCCTCATTAACAAGATGTTTGTGTCCACAGAACTGCCACTCACTGGATTTTTCTTTGTTGATCACACCATTCTCTGTAAATTCTCGAAACAGCTGTGTGTGAAAATCCCAGGAGATCAGCAGTTTCTGAGATACTCAAGTCACCCCATCTGGCACCAACAATCGTTCCACTGAGAAAGTCAGTTAGATCCCATTTCTTCCTCATTCTGATGGTTGGTCTGAACAATAACTGAACCATGTCTGCGTGCTTTTATGCATTGTGTTGCTGCCACATGATTGGCTGATTAGATATTTGCATTAACAAATGTACAGGTGTTCCTAATAAAGTGGCCACTGGGTGCATTTTTACATTGGAATAACAGCTTCTTTCAAAAATTGCCCATAAGATGGTCTGTTTACCTGAAATGTGGAATGAAATGCACAATACAAATGCAAATCTTTTGTGCACAATTTAACCCTCCCATTAGAAGGAGCGAGCATGTGTAATTTTAGACAGGGGAAAATTTTATAATTGTGTTTACAATGGAATGAATCACAAAGACACCAAATCCCAATCAACTCAACAGAAACAAACTAGAATGTGAAAACCTCTTCCCCACACATTGTGCTCCATCTGACATGAATATAACTTGTATTTATATTACTTCTCTTAAACTTTCTTCATCTGGGAGCAGTTCAGAATAGAATCTTTGTAATCCAATACTTTAATGAAAATAATGACAATTTTGTCATACTGTGGGAAAATGCACACTGCAAACACAGAACGCTAAAGTGATTGTTAGGTAATGCCGTGTTAAATTCCTACCGCACAGCAAGCTCACAATTCAAAAGGAAATGAACTGTAAGCTGCCTCAGGTTTGCATCCCCACCCTGAATGGGGTGGGTAGAACAATTTCCATTGCTGTCTTCACCTGCATAGAATTATTGCCTCATCAACTCTTACAACTACAGCCTACAGGAGAATCTACAACTTCACTCAGGAGGATTTTCTTAATGGTTTGCTTCAACTGTAGTGCAGGTTTACATTAACTTTCATATATTTGATGAGTATTAGAGTATGAGAGCACTTGAGAGTTGATAAGGGCCAAAGAAACCAGTTTCTTCTTTGTAGGTATCATACTACAATTATCAACTGTTTCTTCAACATGTTGGCAAACTTCGAGGTCAAGAAAGAGCCCAGAACATCCTCCGTCGAACCATAGATTATTGGTGGCTTTTTATCAAGGATCTAAGTTGCTGGTGAACGCAGCAGGCCAGGCAGCATCTCTAGGAAGAGGTACAGTCGACGTTTCAGAACCGACGAAGGGTCTTGGCCCGAAACGTCGACTGTACCTCTTCCTAGAGATGCTGCCTGGCCTGCTGCGTTCACCAGCAACTTTGATGTGTGTTGCCTGAATTTCCAGCATCTGCAGAATTCCTCGTGTTCACGTTTATCAAGGAACTTTTTGTTTTCCTAGGAAAGACTAGGGCCTCGTAAAAGATGGCTGATGAAATGTATTTGTAACTGTGTTGTAACTAACTGCCAAGAAATAAATTGTGCAGTTCTATTGTTGACGTCAATTCCAACCAGAAGTAGGAATGGGGCCACTACACACTTCCTGATGAAGGGTCTCAGGGCCAGGAGTGATGATAGGACTGTTTATTCGCATCCACAGATGTTGCTTGACCTGCTGAGTTTCTCCAGCACATCATGTATTGAGGTTTTGACTGCCGGCTGTACTACTGGCCACAGAGCAGTGTTTCCCAGAGGAGGGACCGGATGTTCCACAACAGGCCCTGAGCTTTTTCCCCAGGAACTATTGTGTTGATGGCCTCAACCAAGTGAACACGATGTGTGCGGTTCAGTACATACCACGTTGCCAGTAGAGAATGATAATGACGCAGGTTAATAGTCACAAAATTATCATGCATCCAGCTCTTTACCCAACGTCAAGTAGCTACAGTGAGGTGGCCAGAAAAAAATTCACCAAGGCAACAACAGTAAAACTTAAAATAGACTGACAAATATATCCATTCTAAATTATTCAATTAGGACAGGAAACATTGACCATTGACGTAGAAAATTAACTTATTTTAATTATTTGTAATTTTTTTCAAAATGTATATTTTTATTTATTGAAACCAGTTTGAGTAATTTATCACAGACTGGAGGCATTTTAAAGCACTTCAAAAACCTTGACAATCTGTAAGTACTATCAGGATATTCCAGGGGCAGGGCCTAAAGATGTGCTGCCTGAGGCCTACTTGTAGCTCAAAGCCTGCTTCACTTTGCTAAACAGCTGTTGGGTGTGAAGGGTGAGCTCTTCTCATCTTCTGCTTCTGTCAAAAAATGTTATGACTGGGTGGGGTCTGGTGACGAATCCCAGTAGCAGGCTGGGTTCTCAGTAAACTGCATTGCTACTCTGTCATTCTAAGCAACTGTCTCAGACATCCCACCTCTCCCGGAAGTTCCGGGAGTCTCCCACATATTGATAGTGGCTCCCTGATGCCCACAAATTATATACAATATCCCGGAAATCGATATTTTTGAGAGCAAGCGAGCAAGAGAGCGTGAGAGCGAGCGCGAGAGCGAATAAGAGAGTGAGAAAGCAAGCGAGAGAGAGAGAGAGAGAGAGAGAGAGAGAGAGAGGGAGAGAGATAACGCACGCGTGTGTGCATGCCATGGCAGAGTGTTCCAAAAAAAGAAAATATAAAACGTATGTCACCCCAGACTACCCTAAAGTGTACCCCTGCCTAATAGGGGTCAAAATAATGACAGTGTTGCTCGCTGCACTATTTGCAACAGTGACTTTTCTATGGCCGATGGTGGGTTAAAACTGTAAAAGACATGTTGAGGTGAGTTTAACAGGTGTCATTTGTTCGTTAGCATAGCTAACGTTATTTAAACTAGCTGGCTAGCTGCTAAGGAGCTACTCTATTGCAGACATCCCACCTCTCCTGGAAGTTCCGGGAGTCTCCTGCAAATTGATGGTGCTACCTCCCGGAAATGAGTTTTTGCAGGGTGGGATGTCTGCTGTCTGAGGCTAAACCACATTGTTTACCTTCTCAGTGATATGTTTCATCACGCTAGAGACGCTTCATATTACATATCCACATGAGGTTTCTTTATTTCTAGCTCTGTATCATTGACTGGGCCTATCCAAGATGAATCAATTGATATTTTTGTTACATCTAGTCTACATCACTTCTATCGCCTACCTCCCAAATTACAGCTCTCATTACTTTGAACTACATACTCATTTTCAAGTATGAGGACTCAGATAGAGCTTTAAATTTTACAAGCAAAGTCCTTAACAGTGTCATCCTGCAAAAATTGGCGCTGATAAGAGAGGGTTCATTATGTGCAACTCCGATGGGAAACATCAACTATTCCCATTGAGGACTACTACAGCTGAAATCCACAGTCACAACCATGGGTACTTTTAATACCTTTAAAAAAATCTGTAGGTACTCAAAAATTGATGGATCCCAGGCTGCAGATACAGGTCACAAGTGCAGTTTCCCTTTAAGAAAAAGGAAGGTGGGAAAGCATGTCTGGCTACAAGTAAGATTGAAAGGCTGAAGCTTTAGATCCCTCTCCAAGTCCTGACTATCCTGCTGATGCATGTACAATACCTGGAAAATAAAATTAAAGACTTCTAAGCAATATTGCTGTAGCAGAGGGATATCAGAGACTGATGTGTACTTTGCTTTGTGGAAAAATGGCTGTGCCCCACATTTCAGATGCAGTGCTGCAGCTTGATGGCTTCTCCATTCTCCATAAAGGCTGAACAGCTGAGTCTTTTAAAGGCAGAGGAGGTGGAATTTGCTTTATAATTAACTCATCGTGCTGTAGAGATGTGGCAGTTCTTTCTCAGTCAAGTCGTCTTTTTTATCTGCCGAGGGAGTTTTTCACCATCATCCCAGCAGCAGTGTACATTCCACCTCAGGACAAACATCAGGAAGGCACTGGAGGAGCTAAGCTCTAATCAGCAAGCATGAAACAATACAATCCTGATGCCTTCCCTATCATTGTAGGGTGATTTCAATCAGGCCAGCTTGAAGAAGTCTCTGAACAACTACCACCAACATATCACCTGTGGAACCAGAGAAGCCAACACACTTGACCATTGGTACACCACCATCAAGAACAATTACCATGCCAGCCGCACACACTTTGGAAAGTCCTATTATCTGGCTGTACTTCTACACCCAGCAAACAGGCAGAGACTAAAGACCACAGCATCAGTGGTGAGACCAAGAAGATAGAGTCAACAGATAATAATCAGGGATTCATCTTTGAATCTGAACGAATACGCCTCTGTTGTCACCGAATTCATCAGGACCTGTGTGGATGAGTGTGTGCCTTTGAGAACTAGACATACCCAAACCAGAAGGGGTTGATGAACCAGGAGATTTGTAGTCACCTGAGGGGTAGATATGTGGTGCTTAAGACCAGTGATTCAAGCTATATATAAAGTCCATATAGGACCTTTGAAAGGCTATTTTAAGATCAAAGAAACAATTATGTTTGAGGCTAGAGACGGAACTGAATGCACGTCAACTCTGGCAGGGTTTGCAGGCCATTATTTCCTACAAAGTGAAACCCAACATCATGAATGGCTGTGATGTTTCACTCCCAGATGAGCTCAAAGCCCTTTATGCACACTTTGAAAGGGAGAATAAAACTACACCTGTGCAGATCCCTGCAGAATCTGGTGACGCTGTGATCTCTCTTGGAAACTGACAGCAGAACATCTTTCAAGAGGGTGAACTTCACAAGCATCAGGCCCAGATGATATACTTGTAAGGCTCTGAAAATCTGTGCAATCAACTGGTGGGAAGCTTCAAGGACATCTTCAATCTCCCACTTTTGCAGTTATAGGTCCCCCACCTACTACAAAAGGGTGACAATCATACCAGTGCCCAAGAAGAGCTGGGTGAGTTGTCTCAATAATTATCATTCAGTCGCACTCACATCTACTGTGATGAAGTGCTTTGAGAGGATGCTCATGGCTAGAATCAACTCCTGCCTAAGCAGGCACCTGCACTCACTGCAATTTGCCTGTCACAATAGATCTACAGCCGATGCAATCTCACTGGCTCTCCATTCAGTCTTGGATCACCTGGGTAATAGGCTGCTCTTTATTGACTACAGCTTAGCATTCTACACAATCATACCCTCAGTTCTAATCAACAAGCACAAAACAAGGCCTCTGTATTTCCCTCTGCAACTGGATCCTTGATTTCCTCACCAGGAGAGCACAGTGTGTGGGTCGGAAATGACACCTCCTCAACACCAGCACACCTAAAGGATGTGTGCTTAGTCCACTGGACTTCTGAACTTCTTTCTATACAGCCACAACTCAAATGGCATCTATAAATTTGCCAATGACACAACCATTGTTGGTAGAATTTCAGATGGTGGCGAGGAGGCATACAGGAGCAAGATAAATCAGCTGGTTGAGAGTTGTCACAACACAACTTTGCACTCAACGTCAGTAAGACCAAAGAGTAGATTGTGGACTTCATGAAGGGGAAGTTGAGGGAAAACACACCCGTCCTTATCAAGAGATTAGAAGTGGAAAGGGTGAGCAGTTTCAAGTTCCTGTGTGTCAATATCTTTGAAGATCTATCCTGAGCCCAACATATTGATGCAATTACAAAAAAGGCATGACAGTGCCTCTATTTCATTAGGAGTTTGAGGAGGATTGGAATGTTACCAATGACACTCACAGATTTCTACAGATGTACTGTGGGGAGCTTTCTAACTGGCTGCATCCTGGGCCCAATACGCAAGTGCAATTACAAACAAAGCATGACAGCGCCTCTACTTCCTTATGAGTTTGCAAAGATTTGGCATGACATCTAAAACTCTGACAAACTTCTATAGATATGTGGTGCAGTGTATCTTGACTGGCTGCTTCACAGTCTGGTATGGAAACGCCAATGCCCTTGAACAGCATATCCCACAAAAGACAGTAGATATGGCCCAGTCCAACATAGTTAAATCCTTCCCCTCCACTTAACACATCTACACAAAGAATTGTTTCCGGAAAGCAGCATCTATCATCAGGGACCACCTCCACCCCGGATATGCTCTCTTCTTGGTTCAGCCATCAGGAAGAAGTTACAGGAGCCTCAGGACTCACACCACCAGGTTCAGGGACAGTTATTACCCCTCAACCATCAGGCTATTGAACCAATGGGGATAACTTCGCTCAACTTCACTTGCTCCGTCACTGAAATGTTCCCTCAACCTATAAACTCACTTAAAAGAATTCTTCATCTCGTGTTCTCAATATTTATTGCTTATTTATTATTATTACTTCTTCCTTTTTGTATTTACACAGTTGGTTGTCTTTTGCTCATTGGTTGAATGCCCAAGTTGATGTGATCTTCCATTGATTCTGTTATAATTATTACTCTATTATGGATTTATTGAGTATGCCCACTAGTAAGTAAATCTTAGGGGACATATGTATAAAGGAACATATGAGTGCTTTGATAAAAAAATTTACATTGAATGTTTTGAACTTAGATATTAAATCTGATCCTGATTCTGATCCAAATAAAGAGATAAAAATGATCCTGAACTTTGCATAAGACCTTAAGTGATATTTTACCCAAATAGGCACAAAAGACACACAAGACACAGGAGCAGAATTAGGCCATTCATCTCAGAGTCTGCTCTGCCATTCCATCACGGCTGATTTAATATCCCTCTCAACCACCACTCTCCTGCTTTCTCCCCATAACTAACCTTTGATGTCCTGATTAATCAAGAACCTATCGACCTCTGCTTTAAATATACACAATGACAATGGACTGCAGATTCACCACAGTCTGGCTAAAGGAAATTTTCCTCATCTCTGTTCTAACTGGATGTTCATCTATTTTGCCCTCTGGTCCTAGACTCACCCACAATAGGAAATATACTCTCCACATCCACTCTATCTAAGCCTTTCAATATTAAATAGGTTTCAATGAAATACCTCCTCATTCTTCTAAACTCCAACAGGTGCAAGCCCAGAGCCAACATCGCTCCTCATATGTTAACCCTTTCCTTCCCAGGATCATGTTCATGAACCTCCTCTGGAAACCTCTATCCAATGTCAGCACATCTTTACTTCGACAAGGGGCCCAAAACTGTTCATAATACCCCAAGTGGAGTCTGACCAATGCCTTATAAAGCCTCACCGTTGCATCCGTGCCTTTGTATTCTAGTCCTTTCAAAATGAATGCTAGCATTGCATTTGCCTTCCTTAACACTGACTCAACCTGCAAGTTAACCTTTAGAGAACCCTGCATGACTCTCAAGTCCCTTTGCATCTCTGAGTTTTGAATTTTCTGTCCATTTAGAAAATAATCCGTGCTTTTATACCTTCTACCA
This sequence comes from Mobula hypostoma, assembly GCF_963921235.1. Lineage (NCBI taxonomy): Eukaryota > Metazoa > Chordata > Chondrichthyes > Myliobatiformes > Myliobatidae > Mobula > Mobula hypostoma. Next base: position 60,781,610 of record NC_086111.1, on the reverse strand, counting down.
GAGTTCATGACCACGCACTTCCCTACAGTATATTCCATCTGCCATTTCACTGCCCATTCTTATAATCTGTCTAAATCTTCTGCAGACACCCTGCTTCCTCAACCACCTATCTTCATCTTGTCTGCACACTTGGCCACAAAGCCATCAATTCCTTCTTCCAAATCATTTACGTATCTGAAAAGAAGCACTTCCAACACTGACCCCTGCGACACACTAGTCACTGGCAGCCAACCAGAAAAGGCCCCCTTCATCCCCTCTCTTTGTCTTCTGGCAGTCTGCCAGTCTTCTATCCATGTGAGAATATTTCCTATAATACCATGAGCTCTTGATAAGCAGACTCACGTGCAGCACTTTGACAAAAGCTTTCTGAAAATCCCAAGAAAAGCACCCATTGATTCTCCTTTGTATAACCTGCCTGTTATTTCCTCAAAGAATTCCAACAGGTAAGTTAGGCAAGGTTTCCCTATTAGAAAATCATACCGATATTGTCATGTGCCTCCAAGTACCCCAAAAGCTCATCCTTAATAACAGACTCCAACATCTTTCTAAAAACAGGCTAACTGGCCTATAACTTCCTTTCTTTCACCTCCTTCCCTTTCTTGAGGAGTAGACTGTCATTTGTAATTTTCTAGTTCTTCTGAACCATTCCAGAACCTAGTAATTCTTGAAAGATCATTATTTATACCTCCACAATCACCTTAGCTACTCCTTTCAAAACCCTGTGGTGTAGCCCATCTGCTCCAGGTGTCTTAACTACCTTCCGGCCTTTCAGCTTCCCAACACCTTCTCCTCAGTAATAGCAGTGACACTTACTTCTGCCCCCTAACACTTTCACACTTCTGGCATTCAGCTAGCGTCTTCCACCATGAAGACTGAAGCAAAATACTTAGTAAATTTATCCTCCATCACTTTGTCCCCCCCCCCCATTACTACCCCTCCAGCATCATTTTCCAGCAGTCTGATATCCACTGTCATCTCTCTTTCACTCTTTGTATATCTGAAAAAACTTTGTGTATCCTCTTTTTTGTTATTGGCCAGCTTACCTTCATATTTCATCTTTTCTCTCTTTATGACTTTTTCTAGTTACCTTCTGATGGTTTTTGCTTTTGTTTTTATGCTGTCTTTGGTTACCTTTGTCAATCATGCTTGAATCCTCCTCCTTTTAAGTGCACTTCTTCATCTTTGGGATGCACCCTTCCTGCGTCTTCTAAATTGCTCCCAGAAACTCCAACCATTGTTTCCTGCCATCATCCCTGCTAGCTGACCAATCAGCTTTGGTCAGCTCCTCTCTCATAACTCTGTAATTCCTCTCACTCCACTAGAATACTGATACATCTGATTTTAGCTTCACCTTCTCAAACTGCAGGGTGAATTTTAATCATACAGTATTATGGACACTGCTTCCCAAGGGTTTCTTTACCTTAAGCTCCCTAATCAAATCTTGATCATTATGTAACACCTGGTCCGGAATTTCCATTCCCCTAGTGGGCTCTAAAAAGTTTTGCTGTAGGCATTCTACAGATTTCCTCTCTTGGGATCCAGCATCAACCTGATTTTCCCAATCTACTTGCACATTGAAACCTCGCATTACTATTGTAACGTTGCCCTATTTGCATGTCTTTTCCATCTCCCATTATAATTTGTAGCCCAGCTGCTATTTGGAGGGCTGTATGTAACTCCCACTAGTATCTTTTTACCCTTGTGGTTTATTAACTATCCACAAGGATTCTACATTTTTTTTAGATTAGATTTTTTTTTAAGATTATGAGGATACGCAGTCCTCTTTTATTGTCATTTAGTAATGCATGCATTAAGAAATGATACAATATTCCTCCGGCGTGATATCAACACAGGACAGACCAAGACTGAAAAACTAACAAAACCACATAATTATAACATACAGTTACAACAGAGCAACAATACCATAACTTGATGAAGAACAGGCCATGGCACAGTAAAAAAGTTCAAAGTCTCTTGAAAATTTTCCACCTCTTTCTAAGGGTTTGATTCCAATTTTTACCAAAAAAGCCACCCCAGCCCCTCTGTTTACTTGCTTGTCCTTTCAATACAACGTGTATCCTTGGATGTTAAGCTCCCAACTATAATCTTCTTTCAGTCTCCACTCAGTGACGTCCATAATGTCATGCCTACCAATCTCTAACTGCACTACAAGATCATCTTTCTTATTCCATATGCTGTGTGCCTACAAATATAACACCTTGAGTCCTGTATTCATCACCTTTTTCAATTTTGCCCCCATATTACATTTCAACTCTTCCCGCTGACTGCAGTTTTGCCCTATCATCTACCTGTCCTTCCTCGCAGTTTCACTACACACTGCCTCTGCTTGTATACCACCTGCCCCTTCCTCAGCCTATCAGTCTGGTTCCTATCTTTCTGCCAAATTAGTTTAAGCCCTCCCCAAAAGCTCTAGCAAACCTGCCTGCCAGGATATTGGTTACCCTTGGGCTCACATGTAACCCATTCTTTTCGTTGGGGGTCATACCGTCCTCCGAAAAGATCCCAATAATGCAGAGATCTGAAACTCTGCCCCCTGCACCAGCTCTTCAGCCATGTATTCACCTTTACCATCATTCTATTCCTGCCCTGACTGGCGTGTAGCACAGGCTGCAATCCAGAGATTATTACTCTGGACGTCCTGCTTTCAGCTTTCTGCCTGATTCCTTATATTCTCTCTTCAGGACCTCCTCACTTTTCCTACCCATGTTGTTGGTACCAATATATACCATGACTTCTGGCAGTTCATCCTCCCTTTTGGAATGCTGTGGACCCAGTCTGAGACATCCCCAACCCTGACACCTGGGAGACAACATACCAACTAACCATGGAATCCACTATCACCACTTCACTCCTTTTCTCCCCACCCCTTCCTTCCCTTCTGAGCCACAGCGACAGACTCAGTGCCAGAGATGAGGTAGCTGCGGCTTCCCCTGGTAGGCTGCCCACACCCCCCACCAACAGTATCCAAAGCATGACAGTTATTATTGAGGGGAAAGGCCACAGGGGTACTCTGCACTGTCCACCTCTTCCCTTTTCCTCTCCTGACAGCCACCCAGGTATCTGCCTCCTGTAACTTTGAAGTTACGTCATCCCTGTAGCTCCTATCTATCACCTCCTCATTCTGTATTAGACCTGATAAGATAAAGCATACCTCTCAGAAAAAAACAACAGCAGTGACAAAAAGTTAAAGCTTCTGTTGAAATGATACACATTAGACAGAAATGTAACAGTGAAATATTATACATTAAGCCAATTGATGTTCAATTTCTTTATAGTTAAATACACTAAAACATTGATTGAAATATGAAATTAATTTAACACTAAAATGCATTCTTAAAACCTCAGTTTAATCATGTTGATATATTTTAAGACACAAAGCTGCAGCCAGTTTCACAGATCATTTCCTGCAGTATCCTTCAAAGTTCAAAGTTCATTTATTATCAAAGTATGTATACTATATACAACCTTGAAATTTCTCTTCTTACAGGCAACCACAAAAGCAAAGAAACACAACAGAACCCATTTAAAAAGACTGTCAAACACCCACTGTGCAAAAGAAAAGAATAAATCTTGCTAACAATAAAACACAAGTAAATAATAGCCAAGGGAAGGGTGTATAAAGTAGCAAAGGTGAATGGGAAGTTGAATGATTGGGAAGCTTTTAAAGTCCAACAAAAGACATGTAAAAAAGCTGTGAGGGAAAAGATAACAAACCAGAAATATAAAGCAGGATACTATGAGTTTTTTCAGTTATATAAAGAGTAATAGGGGGTGGGTGGGTTTTGATATTGGAACACTGGAAAGTGATGCTGGTGAGGTAGTAGTGGGGGACAAAGAAATGGCAGATGAACTTAATGGGTACCTTGCATTAGTCTTCACTGTGGAAGACACTAGCAATGTGCCAGTGGTCCATGAGTATCAGGGAGCAGGAGTAAGTGCCATTGCTATTACAAAGGAAAAAGTGCTAGGCAAACTCGAAGATCTTAAGGTGAACAAGTTACCTGGACAAGATGGACTTCATCCCAGAATCCTTTGAGGTGTTGAAGAGATAATGGATGTATTAGTCATGATCTTTCAAGAACCACTTCATTCTGGCAAGGTCCCAGAGGAATGGAAGATTAAAAATGTCCCTCCACTCTTAAGGGAGGAAGGCAAAAGAAAGGAAATTATAGGCCATTTGGCCTAACCTCTGTGGATTGGAAAGTGTTGGAATCTATTATTAAGGATGAGATTTCAGGGTACTTGGAGTCTAATGATAAAATAGGTCAAAATCAATATGGTTTCTATAAAGAGAGATCTTGCCTGACAAATCTGTTAGAGTTCTTCGAGGAAGTAACAGGCAAGGTGGACAAAGGAGAGGCAGTAGATATCATTTACTTGGACTCTCAGAAGATACTCGATAAGGTGCCACACATGAGGCTGCTTAACAAGATAAAATCCTGTGGCGTTACAGGAAAGATACTGGCATGGATAGAGGAATGGCTGACAGGCAGGAGGCAGCAAGTGGGAATAAAGGAGACCTTTACTGGTTGGCTGCCACTGACTAGTGGTGTTCCTCAGGGATCGGTATTGGGACCACTGATTCTCACATTGTTTGTCAATGATTTGGATAATGGACGATGGCTTTGTGGCAAAGTTTGTAAATGATACGAAGCTAGGTGGAAAGGTAGGTAGTGCTGGGGAAGCAATGCGATTGCAGCAGAACTTAAACAAATTGGAAGAATGGGAAAAAAGAGGCAGATGGAATACAGTGTTGGGAAATGTATGATAAGGCTTTTTGGTAAAAGGATCAATAGTGTAGACTATTATCTAAACGGGGAGAAGGTTCAAACATCAGAGGTGCAGAAGAGGGACTTGGGAGTCCTCATGCAAGACTACCAGAAAGTTAATTTACAGGTTGAGTCTGTGGTAAAGGCGGCAAATAAAATGTTGACATTTATTTCAAGGGAATAGGATATAAAAGCAAGGAGATAATGCTGAGGCTTTATAAGACACTAGTCAAGCTGTACTTGAAGTATTGTCAACAGTTTTGGGCACCGTATCTCAGAAAGGATGTGTTGTCATTGGAGAGAGTCCAGAGGAGGTTCATGCCGATAATTCCAAGAATGAAAGGGTTAATATATGAGGACTGTTCAGCAGCTTAGGGCCTATACTTGCTGGAATTTAGAAGAATGCAGGGGGTGGGGTATGGCATTGAAGCCTACCGAATGTTGAAAGGGCTAGGCAAGATGGATGTGGAGAGGTTGTTTTCTATGGTGGGGGTATCCAGAACTAGAGGGCACAACGTGAAAATTGAGGGGCAACTTTTTGGGACGGGGTAAGGAGGAATTTTTTAATGTCAGAGAGTGGTAAATCTGTGGAATGCTCTACCACAGACTGTGGTGGAGGCTAAGTCCATGGGTACATTCAAGGTGGAAGTTGATAGTTTCCTGATCGGTCAGGGCATCAAAGGATATGGCAGGAAAGCAGGTGTATGGGGTTGAGCTGGATCTGGGATCAACCATGATGGAATGGTGGAGCAGACTCAATGGGCTGAATGGCCTAATTCTTCTCCCATGTCTTATGGTCTAAGTGAAGTTCACAAAAGTGAGTTCACAGCCACAAAGTCAGTTCAGAGAGGCCAGAACTAGCTCTGGTCTCACAGGTCTTTCCAAATATCCATTGGCAGCACAAACTAAACTTTCAATAAAACACCATGCCAAACACAGGATTACAGAACTAACTTGTCTTTTCTATCTCTTCAGAACTCTGTCGACACACAGGAAATGGAAGAAATGTCTTATAGCTCATCTATTACTCACTAACCTTCCAGGTGAGTAATGTCTGGATGATAATTGTGTTGAACATGATATGAACAAACTGTGTATTGTTTACTTTGTTTCTTTGCAATCTGCTACTGAAAAGAAATTGTTCTAGTCATCGTACTATGATTGTGAGGCAAATTATTACCATGCTCCTCAAATGGATCAGCTTACAATGAACAAGATATGTTTAAAATCTCCATAAAAAATTGAGTTTGATGTTGCTTGCTTTTTGGTTGGGGACCCCTGCTGTAGAGGAATATTGTACAAGATGCTCTACTGCAAATATAAAACTGTAAGATAGTGGAGCAGAATAAAGCCATTTAGTCCATTGAGTCTGCTCCACCATTTCATCATGGCTGATGCATTGTTCCTATCAGCCCCAATCTTCTACCCCTCCCTGCCCCTTGATGTCCCTTCATGTCCTGAACGGTCAACAATCTATCAACCTCTGCCTTAAATATACGTAAAGACTTGGCATCCACAGCTACCTGTGGCAACAAATTCAACAGATTCACCACTTTCTGGCTAAAGAAATTCCACCTTGGCTGCATTCTGAAAGGATGCCCCTCTGTTCTGAGGCTGTGTCCACTGGTCCTAGACTCTCCCACCATAGGAAACATCTTCTCCACATCCACGCTATTGAAGCCCTTCAACATTCGACAGGTTTCATCAGGTCACCCCTCATTCTTCTGAGTTCTAGTGAATACAGGCCCAGAGCCATCAAACCCTCTTCGTATGACAAGCCATTCAACCCCAGAAAAATTTTTGTGAACCTCCTTTGAACCCTTTCCAGTGTCAGGATGACCTTTCTAAGATAAGGGGCCAAACCTGTCTTACCACTGCTTTATAAAGTCTCACCATTACATCCTTGCTTTTATATTCTAGTCCTCTTGAAATGAATGCTAACTTTGCATTTGTCCTCACCACTGAGGAGGTGAGCAAATGCAGTATCAAAGTTACAAAGCATGTTTGTGTGTGCTTTGTTCATAGTATATGGATATTGTTAGCAAGGTCATGATTTACTGACATCCCTAATTGCCCCTTAGCTTCATGGTTTAACTCTCCCCTCCCACCCCTCCATGGTATGGCCAAGTATGAATGTACCTCATTGCTGAGGGTATAAATTTACATCCTGGATAACAGTAGTAGAACTTCTTCCTACAAAGACGTGAAACACAATGGTTTTCAAATCCAGTATTGATATTGGCTTTTTATTGTCACATGTACCATTATACAGTGAAAAACTCATCTTGCAAACTATTTATACAGATCAAATCATTACTCAGTGCATTGAGCTAAAATAAGGTAACACAATAGCAATGCAGAATAAAGTTTAAAAATCACAGAAAAAGTGCATTGAAGGGAAATGATGAAATGCAAAATCATAACAGCATAGATTAGGAGGCCAATAGTTCCTCTTAACCTGCAAGAGGTCTGTTCAAGAGCCTGAGAAGTATGGAATCAAAGATGAGTAACACATAAAAATTGCTTCAAGAACTCAGCAGGTCAGGCAGCATCTAATGAAGAGTTGATGTTTCAGGCTGTGACCCTTCATGCTACCTGACCTGCTGCGTTCCTCCAGCACTTTGTACCTGTTATTCTGGACTTCCAGCGTCTGCAGAATCTCTTGTGTTTGGGATCCTGGTGGTACGTGCTTTCAAGCTTTTGTATCTTCTGCCCGATGGGAGAGGGGAAAAGACGGAATGCCTGGGGTGGGTGGGATCCTTGATTTCAGTCATTTTGCAGGCATACAACAATACACTGGCAGAACTCAGCATCCATGGAGGCAGAGGGGTGGTCAATCTTTTGGGGTGAGACCCTGTATCAGGACTGAGAGCATAGAGCAGGGTTCCCAACCTGATGACAACAGGCCCCTTAGTTAATGGTAGGATTCCAGGGCAAAAAAAAGGTTGGGAACCCCTGTTGTGGAGGGAAGATGGCCTGCAGCTAGGAGTAAGAATGGTGGGGTGAATCAGAGGCTGGTAAGAGACGTTGAACTGTATGGGGAAAGAGGATAATGAGTAAGTGGAAGGTGTGTGGAGTGTTCAATTAAAAGGCGACTCAGATAGGTGGAAATGGAATGGGGGAAAATATAAGGTGGATGGAGCCATGTGTGGATATCATTAATACCTTTGCTTTTAAGCCCATTTATTTCATTACTTCAGTTTAAATTTCCCAGCTACCGCAAACTGTCTATTGCTCCTTTACATTTTTGAGAGGAACACATTTCAGAGATTCACAATCTTTGACACTAAGCTCACAAATGTAGAAGATGCTTTACTAGGAAGGCTGTCTCATCAAATACAACCTTCCCGTTAATCTCAGTCCTGCCTGATGCCTGCATATCTCATTCCACTCCTGGTGACTCACCATAGTGACAATTATCTTTCTTTCTTCAATTTTGACGAGTAAGTCTGTGATAGTTGTTTTGCTAAGAACTGTCACTAGGATACCACACTGATGTATGTTCAACTAAAGAGGTGATAGACGATGCAGGAAATGGCTTGTAAAGACATAATTTTAATTACAGCACTGAAGTAATGCTGCTAAATTGTCAACAGTCGTACACCTATTATTTCAAATTGTGTTGTAACAGCAGCTCAGTTTATTTTATTTTGCGATATTGTGTGGAGAAGGCCCTTTGAGCCACACTGCCCAGCAATCCCACAACCCTAATTAACCCTAACCTGATCACGGGACAATTTGCAAAGACCAAGTAACCTACCCCATGCATCTTTGGTCAGTGGGACGAAACCGGAGCACCCGGGGATTTACTTCCGTTCCAGTCCCAAGGCCAACATAGGAACGGCAGTCTCTTCTATACATGGGGGAGAAGGTCAGTGATGGAGGAGGTACTTTACGAAGTGGTGTGATCCCTCATTTATACTGGGCTTCTGTGTACTTCCACAACAAGGGCTTAAGGGCCTTGGGGCCACCCAAATATTCCCCCTCCAAGTTAAGTGATAATGACCAGAGATTCACAGGACACTTAGAATACACTTGAATCTTTTCCTGAATCTGCCTATTTCCCTAAAAGAGCTCCGAACAGACTGTCTGCTTTGAGCATGGCAACAGCGCTGCCTGGCAAACGGGAGATAGTTGCAATTGGGAATTAGTTGCATCGTAGCTTTTTGTGACGTGGCTCCTGGTCTGAGAGAGTACCCAATATCAGTTTGCTTATTCTTCCAATATTTATTTTTGACATTTGAGAAACTCTGAACTTTACTGTGCTCATGGACTTCTTCATCAAGTTATGGTATTGTTGCACTGTTTGTAACTATATGTTATAATTATGTGGTTTTGTCAGTTTTTTCAGTCTTGGTCTGTCCTGTGTTTTGTGATATCACACCAGAGGAAATAATGTATCATTTCTTAATGCGTGCATTACTAAATGACAATAAAAGAGGACTGCATGTCTTCATAATCATAAATTTGATCCTTAAACTCTTTTCCACGTGCAACCCAAGGCTATACTGCTGCACAAAAGACAATGGCAAATCGTGTTGATTTATCTGCTTACAGATAGTGAAGACCAGGCCCTTCTAGCCCAATAAGCCTCATCAACCAGCAAACCACCTATTTAGCATTAGCCCAATCACATTTCAATTTACAATTACCAATTAACCTACTAAATGGGTATGTATTTGGACTGCAGGAGGAAACCAGAGCACCTGGAGAAATGCATGCAGTTCCTGGGGAGAACGTGTAAACCCATTCCAGATGGTGCTGGAATTTAACTCTGAACTCCGGAGCTGTAATAGCATCATGCTAACCGCTATGCTTACCACGGTGCCCGTAATGCTTCTGTTTAACGGTGATACGCGAAACGTGGGAAGCGTGCTACATTTTCTCAAATCACATGATGAATCTTCATTGTCACAGGGAGTTGAAAATGGAATTGGTGTCATTTGCACAAAAAGCTGGTCTTGCACACAGTTCATACAGATTGAACACATTGAAGGAGAACATGGCAAGACAAAGCCACTGCAGTATAAAGCTACAGAGAAAGTAAAGTGCAGGTAAACAGTAAGATGCAAGATCATAACAAGGCACTACCCACAAGATGCCTGAGGAACTGAGCCATGGAAATGAATACACAGTCAACACTTCAGGCTGAGATCCTTCTTCAGGACTGTGAAGGAAGGGGGAAGACACCAGAATAAAAAGGTGGGAGGGGTGGAGGGGAAGGAGGGGAAGGAGGCTAGCTGGAAGGTGATAGGTGAAGCCAGGTGGGTGGGAAAGGTCAAGGTCTGGAGAAGGAATCTGATAGGAGAGGAGTGTGGACAATAGGATAAAGGGAAGGAGGGGGAAACCCTGCAGGAAGTAACAGGTAGGTGAGAACAAGTAAAAGGTCAGAGAGGGGAACGGTGGGGGGGGGGCAAAATTTGTTTACAGGAAGGAGAAATCAATATTCATGTCATCAGGTTGGAGGCTACCCAGACAAGGTAGGTTGTAAGGTCAAGAGTCCATCTTATCAAACATCTTATATCAGTGTGCTTTCAGGCTTTTTGTATCTTCTGTCTGATGGGAGAAGGCTAGCAAGCAACAGGTACCAAGAGTGTGTAGCAAAGCAGGTCAGTACAGGACCTCTGTTTTCTTGATATTGCTTTAAAGAGTGGTAGTAGATGGTTGTCTCTCTGCCTGAAGGCCTGTGACGAATAGGGATCTGTGCTCCCCATTGTTGCTTTTTAAAAAAATCTATATTAATTATTTAATTGTAAATGTGGTAAACATGATCAACAAATTTGTGGATGATATCAAGACTGGGTCATACAGAGTAACAAGGAAGGCTATCAAAGCTTGCAGAGTGTTTGGACCAGCTGAGAGAATGGGCTGCAAAATGGCAGATGGAATACAAAGCTAACATGTGTGAGGTATTTCATTTTAACATTGAAAAATCCAACACAGTACATGCCCTTTGCCCTACAATGCTGTGCTGACCTTTTAACCTACTCTAAGATCAACTTAACCCTTCTCTCCCACATAACCCTACATCTTTTCTAACATCCATGTGCTACCCCTTGCTTCTAATATGGTTCCTGCTAGACTAGAGTTCATCTACACAATTATGAAGGACAGACAAGGGTAAGGCTTACACAGTGAATGGCGCGGAGCTGAGATGTGCAGTAGAACAAAGGGGCTCAGGAACACAGATCCAAATTCTTAAAAGTGGCATCATACCTTGATAGGGTCTATTTGCGATAGATAAGTAGCAAAGGGAGCTTTTGCTACATTGGCTTTTATAAGAACATGCCGGACGATGCTGAGGATGTTCTACGAGTCTGTGGTGGCCAGTGCTATCATGTTTGCTGTTGTGTGCTGGGGCAGCAGGCTGAGGGTAGCAGACACCAACAGAATCAACAAACTCATCCATAAGGCCAGTGATGTTGTGGGGATGGAACTGGACTCTCTCACGGTGGTGTCTGAAAAGAGGATGCTGTCTAAGTTGCATGCCATCTTGGTCAATGTCTCCCATCCACTACATAATGTACTGGGTGGGCACAGGAGTACATTCAGCCAGAGACTCATTCCACTGAGATGCAGCACAGAGTGTCATAGGAAGTCATTCCTGCTTGTGGCCATCAAACTTTACGACTCCTCCTTTGGAGGGTCAGACACCCTGAGCCAATAGGCTGGTCCTGGACTTATTTCATAATTTACATATTACTATTTAACTATTTATGGTTCTATTATTATTTATGGTGCAACTGTAACGAAAACCAATTTCCCCTGGGATCAATAAAGTATGACTATGACTATAAGTTAAGCCATTAAGAAAAGGAGCTAGGATTTTAAGAAGAAGTTGTACAAGATGCTGGCGAGAGCAAGTTTGGATTATTGGTAGCGGTTATGGTCACCTACCTATAGAAAAGGTATCAATAAGCTTGAAAGAGTGCACAGAAACAGGATGTTGCTGTGACTGGAGGACCTGAGTTGTAGAGGAAGTTTGAACTAGGACTTTATTTTCTGGAGTGCAGGATAATTGAGGAAGATCTTATAGAGGTATATAAAATTGTGAGGGATTATAGATAGGATGAATGGTTGCAGGTTTTTTTCTCCCCATGTTGGGTGAGACTAGAGCTTACAGGATTGGGATGAAAGGTGGAATCTGAAGGAGAAATTTTTCACTCAGAAGGTGGTGTGAATGTGGAATGGGCTTCCAGAAGAATTGGTGGATGCTATGTCAATTTTAAATTTTAATAGAAGTTTGGATAGATAGAAGTTTGGATAGCGTGGAGAGGGGAGACTTGCAGCATGGACAACTGCTGGTCTTCCATACAGCCTTGCCCAGGCCTGCGCCCTGGAAACCTTCCAAGGCGCAAATCCATGGTCTCACGAGACTAACGGATGCCTATGATGGATAGATACATGGATGAGAGAGGTATGGAGGGCGATGATCCAGGGGCAGGTAGATGGGATTAGGCAGAAGACAAGGCTGGCATGGAGTAGATGGGCCAAAGAACCTGATTCTGTGCTGTAGTGCTCTATGACTCTATAGAGACTACAATGATTCCCAATTTAAGAGTGTAGGATGAACAGTTGTGCAGATGGCCTCTAGTCCAACAGGAAGGTTAATGGAAGCAAAGTGCAGCACGGCTGCAAAATAGATTGAAGACAGTGTTAGAGTTATGCATGAGTCTTGCTTGACACTAATCTTGACAGATTAGCTTTATTGTTGAACTGTTAATTAGAGTCATGCCTTGCATGCCAGATTGACGTAAACATGCAAGAAATGAATTTCATCCCTCAGCTGGATTTGAGACATCAAGGCAACTCATCTGGACCGCACCATGGCCTTTGTTCAATTACATCTTTGCCTGAGTGAAGGACCGCAACGATATCTCCATCACAATATACCTGGTTGTTTGGGCAGTGATATTTCTAATTGTCCACAAGACACCAGCCACAGTAGGAATGTTGCTACAATTAAATCAGCGTTAAAGCCCTCAAAATGCCCTGATAAGAGTAGGTCTTCTTAGGCAATATTTCATAGATAACCTGTTAGCCCCCAGTCAATAGCAATCACACAGTGTGGGCACGTGGCCAAATGGTTATTGCATTGGACTAGCGATCTGAAGGTCGTGAGTTCAGGCCCCAGCCGAGGCAGCGTGTTGTGTCTTTGAGCAAGGCACTTAATCATACAGTGCTCTGCGACGACACTAGTGCCAAGCTGTATGGGTCCTAATGCCCTTCCCTTGGACAACATCAGTGTCGTGGAGAGGGGAGACTTGCAGCATGGGCAACTGCTGGTCTTCCATACAACCTTGCCCTGGAGAGTGAAGACTTTCCAGGCACAGATCCATGGTCTCGCAAGACTAACGGATGCCTTTAACTTTAAAGTGTCTGCGGCATCTGGGCTGATCTGAAGTCCACCATAATGGGCCCCTCTGAGGAGAGTCTTACTTTTTCTCAAAACACCAGAGCAGGCTTGATGAGAATGATGAGGACCATAAAAGAGGCTCTTCTGGACTGGAAGATCTATCCTCACCACTAGAAAAAGAAACAGGCATGCATGCCAAGACTAAAATCCAACAAAACATCCCCGAAGCTGAATAATAAATGGCAGAAGAATGTCTAGCAACTTATGATAGCCATGCATAGATTGAACAACCTGGCCAAGGCCAGTTGCAGCAAAAACACTCTTAGCCCCTAACATAACACTCATACCTCATACTGGAAGAATGGCAACCTAAATTAGAATTGTCTGTGAAATTAAGAATTTTCACATTTGTGTTTTAAGATAACTACAGCCTAAAAGGAATTTGGAAGATTGCCGGTTGAATTGAATCCCTGATCAATAATCTTTCCAAAATAGCTTGTAACTCTCAAAGCAAAATCTCACTGGAGTTTTCAGAGCCTAATTGTTATAACCTCAACCGGAGAGAAATGCCGTACTGTATTATCAAAACAAAGCAAGTTCCTGATGGTATCGGACATTTCCATCCAGGAACACCGCCCAAGAGAAAAACAAAAAGGGAAGAGATTGTGGACATACAGAAGCACATCACACAGCAAAGTAAAACAGAACATTCGTTGAAATGATGCATTCAATTCAGTCACTTCACTGGCCTGATTAGTACTCCCAAGGGCCATGTAATAACAGAGGAGGTGAAGAGCCCAACAAGACCGCAGGCGTGCAGGCTATGCCAGTTTACTGTATATGGTTGACTGCTGACCCTGTGGACAAAGCCCACACACCCATTGCCAAATCTCAGTTGCTTAAGAAAACAGGGCCAGTTGCCTCTAATAGTTAAGACAATAATGACAAAGCTAAAGGGCAAAGTTCCTAATGTCAACCTATATGAACAAGTTAAAAGATTAACATCTATAATTGAAACACAAACCAATACTTTGTGTTATATTTAGCCTTAAGATTTGAAATGTCCAATGTTTTCCAAATTGCATTTCATCTATCCATATCACTCTTGTTGATGCACAAATAAGCCAACATATTTAAAGGTCTTAGTTATTCAATGAACTTACTTGACCTATTTGTATAGGCCCAAGCATTTTCATCCACAGAACTACCCAATCTCTATGTTTCTACTGTGTCTTTGCCTTTAGACCTCTGCAGTGGAAATGCTTGGGCTCCATTTTCTGAGTAGGAAGCTGAATAGTTATACAAGTCATGGCCATGCATCTGAGAAGCAGGCCTTTTGGCTCAACCCATCTGTGCTGCCAGCAAGCTAGTCCAATCCAGTCACATTTGGCTCTTAGTCCACTAAATATCTCCCATCCATGCACCCACTTACATGGCTCTTAGAGATGTTGCTAAGTACTCACCTCAACCACCATTTCTGGCAGCTTATTCTAAATATGCACCACCCTTTAGATGAAGCAGCTGCCTCTGATGTCTCTTTTATATCTCTCACCTCTAATCTCAAAAACCTGTGCCATCTTGTTGTAGGAGTGAGGCAAGTGATAATTGAAATGGGCAGACATCCTCATGGAGGTCATTTAAGCACCACTTTCTAAATGGTCCAATATACATAACAAGGGTAATGTTTGTTCATCTTAATCCAGACAAAACTTCAGTTGGCATCTCTTCCTCCTCCTTTCTCTCTCAAGTAATTTTACATCCACTCTTTAAGGCAAATTAAATTAATGTACTTAATTTCTTAACTTCAGACATCCCACCTCTCCCGGAAGTTCCGGGAGTCTCCCGCATATTAATAGTGGCTCCCTGATGCCCGCAAATTATATACAATGTCCTGGAAATCAATTCTTTTGAGAGAGAATGAGCGAGCGTGAGAGCAACCAAGAGAGAGAGAGCGAACGCGAGAGAGACCACGAGAGTGAGAGACAGCGTGAGAGCGAGCGCGTGTGAGAGACAGCGAGCACAAGAGTGACCACGAGAGAGAGAGAGAGAGAGAGAGAGAGAGAGAGAGAGAGAGAGAGAGAGAGAGAGAGAGAGAGAGAGTGTGCGCCATGGCAGAGTGTTCCAAAAAAAGAAAATATAAAACGTACGTCACCCCAGACTACCCTAAAGTGTACCCTTGCCTAATAGGGGTCAAAAATAATGACAGTGTTTCTTGCTGCACTGTTTGTAACAGTGACTCTTCTATTGCCCATGGTGGGTTAAGACTGTAAAAGACATGTTGAGGTGAGTTTAACAGGTGTCATTCATTCATTAGCATAGCTGACGTTATTTAAGCTAGCTGGCTAGCTGCTAAGGTGCTACTCTATTGCAGACATCCCACCTCTCCCGGAAGTTCTGGAAGTGTCCCGCAAATTAATGGTGCTACCTCCCTGAAATGAGTTTTTGCAGGGTGGGAAGTCTGTAACTTCCATATCCTTTTTCTATTTTAGTAAGTTCTTGATAAAAAGTGTAGAAACTGCCAAGGTTAAACAGGAAGTTAATTTATTGAAATTATAACTCAAAAGTTTATATATAAACTTTTATACAGGGATGAGCTATTCAGCCCATCAGATGCAGGCTTGCTCTCCTTCATAGAATCATTGAACACTACAGCACAGAAAGAGGCCCTTCAGCCCATCTAGTCTATGCCGAACTGTTACTCTGTCTAGTCCCATCGCCCTACGATTGGACCATAGTTCTCCATACCCCATATCAACGTACTTATCCAAACTTAAATGTTAAAATTGAACCCACGTCCACCACTTGTGCTGGCAGCTTTTTCAACACTCTCACCAGCCTCTGTGAAGAAGCTTCCCTTCACGCTTTTCTTAAACAGTTCACTTCTCACCCTTAATCCATGACCTCTAGTTCTGGTCTCACCCAACACCACTGGAAAAAGTAGTATTTGGTTCTAGTTATTTATGCTATTCTAGTTATTGATTCCTCTCTCTTTAGTTACCTCTGCATTATTGGCTATAGTCTTTGGTCATCAGCTAGACTCTAAGACAGCGGTTCCTAATCTGAAGTCCACAAGCCCCTTAGTTAATGGTAGATGCCCACAGCACAAAAAAAGATTGGGAATCCCTGTTCTAAGGTGCAAAGGGATGCATGTTTCTAGAATAGAATTCAGCAAATACACTAATTTCGATGGAGTACATATGGAGACAAATCACAATTACTGTTTACAGCCTTCACACTACTTAGCTAAGATAAACAAGGCTGAGTAAACCTTCAGCTATTTATATACAATACAATGCTATTGAACAAAAGCCACTACAACAAGGCCTTCTCATTGTCCAGTCTCAGTGAACTTTTGGTGGTTCAACAAGAACAGATTTGCCAGCAGAATTTGTATAATTTGTTTTGCAAAAGATAAACTTAACCATGCCTATGGTCCTGGCTGTTCTCCAGAGAACCTTGCTGGAATCATTCAAACACAGAGTTTGCATTTTCTGCCCCCGCAACCCACCCCCTTCCAGCCTGCAGTTAAAGTACCCACTCTCAAAGAAACAGTTCACAAAAGGAGGATAGCAATCTGTGGGCAATGACTTCAACCAACGACGCGGACTTTTGCATACTGGTTGAACGCCCAAGTTGGTGTGGTCTTTCATTGATTCTGCTAAGGTTATTATTCACAAACTAGAGAAAATCTGCACACAAAATGCTGGAAGAACTCAGCAGACCAGGCAGTATCTATAGAAAAGAGCAAACAGTCAATGTTTCAGATTGAGACCCTTCATCAGGCCCTGGCGAAGGGTCTCAGCCTAAAACGTTAAAGGTTATTATTCTCTGGATTTATTGAGTATACTCACAAGAAAATGGATCTCAGGGTTGTATATGGTGACACTTGTCATTATCTCAATCAGAAAGAGCTTAAATATATCCATACAAAAAAGGTAAAAATCTGTGTTCAAAAATTGAAATTCACTTCTGGATGCATTTTACGAGGGATGATTGATACGTTTGTGGCCTAAGGTAGAAGGAGTCAATTTTAGAAAACCTAGCACATTTATTTTTCAACATAGTCCCCTCCTACATGTACACACTTAGTCCAGCGGTCGTGGAGCTTACGGATCCCTTCTTTGTAGAAGTGGTCCACAGCAGGGGTGATTGATAAGTTCACCCCTAGGGTAGAAGGAGTTGATTTATTAACTTCAAACTTTCTGCATTATCACTCAAAGAGTTGAACTGCACGTACGTATAACGAGAGCGTCTTGGACCTCCAGGTGGTCCACAGCAGGTGTGATTGATAAGTTCGTGGCCTAAGGTAGAAGGAGATGCTATACAGCTCTTGGTACATGCACGTGCAATTCAACTCTTTGACTGAAAATGCAAAAAGTTTGAAGTTAATAACTCATCTCCTTCTAGTGTAGGCTATGAACCTATCAATCATCTCTGCTGTGGACCACTTTCTGGAGGTCCAAGACACCAACTTCTACAAAGAAGGGATCTGTAAGCTCCATGACCGCTGGACTAAGTGTGTAAATGTAGGAAAAATAAATGTGCTAGGTTTTCTAAAATTGACTCCTTCTACCTTAGGCCACGAACCTATCAATCATCCCTCGTACATTATCAACAACCTTGTTACATTAACAATCTTACATTTTTCTACCTTGCTCAACCTTTCCTCATAAGAAAGACTCTCTAATCCAGGCAATTTGATAATAAATTTACTTAGAACTTTGAAGATTGAAACTAACAAAAAGGTAAAACAACCACAGCAGATCGAATTTGGCTGGCAGGGTATGCAGAAATACTGAAATTTGCTATGTATCTTATAAGTCTCCTCAAAAGATAACACTATTTCCTGAAAAATGCACTAATTATGCAATGGGTTCCAGCACCGCTCAGCCTCTCTGTCACAAAATCTTTTATAATCACTCATTTAACTCATTCCCGCAGATGAATGGATTTCAATCTCAAGTACTTGGTTCCAAGAATTGAAATTTCAATTCAATGGCTAGAATGGAATAGTTGGAACAGGAAAAGAATTTCTTACAACCTGTGATTATCTCAATTACAAAGAGCTTAAATATATCCATTCGAAAATAAGTAATGGAGAAATCTTTGTTCAAAAATTGGAATTCCAGGGTCAACCCACAGAAAGCTGTGGGGCCCAATAATACACCAGGTCAGATTCTGGAAGACTGTCAAGCCCAGCTAACTAAGGTGCTGATGAATATATTCAACATCTCTCTGGAACAGTCCAATGTCCCTTCAGTTTTCAAGGTTGCAACCATAATTCCAGAGCCAAAGAAGGCAACAGTAACCTGCCTAAATGACGATCATCCGATGGCATTAACATCAACCATTGTGAAATGGTTTGAGCGTCTGGTCATGGAGCGCATTAAAACCTTTCTACTGGCTACACTGAACCCTCTCCAGTTCGCTTATCACTCGAATTGATTCACGGTCGGTGCCATTTCCTCTGCCCTCCACTCTGACACGTTCCACATGGAAAATTGGGACCCATGTGCCTGGCTGCTGTTTATGGACTTTAGTTCTGTGTTTAACACCATCATACCCGAGAAACTGGTGGGAGAACTGTCCTCGCTGGGTCTCAACAACTCCCATCGTAACTGGATACTGGACTTCTTAACAGTAAGGCTACGGTGTGGGCACCAATGTCTCTGGTCCCATTGCACTGAGCACTGGCGCTCCCCAGGGCTATGTGCCCAGCCCATTCCTGTTCACACTGCTGGTGTACAACTGTGTCGCAGAATTCAGCTCAAACCATGTCATCAGGTTTGTAGATGACACAACAGTGATTGGCCTCATCAACAATGATGACGAGTTGGAGTTCAGGGAGGAACTGGAGTGGCTGCTGAACTGGTATAAGAACACAACACAAGTCTGAACAAGGAGCTGACCAGGGAAATGACTGTAGACTTTGGGAAGGTGCAGATGAAATACTCCCTCTGCGCATACATCGCTCCTCTGTAGAGAAAGTCAAGCGCATCAAGTTCCTGGGAGCTCACATCATGGATGACCACGCCTGGTCCTTCAATATCACCTCCCTGAATAAGAAGACGCAGCAGCACCTCCACTTCCCAAGGAGATTGAAGCAGACAAGGCTCTCTCTCTCTCTCCACCCCCCCCACCCCATCTTAACTGCATTTTACAGGAGCACCATTGAGAGTGTCCTGGCAAGTTACATCTCCATCTGGTATGGAAGCAGCAGAGCATCAGACTTGGAAGTCCCTACAAAGGGCAGTGAGAGTGGCTGACAGTAACTTCGGGGTCTCTCTACCAAACATTGGGGACATTTATCAGGAGACCTGTCTACGCAGGGCCCTTAGGATTATCAAGGATCCCATCCATCCATCCAGCATCCTCTGACTTTCTACCATCAGGCAGGAGACTCTAATGCATAACGTCAAGAATGGTCGGGATGGGAAACTATTTCTTCCCTCTGGCCATCAGGCTTCTGAACACCCTGCTGCATCGCATTCTCAGGGTCACCAGATAATTTGTACTGTACCTGAAAATATTTAATTTATGCACTTTACTTTGTTTACTTATGCATAATTCACTTATAGATTTAATTCTTACTTTCCTAGGTTTTTGTGTGCTATATGTGCTACTGTGCTTTACACCGTGGTCCAGAGAAACTTTGTCTCCTTTGACAGTATACATATATATAGTCAAATGGGTTGCCAGCAATGGTGGTGGAGGCAGATACAATAGGGACTTTTAAGAGACTTCTGGATAGGTACATGGAGCTTAGAAAAATGGAGGACTATGGGTAACCGTAGTCATTTCTAAGGTAAGGACATGTTCGGCACAACTTTGTGGGCCGAAGGGCCTGTATTGTGCTGTAGGTTTTCTATGTTTCTAACTGACAATAAACTTGACTTGACTTGAAAGTCATTTCTTCCAGATGTATTTTACATTGTCACCAACTTTGTTACATTAACAATCTTATATTTCCCAACTTTGCTCAACATTTCCTCAAAAGACATGCCCGGTAATCCAGGCAGCATCCTGGTAAATCTCCTCTGCACCATCTCTAAAGCTTCCCTGTCCTTCTTTATAATGAAGTGACTAGAACCGAAAGCAATACTCCAAGTGTGGTCTAACCAGAGTTTTATAGAGCTGCAGCCTTACCCTGGAGCTCTTCGAGTCAACCCCTCTGACTAATGAAGGCCAATACAGCACATCACCCTATCAACTTGCACAGCAACTTGGAGGTATCGATAAATGTGGACCTCAAGATCCTTCTGTTCCTCCTCACCACTAAGAATCCTATCAATAACCTTGTATTCTGCCTTCAAGTTTGACACCCATCTGCCACTTCCCAGCCCAGCTTTGCATCCTACCAATATCCCATTGTAACTTACGGCAACAATGACAACACCATCAAAATGCATGTCATCTACTAACCCACTCTTCCACTTTGTCATCCAAGTCATTTATACAAATCACAATGAGCAGGGAACATTCACATATTACCCTTTAGGAAATGTCTTAGCTCATTGTATAACCCAAGACATTTCCAAAGCCAACATTAAAATGTGGATCTACCACAGGCTATTAAAGTGCCCTTTGCATTCTGCTGGAGTTACCAAATGATTTTGGTAACCTTGCTAAAGAACGTACAGTCACTCCAAAATCAGGTCAAGCCAATGAATTAATGACCATAAA
Organism: Mobula hypostoma; assembly: GCF_963921235.1. Taxonomy (NCBI): domain Eukaryota; kingdom Metazoa; phylum Chordata; class Chondrichthyes; order Myliobatiformes; family Myliobatidae; genus Mobula; species Mobula hypostoma. The sequence continues at coordinate 60,760,781 of NC_086111.1, read as the reverse complement.
CAAATCTGACCTGTGTGACTGGATTACAAAATTATTTGAGAAAATAGTTACATCACTTTGGCAAACCAAAATTACACAAAAAGGGGCATTGCCTACAAGGCCTGTATTTATTCCCCAACTCTTGAGCTGCCCTTTTCTGCTGCAGCAGTGAACCCACTGAAAGCATTCTCACACCATGTTGGTGAGGGAGGGGTGGCGGGATGTTGGGCCAGCAATGAAGTTACTTTGACACATTCCGACTGAAGCTGATGCACGGTTTGGAGGGCAAGCGGCGGACAGCGGCTTTCCCTCGCATGACTCCCCTATGACGGCTGGATGGTGGAGTTTGGGCCGAACATTTAGATTTTGGGGCATACGTTTGGAAACGTGTAAACTTGCCTAAGTGGCGGGGGTGGGAGATTAGGCAAGGGAAGTCACTTTCTCGTAAACAGGAAACACCGAATACTGGACCACCACCTAATCCAATCGCCAGTATCAATACTAAGCAATCTCCCCATCACATTCCCACCAGCCCAGCATCTGAATGCCTCCAAAGCAGTGCAAGACCGAACTACCCGTCATGCAAGGCCATCGATTCATTCCGGCCGTGGTGAACAGAACACAACTTGCTCGTGGTCAAGGTGATGTACCTCCACGTGCAAGACAGTCAAATCACATTCACACATATTACGACAGCGGTGTGGTGAAGAAATTGACTAAAACTCAAACAAGAGTGATCGGGGGTGTTTAGAAATCCCACTGCGTGCCCAGGTTTCAGGCGGATAGATGCGCTGTTTACATCTCTAACGCCCTTCTCTGAAACTGACAGCCTTGCTGAAATCCAGCGAGGGGTAGCGGCGATTGGACAGAGATTACATCATTTCATTGCATCTTCTTGCAAGTCCTATAAAAAGGTCCTTGGGAAGTCGCTGATGTGCAGACAATGAAAAGGATTGGGGGCGGGGGAAGAAGAGAAATGTTTTAACACTGGGTGCTCTTTCCGTCTGCTCCAGGAACTGAAACAATGGAAGAAAGCGTCTCCCTAAAACCCAAACCACTTGGCTGAAGTTTAACTCAGGAACATATATAAAAAACATACTTCCCCTCCCCCGCTACGCCGAAACAAAGGCAGCAGAACTTTTTTTTCTCTCGTTCCCGCAAGCTGATGCTGTGAAATGCGTGGGTGCTCTTTAACACAGTTAAAACACACACACACACAGTACGCGATGTAAACAATTTGGTAATCAGGTATTACAAAACAGGTTCAAAGCTGGTCAGACTCCCGCGCCAGTAAATAACGATTCGTCGAAATGACCACACACACAAAAAGGGATAGTGACGTTACACAACAGAATGTGCAATCTGGAGGAGGAAGCGAGTAAACAATTCCCGAATGGAACATGAACTCCCAGAACCACCGCAATACTACAACCTAGGGGGAGGGGAAGAGGAACAAGACTAGTCTGTTTGCAGCATACTCCAATGGTCTAGCCTCAAGCATCGCATTCATTAATTTATACACTGGACGAACCCAATAATATATCAATATTTAAAGACAACATCATTTCCTCCTCTTTCTTCCAGCCGCTAACTATGGAGTGGGGAAATATCACCCCCGGAGACTCCTTCTGTAAGAAGTTTACGTCTCTCCCCTTCACTCTCTGGCTGTTAAATCCTCTCATTACCATACTCACGTTTTTCGTCATCAGCGTGTAGTAAAGATGCTGCCCGGGACAAGACATCCAGAGGGGTCTCCATTCCTTAAATGTATCTGCATATAAACCTCTGCAGCCTGAAAGAATGAACGCAAAACAGAGCACACTGCCTGTACCACATCAAATGAAGAAACTCGGCTACATCTTTTCGAGTGAACAAGAACGCGATACAGTCATTCAAAACAAGAGGCACCAAAGCCTCTAATATAACACACAAAAAGGCAAGCTTTAAATCCAGAATCAATATCATTCCTCCTTCCCTTCATTATCAGCTGCTGGCGTCCACTTACATTTCTTTTTCTGAGTATAAATGTAATGTCTAGCTTGTGACATTTGCAATGTCTGGTCGCAGTGCTATTTACCTGTGTTTGATGCCAGCGCCTCTTGGCTGTGAAGTAGATACTCTGACGGGGGAAGAATGTGAGGAATGATGGAATTCTCTCATGGCAGGTGGTGAAAGTGCTACAACATCATTGGCTCAGAGCGACTCCAAACTCCGAATAAATTATGCTAATAAGCGCCAGGCGTCATATCCTCAGGTAGAGTCAGTGGGGACGATGCGGAAGTGTCTGAACATGACTAACCGTAACCTTAGCCTTAGCCTTGGTCTCGTCACGCCGGTGTTAGTGTTATTCAGAGCGATGGGGGCGGTGGTGGTGGTGGTGGTGGGGAATCATTCTGATTTTCCTTTCGAGATTTCCCTCTCGCTTTGCCCAGTGTTCAACATTAAATGCACATTTTTAAAAAACCGGCAAGGAAATTTACACTCTTTGGAACGGGCGGCGTGGACTGGAGTGTAGCTCCTGGCCATGGTTTACCCTTTTTAACTTGAGGCAGCGATTTCTTTTTCCAAAATATTTTACGTTGCTTTGTAGTATTCTGCTCCCACAGGGGAAGAATAGAGGTCAGCGTGCAATTCATTTATAAAATGAGAAACGCTTTCAGTTCAGGTATCAGTGATGGCTTTATAAAATTTATTTCTGAACGGCTCCAAATAGGCAGATTCAATGAACACTCGCTGTCCCTATCATTAATTGGGGAGAGCAGGTTACGGGGAAGGTTGGGAGCATCTATTTTTAGTTGTAAAAAGAAAGAATAGTTTTCATAATAACCTAAAAACACAAAAGTCATTCTAAATAAAAACAGACATTCAAGAAATTCTGCAGATGCTGGAAATCTTGAGAATGCACACAAAACCCATGTGTCTTTCCACACAGTACAGAGTTCTGTCCCGTTCCTTTCCAGTCCTGATGAAGGGTCTCGACCCGATATGTTGGCTGGGTATTTGCCCCTATAGATGCTGAGCTTCAGACGCTGGACATTTCAAAAACAGAAGTCAGAAAAATAGTAGGTTAATCAGCGTGTGGGCGGTGAGAAACGATTAAAGCTTCAATCAGCTAACTCTTCCTACCTTCTATTTCTGGTTTTCAAGAGTATGTGCACACTACAAACAGCAATGGATATTTTATTGTAGTAATGAGAGGCAACTCTTCACAGGGACAGTTTTTTTTCTCTTTAGACAATGCACGGAATTAAGGGGTTCGACCCGACTAATCAGCTGTTCATGCATGCTACCCGACCAGCCGAGTTCCTCCAGCACGTTGGTTTCTTGCTCCGGTCTCCAGTATCCACAGTGTCCTGTGTATTCCTCTATATTGAATAGTTTGGCAGGTTCTACCTGGTCTCTTACTTCTTTTCATCCGCCTGTCTCCCCCCCCCCCCCCCCCCGGGTGTCTTCCTTCTTCCCTTTCTTCCTTGGTCTACTATCCTCATCTATTATTTCCAGCCCTTTATCCTTCCTACCCATCTGGTTTCACCTGTCACCTTCTAGCCAGCCTCTTTCCCCTCCCCCAAACTTTTTTTTTATTCTGACGTCTGTCCCCTTCCTTTCCAGTCTTGAAGAAGGGTATAGGCTTGGAAACGTCGACAGTTTATTTATTTCCGTAGATGGCTGCCTGACCTAGTGAGTTCCATCAGTACTTTGCGTGTTTCTTTTTTAGGACCTCTGGTAGTGCTTATCAAACCAATAAATTCCTTAATGCAACACTAAGTATTAGCCTGAACTCAATCCTCCAGTATTTCAAAGATAGAAAAGTGTCAAATACAGTATCTTCCACTCCTGTCGCCCCTTTTACTGTTTTCGACCATAAGATATAGGAGCAGAATTGGGCCATGCGGCCCATCAAGTCTGATCTGGCATTTCCTCATATTTCCTCTCAATCCCAATCTCCTGCCTTTCCCCATATCCCTTTATGCCCTGACCAATCAAGAATCTTATCAACCTCCGCCTGAAATGTACATAAAGCCTTGGCTTTCACAGTTGCCTGTGGTAACAAATTCCACAGATTCACCACTCTCTGGCTAAACAAATAATACCCAATAAAGATTGGAGTCAGTATTAGAGCAGATGCCCAAAAGCTTGATCAAAGCAGAGTTTAAGAAGAACCTGAGGGAAGAAATGTGATCGCGACTCAGAAATAGTATGGCAGGAATTCTCAAACTAAAAGCTAGTTTAATTAATGATCACCCATGGCAGAATTATTACATTTCAGAACAAGATTGGTGAGTTACAGTTTGGGTTATTACAGAGGATGGCAGAGTCCATGGATTTAACTGAAGGGGCGAGTATTTGGAGTGCAACTACTAAGAGTGAAGACATTGCTGCTGAACGTCTGAAGGTTGAGTTGCATTTTTCTTTGCAAATATAGGAAATGTAAATATGAGTGGTTATATCAATAGACAATAGACAATAGGTGCAGGAGTAGGCCATTCGGCCCTTCGAGCCAGCACCGCCATTCACTGTGATCATGGCTGATCATCCACAATCAGTACCCCGTTCCTGCCTTCTCCCCATATCCCTTGACTCCACTATCATTAACTCTATCTAACTCTTTCTTGAAAGCATCCAGAGAATTGGCCTCCACTGCCTTCTGAGGCAGAGCATTCCACAGATCCACGACTCTCTGAGTGAAAAAGTTTTTCCTCAACTCCGTTCTAAATGGCCTACACTTTATTCTCAAATTGTGGCCTCTGGTTCTGGACTCCCCCAACATCAGACACATAGCATGATAAGACATGTGTCAATGCAAGCATGCAGGTAGGTACCTGAGGGGACTAACTAGTAGGGAGCTTGAGGTAACAGTAAGAGGTGTTTAAGTGTTGAGTTGCCTAGACTATTCCCAGTTATCTTCAGGAGTCCAATCCTCATCAGATCATTAGTTGTGACCCTGAAGATTGGAGGAGGAAAAGCATCCAGGAAGACCCTGACCATGAAGACCTGGAGGAAAAGCATCTCATGACCGCTGCTTCCAGTGAGGTTCCATCTCTTCGATTATGTAATTTTATTCCCATTCCAGAGATGGAAGGCTACACTGCTGCCTTTCTTCCATGTCTACATTAGCGAGCTAAGCTTGAATTATCATAAAACCTTCACTATCCAACTCCAACCCTCTCTATCTCCAAAATCTTTTCCTTCCACTATGATGCCCTTTGAAAGCCACCTCTCTCTGTTCAAGCTTTTGGCCATCTCCATTTGCTTTTGATTTGAGATTTTGTTTGGTAACAGATAAAACATGGGATTATTGTCCGTGTAAAATGGGTGGTTGACGGTCAGCGCGGACGCGATGGTCTGAAGGGCCTTTTCCATGCTGACTGTCTCCGTGACTCTCTCCAGAATCATCAATGGACCCTACTCAGCATTGTTGATAAAAGAGTTTGGTCAGGTTTGCAGTTTGTTATTTTTGTCTCCTCCATCTGCAACTATCACTCTATAGATGATTAGGTTTCCGGGAAAATAACATCTTTAAATCCTGCTGCACCAAAAATATACCTGCAGACATAACGTTTGAATCAAGATGTGGACGGATCACTGTCACCAGATATTGAGAAAATAGCTATAATCTCTACAACAATACACACAAAACCCTGGAGGAACTCAGCTGGTCTGGCAGCATCTATGGAAAAGAGTAAACAGTCAACATTTCCTGAAGAAGGGTCTTGGCCCGAAACGTCGACTGTTTACTCTTTTCCATAGGTGCTGCCTGACCAGTTATTTCCCCAGAAACCTAATCATCTGTGATGCTCTCTTTCAAAGAGCATCATAGTGGAAGAAACAGACTTTGGAGATGGAGAGGGTTGGAGTTGAGCTGTGAACGCTTTATGATCCAGTTCAAGCATTTTGTGTGTGTTCCTTTGGATTTCCAGCATCTGCAGAATCTCTCGTGTTTATAATCTCAGGGAGACAATTTATTTCATTTCTTAATTATTTAAAATATGGCTTGTGGTATCAATCTTTCTTTCACCTTAAGACCTGCAAGCACTTCTTCTATACAGAATTATTCTACTGAGGAACAAAAAGTTGTGATAAATATTCACATAGGTTAAAGCTGCTTATAGCTGCTACTTTCGCATCAGAATGTTAGTCACAGTGGTATAACCCAACAATTTTACTATGTCTCACTGCTATATTGGATTTGTTATGATTCTTACTAATTATGATTTCCTTGATGCTGTTGATTGACGAAAGGAAGGCAACTGTATCAAGGGACTGAAAAAATACATTTGATTGTGGATAATTATTTTGCATCCCGCCTTCCCTGCTTGTAACATCCTTTTCTCTCAATGATATAGTAAAATTTGAAACCCGAGATTATACATTTGGAAGTAAAAATATAACTGCCTGTTTTTCATAAAGGTAAAGTCAGCTAAGCGGTTACAGGAGCAGCACACACAAAATGCTGGAGGAACCCTGCAGTCAAGCAGCGAGGGCAATGAACTGTCAATATTTCAGATTGATACTCTTCATCAGGACTTTTCATTTCCCTCCACAGAGGCTACCCTACCAGCTGAGTTCTTCCAGCATTTTGTGTATTAATCAAGATTTCTATCATCAGCAGAGTCTCTTGTGGCTCCCAAGCAGTTACAGATTGTAATAGAATCAAAAAGTGATGTCCATTTCTCATATCTTCCTCTGACATCCTTTCTGCATGCTTCCAAATCAAATAATCAACTTTGGGGAATTGGAAATGGTAGTACATAAATAAATGATGCGTCATTTTGTGTCAGCAGTGAAATGTTTTGGTTTGTACAACTGTGGTATGCATCAAGTCAAATCCTTGGAGCCAATTAACAACATATTTATCACGGCATGTACTGGAACCACTGGAAATCTGATTGAAAAATCAAGCATTCTTGAAATGCATAAGTCAGACAGCATTGGAAAAAGGGGAAACAAAGGCAATATTTCAGGCCAATAACTCCTTACAGGAATTTTCAATGACCTGCATTGTTAACACTATTTCACCTGCCGTCTATTTCAGGGAACTCTTTTCACTTTCTTCATCTTCAAGTCTTCAGAAACTGGTTTCATATTCACAAGCACTGAAATGAGTGAAGTAAGATTGTTCAAACTTAAGGAATAATATCAAAGTCAAAGTCAAAATCAAAGTAAACAGGATCAACTGGAGTGTAGAAGATTACAAACTGTGCGAATGCAAATATAAATAAATAGCAATGAATAATGAGAACATGAGATAACAAGATAAAGTGTCCTTAAAGTGAGATCATTGATTCCACTCATTCTACACCCATGACTGTGTGGCTAAGCACAGCTCCAGCACCATATTCAAGTTTGCTGATAACAGCACTGTTGTGGGCGGTATCAAAGGGGGTGATGAAAAATTTGGCTGAGTGGTGTAATACCAACAACCTCTCACTCAATGTCAATGAGACCAAGGAACTGATTGTAGACTTCAGGAGAAGGAAACCAGAGGCCCATGAGCCAGGCATTGACGTTTCCATACCAGGCTGTGATGCTGCCAGTCAGCACACTTTCGACTACCCATCTATAAGGTTTGTCAGAGTTTTTGATGGCGTGCTGAATCTCCGTAGACTCCTAAGGACATTGAGGTGCTGCAGTGCTTTCTTTGCATTGTACTTATGCGCTGGGTCCAGCACCGATCGTCTGACATAGTAACGCCCTGGAATTTAAAGTCGCTAACCCTCTTCACCTCTGACCCTCCATACAGGACAGGTTCATGGACCTCCGGTTTCCCTCTTCTGACATCGACCATCAGTCTTGGTGAATGGTGAATAATCATTGTTACTGCTGTTAAAGTTGTCACCAGTATAGGAATTGTAGCTTGTGCATACCAATGTTGCCACAGCTTTTGGGGACAGAGAGCTTCTGAGAGTCTTTTGGAAAGAATGCAACTGTAAACGTGCCTCCTAGCTCGGCAGGCTGTTTCATGAATAAAGCATCTTTGTTGACAGTTCAAATTACAGCATGTTTCCAGTATCCTGTAGGTTTAGTAAAGGATGATAGTTGAGAAGTGGAAGATATCGACAAACATTGACAAAACGTGGTCTGGGACATTATCAACAATTTTAGTCTAAGGCACTGTTCTTTTCCATTGTAAGGAATGGTTGCAAAAAAGCAGTAAGGAATCAATAAGTGCAAATAGAGGTAAGATAAGAGCAACCCCATCTGCATTTTGGAAATATTATTTAAAATAATCATAAGCCTTACCAGGCTGCAGGACAAACTAACGAATGTTGTGGACAAAACAGATAACTTGCAGAAAAGTAGTACTTACTTTCATTAATTTGCAAAAGTCAGTAAGCATAATCATTTCTGAGAGGAAACGGTTGATAGTACATGGGTACATCGAACTGTACAACTCAGAAAAAGTCACTTCAGCCCAGTGTGACTATACTGCCCTTATACCTAACCATACTAATCCCAGTTGCCTGTACTAATTCCATATCTCTCTACATCAGACATTCCCAACCTGGAGCCCACAGACTCCCTGCTTAATCGTATTGGTCCATGGCATAAAATAGGTTAGGAACCCCTGCTTTAGATAGACCCAGTTCTAGATTCACCCTGCTCATTCAAACAGAAATCCAGGTGCCTTTTTAATGTTTTTCAGTCTGCCCTCTCCTTTGGTAGCTTACCTCATATACCGTCTGGGTAGTCTCCAGCCCCTTGGTATGAACATAGAATTCTCCAGCTTCTGGTAATTCCCTCCCCCTCCCTTCCCCTATCCCTATTTCACTCTGCCCCCTCCCCCAGCTGCCTATCACCTCCCTCATGGTTCCGCCTCCTTCTACTACCCATTGTGTTTCCCCCTATTCCTTCTTCACCTTTCTTGCCTATCACTTCCCTACCTCCCTTCCCCCACCCCTTTATCTTTCCCCTTACTGGTTTTTCACCTGGAACCTCCCAGCCTTCTCCTTCCCACCCTCCCCCACCTTCTTTATAGGGCCTCTGCAACTTCCCTCTTCAGTCCTGACGAAGGGTTCAGGCCCGAAACGTTGACTGATCGTTTCCACGGATGCTGCCCGACCTGCTGAGTTCCTCCGGCATGTTGTGAGTGTTGCTTTGACCCCAGCATCTGCAGAGTATTTTGTGTTTATCTTAAAGTTAAGCTGTCTAGTTTTACCATTACTGTAGGAAATAGGCACTGGCTATCTACTTTATCATACCCCTCTTAATTAATATACCTCTACCATGTCAACTCTCCAGACTCATTTGCTGCAGGAGAAACAGTCCCAGCCTATGCAGCCTCTCCTTAAAACCTACACCCTCCCATCCAGGCACTGTTCTTGTAAATCTTCTGTTGCCCACTCTAGCTTAATCATATCCTTCCTGTACACAGTACAATACTCCCTCTCAATACTCCAAATGCAGCCTAACCAGCACTTTGCACATCTCATTACACTCAATGCCTTGTCCAATTAAGGTAAGAATGACACAAGCCTGCTCACATCCTATCTGTATTCTTTTTCATGGAAGTAAGTATTATACCCCTAGGTCTCTCTGTTCAACAATATTCTGCCATTCATTGTATACGTGCTGGCCTGGGTTAACTATCCAAAATGCATCACTTGACACTCTTCTGAGTTGAATTTGATCTGCCATTCCCTTGCTAACTTTCCAAGCTTACTGCATCCTATTGTAATCTTGGACAATCTTCTGTCCGCTACAACCAACAATTTTGGTGTCATTAGCAAACTTACTAAGCATGGCACCTCCACATTCCCACCCAAGCGAGATAGAGAGGGTTCAAGGTCAGCAGGTTAGGGCGAAGGATAAGGCTGGCAGGATTAGGGAATTCTGGCTGATGAGGAATATTGGGATTACAATCAAGCAAAAAAAGATGTATCGTCAGATGAAAAGAGTTGGGATCAATCAAATCCCTCGATGAGTATTAGGGACGTAGGATTACATTTAATCAGAAGAGGCAAGGGGGATATGAGATAAGATATGGCGGAGCAGACTGAATGGCCTAAATGGCCGAGTTATTCTCCTTTATCTTGTGGTCATCAGAATCGGGTTTATTATCACCGGCATGTGTTGTGGAATTTGTTAACTTAGCAGCAACAGTTCAATGCAATACATCATATAGAAGAAGAAGAAGAAGAAATAATAATAATAATAATAAATAAATAAGTAAATGGTATGCTGGCATTTATAGCGAAAGGATTCGAGTACAGGAGCAGGGAGGTACTACTGCAGTTGTACAAGGAATTGGTGAGATCACACCTGGAGTATTGTGTGCAGTTTTGGTCCCCTAATCTGAGGAAAGACATCCTTGCCATAGAGGGAGTACAAAGAAGGTTCACCAGATTGATTCCTGGGATGGCAGGACTTTCATATGAAGAAAGACTGGATGAACTAGGCTTGTACTCGTTGGAATTTAGAAGATTGAGGGGGGATCTGATTGAAACGTATAAAATCCTAAAGGGATTGGACAGGCTAGATGCAGGAAGATTGTTCCCGATGTTGGGGAAGTCCAGAACGAGGGGTCACAGTTTGAGGATAAGGGGGAAGCCTTTTAGGACTGAGATTAGGAAAAACTTCTTCACACAGAGAGTGGTGAATCTGTGGAATTCTCTGTCACAGGAAACAGTTGAGGCCAGTTCATTGGCTATATTTAAGAGGGAGTTAGATATGGCCCTTGTGGCTACGGGGATCAGGGGGTATGGAGGGAAGGCTGGTGCAGGGTTCTGAGCTGGATGATCAGCCATGATCATAATAAATGGCGGTGCAGGCTCGAAGGGCCGAATGGCCTACTCCTGCACCTATTTTCTATGTTTCTATGTTTCTAAATCAATTACAGTATATGTATATTGAATAGATTAAAAACCAGAAATTATATATATATTAAAAAAGTGAGGTAGTGTTCATGGGTTCAATGTCCATTTAGGAATCAGACGGCAGAGGGAAAGAAGCTATTCCTTAATGGCTGAGTGTGTTATGTGCTCCTATGGTAAAGGAGAACACTACAAGATCTACAGGTATAATTACAAGCGAAAACGTAAATAGGGAGAGCATAAGTCCCATTAAGGAACAAGTGGAAAGATGGGTGAGGTCTAAAATGAATAGTTCTCATGTGTACACTACTGTGCAAAAGTCATAGGCACATACAGTGCCTATAAAAAGGATTCACCCCCCTTTGGAAGTACTTATGGTTTATTGTTTTACAACATTAAATCACAGTGGATTTAATTTGGCACTGATCAACTGACTCTTTTGTGTCAAAGTGAAAACAGATCTTTACAAAGTGATTTAAATTAATTACAGATATAAAGCACAAGATAATTGATTGCATAAGTATTCACCCCTTTCCAGTCAGTATTTAGTAGCTGCACCTTTGGCAGCAATTACAGCCTTGAGTCTGTGTGGATAGGTGTCTATCAGTTTTGTACATCTGGACACTGCAATTTTTCTCCATTCTTTATAAAACTGCTCAAGCTCTGTCAGATTGCATGGGGATCATGAGTGAACAGCCCTTTGCAAGTCCGGCCACAAATTCTCAATTGCATTGAGGTCTGGACTCTGACTTGGCCACTCCAGGACATTAACTTTGTTGTTTTTAAGCCATTCCTGTGTAGCTTTGACTTTGTGCTTGTGGTCATTGTCTTGCAGAAAAATTCTCCCAAGTCACAGTTCTCTTGCAGACTGCATCAGGTTTTCTTCCAGGATTTCCCTGTATTTTGCTGCATTCATTTTACCCTCTACATTCACAAGCCTTCCAGGGCCTGCTACAGTGAAGCACCCCAACAGCATGATGCAGCCACCACCATGCTTCACGGTAGGGATGGTATGTTTTTGATGACGTGCGGTGTTTGGTTTACGCCAAACATAGCGTTTAGTCTGATGGCCAGAAAGCTCAATTTTGGTTTCATCAAACTATAGAACCTTCTTCCAGCTGACTTCAAAGTCTCCCATATGCCTTCTGGCAAACTCTAGCTGAGATTTCATGTGAGTTTTTATAACAGTGGCTTTCTCTTTGCTACTGTCTCATAAAGCACATGTTCGAACATGTAGTACACGCTCAGCATAGCATTGTGGGCCAAAGGGCCTGTATTGTGCTGTAGGTTTTCTATGTTTCTATGTTTCTAAAGCTGTAACTGGTGAAGCATCTGTGAATCAGCTGTGTGTGCAGTCTCTCCCATCTCAGCCACTGAAGCTTGTAACTCTTCCAGTATTGTCATAGCACTCTTGGTCACCTCCCTCACCAGTTCCCTTCTTGCATGGTCTCTTCGTTTTTGAGGATGGCCTGCTCTAGGCAGATTTACAGCTGTACCATTTTTGTTCCATTTCTTGATGAATAACTTAACTGCATTCCATGGGATATTCAGTGATGTGGACATTTTCTTGTATCCATCTCCTGACTTGTGCTTTACAATAACGTTTTCGCAGAGCTGCTTTAAGTGTGTTTGTCTTCGTGGTGTAGTTTTTAGCCAGATACTGACTCACCAGCAGTTGGACCTTCCAGATACAGGTATAGTATTACTACAAATAATTGAAACACCGTGACTGCACATGGTGATCTCCAGTTAACTATGTGACTTCTAAAACCAATTGGCTACACCAGTGATAATTTGCAGTGCCATATCAAAGGGGGAGAATACTCAGGCGATCAATTATTTTGTGTTTTATATTTGTGATTTGGATTACTTTGTAGGGATCTGCTTTCACCTTAACACAAAAGGGTCTCTTTCTGTTGATCAGTGTTAAAAAAAGCCAAATTCAATCCACTGTGATTCAATGTTGTAAAACAATAGAACATGTAAGCTTCTGGGGGAAGTGGGGGTGAATACTTTATTTAGGCACTGTACATATAGCTGAAGTGTCCAAGAATTTTGCAAGTACAGTATTTGTAATCCTGGTGGGAGCAAAGGATGATGGGAATGATGAAGGCGGAGCACTGCAGGAGGGGTGTGGGATAGGTGACAGAGAAGGAGTGCCAGGGAAGGGGAGGCAATGGTTGGCATGGGTGCAGGCACGCCCAGCCCTGAGACACCAGGCAAGGTAATTTGATTCCAGACAATTGGTTTATAGATCACTACAGAATGTATCCCTGGTGCTTCCCGTTCCCTCCCTCTCTCCTTCTTTTTTCCCAACCATGACTCCCCTCTCCCTGCCCCCTTCCCATTCTCAGTCCACAATGGAGACCCAGATCAGAATCAAATTTATCATCACTCACATATATCATGAAATTTGTTTTCTTTTTGTGGCAGCAGTATAGTGCAGGGGCCCCTGGCAGAGAAATTTGGTTCACCATTAACCACAGGCAAGGTATTGGAAGACTACAAGGTGGCTAATTTTGTGCTGTAATTTGAAAAGGCCTGTGATAACAGACCAGGCAACTATAAGCCAGTGAGGTAGTTACTGGTGGGGTTTCTCAGTTGTAGGTGGTGGAGGGACAGTGGATGGACACAAGGAATAGAGGAGTATTATGAGAGTGGAGAGAGAGGGGCGAGTGAGGGAGGGAGTGTATGGGGGGGGTGAGGAGACAGGGGAGGGGCCAGTGATAAGTTAACAAATATTTGAAAAGTTTAAATACGGGTACATTTTCCAGTTACAAGATCAAAGAAGTGTAATATTTGTTTGATATTTTAAAAATAACACAATGCATAGTTGTTGGCATTTGGTAAATAAATTTACATTCAATATATATAGTATATATTGTGTGTGAATTATTCTACTGAACTTTCATTTCTAACAAAGTTCAAAGTAAGTTTATTATCAAAGTACATATAAGTCATCATATGCAACTGGGAGATTTTTTTCTTGCGGGCATACTCCAATGAATCCATTATAGAATAATAACCATAATAAAATCAATGAAAGACCGCATCAACATGGGCATTCAACCAGTGTGCAAAATGTAACAAACTGTGCAAATACATAAAGAAATAAATAATAATAAATAAATAAGCAAAATTGAGAACATGAGATGAAGAGTCCTTGAAAGTGAGTTTGTGGGAACACTTTAATGATGGGACAAATGAAGCTGAGTGAAGTCATCCCCTCTGGTTCAAGAGCCCTATGGTTGAGGGGTTAATAACTGTCCCTGAACCTAATGTTGTGAGTCCTGAGGCTCCTGTACATTCTTCCTGATGGCAGCAGCAAGAAGAGAGCATGACCTGTATGTTGGGGGTCCTTGATGATGGATTCTGTCTGGTAACAACTGCATTGAAACCACCAATAATGATGATATCATCAAGCACGCAATGAAAGCATGATATTCAACTATTTTCTGGCAGACAATTCTTATTGCACAGTACATCTTATAAATTCCAATATAAAACACAGTGCATCATGTTTCACATCCATTGCAGAAGAATAGGATGTTTTTTTTCTCTAACATAGCTCATTCCCCAAGGTACAAGAGGTAATGAACTGCTAATTGGATCATTAATCTTCACGTTAAGGTCCAAATCTCAATGGTTTAGGGATGTCTCCAAGCAAAAATCAGGTTGTGGGCCAAATGCCTCGGTAACTTGAACAATTCATTCATAGCACCTGAGAAACATATTCTCCAGCTGTTAATTCTTCCTTTGGTCACCATGGCTGGTGAATTGATCACACAAACACAAAATACTCTGCAGATGCTGGGGTCAAAGCAACACTCACAACCCACTGGAGCATCCGTGGAAACGATCAGTGAGCGTTTTGGGCTGGAACCCTTCGTCAGGACACAGTGATATTTTGGGGCAAGGTCTTTCATGAGAACTGGAAACGGTCAGCAACTTCAAATTTTCCAGTGTTATCTTTTCAGAGGTCCTATTCTGAGCCCAGCACGTAAGTGTAATTATGAAGAAAGCAATCAGTACCTTTACTTCCTTGGAAGTTTAGGAAGATTTGACATGATATCTAAAATTTTGACAAACTTCTATAGATGTGTGGTGGAGTGTATATTGCTTGGTTGTATCATAGCCTTGTCCACCATCAGTGACCCTCCACCCCCACCACCCAAGTCATGCTCTCTTCTCACAGCTGCTATCAGGAAGAAGGTACAGGAGCCCCAAGACTCACACCACCAGGCTCAGGAACAGTTATTACTCCTCAACCATCAGGCTCTTGAAACAAAGGGGATAACTTCACCCGACTTCACTTGCCCCATCACTGAACTGTTCCCCCATCCTATAGGCTCACTTTCTTCATCTCATGTTTTTGATATTTATCGCTTACTTATTTATTATTATTATTTCTTTCTTTTTGTATTTGCAGTTTATTGTCTTTTGCATTCTGGTTGAAAGTCCTTCATTGATTCTATTATGGTTATTGTTCTATTACGGATTGATTGATTGATTGATTTATCTATCTATCTATCTATTTATTTATTTTCCTTTAGTATTGGCAAGTTTGTTGTCTTTTGCATACTGGTTGTGTGCCCTATTGGATGTGGTCTTTCATTGATTCTATTATGGTTATTGGATTCATTGAGTATGCCCACAAGAAAATCAAACTCAGGGCTGTATATGGCGACATAAATGTATTTTGATAATAAATTTACTTTGAACGTTGGAAAGGAAGGGGGAAGAAGGATTATGCAAAGTGTGAGAGGTAGATTGAATGGAGTGTTGTGACCTTTGATCCTGTGCGGAGTTACAGGCAGACTCAGACTGCCAGCTAAGATGTTTAGCCTGGTCCCTGACAGAATCTGGCACATGCTCGTGTGTACCCTGTATTATTGCTGCGTGGTTTTTATTTTACTGTGAAACTCCTCACCCCCTTGCTCTGCCGTGCCTCCGATATCTCTGCTTGGACGACAGCAGCTGCAGCCTCTTTTTCAAGATGCAGTGCTTCCAAAATTAGCCTCTAGCAAAAACCTGGTCTACTTTAATGGCAATCTCCCTGTCTGCAAATGTAGCATATGCTCGTGCACCCTCTGCCTGGGCTGTGGCTCGTGCTGCTGTAGCACCAGCTGATGATCTGGACGATTGCAATAAAGTACATTTTCATCTAGCTCATTTATGTACATCACAGACAGCAGAGATCCCAGGAGGAACACCACTAATCACAGATCTCCAGCTAGAATAAGTCCCCTTGACCACTACCTTCTATGGGCAAGTCAGTTCTGAAACTAAACGGCCAATTCACCATGGATCCCATGTACCTTAATCTTCTTGATGAGCCTCCAATGATGTACACTGTCAAACGCCATACTAAAATCTATGTAGAAAACATCCACAGATCCACATTCATCAACCCTCCTTATCAGCCCATCAAGAAACTAATCAAGTTCGTAAGACACTTGATATAAAAGAAACTTGATCAAGTTAATCAGACATTAATAGGGACTTGGAAACTGCAAAGTCCTTTTCAAAGGCAAACCATCTTTTAAGAATGAAACTACTGTTAACCATCTTAGAAATGGCAGTGTTGTTTAATCACATCTAAGAGATACAAACGGATGTTAATTTAAGAGATTGTCATAGCCATGTGTTATTAGTCTATAGTAAATAGTTTCCTTATTATAGGTAATTTTTACAAAGTAAATTAATTCAATCTTTTCCTTATTCTGTCTGGAATCATATCCCTGTTGCAATAGGACAAATATGTAAGCCTCTCCCTGACTTTTGTCCACAATGTGATGTGAAGTTATCCACTTTGGTGGCAAAAATAGGAAAACAGATTATTATCTGAATGGTGGCCGATTAGGAAAAGGGGAGGTGCAACGAGACCTGGGTGTCATTATACACCAGTCATTGAAAGTGGGCATGCAGGTACAGCAGGCGGTGAAAAAGGCGAACGGTATGCTGGCATTTATAGCGAGAGGATTCGAGTACAGGAGCAGGGAGGTACTACTGCAGTTGTACAAGGCCTTGGTGAGACCACACCTGGAGTATTGTGTGCAGTTTTGTTCCCCTAATCTGAGGAAAGACATCTTTGCCATAGAGGGAGTACAAAGAAGGTTCACCAGATTGATTCCTGGGATGGCAGGTCTTTCATATGAAGAAAGACTGGATGAACTGGGCTTGTACTCGTTGGAATTTAGAAGATTGAGGGGGGATCTGATTGAAACGTATAAGATCCTAAAGGGATTGGACAGGCTAGATGCAGGAAGATTGTTCCCGATGTTGGGGAGGTCTAGAACGAGGGGTCACAGTTTGAGGATAGAGGGGAAGCCTTTTAGGACCGAGGTTAGGAAAAACTTCTTCACACAGAGAGTGGTGAATCTGTGGAATTCTCTGCCACAGCAAACTGTTGAGGCCAGTTCATTAGCTATGTTTAAAAGGAAGTTAGATATGGCCCTTGTGGCTACAGGGGTCAGGGGGTATGGAGGGAAGGCTGGGTTCTGAGTTGGATGATCAGCCATGATCATAATAAATGGCGGTGCAGGCTCGAAGGGCCGAATGGCCTACTCCTGCACCTATTTTCTATGTTTCTATGTTTCTAATCACATTTGGCAAAACACCTTGCTCACTGACAGAGTTGATTATCCTGTTTGATTTTCCATAACCTGTTCTAGGAGAGAGAGAGAGCAACGTCCAATTGATACCCCTCAAGCTGAATTGATCCAATGCCTGACCAAACTTGCATGCAGTCACACAATGATTCTGTGTCATTACCGCATGTTATAAATTCCCGTAAAATGAAACAGTGCACCACGTTTCAATAAAACCATCCCACCTGTTGTAGGTTGGATGTTGTTTACCAATCAAAAACCTCACTCCTGAGGTAGTGTGCTTGTAATCAATTGGACTGTATTCTCCATATAATAAGGTTCTGATATCAATTATTTAGTGAAGACATAAAGCAGAAATGAGACTCAGCCCACAAGGAGGATGTTCTCTTTAGTGTTCTGAACAATTTATGCATAGTTTCTGTTCACCATTAACAAATATGATTAACAGATGCTAGGAAATCCCTCACAGTTTCAGGCAGAGAAGACTAAAAGGAAAAGAACTAAATGAGAGGACAATAAGTCTTTTAAAATGATTCAAAGACTCAAAGATTCAAAGTACATTTATTATCAAAGTATATATGCAGTATACAACCCTGAGATTTGTCTTCCCACTGACAGCCACAAAACAACGAAACACCATGGAACCTGTTTAAAGAAAACATCAAACACCCAACATGCAAAAAAAGGAACAAATCACACAAACAGCAAAAGACAAATGAATAACACACAGAATATTGACTATCAAACCACAGAGTCCTTGATACAGTCTAGGTATGTTCAGTTTAGTTCAATTTAGTGCTCTGTCATTCGTTGATTGCAAGCCGCAGAGCCAGTTCACCCTGACCAAAATCACGCAAAATAGCAATTTACAAAAAGAGTCTCTCTCTCTCTGTCTGGCTATCCAGCTATCCATCCCATAGGATGATAATGGTTCCTTTCAGTCAGTTAGTGGGTTTTATACCCCACTCCTCAGAAAGGAACAGCGTGTGCGTGAGTGGATTTTAGGTGAGTAGGGGGTTGCACAGGTCCAGACCCACCTTCTCGACATCCCCACCTGGATCCAGTGGCATGGTGGGGTTCAAGACAGCTGGGGGAGGTTCTGTTGCAGTGAATGGCCAGACCAAGCTTCGATGCAAGGGATGCCCTTTCCACACTTCACGGCACGTGTTTGCTAGATGGCCATTGACCTTACGAGAGGGTTCATCCACCCTTTGACAGGTCTTGTTTCTCATCCTGCAAGGTGTCTAGCCACCCTCCTCACTAGGCAAGCCTGTTGGGGGAGCCGGTTTAGTCGCCGACCACCCGACCATTCGACAGGTAGTACTGGGTTACATGGTACCAGTAGCACTCAGACCAGTGACCTGAAACCAGAAGCACATATAACATGAACTGCAGAGTCCTCTAAAAATGAGTCCAGTTCACAAATTGTGCTGATCAAACCTTTCCCAAGACCCCAGCACGTTCCTCTGTCAGCAGTGAGTGAGAGGGATAGAGAGAGACCAGTCTAACACAGGCAAACGACACTGGAGACTGACTCATCTTCCCCTCTCGTCCTCGTTGAACTCAGGCTTGCTCTGTTCTTTAATCGGTGAGATCAGCGAGAAATTGAGCCAGTCGTGGGCAATCATCTCCATGCCTTTTGGTCTCCTGGCCACACAGTCCTTACTTAATTTAATTTAATTGATGAATTTAATGAATGCACAAAATTCGCTTTTTTTTGGTAATTGGCCCCTTAGTTTATTATTGCCAAGTCTACCAAGATACAGTGAAAAGTGTTTGTCTGTACACGTCCAGAGAAATCAATCCATCTATCAGTGCATGGGGTAGAACAAAAGGAAGCCAATAACAGAATGCAGAATGTAGTGTTACAGAGAGAGTACGTTGCAGGTGGACAATAAAGTGCAAGGGCCTAGGTTGTGGGGTCAAGAACTTACCTTTATTGTGCAAGAGGTCCACTACACAGTCTTGTAACAGTGGGATAGAAACTGTTCCTGAGCCTGGTGGTACGTGCTTTCAAGCTTTTGTATCTTCTGCTCAATGGGATGGGGGAGAAGAGAGAATATCGAGGATGGGAGGGAGCTTTGATTATGCTGGCTGATCTTTCGAGGCAGTGAAAAGTGTAGATAGAATGCGTGGAGGAGAGGCTGGTTTTGATGATGGATTGAGTTGTAACCACAACTCTCTGCAATTTCTTGTAGTCACAGGCAAAGCAGTTGCCATACCAAGCTGTGACCCCTCTGGATAAGATGCTTCATATGATACATCTATAAAGATTGGTATGGCTTGCTAGAGAGATGCCATATTTCCTTAGCCTTTTGAGGGAGTAGAGGTGCTCATATACTTCCTTTGAGGTAACCTCTAGGTGGCTAGACCGAGAAAAGTTGTTGGTGATATTTACACCTGATAACTTGAAGCTCTCAACCTTCTCCACCTCAGTAATATAAACTCAGACAGGGTGTGTACTCTGCCCTAATTCCTGAAGTCAATAACCAGTTCTGTTTTGCTGACATTGAGGGAGAGGTCATGGTCTGGATACCATCCCACCAGATCGCTATCTCCTTTCTGAATGAGTAATAGTACATCTGATGACAGTAATCATGTAAAGCAAAATTTAATTAAGAATACCCACATTTGAAGAAAGTTAGAGCAGTTTTAAAAAAGCATAATTAAATACATTTCCATTTAACTAATTAATGGTAGGTCAAATGTAAATTGTCCCATGATTAGACCAGGATTAAATTGAGGGATTGCTGGACAGCACGGCTCAAAGGGCTGGAATGGCCTATGACACGAAGTAGATAGATAGATAGGATAGATGGATGGATGGATGGACGGATGGATGAATAGATAGAGAGATGAATGAATGTTAGGGTGTAAAAAATGGAGTTTCTGCTGAGTGAACTAGTCAAAGTACACCATCACCTTGTAAAACATTCTTAACTTTGTCTCTTTTATGTATTTCCTCGCTGTTGTTATCACAAATTCAAAAGCTGATGTCCCTACAGCACAAGCGATGCATTAACCATTGAACCTTTAACTTGTGGATGATTACAACTTCCCTATTATTGCTTTGGAGGATAACTTTGCTTCCTATTATTCACAGTCAGAGGACAATTATTAATTAATTTGTTTTAAACTATGTTTGTTATGAATGTATGTGTGCTTACTCTGCCACATAGTTTTCATTGAATGCAAAGCAGGTCATTCAGCCCCTCGGTCACCTGACCTACTGTAATACATTAAATTGTAATATTTGTATTTTACTGTATTATCAAATATCCCATGTTGCTGTTTAGCACAAACAAGACCATATGTTACCATAACAAATTCTGTAATGCCGTACGGAAGATAGTGTGGGTGCTACAGGGCTCAGAAGTACCATTTGCCAGAGAGCCGTGGGTCAAATCCCATTACATAGATGAACACAGAACTGTAATCTGATATCCCAGTGGAATAAGTGAGGGAGTACTGAATTTTCAGAATTCCCTCACTCGTTCCATTGGAATATCAGTTTACAGCTGACAATGTTGCAAATATGATAATGATGAAGTTACAATTGCCTCCTTAATCTTTGGGTGAAACGTGAAATCAAAACCCCACCTGTTCTCTTAAACAGACATAAGGCATTTAAAGATGATGTTTTAAAGGGGAATAAAGGAATGATGCCCAGCATCCCAAGAAAACCCGTTCCTCAGTCTTCATCCACTGAAACTAATTTCTAAAAATATAATCACAGCAGTGTACACAACATTGAAGCTGTGTACAAATGGGTTGTCAATTTTTAGCAACACACACACAAAATTGCTGGAGAAATTCAGCAGGTCAGGTAACACCTATGGAAAAGAGTAAAACAGTTGACCTTTTGGGCTAAGACACTCCTTCAGGACTGAGAGGGAAGGGTTGGGTGAGGGGGGAGGTAGATGCCTAGAATAAAAGATGGTGGGGAAGGGAAGGAGGCTGGCTAGAAGGTGATAGGTGAAGCCAGGTGGGCGGGAAAGGTCATAGGCTGGAGAGAAAGAATCTGATAGGAGGGAAAGGGTGGACCAACAGGAGAAAGGGAAGGAGGAGGGGACCCAAGAAGGAATAATAGGCAGGTGAGAAGAGGTAAAAGGTCAGAGAAAGGATAGAGGAAGGAAGGGAAGGGAAGTTTGTTCACTGGAAGGAGAAATTGATATTCATACCATCAACTTTTACATTACTATAAGATATAATACTCTGATATACTTCGAGACATCTTGGGGTTGAAAAATTAATTATTTCTTTTGGTTCCTGAAAGTCAATTTTCAGACTCAGTTAATGTCATTTTGTGAATGTAACTTGCACATTCACTTTCGAATTGTTTAATTCAACACATCAAAAATATGAAGATGGTTGGCTAAAGGCTTGGTCATTTAGCAAGGTTTTAAAGAGGGCCTTAATTATGGGGATGAAAGTGAATGATTTATGGAGGGAATACCAGAAGAAAGGATTTAGGTGGCTAACAGTATGGACAGATTTGATGAGACGAAAGGAGAGGGAAACGTTAAGGGAACGGAGACACTGGGGTGAGGTTTGCAAGGTTTAGTCTGTAGGACCAAGGAAGTTTAAATTGAATATAAAAAATGACTTACTAAAAATGCTGAGATGACAATCTTCCAGCAACCTGTTTTTCTATAACAACAGGTTATATACTGAGGATTAATTTGCTTATTTCTGTTGCACAATTTATTCTGGATTTGAGCCAAATTGTTGAGAACAAGAAAACGGTCATATTTTTATGAGGTAGAATTCTCATACTTGTCCTGGCTTGTTTGACCTAGAATTCAAATTGAAATGAATCCAAACAGCAAGCATATGTTTTCCACTGAAAGTGCTTCACAATGTTGTGATGATATTTCCCTTAAATTTAGGGTGGGTTCTTGATTCATGATTCACCCATTTAAGACTGAGATGGGGAAGAATTTCAACTCTAATTAAGTATTTTAATTTGCTGCTCTGCGCAAGGAATTAGAGAATAAGGCCTTAAAATATAGCAGCAGAATTAGGCTATTTTGTCTATCGAGTCTGCTCCACCATTTCATCATGGCTGATCCATTTTCCCTCTTTGTCCCTATTCTCTGCCTTCTCCATGTTTCCCTTCATGTGCTGACTAATCAAGAATCTATCAACTTCTGACTTAAATATACCCAATGTCTTGGCTTTCATAACCACCTGTGGCAATGACTTCCACAGATTCACCACTCTCTGGCTAAAGAAATTGCTCCTCATCTTTGTTCTAAAAGGACACGCCTCTATTCTGAGGCTGTGTCCTCTGGTCTTAGACTGTCTCACCATAGGAAACATTCTCTCCACATCCACTCCATTGAGGCATTTCAATATTAAACAGCTTTCAATCAAATCCCCCTCATTCTTCTGAATTCCAGTGAATATAGGCCCAGAGCCTATCTATGTGTGACATATGATTATGACATATCATATGACATATGATGTGTCATATGACACATAGATACTGAATACATTCAAGAGGAAGATAATTTTTGCAAAACAGAGATATAGTCCTGACGAAGGATCTCGGTCCGAAACATCGACTGTACCTCTTCCTAGAGATGCTGCCTGGCCTGCTGCGTTCACCAGCAACTTTGATGTGTGTTAGTAGCAGTTATGGTGATCAGGCAAGAGAATGGAACGGAGTCAAAGATCAATCAGCAGCCATCTTATTGATTAGGAGAGTAGCTTCAAGGGCTTGTATGACCTTTACTTTCTACCATTTCTTATGTGCTCTATGTTCCTACTTTGAATAATGGTGGCCATGAAATTTCCATTATTGAGGACCCCCATCACCCAGGGCATGCCCTCTTCTCATCATTATGATCAGGAAGGAGGTACAGAAGCCTGAAGACACACACTCAACATTTCAGGAACAGCTTCTTCCCCTCTGCCATCCGATTTCTAAACGGACATTGAGCCCATGAACACTACCTCATTTTTTTATTATTTCTTTTTTTGCACTACTATTTTTTAAGTTAGCTGTTTGACATACATATATATGCTTACTGTAATTCATTTATTTTTTTCTATATTTATCTTGTATTGCATTTTAATGCTGCCATGAAGTTAACAAATTTCACGACATCTGCCAGTGATATTAAACCTGATTCTGATTCTTCATTGTGGTAAAAAATCACCGGGCTCACTAATCATAAACACAAGAGATTCTGCAGATCCATTTATTTATTTGTTTATTTTCATTTATTCATTTACGGGATGTGGGTGTCTCCAGTTACGCCAGCATTTATTGCCCATCCCTCGTTGCCATTGAGAAGATGGTGATGAACTGCCCTCTCGAACCGCTGCAGTTCCTGAGGTGCAGGTACACCCACAGTGCTGTTAGGGAGGGAATTCCATGACTTTGACCCAGCGACAATGAGGGAACGGTGATATGTTTCCAAATGAGGATGGTGAGTGACTTGGAGGGGGATTTCCAAGTGGTGGTGTTCCCAGGTATCTGCTGTTCTCGTACTTCTAGATGGTATTGGTCGAGGTTCTGGAAAGTGCTGCCTTAGGAACTTCGGTGTGTTGTTGCAGTGCATCTTGTAGATAATACACACTGTTGCAACTGTTCATCGATGGTGGAGGGATTGGATGCTTGTGGAAGTGGTACCAATCAAGTGGGCTGTCTTGTACTGGATGGTGTCGAGCTTCCTGAGTGTTGATGGAGCTGCGCTCATCCAGGCGAGTGGCGAGTATTCCATTACACTCCTGACCTGAGCCTTGTTGATGGTGGACAGGCTCTGGGGAGTCAGGAGGTGAGTTACACGCCACAGGATTCCTAGCCACACACACAGAGCAACCCACCAAATGCTGGAGGATCTCAGCAAGTCAATAGACAGTAGACAATAGGTGCAGGAGTAGGCCATTCGGCCCTTCGAGCCAGCACCGCCATTCACTGTGATCATGGCTGATCATCCACAATCAGTATCCAGTTCCTGCCTTATCCCCATAACCTTTGATTCCGCTATCTTTAAGAGCTCTATCCATCTCTTCTTTGAAAGCATCCAGAGACTTGGCCTCCACAGCCTTCTGGGGCAGAGCATTCCATATATCCACCACTCTCTGAGTGAAAAAGTTTTTCCTCAACTCCGTTCTAAATGGCCTACCCCTGATTCTCAAACTGTGGCCCCTGGTTCAGGACTCACCCATCAGCAGGAACATGCTTCCTGCCTGCAGCGTGTTCAATCCCTTAATAATCTTATATGTCTCAATAAGATCCCCTCTGAGCCTTCTAAATTCCAGAGTATACAAGCCCAGTCGCTCCAATCTTTCCACATATGACAGTCCCGCCATCCCGGGAATTAACCTTGTGAACCTACGCTGCACTCCCTCAATAGCAAGAATGTCCTTCCTCAAATTTAGAGACCAAAACTGCACACAGTACTCCAGGTGTGGTCTCACCAGGGCCCTGTACAGCTGCAGAAGGACCTCTTTGCTCTTATACTCAATTCCCCTTGTTATGAAGGCCAGCATGCCATTAGCTTTCTTCACTGCATGCTGTACTTGCATGCTTGCTTTCAGTGACTGATGTACGAGAACACCTAGATCTCGTTGTGCTTCCCCTTTTCCTAACTTGACTCCATTTAGATAATAATCTGCCTTCCCGTTCTTACCACCAAAGTGGATAACCTCACAGGAATCACTCCTGGAGGGGAATAAACAGTTCATGTTTTGGGCCAAGACCCTCCATGAGGACTGGAAGGGAGGGGGTTCAGAAGCCAGAATAAGAAGGTGGGGCGGGAGGGGACGGAGTACAAGCTGGAAGGTGATAAGTGAGACCAGGAGACGGGGGGGGGGGGAGAGATGGGTGGGTGGATAAAGTGAGAAGCTGGGAGATGATAGGTGGAAGGGGTAAAGGGCCAAAGAAAAAGGAAGCTGATAAGATAGGACATTGGTCCGTGTGAGAAAGGGAAGGAGGAAGGGCACCAGAGTGGGGAGATGGGCAGATGAGGCACAGAGAAAACGCGGGAGGAGAGCCAGAAAGGGGAACGGAAAAAGAGCGAAGGGAGCGGGGAAGAAATGACCAGAAGTTCGAGAAATCGATGCTTACGCCGTCAGGTTGGAGGCTACCCAGACAGAATATGAGGTGTTGCTCCTCCAACCTGAGAGAGGCCTTGTCGTGCCAGTAGAGGTGGCCGTGGACCGATGAGTCAGAATGGCAATGGGAAATGGAATTAAAACGGGTGGGCAGCTGGACTCTCTAATCCCTTTCAGGGGAGTAAATCTACTACCTTTACTCCACACTGATAGAAACAAAGTTGCTTATTACCTGCCCTGAGGAAAGTCAAACAAACCAGCCATTTCAAGGATAATTACGGGAGGTCATTAAATCCTCGATTCACCAGCTGCAGCACAGCCCGAAATGAAATATAAACTGCTGAACAATTCTAACATTCTGTTTCTGCTTTCAGACTTTCTGCGTATGCAGTATTTGATAATCTGTGTCTCATAAGTGAAATTCCTTGACCTATGATGCATCATGTAATCATGTAATTGCAATGAACTTTGGAGCACAGAATGGTATAACAATGTCATGTGCTGAAGAGCATAAATTGCTAATTGTTTTCTATTCTTGTATTAATCATAGGATGGTAACTTTGCTAGTGCACATGTGTTATGAATCACAAAATTAGAAACACATACGCCATTAACAACATCTCTGTGAGTCTGCCTCTTTATTAGCTTTTCAGAAATCCAAACTAATTAACTTTCTCTCACATTGATTGAGACCTCAAGCGCCAGATAAGGATACTTTTTTGTGATTTTGATATTGAGAGCTATCTTGGCTTTTAATATGGATAATAATTACTATGGATAGTTGGCAAGTTCGAGAGACATCTCGACCGAAGGAGGTGCAAGGTACTCTTTCCCTCCGCTACCCTGCAGGTCACCCTTGGGCAAGCTTAACACCTGCTTAACCACCGCCCCCCCCCCCCGATCAGAGTCACGTGAAGCCATGGGAGCAGGTGGTGGATGGTTGTATGTGCAGCTGGTGCGTATCAGAAGTCCTGGTTATGTGACCACTGATGCCCGGCAGACAATCGCTGAAGAGTATTGATAATGGTTGGGGTCACCTCTCTTATAAATACACTGCCTAGAAGAAGGCAATGGCAAACCATTTCTGTAGGAAACATTTGCCAAGAACAATCATGGTCATGAAAGGACCATAATCACCCATGTCATACAACAAATTACTATGGAGGAGTAGAGTATTTAGTGCTTCCATTGCTTAAGATAAGGAGAGTTTACAACTCAGTAAGGACTCTTCAAATCAATATTTTTAAAAATAATTTACATATTTTTTCTTCTTTTGCACATTGGTTGTCAGTCTTAGTTTTTAATAATTTTTTCATAAATTCTATTGTACTTCTTTATATTTCTGTAAATGCCAGCAAGAAAACAGATGGTGACATGTGCATACTTTGACAATAAATTTACTTTGAACTTGAAGAGTTGATTACTTGTGAAAAGACTGCAAACCAGTCAACATCCCCACTTCTGACCTTCCCACAGAAGGAAGATCATTGACGAGCTAGCTGAAGATGTTTGATCCAAGGACGCTGCTGAGGAACTCCAGCAGTGACGTCTTGGTGCTGGGATTGACTGACCTCGAATAGCCACGATTGCTAACTTTCACATGAGGTATAACTCGAAACACCAAAATGTTGTCCTTCTCATGCTCGTTGACTTCACTTTCACCATGCACTATTCTGTCAAATTCTTACTTGCCATCTCATCTCACCTCTGGAATCCAGTCCATGTTCAGACGGAGGCTGTCACGAGGTCTGGGAGTTCCAGAAGAAGCCCAAATGGGGCTTCTTTAAGTAGCTTATTATTGAGCGCGGTTGTCTTGATAACTGAGTTCCACCACTTTCCTGTCAATTGAGAATTGATTTATTGAGTAGTAATTAACCATAACAGGATTCTCTTGCTTTTTGTTAGCAGGAGGAAAGGGAATTCAAAAACATTATCCTTCAGGAAAAGGATCTAGTGTTTTCCCGGCATATATGACAAATTAAACTCTTCTCAGGCTTCCAGCCAGATCCAGATATTGATTTTAACTGACGCCTGAGGTAGAAGTGTCTTGTGCCTGTCTGATGGCAGCCCATAGTTCTTCAGTAAAGCAGAGGTCTTCCTCACAGTTAGCGGGATCTCATGGTTCCGGACTGCCAACAGACATATGCAAGACACTTCTACCTCAGGCATTGGTTAAAATCGATGCCTGGACCCAGCTGGAAGCCTGACAAGAATTTATGCAACATTATCCTTCTGATGATGCTGGGCCCCAGTACGCGAGTGAAAATTGACAACACAAACAGGCAGCTGTGCGGACTGGATGTTCCCTCTTGAGTTCCTCCTCCTCACCATAAAAGAGATCAGTTTCAAGCCAATTCCTTCCAATCTACATGGTTTCAAAAAAGCTCTTGAGAATGTTGGATTTGCAGCATTTTTATTGCTAGCTCACCTCTGTGCACAGACCGTTAAGACCCAATTTCTAAAGAAGTTACACTATTTGAACTTGACTCATTTCCTGTCATGTCTACCAACATCTTTGAATGATTAAAGCTGTGAAAAAAATCCAATCTGTTTCACCGAATACAGAGGCTGAAGGCTAGAAACATGTCTGTAATATGATTTTCCCTTTGTTATTCCCATCATTATGAACAGCAATTTGTGCTGGCCATAATTTAATCAGGAAAACTATCTTTTAAGATATTGCTCTTGGAACTATTTCCACATCTGGCTGAATTACTTGACCACATTTTTTTTTAATGGATTGGTACAAGACTTTAAAATCTAGCCTAAACAAAGCTCGCTGACAAAATTATATAAATTGGTTTGTTTCAAATTTTAATTAAAGAGGTACTCACCAGTGTCTAATGCCAGGTTTAGAGAATCTGACACAGTATTTAAAAGAAAAAGATCCCAGTTGGTGGCTGAGAACACTACAATATAAAAACCTCCGCGTCATACGCCACGATAGTATAGTAATTAGTGCAGTGCTATTACAGATCGGGGGCATCGGAATCCAGTGCCAACTGTAAGGGGTTTGTATGTTCTCATCGTGACCGCGTGGGTTTCCTCCGGTTGCTCTGGTTTCCTCCCACAGTCCAAAGATGTATAAGTTCGTAGGTTAACTGGTCCTTGTCAAGTGTCCTATGATTAGGCTAATGTTAAATCGGTGCGTTGCTGGATGTCTTGTTGGGCCAGAAGGTCCAGTTCCGCGTTGCATCTCTAAAAAAAAGAATAAATAAATTAACTAATTTTAAATTCACACAGTTAATCAATTTTTGGTAACAATAAACACCACTATAACAGGTCCCTTTGGGAAGTGAGCCAGTGGAGGTAAACATTAACTCCAGTTTTATAATCAAATTGTCAATTTTAAACCAAAACCATATTGTTTTTATTTATTTCACACTCACTCTGTTGTGTTTGTCTGTGCCTGGGCCCATAATGAGATTTTGCTAAACATCTGCTTGTTCCCAAAAAACTATTAATTTGGAATATGACAAAGGACTCATGGGTTGGTATCATTACTATTAATTTATGCCATGCAACATATTGCCATGTCAGCAAGTAAAAATATCAAAGGTAGATAACAGGTTGAGAAAAAATTCTTTGTAGAACCTATGTTAAGGCTCTGTGCAATCACTTCATGAGTGCATTCGTTACATTTTTCATAGTCATGTGATACATATGATGTAGTTCATGGATTTGACATGTTTAATATTAAACTTAAAATGACTTATTTGCGCACCGTTGATGATTTACACTGTTTATTAAACAAATACATAACAATAGTCCCATCTGATTCTTAACTAGTCACAGACTTTAAGGTGGTAGACAGATAACTGGATTTTCCAAGCACCTGTTAGAGTTTTAGATTCATAGAAACAGGTCCTTTGGCCCATCCAGTTCATGCTGAACTATTGGTCTGCCTCGTCCCACCAGCCTGCACCTCGGTCATCTCCGAGGCCGAGGTACCAAGATCATTCCAACATGTCAACAGCCTCAAGACAGCGGGGCCACATGGCATCCCAGGGCAGGACAGCTGGCTGGTGTGATCACGGGCGTTCTTAATCTCTCCCGCTCCCAGTGCGTAGGGCACTCCTGCTTCAAATCGTCCATCATTGTCCCTATACCTAAGGAAACCAAGGTAGCATGCCTGAATGACTGGCGCCCTGTCACACGCACCTCAATTATAAGCAAATGCTTTGAGAGGCTGGTTAAAGGTTAGATCTGCAGCATGCTGCCACCCACCC
This sequence comes from Mobula hypostoma, assembly GCF_963921235.1. NCBI lineage: Eukaryota > Metazoa > Chordata > Chondrichthyes > Myliobatiformes > Myliobatidae > Mobula > Mobula hypostoma. The sequence goes on along the minus strand of NC_086111.1, from coordinate 60,731,084 downwards.
TATAATTCGCCTACCCACAGAACCCGTCTACCATAGCCACAGCGCTACACACCGTCCTCACTCAACTGGAGAAGAAGAATGCATACGTTAGAAAGCTGTTCCTGGACTACAGTTCAGGATTCAACACCATAGTTCCCTCCAGACTTGATAGAATGCTCAGAGACCTCAGCCTGCACCCCACCTTGTGTAGCTGGATCCTGGACTTCCTACTGGATCACCGGCAGGTGGTAAGGATGGGCTCCCTCACCTCTGACCCTCAACACAGGTGCCCCCCAGGGTTGTGTTCTGGGTCCTCTTCTCTACTCCCTTTACACCCACGACTGCACTGCCACACACAGCTCCAATCTATTGATCAAATTCGCAGATGACACGACTTTGATCAACCTTATTTCTAGCGGTGATGAGACAGCCTACAGAGGAGAGGTTGACACTCTGACACAGTGGTGCCAGGATAACAACCCCTCCCTCAGTGTCCAATCAACAAAAGAGCTGATTGTGGATTACAGGAGGAACGGAGACAGGCTCCGCCTAATCAGGTCTATGGGACTCCAGTTGAGAGGGTGAGTAGGTTCAAGTTGCTCGGTATACACATCAGTGATGATCTCACCTGCCTGGATTGTACACAACGGCTGTATGGCTAAAAAAAAAAGCACAACAGTGTTTCTTCCATCTCAGGCGATTGAAGAAGTTTGGCATGGGCCCCAAAATCCTCAAGACCTTCTACACAAGCACTATTGAGAGCATCCTGACTGGCTGAATCACTGCCTGATAGGGGAACTACACCAACCTTGATCACTGGACACTTCACAGAGTGGTACGGACAGCCCAGCGCATCTGTGTACGTGAACTTCCCTCCATTGAAGACATTTTATAGCAGCAGGCGCAGAAAGAAGGCCTGGAAAATCATCCGGGACACCAGTCACCCCAACTTTAACTATTTCAGCTACTTCCGTCTGACAAACGGTACTGTAGATTTAAAGCCAGGACCAACAGGCTACGGGACAGCTTCTTACTACAAGCCATTAGACTTATAAATTCCCATGTCTGTACATTGTGACAGAGTCATAACACAAAGATTTTTACTCCCTCACGTTGTGTGGTGGATGTAAGATTTTAAAAAATTCTAATTCATAGCTCTTCATACCTCTCTCATTAATGTACTTAATACAGCTTTCTTTTAAACTGTCTCATTAATTCCTTTCCCTTTTTTGTGAATGCCATCAGAAACTGTTGTTATGTTTTCTGTATTATGCATCTTCTCTTTGTTTCTGTCATCTATTTATAAGACCATTAGAGATGGGAGCAGAATTAGGCCATTTGACCCCTTTGATCCTGTTCCACTGTTTCATTATTTGCCCCCTCACCCCCATTCTCTGGCCTTCTTCCCATATCGCCTCATGCCCTGACTAATCAAGAAGCTATCAACCTCCTCCTTATATACACCCAATGATCAGGCCTCCACAGCCGCCTGTAGCAATGAATTCCACATATTCCCCAACCCCGGCTAAAGAAATTCCTCCTCATCTCCGTCGTAGGCTCTTCCACCTGCATTTCATTTGCCTTCCTCACTACTGACTCAACTGCAAGTGAACCTTTGGGGAATCCTGCAAGACTCCCAAGTTCCTTTGCACCACGGATTTTTGAATTATCTGCCTGTTTAGAAAATAGTCTACACTTCTCAATGGCTCTTCACATGGCCTTAGATCAGCTGGACAATACAAACACCTATGTCAGGATGCTGCTCAGCATTTAGTACCATCTTTCCCACAATCCTGATTGAGAAGTTGCAGAACCTGGACCACTGTACCTCCCTCTGCCATTGGATCCTCAATTTCCTAACCGGAAGACCACAATCTGTGCAGATTGGTGATAATATATCCTCATCGCAGACGATCAACACTGGCGCACCTCAGGGGTGTGTGCTTAGCCCACTGCTTTACTCTCTACATAAACATGACTGTGTGGCATAGCTCAAATACCATCTATAAATTTGCTAATGATACTACCATTGTTGGTGGAATCTCAGGTGGTGACGAGAGGGCGTACAGGAGTGAGATATGCCAACTAGTGGAGTGTTGCTGCAGCAACAACCTGGCACTCAATGTCAGTAAGATGAAAGAGCTGATTGTGGACTTCAGGTAAGATAAGACGAAAGAACACATAACAATCCTCACAGAGGATCAGAAGTGGAGAGAGTGAGCAGTTTCAAGTTCCTGGGTGTCAAGATCTCTGAGGACCTAACGTGGTCCCAACATATCGATGCAGCTATAAAGAAAGCAAGGCAGTGTCCATGCTTCATTACGAGTTTGAAGACATTTGGTATATCAACAAAAACACTCAAAAACTTCTATAGATGTACCGTGGAGAGTATTTTGACAGGCTGCATTACTGTCTGCTAATGGGGGAGGGTCTACTGCACAGGACCGAAAGAAGCTGCAGAGGGTCGTAAATTTAGTCGGCTCCATCTTGGGTACTAGCCTACAAAGTACCCAGGACATCGTCAAGGTGCGGTGTCTCAGAAAAGCAGCGTCCATTATTAAGGACCTCCAGCACCCAGGGCATGCCCTTTTCTCACTGTTACCATCAGGAAGGAGATACAGAAGCCTGAAGGCACACACTCAGCGATTCAGGAACAGCTTCTTCCCCTCTGCCGTCCGACGTCCGATTCCTAAATGGCCATTGAACCTGTGAACACTACCTCACTTTTTTTAAACATGTTATTTCTGTTTTTGCATGATTTTTAATCTATTCAATACGGATATACTATAATTTATTCTTCTATATTATGTACTGCATCGAACTGCTGCTCCTAAGTTAAATTTCACGATACATGCCGGTGACAATAAACTTTTATTCCTTCTACAATTAAAATATGCTTCTTTAATTTTCGCCTTCCCTCTTCTTTTTTCTCCTTAAAATATTTCAAGGTCCCACCGAGATTTGAACTCGGATCACTGGATTCAAAGTCCAGAGTGCTAACCATTACACCATGGGACCTTCCTGCAAAGTAGCAGGGAAATACGTCATTTGTATCGTTATCTGAGGATGAGCTGGTAATTAGCGAGGTCGCGGGGACTGTAACTAGCGGCTATGCTGCCATGGCATCCGACAGAGCGTCCCCTTGTGGGGTCAAACCCCCACAGCACCTGGTATTTAATTCCAGGGCAGTCTCTCCAGTCGTGACCAGTCCTGAGCCTGCCTAACTTCCAAAATGTGATCAAATCTGGCATTTAGTACAGCCATGGGAGCATATGACCCTATTATTTCCAACTTCCTCCCTGGTCCATTTCCGACACCTCCCTGCACTTTCTCGATCTCTCTGTCTCAGCTATCTACTGATGTCTATTGTAAACCCACTGCCTCTCACGACTACCTAGACTGTACCTCTTCCCACCCCGTCGCTTGTAAAAAAAAACACGCTATAGCCTTCTCTCAATTCCTCCGCGGCATCTGTTCTCGGGTTGAGGCTCTTCATTCCAGAACCAAGGAGGTGCCCACCTTCTTCCAAGGGGCTTTCCTTAACGCTGCCCTCAACCGCATCCCTCCCATTTCGCGCTCGTCTGCCCTCACCCCATCCTCCGCGCACCCCACCATGGATAGGGTTCCTCTTGTCTTCATCTACCCACCCCACCAGCCTCCCCGTCCAGCACATAATTCTTCATAACTTCCGTCATCTCCAACGAGATCCCACACCAAACACATCTTTCCCCCCACCCCACACTTTCTGCTTTCGGCAGGGATCACTCCCTATGCGACCCCCTTCTCCATTTGTCCCTCCCCACTGATCTCCCTCCTGGCACTTAACCTTGCAAGTAGAACAAGTGCTACACCTCCTCCCTCACAACCATTCAGGGCCCCAGGAGAGGCGACATTGTGGGTCTGTTGGGGTGACATACTGTGCCCGGTGCTCCCGGTGTGACCGCCTGTATATTGGTGAGACCTGACCTAGAGTAGGAGACCGCTTCGAGGAGCACCTGCGCTCCGTCCACAAGAAAAAAAACGGGGTCTCCCAGTAGCCACGTATTTTAATTCCACTTCCTATTCCCATTCTGACATGTCAGTGCATGCATGCCCTCCCCTACCGTCGTGATAAGACCACACTCGGGCTGGAGGAGCAACGCCTTATATTCCCTCTGGGTAGCCTGCAACTTAATAGTATGAAAGTCGATTTCTCGAACTTCCGGTAATGTCCCCTCTCCTTCACCATTCCCCATTCCCATTTCCCTCTCTCACCTTATCTCCTTACCTCTGGTGCTCCTCCCACTTAGTTCCACGGCCTTCCGTCCTCTCCTATCGAATTCCCCCTTCTCCAGTCGGTATCTCTTTCACCTAAGGACTTCCCAGCTTGCTTCACCCCTACCCTCCCCCCTCCCGGTTTCACCTATCACCTCGTGGTTCTTCCATCTTCCTCCCCTGCCCCCACTTCCTTACTCCGGCTCTTCATCTTTTTTTTCCAGTCCTGATCCTGGTTCTCAGCCTGAAACGTGGACTGCACTCGTTTCCATAGATGCTGCCCGACCTGCTGAGCTCCTCCAGCATTTTGTGGGTGTTGTTTAGATTTCCAGCACCTGCAGATTTTCTCTTGCTTGCTTTGTGATTATTTAACAATGTATAAATTCTGTCTGCAAGTGAAATGTAACCAGAACCTGATAGGTACTTGAAAGGCTAGTTGTACTTAGAGCGAGTTCTTCTCCCAGTCCAGATGGAATGCTTCCTATGTTGCAAAGTGGGAACGAAAATTGCACGGTGGTTGGTAATAATCTTGCAAACATTCAATGAATCATGGATAGCAGGTATACAGAATCATTGTTGGCAAAATTTCAGATGGTGACAAAAGGGCATACAGGAGCGAGATAGATAGATGGATAGATAGATATTTTATTGATCCCAAAGGAAATTACAGTGTCACAGTAGCATTACAAGTACATAGATATACAAATATTAGAAGTAAGAAAGAATAAAAAATAAGTAGCTCAAACAGAAAAACAGGAGAGGGTCATCACTTCCCCAGCTATAGGTTGACTCATTACAGAGCCTAATGGCTGAGGGTAAGAATGACCTCATATAGCGCTCTTTGGAGCAGCACTGTTGTCTTACTTCATTACTGAAAGTGCTTTTCTGTTCAACCAAGGTGGCACAAAGAGGTTGAGAAGCATTGTCCAGAATTGCCAGGATTTTCCTTAGGGTCAATCACAGTCTCCAGTGTGTCCAGTTTGACTCCTATAACAGAGCCAGCCTTTCTAATCATTTTATTGAGCCTGTTGGCATCATCTGTGTTGATGCCATTGCCCCAGCATACCACCGCATTGAAGATTGTACTGGTAAAACATGAGAAGGAGAGGCCTGCATACTCCAAAGGACCTGTCTCCTCGGGATGTAGAGGTAACTCTGGTCCTTGTACCCAGCCTTTGTGTTGATGCTGCATTCAAGTCTGTCACCCAGGTGTACCCCCAGGTATCTGTAGGTCCTCACCACATCTACATCCTCACCATCAATAGTAACAGGGAGCAGTGCAGGCCCAGCCTACCTAAAGTCCATCACTATCTCCTTTGTCTTACTGATGTTGAGCTGCAGGTGATTCAGCTTGCAGCATTAGACAGAGTTCTCCACCAGGGCCCTGTATTCATCTTACCATCCTCCCTTTATACATCCAACTATTGCTGAGTCATCAGAGAATTTCTGCAGATGACACGACTCAGTGTTGTATCTAAAGTCTGAGGTATACATGGTAAACATATATATACCAGTTATTTGAGTGGAGTCGCAGCAACAACCTTGCACTCATGTCAGCAAGACCAAAGAGGTGACTGTGGACTTTAGAAAGGGTAGGAGAAGGGAACACAAACCTTACTGAGGGATCAGAAGTGAGAGAGTGAGTAATTTCAAGTTCCTGGGTGTCAATATCGCCGAGGACCTAACCTAGACGTGACATATTGATGCAGCTATAAAGAAGGCAAAATAGCGGCTATATTTCATTAGGAGTTTGAGGAGATTTGGTTTGTCAACTAAACCACTCAAAAGGTTCTATAAAGGTACATTGGGGAGCACTTTGACTGGCTGCATCTCCATCTGGTATGGGGGGCCTACTGCACAAGATCAAAATATGTTGGAGGAATGTGTAAAATTAGTCAGCTCTACATATTATCCAAACATCTTCAAGGAGTAGTGCCTTAGGAAGGCAGCATTCATCTTTAAGGATCCCCACCATCCAGGTTATACCCTCTTCACATTGTTACCATCAGGTAGGAGGTACAGAAGCCTGAGGGCACATTCCTGAATGACTAACAGCTTCTTCCCCTCTGCCATCCGATTCCTAAATGGACATTGAATCCATGAACTACTCCTCACTACTTTTATTTTCTGTTTTTTTGCACTATATATTTTAACTTTTAATAGTCATATATATATATAATTAATGTAATTCAGTTTTTTTTCTCTATATTTATGCTGCAGGTAGTCTGGATTTCAAAAAAACATGTGAGAGGCCAAGGATCATAGCTGTGAGTTCTGTGCCAGGTCTGAGGTCAAACTCCAAACCCCCTTTTCCTCAGTCAGTGTTGACACACTGAGGATGATTGGTTCATAGGGGTACATCATGGATCTTGCACCCTTCTCACTACTATTGTCTGTGAAGAGGTACAGAAGCATGAATCCCCACACAGGTTCAGGAACAGTTACTTTCCTACAGCCATCAGGTTCTTGAATTGACCCACACAACCTCAATCCTATGTCATTACTTTAACGAAGGTAACACAGAGGGTCAATCAGGGACGTACAGTTGACGTAGAGTTTACAGATATTCAAAAAGGCATTAATAGCACTACATGATAGGCACGTCATCAAACATAAAATCCTTAGAACTAAAGAGGAAGTAGCAGCAGAAAAAGAAATATGACATAGTTTAAGAACAAATGGTGAAGTTACTCCTCATGTTGACTAAAATGTAGGCCTCTGTGCCACAGGTGATGGGACTAGACTCAGTGCTTCTCTTAAAATATTTGATCTTCACCAGTTTACAGACCCAAGTTTCAGATTATGTACACCTTGAAAAAGAATGAAAAGAGTTCATAGTAAAATTTATTATCAGAGTACATACATGTCTCCACATACAACCTTTTTTTTCCTGCGGACATACTTTGCATATCTGTAGAACAGTAACTGTAAACAGGATCAATGAACAACAAACTGTACAAACTCAAATATCAATGAACAGTAATAAAAAATGAGTATGAAATATCATGAATTGAAAAAGCATGAAGTATCAAGATAAAGAGTCGTTAAGGTGACACCAGCAGAGAGGGAGCACTAGAAACAGAATGAACATAGTTTCCCCCTTTTGTTCCAGAGCTTGATGTTTGAGAGCCGACTTCAAGAGGCACCAATGCCACAGGAGACAAACTGACTATCTTGGAACTCCAATGACCTGTGTTCAATCCAGACCTCTGGGTGTCTTGTGTGTGTGGAGTTTAGATGTTCTCCCTGAGTTCGCAGGTAGACCCAGGGTACCAGAATTTTCTGCTGCACCTCAAAGATGTACTGGTTGGTAGGTTAATTTGTTCCTGTAACTTACCCCTACAATCCAATGGATTGAGGATCTGGGTGAAGTTGATGGGCATCTTAGAGGGAACATGTTACAGCAAAATATACCCAGTGTCACTTTATTAGGTACACCAGCTCTTTAATGCAAATATCTAATCAGCCAATCATGTGGCAGCAACTCAATGCATAAAAGCATGTAGGCATGGTCAAGAGTTTCAGTTGTTGTTCAGACCAAACATCAGAATGGGGAAAAATTTGATTTAAGGAACTTTGACCTGTTAGTGCCAGAAGGGGTGATTTGATCATCTCAGAAACTGCTGATCTCCTGGGATTGTTCATGCACAACACGCTCCAGAGTTTTACAGAGAATTGTGCAAAAAAAAACCCAAAATAAACATCCAGTGAGTGGTCGTTCTGTGGGCAAAACTGCCTTGTTAATGAGAGAGGTCAGAGGAGAATGGCCTGACTGGTTCAAGCTGACAGAAAGGCGACAGTAACTCAAATAACCATGCATTACAACTGTGGTGAGCAGAAGCGCATCTCTGAACACACATCGAACTTTGAAGATTATGGGCCACAGCAGCAAAAGGCCATGAACATATACCCAGTGGCCACTTTATTAGGAACAGGAGGTACTTAACATGGCCATTGAGTGTAAGTGAGAGCTGGCATCGATTCAATGGGCCAAAAGGTCTCTTCCCACATTGTGAGAATATAGAAAAGGACAGAATGAACAGAAATATGGCGAATAACACTGAATATAAGAAAGTGAAGTATTTTATTTCCAAAGGAAAATGCAGAGAGGTAATATAAAGGGCACAATTTGTAAAGGAATACTGTTCAAGAACAGAGAGATAGGGAGTGATTTATTTATGCATCAGTCACTGAAATTTGCAGACCAGGATAAAAAAAAAGGTTTTAAATAAAGCATATGGCTTCCCAGGCTTTATAAATAGAAACACAGAGTACAAAAGCTGGAACGTCATAAAATAGAGTTTCAGTCACAAATAGAGTATTGTGTCTTGTTCTGAGGGCTGCACATTAATAAAAATATCAAAACCTTAGCAAGGGTGCAGAAAGGATTAACTGGGTTGATTCAGTGACAATGAGAGGCTGGGGTCAATCTCCTTAGACAGAAGATCTTCAACAGAGGTATTTAAACTGACAAAAGTGTCGAAGATGGCTAAACAGAGAAAAACATTTGCAATTGATGGAGGCATAAAAACTAAAGGACTTAGAATGAAAGCGAGTATTCAAAGGGATTAGAAGGGAAAGAGAAGTGGGAACAGATGAGTGTGGCTAGCAAGCTGAAAAGGACATAATCCAACATTTGGCCTCTATCCGTATTGTGACCTTTGTGTGATCTGCTACCCCACCCCTCTTCCATGCCATTTCTACTGCCACATACTCCACAGCAGCCCTGGCTAGCCTTTGAGTCCGTCAGCATACATCAGTTGGTGTTTGCCCATCACTACCTCGGCCACAGATCTACACCGATGTACCATCATGCTTGTGACAGAGCAGGTCTACCACAAGTAATTTCTTTCAACTCCCGGCCCCTCCCTCCCCCCCCCCCCCAGTAGCCCCATAATTCTCATTATCTCCGTCTGGCAGTGCTGATGTTATGCCTATTGGGCGCACAGGCTAGGCTGATGTGCAGCAATGCCGAACAGTGATAATGAGAATTATAGGGCTACTGGTGGGGCGGGGAAGAGATTACTTGTGGCAGACTTGCTCAGTCATAATGCTTTAACTCCATTTTTAAATTCACAGCCGTGTTTATAAGTCCACAAACAACCTCATTTCTGTAAGCAGCAAGAATTCTCTGAAGTATCAGTGCTCTTTTTATTCTGTCCCTTGTTCATCCACAACTACATTCTTGATGCCCATCTCCCCAAACCGCCCTCAATCTCCACTGCTCTTTCCTCCTTAAACCCTACCCACAGTTCTACCAACACTTGTCCCAATGCGGCTCGGCAACATTTGTTTTGCTGAAGTAACACGCACAAGATGCCTGAGGTACCTCAGCAGGTCAGGCAGCATCTATGGAGAGGGATAAACAGTCGACGTTTCGGGCCGAGACCCTTCATCAGGACTGGAAAGGAAGGGGGAAGAACACAGAAAAAGAAGGTGGGAGGAGGGGAAGGAGTACAAGCCAGTAGGTGACAGGTGAAGACAGGCGGGTGGGGGAGGGGGGATGAAATGAGAAGCTGGGAGCTGATAGGCGGAAAAGCTAAAGGGATGAAGAAGGAGGAATCTGATAGGAGAGGAGCATGGATCATGGGAGAAAGGGAAGGAGGAGGGGTACCAGGCAGGTGAAGAGAAGTAGTAAGACGGGAGCATCTTCATCTGCAACAAGCAGGATTTCTTGATGGCCAGCCATCGCCACTCACACTCTGACCTGTCTGTTCATGACCTCTTCTACTGCCACAATGAGACCACTCTCAGGTTGGAGGAGCAACACTTCACATTCCATCTGGGTAGCCTCCAATCTGCTGGCATTAACATTGATTTCTCTAACTTCCAGTAACTTCCTGCACCCCTTCTCTCTTGTTCCGTTCCCCATTCGAGCTCCCCATACCCCTTTTCTTCTCCTCGCCTGCCCATCACCGGCCCTTGATGCTCCTCCTTCTTCCCTTTCTCCATGGTCCACTCTCCTCTTTCAGATTCTATCTTCTTCAGCCCTTTACTATTTCCACCTATCACCTCCCAGCTTCTCACTTCATTCTGCTCTTCCCCCTACTTGACTTCACCTATCGTCTTACAGCTTGTTCTCCTTCCCCTCTCCCCGCTTTCTTATTCTGGCTTCTTCCCCCTTCCTTTCCAGTCTTGGTGAAGGGTCTCAGCCAGAAACATCGACTGTCTATTCCTTTCTATAGATGCTGCCTGAGCTGCTGGGATCCTCCAGCATTTTGTATATTGCTATGGATCGCAGCCTCTGAAAGTCCAACCCTACGTCCCTGTCGTGAGAGGTGGAAATGGGTAAGGCTGGCCAACCAGGCTTTGGTGAAGCTGTATAGGCCAATCCCCTGTGCAGTGGATTGCAGAAGCATTGACGAACTCCAACCATACCATCGACTTCAGAGGATGATGGAGACAGGAGGTCACCGATGGCCTATGCTCCACTGGGAGCTGAGGGCCCAACAATCAAAAAACAAACAAGTCTGGATTTCCAGCGTCTGCAGAATCTCTTGTTTTGCTGAAGATGTTCCTGCGAAGTGCCTTGGGATGCTTTGCTACTTTTAAAGTGCTATTTAAATGCAAGTTGTTACTATACTTTGCATGTGTAAGGAATTGCCAACATTGGAGTAAGCAGGATGTGGCTTGATGCAATGTATATTTGTTTTTGCACAAGATATGATTACACAAGGATTTCGGCTTAGAATAAATTAAATCCATATATCCCCAAAAGAAACATGCTCACTAACCAAGAAGACTTCAACCCAAAATATTAACTCTTTTTATCATAGATATTGCCTGACCTGTTGAGCATTTTCAGCATTTTCTATTTTTGTAGTCTCTGATATATTGTGGTCCATTTATATGGAACTAAGCCAATTCATAAAAAAAACCTCATCTTAAAAATAGCATTGAAAACAGATAAGAAAGTAATTTCCTTGCAGACAATACTGATAACAATTTCCCAAAGTAATTTGCGTTCAGCTTGATTGTAAGCACATTGAGTTGGCTCAGTCTTTTCAGCAATTATTTCTGCAGATGTGCAGCACGTATGCTGACTAGACTTCACTTCCACAGTGCGGTGTTTTAGTAAACTATGACAGGACAAACAACTGCAATTACCTATTCTAATCTGACTATCTGGGGGAAATTTGTTATAGTAAATAAGCCAGGCAGTGATTCAAAGGGTAGTATTTCACTTCTTAGGAGATGGATGTAATCAAGCACACCGTTGGGCAGTCACGAATACACAGACACAAGAAATACTGCAGATGCTGGAAACCTAGAGCAATATTATTGTCCTGATGAAAGTTCTCGGCCCTGGAACATCGACTGTTAATTCCCACCCATAGATGCTGCCTGACCTGCTCTGCTCCTCCTGCACATTGTGTGTATTGTTAATGTGGTTGTACTGTGTGTTATTTTGTCTTGCATGGGACTAACATTAATATCATTGCTACCTCAACCTCATTATTCTAAGATGCATCTTTTATTTTATGCTTTTTTTTTCTTGTTCAGTTGCTGACAGGCTTTAAGAGAATGATTGATTGTTCATTATTTATTATCAATGAATTACGAAGAAGTACATAATACACTCCAACAGAGAACCACTTGATTTTTGCTTCAACATGGGCATAGAAACAAAACTAGCAGATAATCAGTTGAATGGATTGTAATCTTGCCTTTTCCACTCTGTGAGATAGGCAGTTGGTATGTTACAACCCTATGCTTTATCATTGTATTAAAAGACGACCCAGCCACACCTTTCTGCCCAATGTTTATAAATAACAGTAGATTTAAAAAAGGCTCACCCAATGCTCTTGACAGTGCAACCTGAAAACAAAATATAGAAAGGGATTGAATATCAGCACTATTTGCACATTTTTTAAACCTTAATATGAAATTAAAGAGAGAATTACTTTACAGAGGAGTTGAGAGCATACAAGGAAAACATCAAGATAAAAAACACGAGCAGCCATCTTGTGGACAGTCTGCACACAGGGTATAAAAATTGTGTAAGAGAATTGTTTGCATTTACAAATTTTGAATCAGATCCTTTTTCATAATCTAGTTTTTGCTTGATCTTTGTCACTGTGACCTATTACAGTGCAGGATGGAATGAAAAACTGAATGCATATAAAGTGTTATTCTACTAGTTTGCATCTCTAGATTATGAAGTTTATGTCAAATATTGCAAGTCACTAGTATATACTCAGATTTTTAAAATCTTATCTTTCAAATGTAGAGAAATTAGATTCAAAATGAAAATAATTGCAGGTATCATCTTTCTATTTGGACCAAATTAAATTCAATTTTTTAATGTGCCAGTTTACTTCTTTGATCATGATTTTATTGGTATTTGGTTTCATCCAGTCTTGCTATAAGCTAAATGAGGAAAGGAAAATCAGTAAAAGCTTTCATACTTGCGTACTCTGGGAATTATTTGCTGTATTGTTTGGATTCTAAAGCTGAACTTAAAAATAAAACAAACGTACTTAATCATAGTTGCTAGCATGTAAAGAATCTATTCATTGAGTCAAATTCAGTCATCCTTGTTTTAATGTCCTCAAACTTTTTTTTTCTAGGCTCTGCTGGGAACATCCACACCCATATAATTATTGTATATGTCTAAGGGTTTGTATAAATCACTTGGTGTAGAATTTCAGGGCTGTATACAGGACAGCGTGGAAGAGCCAAAACTAGTCCAACAAGGCGAATATGGCAGAGCATAAACAAGCTGTCAGAACCAGCCCCATGTATTTTCTGGAACCTGTAGTGTAGCTGTTGAAATTTGAAGTTCATTCAATGTCAACTTGGTGGGTTTTTTTGAGGTTTTATGGTGTTTAGTTTTAAGGATGCTACATGGATTAAATTCTGTACTCCTTTAAATAATTAAAAAACAATTGCACTCATGTTCCCATTGCTAGTGAATATGCTGTGAATATTTATAAAACATTTAAAGATTTAGTGGCAATAAATGGGTACTGCAAGAACTTTTCAGGTAAACCACAAACAAGAAAAAATCTGCAGATGCTTGAAATCCAAGCAACACACATACAATGCTGAAGGAACTCAGCAGGCCAGGCAGCGAGAATGAGAGGTGACCTAATTGAAACCTATTAAATGGTGATAAGCCCTAATAGAGTGGATGTGGAGAGGATGTTTCCTGTGGTGGGAGAGTCTAAGCCCAGAGGACTCAGCTTCAGAATAGAGGGGCGTCCTTTCAAAACAGAGATGAGGAGGAATTTCTTTCGCCAGAGAGTGGAGAGTCGGTGGAATTCTTTACCACGGGCAGCTGTGGAGGCTAATTCTTTATGTATATTTAAGGCAGAGGTTGATAGATTGTTGATTGCTCATGGCATGAAGGGATATGGGGAGAAGGCAGGAGGCTGGGCTGAGAGGAAATTTCGATCAGCCATAATGAAATGGTGGAGCAGACTCCATGGACCAAATGGCCTAATTCTGCTTCTATATCTTATGGTCTTCATTTCCATTGGAAATATTTGAAAGGGTCTTCAATATTCCATGAGTTTAACTATAAACAAAAAATAAACACAGTCCTGAAGGATTTCAGTGGAAAGCTAACATATATAAACTGGAATAACTTAAACAACGAATGTAAAAGCAACGATGAGGGTTCTTCAGTTATTGAGCAACATTTTCCTTCTCTCTGTGAATCTGTGTTAGTTAATCTGCCTCCACAGCAAAACATATTGGAGGTCATTCAGCTCATCAAGCCCATATTAGATTGTTGAAAAGCCCCTTAATTATTCTTCCTTTTCATTATTTTCTTCTAAGGTCCCACACTTTGTTCCCTTTCAAGTAGATATGTATCTCATTTGAAAATTACCATTGAATCTGCGTAGGCAGCATATTCCAAATCATTACAACACATTACTTTAAGCATATTCCTAATCCTTCCTTTGCTCTTTTGAGTTTTCATGTACTTACAACATTAGCACAGAGGATAGACCAATAAATATAATTCAGTAAATTCTAACTGAGAAATTGCAGGCGAGAATCACTGAGAAAATTAGCCCAGAAACCAATTGTAATTATATATTTTTCTTATTGGATAGACTTACTTGAACCAAACTATTACTTGCATTTATCAGTGAAACATACAATAAATCTTATGTGATTGCATAAGAGGTATAAAGTGATTACTGATTAACCGAGAGGACTGTTCTAGTATGGGACTTGTCACTTGCCAGATCTCAGTAGAGACTGGCAATTTTACACTGCTTTTGGCCAAAATACAGCAGTAGTGGCTTTCACATCTCTTGAGAATTGTTAGTGCACTCTTACATTAGCAGCTCATAATGTGACAGGTCAAGAAAAGGCTCATACTGAGCCTGGGAAAAGTAACCAATTCTTCTAAAACTGGGATCGGAACTAAGAAAAACGGCCCCTCCCCCATATTGCCTCCTTTTCTCATCAGCCATCTTAAACCCCTTACTTCTGCCATCTCCTTACATCTTCTGGAAAAAGTGCAAACCTCAGACTTTACCGATAATATTTCCGTCCTGCTACTCTCAGACCTCCCCTTGCTCAGGAAGCCAATCACTTCCTCTCATATCCTCTTTCAGCTTTTACCAACTCTGATATCCATTTACTGCCCCATTGATTATATTACATTACAAATTTGATCACCCAATGTCCCTCCACTGTTCCCTTGCTTACTTTGATAAATGATTCACTCTCTTTGAGTAGATCCATAATATTTGGAATAATTTCAATTGTTTTAGTTCTGATAAGAACTGGACAAACATTTGACTTTGTACAGAATTAAAGTGTAAACATAGATTATCCCATTAGGCATAGTCAAAATTATTCTGTATTAATCACATTATACTTAAGGGAACATTTTGCCTGTGCAATGCAACTGGTCAGAGTTAAACAGTGCAGGTTAACTTTGGATTCATAGACTGAGATTTGACTTACCTTAAAACCCATGGTTAATTGCTATTTTCTTTGCCAGTAGTTAAGTTAGTTCGATGCATGCAAACCTCAAAACCATGCCAATGTTGTGGTCCTCTTAGAGGGCCCAAGGACCCTCACTGACCCAGAGGGCTATGTTGGCTGGAGTCAGGGCTTTATGCTTTAGTTCTTGGTAGGGTCAAAGGGTACAGGCCAGACTAAGACTGGTCCATTGCCAAATAGGTCAAAGGGTAGAGGCCAAAGTAAGACTGGTCTACTGGTCCCCCAGGTTTTGGGGGGGAGGCAGCTCAGGACTAACAACCCTGACTAGTAAAACAAATTTGTTAGAGAAACAGTAATGAATATTCCTTCTACATCTGAGTGTGACAGTAGTCCCGAGTCTCCACCCAGGACTTGTATGACTGAAAACAGAGAAGGAGCTACTGAAGGAAGCTCTGAGATGGAGTATCTTCATTGCTGCCCTAAACGCCAACGGCAAGTAGGTTAGTTTAAAAAAAGAATGGCTTAAACTGTACACGATGTCAAGAGAGTTCCTTTGATCATTCAAATCCTGCCCACCTATAGGGGGAAAGTACCTATTTTCATGAGGTATTTTAATAACTGTAGAATTGAAGTTTCTGAAATTGCAGCTACCTTGCCACTCCATTTACACATAATGGCTTCAACGTTTGTATGTGTTTTTTTTTTGCAGAGACCTGACCAAGTATTACAGAAATGATTATTTTACTTTTCCTTTACAACCTTGGAAAGGAACATCATAAAGCCATACAAATTATATACATCCAAACATTTTTTTTGCCAGCTTAATCAAGGTTACTGGTTTACCAAATCTAAGGTAAACAAATAATACACCTCATTAAATTTGACAGAGATGGGTCAATGTGCCAGGTAACGTACATGTGTTTGAATGAATCAGTAGTTTCACATACCCCACTCATCTGTGGTTTTAATTCTAAAAAATTCAAGTTTAAAGTACTTATGTGGAACTGATTACTGTTGGCAATGATATTAAGCACTGAAAGGACAGCACAAATAATGGCTTTGAATTCCAGACTCAGTAAATTTGTAAGTTGGTTTATTATTGTCACATGTGAAAAGCTGTTTTGCATACCATCTATGCAGATCATTTTGTCACATCAGTACGTTAAGATAGTAAAAGGGAAGAAACAATAACAGAGGACAAAATATAACATCACAGTTACCAAGAAAGTGCAGTTCAGGCAGACAATAAGATGCAAGGGCTATGATGATGCAGATTGTGTCCATTTGATAATCTTGTAATAGCAATATAAGAGATGTCCTTGAATCTGGTGGTATGTACTTTCAGATGTCCTCCTTTAAAGAACAGGGCTCCCCCCCCCCCACCCACTTCCACTATTGATGCTGCCCTCATCCGCATCTCCTCCATTTCTTGTACGTGCGTGCTCACCCTATCTTCCCGCCAACTTAATAGAGACAGAGTTCCTCTTGTTTTTACCTACCACTCCATCAGCCTCTGCATCCAACACATTATTCTCCACAATTTCTGCCATCTCCCCCCCCCACCCCGCTCTGCTTTCCACAGGGATCGATGGTATGAATTTCGATTTCTTCTTCTGGTAAACAAATTCCCCACCGTACTCCCTTTTTCATCTATTCCCCACTCTGGCCTTTTACTTCTTCTCACCTACCTATTACTAAACCATGAGTCCCCTCCTCCTTCCCTTTCTCCTATGGTCCACTCTCCTCTCCTCTCAGATTCCTTCTTTTCCAGCCCTTCACCTTTCCCACCCACCTGGCATCACCTATCACCTTCCAGCTAGCCTCCTTCCCTCTTCCCCTCCTTTTTATTCTGGTATCTTCCCCCTTACTTCTCAGTCCCGAAGAAGGGTCCTGGCCAAAAATGTCAATGATCTATTCATTTCTATAGATGCTACCTGAATTGCCAAGTTCCTCCAGCATTTTGTGTGTGTTGTTTTGTATCTTCCGCTTGATTTGAAGAAGAGAAAATCTCTGAGGTGGAAGGTGCAATATAGTGATACAACTTAAGTTTAGCAAGTGAACTTCAGAGAAACTGAAATAATTTGAGACTGAGTCAACCATAATGATTGTGAATGGAGGAGGGACTCAAGTGTTTGGATGACTTACTTTGACTGTTAACATTTTTCTTGAACAAAATTCCAATACATATTACTTAAAAATGACTTAAAATGTTTGATAAACTTGAAATAAATAGGTTGATAAAAAGGGAGGCTATAAAGGTATGTAAAGTGTCAGATATTTTCAAGAATGAAGATCGTTGTAACTGGTTGAATATATAGTTGATGAGAAGCTGTGAAGTACTCTGAAATATTTTTGTTAACTTTCCCAGACATTCAAGACCCACACTAAAGAACACAAATCTAGCTCACCAGCAGAATGCTGAAGGAATCCTGCTCAGAGATTCAATTGCTTTTCTAGCTGTTAGCCTAAACTTTCTTCCACTCTCAGAAAGTTGTGAAGGATCTCACTGTAACATTTTGATAAAGAACAGAACAGTCACCCAATTCTCTATTTAATATTTATTAATGAACACAATACACAAAAAATATTCAATTATCATAATTCTGTGACATGAGAATTACTGACTATAATTCTTCCAAGACTATAAAGTACTTTGGAGCATCATGAGGTTGTCAAACGTGCCATATGAATGCAAGTTTCTCTTTTCAATATTTCCAATACTTACTATATGGCATTGTGCATATTAATGATGTTTAATGGTGGGTGTCTAACATCATCTTGCATACAATGGATTTTTCTGCCCTAAACTAGAACATGACATCAAATAGTTCCAAGTAAATATACTCAGAGGTCAAGAAGAGTTTAACTGATGTTGGGCAAACAAAGATCATATTCAGGAAGGTGTTATAAATTTTCAGATTTATTATATTTTATATCACACCAGGTTTTTATTACAAATCTGTTGATAATTTAATGAGCAAAGGATTATCTCAACTGATTAATGCAGACTAGATATAAATTTCCTACACACTAGGGCCATTGTAAGTTTGCCAACTTTCAAAATTGCCATTATACTAAATAAATTACCAAAATATAAACTGACTGTAAAAAGTATAGCATAACAATATGACAGCACACTTAAGTGATTTCACAACCTAATTCAATTAAGCCTGCCCTTGAGGCCAAACAACTTCTCATTTTCAAAGCGATGTGTGTTGCTGTAAATGATGCAACAATTTAGAGTATGCGGTCTTAAACTGTGAATTTTTTTTTTAAATTCAAGATGAACATGTGATTTCTTTGTGATGATAAAAATCCCAGGCAAACGATTTCAACCCCTCAGCAATTCTGGCCAACTCTCTAGTACTGGTTCTCCAAAGTAGCAACAATATTTTAATTTTTAATTTGAATTTCTTGAATTTGACAGCTGACATGGATCCAGTGCAGTCATTAGTTGCCACCTTCTGCACTAATTAATAATAATAATATTAATTGCACTAATTACAATGGGTAAATTCACCATGCAGTGAGGCGCCTGGTACATAGGCAGGGCAATACATGGTTTAACCTTCTTTGTACCTTCTGATTTAGTTACGATAAAGTGTTCAATTATTCAATGAATTCAATTAAACCAAAATATTTAAAACTATTTCTAAGTGATTGGAAAAGAAAATCCATAAAATAAGCACAGCTCACATGACTAAAACATTCATAATGATATTGCTACGTTGGTAAAGTGGTTCATTTTATATCAGCTATTTCTTGTTTTCCCAATTGAATTTATCTTTACACACTCCCGGAGAGTTTGTATGATGCAGTATGCAGTATTCCACTTTCATCAATAAATACCCACTGCTGAAAATGTCTAAGCTTTTCAATAATGTGCCATTAGCATAAATAATACGCATGTATTCATAAAATTCCTTGGAAATAAAATGCATTAAATTATTGATGCTGCTAGACTTTGGAAAGATGATGCAAACAATTTTATCAAACATCCAAATAACATGAAAAAAACAAATAGCTCATAACCTTAATAAAAAAATAACTTATTAAAAAATTAAGTTATAATTATCAAATACTTCAGGAAGATTTTCTTCTCCATCCCCTCCACATTTTGTGCAGCTTCTTCATGCTGTAGGTAATTGTTTTTTTCATACCTAAGTGCACAAGAAACACACCATAAAATGATATCCACAACTTGAACAAACCTTCTAACATTGTCAAGAGCACTTCAATTGAATGCATTACAATATACAATTATTTGGGAAGGAGTAAATCTCTTACCAGCAGTAAGTATTCCTTTTGCACTTTGGGTTATACTTGAAGACTTTACGATACCACCTACACCTTGTAATTTGGGGAAAGAAATCAAATATCAAATATGTTATTTCAATTTTTATTTTAATTAATTGTTCCCAACTCTCTTTCTGGATAACGTTATGCTTCACCATTGGGACTGAAGTTTGAAAGCGATTTAGAAAGGATAATGGAAGTCAATTAACTACTCCTGGAATACCTGATTGAAGCCTAGAAATGTAATTCAGTCTTGGTTCAGATGACAACTTTTTGTATCTACTTTTCAGCTATTTATGTGGGCTGAATTTCACCAGAGAATGATATGTATTTTTTTGCCTTAAGGTATGCACAAAGGCATTTTAAACAAAGCGCCAGCTTAGACTTTTGTAATTGTTGTGTTGCTTGATTCCTACTGGAGTAGAGACTCGGGGAGCCCGTTAAGTGAAAGGGGAAGGCTGAATCTTTGACAAAGCATAATGAGGCTAACATACAATAGCTAAATATAGGCTTGTGACCCTTATTTCCCATTTTGGACCCTGATCTGGTATACTTTTCTTTGTTTATTGGAAGGGACAGCCAAAGTGGGATGGACAATAGCAAGGCTTTCATCCAGTAACAAAGGGGGAAATTTTCAGTGCCCTTCAAAAATTAAAATTAGTCACAGTTGATTTCTATCACTGATAAAAACAAATAAACAATAACAAAATTGCTTCAGTATGTCACAGATAAGGAATAAAAGATAGACTGACATTTGTGATATTCTCATTGCTGAAGAGTGCATGGACCACAGGATGTCATGGTCCTTTCTATAATAAAGGTTTGGCTGTTTAGGAGTCATTCACTCTTCGCCCAAAAGGTTGCAAATCATTTAATTTCTCTTCCTGGAGCAATGTGGATGCTTAGCTGACAAGAATTTTTGACACATAGAATGAATAGATATTTAGACACTAATGTGATCAAAAATTTGGAGATGAGGTGGAGATGATGTGCAAGTTCAGTCATGGCTTACTGAAAGGTAAGGCAGTTTTGTAGGACCTACACCTGCTCTCATTTCTTAACTTCTTAATCATTTCATTGTGGACATGTCTAATTTCAAAGGAAATCTAGTTCAAACATGCCAAATGAACAGGATGCATCAGGAACTTTTGAATGTGTCACAACCCGCAGCATCAATTAATCAAAGAGAAACAAATATTATCAAAGTCAGAATTCTGAATTTCAAACCCTTTCATTCTTAATCAGATATTAAGATTGATTTAAGTTATGGTTTTATATACAGCGAATTCCAGTGATTCGGACCATCATTGTTTAATTGGGACAGGCACTTATTTGAGACAACTAAAATTGATTGAGGAAAAAGCTGAGATTCCCTTAGTTTAGTTGGGACAGGAGACTGCTGCCAAACAGTTTTTAACTAGCGTTGTGTGGCCTTTAGACACTACACCGTGCTTAGAGCAAACAGTTTTAAATAGCATAAGTTGTATGCGTTAGTGTTCCAAAAGCAGTGATTTTTGTCACTGATAATTGGTAAGAAATGAGCAGCAAGACAATTCAAAACTGTGTTGCTCAATGTGGTTTCACGCACTCAGGCTTGGAGATGCCAGAGACAGCTGGGATTGAAAATGAAACGATTTCACTCCTTCAATAAGTTAGATACTATGAAGATATCAACAATAATCTTGAATGTTACAATGAAAATGAAGATTTGAAGTATGCAATCATTGAGAACAACGTACAAAGGAAGTCCATTATCTATACTAGGAGTCTGCAGGATTTATAGTCAGAAGAGCACGGCAGAATACACTGTATGAATTCCTCTGTCGATAACTATTAGGGACTAATACACAGCTTTATAGTACACTAGCGGAATTAATAGTATTCGAATTTGTTTTGCATTTCATTTAAATACATAATTTGTTACTCTTCATTATACCTTTTAAATTATTTCCTCGGAACTCCAGCTATTAAGGCAGCTGCTTAATTGAACCAAAATGTACTGGTCCTGATCTTTTCCAATTAACTGGAATCCACTGTACTTACATGATAAATAAATAGCTGGAGTCTGAAATTTAATACAAGAGTGAAATTAGACCCAATATTCATTAGTCCAGTCACCTATGAATAAGAGACAAAAGTTGTCCAAGTTAACATGCCACTAGAAGTCTAAAATACTTCTGGCAACGCATTTCACACAAAATGCTGGAGGAATTCAGCAGGTCATGCAGCATAAATGGAGGGAAATGAACACTCGATATTACAGGCAAAAGTCTCTTAATCAGTATACTTGTGCTCATTAGGTGCTAATCAGTCATCTCTTTCAGCATATATAAATAACATTAAGCCCTTAATTTGCAAAACATAGGAGCTTAAACCTGCATTAACATGTCTTCTCTAATACTGAACAGAAAATGAGTGAAGCATGCCACAACGTGCAAATAGTTTTGCTGTTCACTCTAAAAAGGTTGCTGAAGGCTACCAAAATGAAAAGATAAGTATTTTCTTTCAAAAATTTACCTTAGGTGTGGAGTCATGAAAACCAGCACTTCTGAGGTCCTCTGCCATACACACGCCACCTTGTCATCTCCCATAGTGCCCCCCCAGGATGTTTCTAACATTACCTCTGACCCAAATTAATCCCAGAAAATGTTGTGCAAATCCACAGAAACTTCTGAACTATTGAATCATCAACGTTGCATATAAATGCATGTCATCCTTACAAGCATGTGGCTTACTCTTGCAAAACTAAATTGCAAAGTTAGAAATCTGGATATAATTTTAGAGAGCAACTGGGACAATTTATAGCATATGTTGAATATTCCAGGTTCAGTGATCATATAAAAATGCATTTACAATACTGTGCAAAAGTCTGCAACAATATTGCAATATGGTGCAACATTAAGATATATTGATTTTTAAAGTATAAATGTATTAAATTTGCCCAGGGATCCCAAAGGAAACATTGTAATTCCTTGGGATGACAGACATAGCTCTAGTTTATAAGCAATATCATCGGACTGAACGGACAGTATCTTAGACTATGCATCCGTGTCTCTAGACTGGGACTTGGCTCAAATGACACACAATAAGGTAAACCAATGAGTTCTGGAATTGTGGTTAGAAAGATCCACACGTATAATTACTGATACTTGGTTCTCAGCTGTAACTGGAACAAATTTGGCTTTCCAACTTAGAGAGGTGAGGGAAATAGTTAAAGGAACAGAAAAAATATAAAGAAGAAAATCACCTTCTGGTATACGATAGGGGTAGGTCTATATTGTATAGAGTATGTACTATATGGAGCTGATTCAAAGTGACAGAAGACCTTTGTGAGATTTAAATTTGTCTGGATTTACAGAACTGTGCAAAGGTGTGCAATATCTGGGGTGCCCAAGACTGTAGAAATTATATGTATCACTCTGTGCAGCAGCCACAAAAAAAACCACATTTCATGACATATATGAGTGATGATAAACCTGATTCTGATATGGGTCTCGACTGTGGACTGACAGTGAGAAGGGAGCAGGAAGCACCAGAGACATTATGTAATGATCAACAAACCAATTGTTTGGAATGGAATGACCTTGCCTGGCGTCTCAGGGCTGGGTGTGTCTGCACCTGCGTCACCCCACTGCCCCAGCACTCCTTCTCTGCCACCTGATACTTTTTGACAAGCCTTTGACAAGGTGCCACACATGAGGCCACTTAACAAGATAAGAGCCCATGGAATTAAAGGAAAGTTACATACGTGGATAGAGCGTTGGCTGATTGGCAGGAAACAGAGAGTGGGAATAAAGGGATCCTATTCTGGTTGGCTGCCGGTTACCAGTGGTGTTCCACAGGGATCAGTGTTGGGGCCGCTTCTTTTTACATTGTACATCAATGATTTGGATTATGGAATAGATGGCTTTGTGGCTAAGTTTGCTGATGATACAAAGATAGGTGGAGGGGCCGGTAGTGCTGAGGAAACGGAGAGTCTGCAGAGAGACTTGGATAGATTGGAAGAATGGGCAAAGGAGTGGCAAATGAAATACAATGTTGGAAAGTGTATGGTTATGCACTTTGGCAAAAGAAATAAACGGGCAGACTATTATTTAACTAGGGAGAGAATTCAAAGTTCTGAGATGCAACGGGACTTGGGAGTCCTCGTACAGGATACCCTTAAGGTTAACCTCCAGGTTGAGTCGGCGGTGAAGAAGGCGAATGCAATGTTGGCATTCATTTCTCAAGGGATAGAGTATAGGAGCAGGGATGTGATTTTGAGGCTCTATAAGGTGCTGGTGAGACCTCACTTGGAGTACTGTGGGCAGCTTTGGTCTCCTTATTTAAGAAAGGATGTGCTGACGTTGGAGAGGGTACAAAGAAGATTCACTAGAATGATTCTGGGAATGAGAGGGTTAACATATGAGGTACGTTTGTCTGCTCTTGGACTGTATTCCTTGGAGTTTAGAAGAATGAGGGGAGACCTCATACAAACATTTCGAATGTTAAAAGGCATGGATAGAGTGGATGTGGCAAAGTTGTTTCCCATGATGGGGGAGTCTAGTACGAGAGGGCATGACTTCAGGATTGAAGGGCGCCCATTCAGAACAGAAATGTGAAGAAATTTTTTTAGCCAGAGGGTGGTGAATCTATGGAATTTGTTGCCACGGGCGGCAGTGGAGGCCAAGTCATTGGGTGTATTTAAGGCAGAGATTGATAGGTATCTGAGTAGCCAGGGCATCAAAGGTTATGGTGAGAAGGCGGGGGAGTGGGACTAAATGGGAGAATGGATCAGCTCATGATAAAATGGCGGAGCAGACTCGATGGGCCGAATGGCCGACTTCTGCTCCTTTGTCTTGTCTTATGGTCTAACCCTCCCGCAGCACTCCACCATCACCATTCCCAACATCCTTTGCTCACACCAGATTTACAAGCTCGCTCTGCACTCCACATTGACAAATACAGTACTGTGCAAAAGTCTTAGGCACCCTAGCTATATATATGTGCCAAGACTTTTGCACAGTGCTGTACTTTCTTGATGTCACAGACACAAATGATGTATAAATCAACGGTGCATACACTGAGCAAAATCAATTCATTGAAATGCCTTTTACTTTATAAGTAACGTTTCTGCTCAAGACTTCAATTTACAATGATTTTTTTCCAAAATAGAGAAGAGACAAGTTACAATCCAAAATTACAGTTTAGCGTTACATCTGGGCTACAATTAGGAAGGAAAATTACATTCGACGTGGAATGAATTAGATCAGAACTAACCAGATCAGTTCAGTTTACACCTCGAGCTTCAGATTGGACTGTCAAGAACAATTTATGAAGTGATTTTTAGAACATTGAACAGTACAGCAGAGTATAGGTCCTTTAGCCTGCAACCTTGTTCTGACCTTTTAACCCCCCACATAACTCTCTATTTTTCCTTTATCCATGTGACTAAGAGTCTCATAAACATCCCTAATGTACCTGCTCTACCACCACACATGGCAGTGTCTTCCATGCACTTGTCACTCTGTGTAATACATCAGCCTCAGACACCCCCCTATACTTTCACCAATCACCTTAAAATTATGCCCTCTGGTATTAGCCACCGCTGCCCTGGGAGAAAGGTGCTCAGTGTCCACTACCTATGCCTCTTATCATCTTATAAACCTTTATCCAGTAATCTCTCTTCCTTTTGTTCCAAAGAGAAAAGCACTAGCTTGCTCAACATTAGACATGCTCTCTAATCCAGGCAGCATCCCAGTAAATCTTCTTTCCACCCTCTCTAAAGCTTCCACATCCTTCTTCATCTTGAGACGACTAGAAATGGACATAATATTCCAAGTATGGTCTAACCGGAGTTTCATAGAACTTCAACATAACCTCACAGCTGTTGAAATCAATCCTGAAGGCCAACACACCACATACCTTCTTAATCGCCCTATCAACTTGTGCAGCAACTTTTTTGATGGACTCCATGTACCCTCTCTGTTCCTTCATGCTGTTAAGAATCCCGCCATTAATCTTGTACTCTGCCTTCATGTTTGACCTTCCAAATTGTATCACTTCACACTTCTCCAGATGAACCCCATCTAGCACAGGGGTTCCCATCCTTTCTTATGCCATGGGCCAATACCATTAAGCTAGGGGTCTATGGACCCCAGGCTGGGAACCCCTGACATCTTATTTCTCATCCCAACTTTTTATTCAATCAATGTCCCATTGTAACCTATGACAAACCTCTACACCATCCACACCACCACCCTTTCACTTCTTCATCTAAGTTACGTATGAAAATCAAAGAGAAGGATTCCCAGAACAGATCCCCATCTCCTGAATTTCTGAATGAGCCTACCACGGGGAACCTTACTGAATGCTTTACTAAAATCCATATAGACAATAACCTTCATCGATTTGTTTTGTCACTTCCTCAAAGTCAATTAGGCTCATGGGGCATATCCTGCCCCTCACAAAGCCATGTTGACTATCCCTAATCAGACTATGCTTCTTCAAATGCTCATAAATCCTGTCTTTAAGAATCCTCCCCAATAGTTTGCCCACCACTGATGTAAAACTCACTGGATTCCCAGGATTATGATTTTTGAACAAAGGAATAACATTTGCCACCGTCCAATTTTTGGGTACTACTTCTGTGGTCAGTGAGGATGTGAAGATCATTGCTGAAGGTGCAGCAATCTCTCCCCTTACTTCCTATAATAATTTTGGGTATATTATTCATAATCTATGCTAACCTCACATTCATCAAGATCCTTCTGGCTGGTGAATACTGAAGCAAAGTATTCATTAAGGACCTCCCCTATCTCCTCCGATTCGAGGAACATTTCCTCCTTCATCCCTGATCAGTCCTACCCTCACCTCAGTCATCCTCTGTTCTTCACGTATGTGTAGAATGCCTTGGGGCTTTCCTTATTCCTACTCACAAAGGCCTCATGTTCCCTTCTGCCACTCCCAAGTCCCTTCTTACACTCCTTCCAGGCCATCTTATAACTCTCAAGTGCCCTGCCTGATCCTTCCTTCCTAAACCTTAAGTATGCTTCCATCTTCCTCTAACTAAGTGCTCCACTTCTCTTGTCAACCCGTTCCTTCACCCTCCCATCCTTTCCCTGCATCAAGGGGATAAAACCATCGACATCTTCATGCAAGCGCTCCCTAAACAATGTCCATTGTTCCATTGTACATTTCCACAAGTACCTCTGTTCCCAATTTACACTCCCAAGTTCTTCCCTTCAAGCATCATAATTTGCCGTTCCCAGATAAATACGTTCTCATACTGTTTGCTCCTATCCCTGTCCAAGGCTATACTGAAGGTCAGGGAGGTATGGTCACTGCCTCTGAAAGCTCACGCACTGAGAAAGCTGTTACCTGAACAGTTGATTTCCTAGTGTAGATCCAGTGTGGCACCCCTTGAATCAGCCTGTCCACATATTGTATGAGAAATCCTTCCCGGGCACACCTAACAAATTCTGTCCCATCTAAACTTTTGGCACGGAGGAAGTACCAATCAATATCAGGGAAGCTGAAGTTACCCATAACAACAAACCTATTACTTTTACATCTTCCCAAATTCTGGCTACTGCTCTGTTCCTAAATGACTCCGCTGCTATTGGGGGTTCTAGAGAATAATTTGAAGAGTGATAGCAGTCTTCCTGTTTCTGACTTCCACCCACCAAACATTGATTGGAACTTGTGGAACCTCATCCACAGCACAACTTTGCACCATGTATTTGGAGCAAACCTTTGGGAAGACTTAATTCTGGGTATAGTCTACATAATGAATTATCAGACATTCTGCAGGATTCGTTCAAAGAATGCTTGTAGGTGAAGTTATAACTGTAATTATTATTTTTAAAATTTGTGTGAATGACAAGCTGGAATTTATTCTCAGTGACAAGAATAAGATTTTGAATACAGGGGATTAGTTCACACACAGGCATTATATGTAACATTGAAGATGAAAGCACAATAGGATAATGTAACAGCGGCAAATGGAAATTAGACTTTTCCTACTATCCTGGGAAATCTGGGGCAGGAAACTGGGGAACCTGTTGCCATCTATTTCTGAATTCTCACAATTTTTAGTGGTTGATAGCTCCATCAAAGAGAAATATCGTCTCATTAGCAGCTCTGAATATGATTGCTGGGCTAGCCATCACATGCCATGTTCTCCAAAATAAATTCTACCATGGCCTGTCACAAAACTGGCTAGGAAATGTCATATATTTAAAAATAGGGCCTAATGTAGGCAAATAAAAATATAACTAATCAGGTGACTTGAAGACCAGGAGGCTTGCTAAGGTTGGAAGTGCATTTACAGTAAGCAATCCAGAAAAAAGGATGGAAGATCTTGGAATTGCGTATGGCCAAAATTAGAAACTTAAGAACGGACAAGAATTGCATATATAAGTACCATTCAAAACCAGAGCCTTAATGTCCTACTTAGAAAGAATTCAAACTCAGAATATATTGCTCAAAAGATTTAAGTGTAATCTATTAAATTTTGCTGCAAGTGTGCAATCTAACTCACACACATCTTGAATAAAACATTCAAAGATCAAATCTGCAACACTTACTTTGCTGTATGACTAATCCACAGTCCGGGTCCTGGGCTACCTGAAGCAAGATCTCCTCTACATCTCTATTTTTTCCTGGTTGATCTACCAAACGAGTGATTTCTTGCTGAAGAGTTCTGGGCAACGCCATTAATAGATTGAATTGACCTTCTGGACTTTTATCAAGCTTAAAAATGAAAACCATCAAATAGCAGTGGTCAAACCTAGGACTTATATCAACCAATGTATGTAATATTGCATAGAATCTACTTGCAACTCTGGCATCATACCTCTAATTTACCCAAATGTTGCTTGTAAACCACTTGAGGGCACTCCTGTAAAATGTTATTGTAGAGTCTTTGGAAATTTTCCATATTTGCACTGACTATATTCATTATTTTTGATCGGTCTTCTCCAATAATCATTCTAAAATCACCTGATTAAAAAGAAATTAACAGCACAATGACCAAGGGTTCACGTCAATTCAATTTGTACATTTTCCCTACTGAAGCATTTGCATTTTGTGAGCACAATCTTAAAGCATTTTATTAAAATAAAATTCCCATGTAATTCATAATGATTGCAAATGGGAGGACGACATTAGATGTGATTGAAAGTTTCATTGAAAAAGAGTGAGTGCAGCAAAGAAGGAAATGCAAAAAACAAGCTCATTTATCAAAGGGGAGGGTGATTGAAAAACAATGTCAAAGGACTAAATTGTCTTGGAAAGTACACATAGCTGTCCTTCAATAAGCGAAAAGCTAAAGCAAAATGCACATACATTGTAAATCTGCAATAAATAGGAATAATTGATGCAAAAATCCAGCAGGTCAGGCAGCATATGTAGAGAGAGAGAAAGTTAACATTTCAGTTCTAATGAGAAGTCATCATTCTGAAACGTTAATTTGGTTTCTCTCCTGAAGTCGCTTTATGTACAAGTATTACAGACATTTTCTGTTTATTTGAATGCACTGTTAAGATTCAGTTTCTACTGAGCTAATTGACATCATCACATACCATAGTAGGAAAGTCCAGCGATACGAGCGTAGAGTTCCTCCTCAGTGAATGATTCTGGCAGCATGAGAAAGGCTGCTGTTACTGCACTTTTCAGATTTCTAGCTAATGCAGCTTGCAATTTGCCATTCTCATCTTGGATTAAAATTTTCACCTGCAATTGAACAGAAATTTCAGTAATGCTATACTGGCTTTCAGAATAGCCCAAGAATATGGAGCATTAGAACATGGACCTACTGTTGATGGATCAAGGCAGCTGCGTATTCAGTTGACTACAGGAAATAGGAGTCCTGAACACAACTGGACCAATTGGCAGCACAGTAGCGTAGTGGTTAGCACAACACTTTCCGGTACCGGCAACCCGGTTCAATTCCCGCCGCTGCTTGTAAGGAGATTGTATATTCTCCCCGTGACCGTGTGGGTTTCCTCTCACAGTCCAAAGACGTACCAGTTTGTAGGGCAATTGGTCATTGTAAATTGTCCCGTGATTAGGTTAGCATTCAAAAAAAATTGGGGGATTGAAGGGCAGCGCGGCTCGAAGGGCTGGAAGGGCCTACTTTGCGCTGTATCTTGATAAATAAATGGATCGATAAATAAACAGTTCCTGTGTATAAACATTACTATAGAAAGGCACATATAAGAAATAAAATAGTTTAAGATTTTTGGACAAGAGTTTAGATAGTTTAATTTTAAGAGATACTTTCACTATAATTACATGCATTTCATTGACCTTTTTCCCCCATGGGTCATTAGAAAAAAAATTAACCTTAAAGGCAGCTATGTATATTCAAATTGGAAGCTGAAATTTGAATCACAGATCAATTCAACTGGTTCCAACACTCAAATTGTTATACATAGAAACATAGAAAACCGGCAATACAGGCCCTTCGGCCCACAAAGTTGTGAACATGTCCCTACACTAGAAATTACTAGGGTTACCCATAGCCCTCTTTTTCTGAGCTCCACGTACCTATCCAAAAGTCTCTTAAAAGACCTTATCGTATCTGCCTCCACCACCGTTGCCGGCAGCCCATTCCACGCACTCACCACTCTCTGTGTAAAAAACTTAACCCTGACATCTCTTCTGTACCTACTCGCCAGCACCTTAAACCTGTGCCCTCTTGTGGTAGCCATTTCAGCCCTGGGAAAAAGCCTCTGACTATCCACACGATCAATGCCTCTCACCTTCTTATACTTAAAATAACATTTTTTCTTTTTGTTTAATAAGAGAATTGTCACTGATATTTTGGAGAAATATTTGCAGCAAATGTTTTATGAATGATTTATTTAAACTTTTGTGATTATCATGCTACAATTTTACAAAATACTGGTTTAGCTGCACTTGAAGAATTGTAGACAGTTTTGGTCAGCGAACCAAGGAAAAATGTGATAAAGCGAGAGAGGATGCAGATTCACAAGAACGTTGTCTGGATTGGAGGGCTTGACATAAGGAAACACTGGATAGGCTGGGTCTGTTCTCCTTGAAGCAAAGGGGGCTGAGAAGTGATGTGACAGTGGGATATAAACGGCATAGATAGATAGGATACAAAGGCAGAGACCGCTTCCCATGGTAGGGGTGTCTAAAACTAGAGGGCACAGGCTTAAACTAAGAGGTTTAAAGGAGATTTGAGGGATAAAGTTTTCCACACAAAGAGCACCTAGCGTCTTGAATGAGCTGCCAGAGGGGGTGTTGGAGGCAGGAACCACTAGCAAGAGAGATCTGGACAGGTACTTCAATAAGCAAGGCAGAAAAGGGATATGTATGGAATTAATGCAAGCAAGAGGGATTAGTACAGGTAGGCGTGACAGCAGGCATAGATATGCTGGGCCAAAGGCCTGTTTCAACTTATACAACCCTATAGCTCTGTCAAAACATACCATAGGTTTTTATAACAAACACAACAGAACATGACCAAAAGTACTCATTTTATTGAAACAACCATAGTTCTGTGCATACTTTATTCCTGTTACGGTTCACAACATCATTAATGTAGGACACAATTATTTCTCTAACATCACTGTGAAAGCACAGTTGAAGGTCTGACTACTATTTTCTTGAAGCAAATTGGAAATGACAATAAATGCAACCTTTCCTGTGTCCCCTTGATACAAAAAAGCTGTTAGCAATAGCAACACATCAGATCTAATGTAAAATGTGATGAAATATTATCTATCAAATGAATACATCTGTTCACAGCAGTACTCCATAGCTACCTAGGAACTTCAAATAAAGTAGGTTAATACCCATCAGAATTGCAGAATGTCAGTAAGTAAATATGGAAATTTAGCATAATACAATATTATCAAGGAATGTGTCATTTCCTTCATCCAGATACATTTATCTAATCAGGTTAGCTTGAAGGGAGCATCTCAAGTTGCAAAATCTTATTTTCTCCCCAACTCATTTTATGGAAGCTAACAACATAAAACAATCTCTATTAAACTCCAATTGCTTGGCTAAATTTAACACAATTACATTTTATTTGAGTTGCTCAGCTAAATTTGTCCCATAAAGATAGCTTTTCTAATAAATCCAACATAAAAGCACAGGCAAAATTTAAAAGAACTATACAAAAAAGCTGGGGTGGGGGGAAGCTACTAAAAATTTTTGAATGAGACACCATAAATGAACATAGATTAAAAATAAACAATGAGAATAAAGAAAATGGTCATGGACTAAGTCTGTGGACAGAGACAAGGAAGTGAAGTCACACCACAAACTTAGAAGGCGCAAAAATTATGCTGATAAAGAACATGAAAACAGTGAAGTTATATGGAGCAAATGAAAAGAATATTTGGATGGGTATTATGATTCATGAAGGATGGTCAGGCTGAATTACACACATGACAAAACTGCCAGAGGAATTAGTAATTATCAAGACATAACATTAGAAAATGAAATACAAATGATCAGGGAGTGATTATTCACAGTGGTAGATGGGAACCAAAGACCCAGAAGGATCAGTGCTGAAATCATTACTGCCTACAGTTTACAAGGACCTCATCAGATATACAAAGTCACATAAAACTTAAAAGGTATTCTTCTCATTTCAGAGTGACCCAGTTAATACCTTTACATTTTGAAAAACTTTGAGTGTGCTTCCATTCAAACTGGGAACCTAGTTAGAAACCTTTTTACCCAATAGGAGTAAAAATGTGGTCTATGTTACTACACTTGTTTGAATCAAATTGTACGGGTATACTTAAGAAGCTTAGCTGCCTGCTCTACCCACTTTACACTTATGACTGTGACGCTAAGTACAGCTCCAATGCCATATTTGAATTTGCTGACGACACCACTGTTGTGGGCTGAATAACAGGTAGTGACGAATCACCATATAGGAAAGAGATCTGGCTGAATGGTGCCACAACGACAACTCAATGTCAGCAAATTCAAAGAGCTGATTATTGACTGTATGAGGAGGAAACCAGAGGTCCATGAGCCAGTCCTCATCAGCAGATCAGAGGTGGAGAGAGTCAGCAACATTAAATTCCTTGGCATTATCATTTCAGATCTGTCCTGGGTCCAACATGTAACTGCCATTGCAAAGAAG
Source organism: Mobula hypostoma (assembly GCF_963921235.1). Classification (NCBI taxonomy): domain Eukaryota; kingdom Metazoa; phylum Chordata; class Chondrichthyes; order Myliobatiformes; family Myliobatidae; genus Mobula; species Mobula hypostoma. Next base: position 60,698,533 of record NC_086111.1, on the reverse strand, counting down.
GCACAGCAGCATCTCTACTTTCTTAGAAATTTGCGTAGATTTGACATGTCATCTGAAACTTTAACAATATTCTATAAATCTGTGTGAAAAGTACATTGACTGGTTGCAACATAGTCTAGTATGGGAACACCAATGCCCTTGAATGAAAAAAAACTACAAAAAGTAGTGGATACAGCCCAGTCCATCACAGGTACAGCCCTCTCCACAACTGAGCATGTTTACAAGGAGCGTTGTCACAGGAAAGCAGCATCCACTATCAAGAAACCCCACCACCAAGCCATGCTCTCTTCTCACTGCTGCCATCAGAAAGAAGAAGCCTCAAGTCCCACACTATCAGGTTCAGGAACAGTATTACCCTTCAACCATCAGGCTCTTCAAATAGAGAATAGTCATAGCCATACTTTACTTCACCAACATTGAACTGATTCCAGAATCTATGATCTAACTTTTAAGGACTCTAAAATTCATGTTCTTGATACTTATTGCTTATTTATTCATTAGGTTTTTTTCCTTTGTATTTGTACAGTGTGTTGTTTTTTCACATAGATTGTCTCTCTCTGTCGTGTGCCGTTTTTCATTGAATCTATTGTGTTTCTTCCATTTACTATGAATGCCCGCAGGAAAATGAATCTCAGGGTTGTATATGGTGAAAAACATGCACTCTGATAATAAATTTATTTTGAACTTTGAAGCCAGACTCCTCAAATTAATTTAATTCAATAATAATTCAATGATTACTTTGAACTTTATTTGTTGTTTCTTACATTAAAGAACAGCCGTGTGCCATAGTTCAGAATATTTATCAAGTAAAGTCGAGATCATTATCATGAGCACAATTAATTCCATCTTTAATTCTCCCCAGTTTCTAGTACTCAATTACAAAGTATGCCACCTGCTGCATTCACCAGCAACTTTTATGTGTGTTGCTTGAAATTCCAGCATCTGCAGATTTCCTCGTGTTTACAAAGTATGGGTCATTTGCAGTGGCCAATTAACCTACCAGCTTGCATATCTTCTGAATGTGTGAAGAAAGCAGAGCAATAGAGAAACCCATGCAGTCAGAGAGAACATGCACACCCCACATAGGCAGCACCCAAAGTCAGGACTGAACCCAGGTCACTGAGAGCAGCTCTATCTGAACCACAGTGCCATATGTTATAATCTTGAACAGTGGCCAATCAGAGTTTGAAGGTGAAAGTAAAGGCGTCTTCACCCAGATCAAGGAGGGAGAAATCAATGCTTCATAGCTGTTTTTTTCATTGCTTGAATAGCTGACAATCAGAGTTCTGGATTCATTAGCAAGGTCAAATAAAAATAAGGAAGGTGCAAGAAGAGCAGCCATTGTTGGAATGGGGTAGTGTTAGAGTGGGGAGACTTTTGGCTTTAGCTCAACAGGCTTGGGTGACATAAGCATCTGGTAAGCCTTTTCTTACTCATTCTTCATCTGTAAGTGAATTCTCAGGGTAGTAAGAATGACTCTAGAGGCTATGTTTTGTTCTTTGTGTGAGATGTGGGAATCCTGAGGGACCTCCAGACTCCTGGATAACCACGTCTGCACCAAGTACACTGAGCTGCAGCTCCTTGGAGAACGCGCTAAGGAACTGGAGTTGCAACTCCATGACCTTCGGCTCATGAGGGAATCTGAGGAGATGATATATAGGAGTTACAGGGAGGTACTCACTCCGAGGTTGCAGGAGGCAGATGAATGGGTGACTGTCAGGCACAGAAAGGGAAATAGGCAGCTGATACAGAGTGCCTCTGAGGCCATTCCCCACAATAACAATTATATCATTTTGGACATTGTTGGGAGTGGGGAAGCTAATGAGGTGGGAACAAATGGCTTCCCAAAATCAGCACAAGCACCCATTGCAACTTCAATGTTGTTCCGACACAGTCAGCATTCTAACTAGATTCTCTACTCAAACTTGCTACAGCCACGAACTTACAGGTTTGTGTAGTCTTCCAGCAATGTATAAATTTTTCCAATGTAGAAGATCTTCAATCAGAGTTCCTGTACTGATAACACCATATTTGATTATCTGGAAGGAAAACAATACTAGTCGGTTATTACATACTGGTCTTGTTATTTATAGTTCCCTCTGTTACCATAACTTCTCACACATCTTCAGTTACTGCACTTATTAAAAATTCAGCTAAATAGATTATGTACAGCTCAATACTAATACTTTAGATATTCAGGTATTAGGAATTTGTTGTTAAATTTTTAAATAATCTTTTAAATGGCTGTTACATTACAGCTCCTTTTTACTGTAGTTTATTTAAGATATATATTGCTGTGACAATCTGCACAGCAATAACAAATTCCAATTGACCATCTGAAGTAAACATATGTTTGACAGCAGAGCACTTGGTTCTTTTCTGTGATCAATCATCTCTTGTATACCTTACATAGAATAATTTGATTTAGAATCATTCCATACAAATGTTCTATAATTTTAGAAGTGAAATTAGTTTTCCATCTTGAAATGGATATTCTAAAATAAATTTATAAACTAATTATAATAGCAGCATTAAAACACAGCATGCTTGCAAAAGAGCAAACCTCCACTTACATTGTGTCTTTTACAAATTTAGAATGTCTCAAAACACTTTACAGTGAATGAAGCAATTTTGAATTATCACAGTAAAGATACAGGAAATACAACAGCCAATTTGCACAAATACAATTAGTTAAGTGGTAATGAAATAACAATCTGTTCTAGTAACAAAGAATGAAGAATGAATGTTGGCCAGGATACAGAATCTTAAAAAATTTATCACACAGAAGACATCTTCACTGCCTATCAAAATCACTTGGTCTAGCACAGGAAGTCATGGATCTTCAAGCACTTTTTAAACGTGCAGAGGATGTTTAACTCTACCACCTTTTCAGGCTGCAGATTCAAGACCACCTATCACCAGTATTCTTAAAGTTTCAGCATAACTTTCCTGTTCTTTTTCAAAACAGTGTCATGAAATCCTTATGATCATCTGAGAAATGGCCCATTCAAAAGAGGTACCTCCAATAGTGAAGCATGCCTTTAACTATTGCACTGAAATGTGAATGTTGATTTTTGAGCTACAAGTCTCTAACAGCTGATATGATTACAAAAATAATGGTCATTTTCCTGTTTTACCTTATTAATGCTGTGCTACCTGGTTCAATGTGGATTTGTCAGTAATTAATATCCTCTATCACACTTTAAGTAATTTATTAAAAGGATCTCATTTGGAACTACAGTAAGTCCCTCTGAAATAGAAATGGAAGTAGGCTAAATGAAAGTCAATGTTTCCTTCTGTTAGTGGTTAATGAAACAGTACAACAGTACAATTTAAACATGAAATGCACATTTGTAATCATCCACACTTTACACCAATACCAGATACAACACATTTCATGTTAACCTCACTTACCCTGTCATCACATGGTACTAATGTATTGTAGTATATTCCAGCTCCATAATTATTCTGTATTTTACTAATATATCTTGGTCCAAAAAACCTCAAGAAAGAATAATGCCGTGGATTTTTCATAATATTCATTGTATGCCAAGTGACCGGATCATCAACAGCAAAAACAAAGTCCAGCACATTATTCTAAAAGAGAGAAATGCAACAACATTTTTAGAAAATAAATGTATCTATTATGTACAATTTGTATTATTTTATTCATAATTAAGGAACAGTGAAGAAATCAGCTGTCACTGGTCTATAAAACAGCAACGGAAATTCCGGAAATAAGAATATCCAAGTGAAAATTCACAATTAATGTGTGTATACTGCCCCAGGACCCACATACTTGTTCAGTCTTACTCCTTTGTAAAAAAAAACTCATTATCTGTGAGCTGAATGGTTATAAATCTTCACTAAGTACTATTAAACCACAGAGACATACAAATCATTGGAAAAGATACCCACTTTATATAACGATGAGAGACATTACAAATGAATCAAAGGTCATGAACATGTTCGATGAAAATATCTGTGGGCAAGAGGTCACTGCACTCACCATAAATTTTAATAATCTTTTTCCACATCTGAACATATCCTGTTTTACACTTGCAATCCACTGGACAGTGAAGGAAGCACATCAGAAAGCGAAAGAAATTTGTCATGTCACTAATGACACTTGCCAATTTTTTATAGATGTACCATAGAAAGTATGCTGTCCAAATATATTATAGCTTAGTATCATAACTGGTCTGCTCAAGATGGCAAAAAATTGCAGACTTGAGAATACAGCCCAGTCCAACACACAGACTTGTGAATACAGCCCAGTCTATCACACAGACTTGCGAATGCTGCCCTGTCCATCACACCAAATAGTTTCCATTCCAGTGACTACATCTGCACTTCCTGCAGCCTCAGGAAAGCAGCCAAAGTAATCAAGGACCCCTCCCACCATGGCCATTCTCACGTCTCCCCTCTCCTATAGAGCAGAAGCACGTATCACAAGTCTTAAGGACAGCATCTATGCAACTGTGATTGGATGTGAATATTAAGACCTCTTTCATGTTGAAAGGTGAACTCCTGATCTTTCAGTTTGCCTTGTTCTGGCCTTTTGACTTTATTTGTCTACCTGCACTGCACTCTCTTCATAACTTCAATACTATGCATTGTTTTTACTTTTTACTACTTCAATGTATTTGTGTACAGCATGATCTGGCTGGCACACAAAGATACATCTTTTCACAATATCTTTGTACACGCGACAATAATAAACCAATACTAATCTTACTTACATTAAACCCTTCCAAATTGGTTACTTTCTGTTAATATACTGTAGATATTGCCTAATAACATTAATCACAGTAATAACATACTCAAGGTATTCATTGTACATAACCATGAAAACACTGCTAACTTCTCAGTGACAAGGGGGAATTCCCCAGATTAGTTATTCTAGTTGTGCTGCTTCATCAGGACACAAGGGAAACAAATATATTTGTTTACATAAAATAGCCTCTAACCTGCTCGTGGACTGTCAGGTATTATGCATTAACCTCCCATAAGTCATAAGCCTCACGCGTGACGGGGTGGAGATACATCACTACCAAAGGAGGTGTAAGGCGCTCCTTCCCTCTGCTAGCCTGCAGGTCACCCTTGGGAAAGGTGTAGCATCTGTTTCGCCCCCCTGATCAGGGTCATGTGAATTCAGGGAGCAGGTGGGGGATGGTCGTATGAGGAACTAGTGTACATCACGAGTCCTGGTTATGCGACCACTGACACCTGGCAGATATTTTCTGAAGAATATTGATAATGGCTGGGGTCACCCGTCTTATGAAGACACTGTCCAGAAGAAGGCAACAGCAAGCCACTTTGTAGAAACATTTGCCAAGAACAATAGTGGTCATGGATAGATCATGATCGCCCACATCATACAACATGGCAGAAGATGATGATGAAAAGTCTGAATTCCCTGCACTTCAACTGGAAAAAAAACTGATTTACTTTGTGAAAGCAAAAAGGTGACCCAAAATACCCTACAGATGAGGGTACAGTTACCACAGCAACCATGCAAAGAAAGTACCTGATTTTCTACAAGAATATTTCACCAACACACTTCAGGGCATATTTTATATATATGTTTTATATATAGGCATCCGTTAGTCTCGTGAGACCATGGATTTGTGCCTTGGAAAGTTTCCAGGGCGCAGGCCTGGGCAAGGTTGTATGGAAGACCGGCAGTTGCCCATGCTGCAAGTCTCCCCTCTCCACGCCACCGACGTTGTCCAAGGGAAGGGCATTAGGACCCATACAGCTTGGTACTGGTGTCGTCGCAGATAAGCGTGTGGTTAAGTGCCTTGCTCAAGGACACAACATGCTGCCTCAGCTGAGGCTCGAACTAGCAACCTTCAGATCACTAGACCGACGCCCTAACCACTTGGCCACGTGCCAACTATATATGTGTTAAGTACAGTGAATATATGTATATCTTAAAGTATGCATCATAGTGCTACCACTTTAGTTTTACTCCATCAAACTTTGCAGATCAACTGCTCAATCAATTATAGGTTACAGCACAACAGCTAAAAACAAGGGAACTTTAGTAACGATTAAATAAGCCATTACAATGCTCAGTAGTCGCAACTTATAAAGCTGTCTTGCATTAATGCTTGTTATTGACCTTGTTATAGTCAGTCAATGATGCAGAATTCTTAGGCTTGTTAAGATCTTATCAAGCAACTGTAAGTTCACAACAATGTACTAAAACACAGTTTATCACAGTATCATATCTGTATATATATATTACATAACAAATTTTGATGTTTTAGAATTTTTAAAAAGAGAATGGAGAACAACGGTGTTCAGTGGAAATTCCTGACAGGTCAATGACATGGCCATACCATTGGTTTAACCATGGTGGCATGGTAGAGTAGTAGTTAGCACAACACTTTGCAGTACCAGCAACCCAAGTTCAATTCCCACCGCTGTCTGGAAAGAGCTTGTACATTCTCCCAATGACCGCATTAGTTTCCTCTGGGTGATCCAGTTTCCTCCTACAGCCCAAAGATGTACCGGTTAGTAGATGAATTGGTCATTGTAAATTGTCCCATGATTAGGCTGGGGTTAAATCAAGGGATTGCTGGGCAGCATGGTTTGAAGGGCCAGAAGGGCCTACTCCACATTGTATATCAATAAAAAAATTGATGGGAAGTATCTTACATCAGTTCCATTAGTGTGTTCACTTAATATTGACCCTAATCAGCAACCAAGTAAATCAAACTCACCGTGACCAGTGATCGAAACTGGAAATGATGGTGAATTTAGAAATGTTAGTATAGAGCTGATGGAACATTAGTTTAGTATTAACCTAACTAAATACAACATAAAATCAACAACTCAGTAAAAAAAAATGACCAAGATTCATGGAAGGTAAATTTGTAAAAAGGAAATTGTTTGTCTTTTGTTAAGCCAAAATGGTGAACACCTCTGTTGGCTCTTCAACAGGAAGTCCTTGAAATTTGTTCTCCTGAATATCTTAACCTGCTGGATATAGCCACTACCCAATTGCTTGCTAAAAAGAAAATTAGTCATAGAATCATAGAAAAGTACAGCACAGAAACAGGCCCTTTGCCCCATCTATTCCATGCTAAACCATTTAAACTGCCTACTCCCATCAAACTGCACCAGGACCATAGCCCTACCATCCATGTACCTATCTGGACTTCCCTTAAACATTGATATTGAGCTTGCATGCACCACTTGTGCTGGCACCTTGTTCCACACTTGCAGGACCCTGAGAGAAGTTGTTTCTCCTCATGCTCCCCTTAACCTTTCAGCCTTTCACCCTTAACCCACAGCATCTAGCTGTAGTCCCACCCAGCCTCAGTGGAAAAAGCCTGCTTGCACAGAAGCTATTTATAATTTGGGTGGAGAAATGGCAAATGGAGTTTAATCCATACGATGTGTCTTGCGAGAACAAAAACAAGGGAAAGTATACAGTTAGTGGCAGTACCCACTGATGTACCGGGATCTTGAGATGCAAATCCATAACTCCCCAAAAGTGGCAACACTGGTATGGTGGTAAAGAAGGCATATGATATGCTTGCCTTAAATGAGGTGGGACATCAAGTATTAAAGTCAGGAAGTCAAGTTGCAGCTATATGAACTTTAGTTAGGCCAAACTTGGAGAAATGTGTACAGTTTTGATTACATTAGTGGAAGGGTATGGAGGCTCTGGAGAGGGTGCATAAGAATTTGATCAGGATGCTGCCTAGTTTGTGGAGAGACTGGACAAACTAGGATTGTTTCTGCTAGAGCATTAGTCTGAGACATAAATTGGGTAGACAGTCTTTTTTTTTCTGTGGTGGAAATGGCAAATACTGGAGGCGAGAGGGGGAAGTTTAAAGGATATGTGTGAGGATAAGAGAAAGGGAGGTTCCTGGAATGCACTGACAATAGAAGCAGATCTTGCACAGGCAGGTAATACAGATATGTAGACCATGTTCAGGTAGATGGTATTAACTTAAACTGCCATTATCATGTGCCAAGGAGTTTATATTCCTGTGTTGTACTGTTCTAACTAATGAGGCAAAACATTTTGATATAGCAAGAAATCCTACCAGAAACTCTTTGGGAGTTGCTCTACTCCCAGAAATTGATTTTTAAAAACTGCCAAATAATAAATGATAATTAAGTAAAGGATTAGCTGATAAGATTAAGGGACGTTGCTATCGAAAATATACTGCCAGTGTACAAGAGACACTTCTCTCTCACTCCACACAAGGTCTTACTTATGCTTGGTTTCTCATTGATCTATCATTGTAAACTTGTTGACTCCATTTTAGTAGAAGGGCCTCATTCTTATCAGATCTACATTTCCTCTGCACAGTGTCAGAAAGAGGGTGTCTCCTCCCCCCTTATCAATTTATTTATGTGACATGGCCATGATTGCCAGACATCACTCACTGCCTTTAAAGTTTTGATGAGTTATGATCAGGAACCACTGCAGATTCTACACTGATGCTTTCACAATATTTTTGGTCAGCAAGTTTTAGGTATTAGACCTAGCAACAATGAAGAGTGATGCATTTGAAGTTAGGGCAGTGTTATGGCTTGAAGTGATACAGCAAGTAATCGTGCCCTGTCATCCCTTTCTTTTTAAATGACAAAGGTTATCAATTCAGTAGGTGACGGAGAAATTGCCTTTGCGAGTTTCCAGTTCATTTTGTAGATGGCTCACGTTACAGCCACAGTGCACCAGTGATGGAGAAGACAAGCATTTAGGGTAGAGGGTGAAGAGTTAACCATACTGACTCCAAGCCTGGCTGGTGTCAAGTCTCTCGGATTGCATTCTCCAAGAGTGGAGAGGAATTCATCACATTCCTGATCCATTTCAGACCACAGGTAACCACAATTTGATAGAGAAATATTAGAAGAGGTGACCAAAAAGGTAAGCAAGGAATAGCCAAGGTGAGGAGAGAGGGAGGAGTTGATAAAGGATTACAAACTTGAGTCTGCATCCATTAATCAGACCTTAATTGCAAAAATGAACAGACTTAGAGGAACACAGATATAAATTAGAGTTGTTGAAGAGATATTTGTAAAAAAAAAGAGCACCAAAATCAAGAGATTTGAAAACAAAGATAAGCATATTAATTAATAGACCAGTTCATGTAAGTAGGCAGGGGTATGATGAGCATAGAAAGGCTTGAAGATTAATATTAATTTTTAGAGACTTCTAAGTTAGATGGGAAAGATTGGGGTTGTTCTTCAATAAAAAGTTGAAAAGAGATTAATAGAGGTATACAAGATCATGATAGGTTGAAACAGTGTAAACAGAGAAATGGGTTCAAAGGACGGGGATGCAGGTTTGAAACTAAGGGCCAGAGGTATGGAGGTGGGGAGAAGTTATCTATTATACACAGAAAGTGGTGCTTAAGTGCAACCCACTGCCTGCAAGGCTAGTAGAAACAGAGTCAAGCAGGCTTTTCAGAAAGGAAAAGAACTTGGTGATGATTCGGCATGGACTAGAAGGACCGAGATGGCCTGTTTCCGTGCAGTAATTGTTATATAGTTATATGGTTATATAAAACTGACGCTTCACGCAGGTGCCGATGCGCTGAGCGGCCTCTGCTATGTCAGCAATTCAAGGGATGCACACCCATTGAGCTTAGTAAGTTTGCAAGACATGCTCCCAACTTAATGTAAAGTCAGTCTTCAATATCCCTATCTCTCAACGGAGCCTGGGGTGAACACTGGCTTGTTCTCGGAATCACTTTCTCAGCATCATTTTAGCATGTAGTACTAACATCAGTTTGATGTATATAGAGCCTCCGACAGAGCAGGGTCCCCTGGAGCCCACACTGGGGAGCCAGGACACAGGTCCCCAGCCCACCCCGCTCTCCCTCACTTACACTGGGTGCCGGCTGCCCAGCTTGCCCAAAGAGGCCGGAGCCATAGGCGAAGGCCAGACTCAGGTCCCGGGGGAAGTGTGCCAGGATCCTTCTCATCAGCCCACTGTTACTCTGCAACATTGGCAACGACATGTCTACCAGCCCACGCCGCCGCTCCTCCTCCGCCGCCACCAACGGCCCGCCCCAGTTCCAAGCCCCGGTGTAAAGTAATGAAAGTGATCCGCGGGGACGCGCTCCGCCGCCGCAACCCGGAGCACCGCTCCTGCGCCCCCCTGCTGGCCGGAGGAGCGAGCTGCAGGCGGCGCAGACTAAAGGGAGCTGATTGCCGTTTGATCAAAGTGCTCTGATCTGCGTTGATCTGTTCCCCGTCTCAATGAGAAAGCGACAGAATACCTGTGTGAATGTCTGAGTGTCCGTTTAGGTACCTGCATCTGTATGGATGGGGCTGTGAATGTAACCGAATATTTGTGTATGTGTCTCCCTGTATCTACCGATGTTCAAAGTAAATTTATCATCAAAGTACATACTGTATATGTCACCATGTACAACCTGAGATTCATTTTCTTGCAGGCTTGCTCATTAAATCCATAGAATAATAACCAATACAGAATCAACGAAAAACTGCACCGACTTGGGCATTCAACCTTTGTGCAAAAGACAACGAACTGTGCAAATACAAAATGGAAGAAATAATAATAGCAAATAAATATGCAATAGATATCAAGAACCCTTTGGTTCAACAGTCTAATGGTTGAGGGGTAATACCTGTTCCTGAACTTGGTGGTGTGAGTCCTGAGATTCTTGTACCTAGTTCCTGATGGCAGCAGCGAGAAGAGAGCTTGTCCTGGGTGGTGGAGGTACCTGATGATGAATGCTGCTTTCCTGTGAATGTGCTTAGTGATTGGGATGTCATGGTCCAGTCTGTGAAGTCCGCATTCTGGTTCACAGACTGGTCCATCGACCCTTGCTCCAGGTTTTCCTATCTACCCTGTTTCTGTTCCTGTTGAGCACTAATTGAGGCAGCTGATTCTCGTCAGGGCTGGCTGCATAAATACCTCCAGAGACCAGGGTGTGGCTGCTGGATTGTTCTTGTCCTTACTCCTTGTAGCCCTTCCCCTGCCTTGTCTTGCTGGTAACTCTCGCTGTGCTTTGCCTGTAGTCTTGTCTTGGAGCCACCCTGTACCTAGCTCCCTTCCTGTCCTTTGCCTCCGCCAGGTAAGTCAGGCCGTCTTGCCGTTACCCTGCGGTTGGTTCTGTCCCTTCCTGTCCCTTGCCTCCGTCGGGTAAGTCAGGCCGTCTTGCCGTTACCCTGCGGTTGGTTCTGTCCCTTCCTGTCCCTTGCCTCCGTCGGGTAAGCCAGGCCGTCTTGCCGTTACCTATGGTTGGTTCTGTCCCTTCCTGTCCCTTGCCTCTGTCGGGTGGAGTACTGCGTCCTGCCCAGGAGGAGCTTCAAGTCTCTGGTCTCCAGCCTCGCCTCAAGTCTGAAGACTCCAGCCTTGTCCTGCCTACCAGCCAAGTCACGTCCTTGCCTCGTTCTGGGGTCTGAGCCAGAGGCAAGACCCAGGTTCTGGGTCCTTGTCCAGTCTCTGGCTCGGAGTCCAAGCCCGGGCTCCTAGCTCTCTTGTCCAGTCCTGTTCTGGGTTCCCGGTTTTCGTGTCCATGTCCTAGCCCTCACCCTTGTCCTGTCCCTAGTACCTCAGTGTCTGTGTCTTGCACTTGGGTCCATTCCCAGCCACCTCCTTATGACATGGGAGGGCTTTACCTGTGATGGACTGGGCCGTCTCCACTACTTTTTGTAGGATTTCCCATTCAAGGGTGTTGGTGTTTCCATAACAGGCTGTGATGCAGCCAGTCAATAAATTCTCTACTGCACATCTATAGAAGTTTGTCAAGGTTTTAAGATGTCAGGCAGAATCTTTGCAAACTGCTGAGGAAGTAGTGCTGCTGTGCTTGTAACTCCACAGGCATTGACAGAAAATGCTGGAATAATTCAAGTGGTCTGGACCACCCTCCCCTACACTTATATTGTGGCTTCTGCCCCCTTAATTTACAGTGCTGATGAAGGGTCTGGCCCCAAAAGGTCAACTGTTCATTTCCTTCCACAGAGTCTGCTTGACATACTGAGGTCCTCCAGTCATTTGTGGATATTGATCCAGACTTCCAGTAACTGCAGTCTCTTGTGCTGGCAACTGACATTGTTTCTCTATTGTAAATTTAGACAGTAATGTGGAGATGGTACTGGCGACATCTTTCCAGAACTTTCAGATGCCTGCGTTAGCAGCAGAAGGAACACAACCTTGTGATGGTATTGGGATTGCTGACTGCAAATTTCTAAACTCAGACGAAGACCTTAAGCCCTATCAGATATAAGTAGCCATGAGTACTCTCACTAAAGGGAGATTATACTGTAACTACTCAGTCTTCAAAGACTAGTTTACTTCCCTATTCATTCTCCGTGATGAGTTTAGTTACCAATACCCACTATTCGAGTAGTGTGTCTCCTACCAAGGAGAAATACTTCCAGCTAACAAAGTTGTTCCGAACACAATTATTTTATTTTCAATGATACACATTGAAATCTGAATAATATTTTTAAAGCACATTGAAAACTCACGGATTTTTATCTTAAATATTTTGAAATTACAAGCCATTATTAAAACACAAACACAAGTCTCTGGTCTCCAGCCTCACCTCAAAGCAGTTCCATATAAAGCATTTCCAACATACAAAGGATTTCCAAATCAGAGATATTATTCCTACAAACTTAAAAAAAAAAGATGCAGATGAACAAATCCTCCATTACAGAAACTAAAAACAGAGAAATGGATCTTAGTTCATCCCACTTTTCTTCCATGTTTCTTGATGTTTCTTACCCCATTTCTAATAAACCTTAGATGCTCTCTACATTAATACAATCTCTATACCATTTAGGCGATTTCACACATATATGGTGTTTCCTTAGATATCTTTTTAACACAAAAGATCTAAAAGGTTTTTGGAGACATAGTTCTCAGCTGCTTCAGCAATAAATGCTGTAAAGCTAACTTCTCTGTGTACAAAATACTTCCAGCATTAATAGATCATTCATTTGATATGCTAAGTGATATAATCCAGCTGGTCTGCAAGATTCTTTGGAGTAAGCAACTTAGTCAGCCTGCCTGTTTTGAAACAAGCCAAATTAAACAACCCATTGTCTTATATTGCACTCTTGAGCAGTAATAAACCAGTTGCAGTGAGCTACATCTTACTGACAGCCCAGCTGCAAAACAGAGCCTGTTTGTAAAGCTGTGCTGTTAATTTCAAGCTGATTACTGTTTGTCATTGACGTACATTTTAAGAACAGAAGACTGTCTCCCAGTTATGACCATATGTTAAACAAAGCAATTTTAGTTGGAAGTTTACTTACAATTGTTTGTAATCTTACAAGTGGCACCTGCTGTGTTTTGAAGGCAAGCTTGGGAACACAAGAGAAACTAGCCCACTGGCCTAGGAAACAAATATCTATCACACCACCCTCAAGCTAAGTGAAGATTTCTATCCCAACTTCTTCCTACGGACACATCCTTCCAGATCAAGAGTCCTGCCAAGACTCCTCTTGGGAACAGACTATCATTCATCCATCCATTCCAGTAGGTTAGCATTGTTATAAAGGCTCTCTTTCTCTAAAGCTCAAGAAACTCATCAAGTGCTCCCCAATGAAGAGATTTCTGTGTGATTTAGAGTTTTCACTTCCTCAGTCTTAGCTCCCCATATTTCCCAAACCACAAATGAATGTCACCGTTATAATTTTCCAGAACCACACAACAACAACAACACATTAATGTCCATGTTATAATTCCATATGAGTCTATCTTTAAAATCTTCTTCCCCACAAACAATTCTTGCCATTTCCTTGATGCAAGTTCAAGTTACTGTCTGTCGCCATCAGTTCATCAGGTCAGCTAGCAATGTCTCTCGATAAGTTGAAAATAGTTCATCTCTTTCACAGGGGCGTTCACACTGCTTTCAATGTGGTGCACAGTTTTACACAGGTTTTCTGAAAAAGTGTCTTATAAGCAAGTTATTGACTGTGTATAACTGTAATTTTTTGTCTAAGGATTGACAACCTCGCATTTTAGTTACAGAAAATTATATTTATCAATTACATGATTTCATAAGATAATAATACACATAAAAATGAAACATTTACAAAAGTAAGGAAGAGTACAGTTCCTCTGTTGAGGATGCTCCCAGAAAAAAATGATGTCAGAACATAGAGGTTGGTTATGTCCCTCTCATGGGAGTGAACACCTGTTGGTATGCTATAACTTAACATTCTGATACCAACCATACCATCAGAAAAGCTTCAGCCCATTTTGGTGATTTCTGGGCTCTAGGTATAATTGTTCAGGTCTTCCCCATTTACTTTGTTAAGGATTGGGCCTAACTGAGAAGAATTAACACATTTTCCCAACTTCTGTGTTTTTCCACAAAACTTTAAGTGAGCAAAGGCTACTCAGTCCGTTTTGTCAAACCATCAGCCAAATGTACAAGTTGTTCTAGTAATATTAAATATAACACGAATAGCAGTATGTTAAGTTCTTATGTTTTAATCAAGGCTCTGTTCAAAGTTAGTAAAGAGGCACAAAACCTGTTGCTTCACAATCATTTTATTAGGCATTGATAGGACAAAGGAAAATTGAAAATAGACAGAGATAGAGGTCTACAAAGTGAATGTAAGTGTAATTACAAAGAAAGCACAGCAGCGCCTCTACTTCCTTAGGAGCTGGCGGAGATTTGGGATGTCATCAAAATCTCAAACAAACTTCAAGAGGTGTGTAGGGGACAGTGTATTGACTGGCTGCATCATGGTCTGGTATGGAAACACCAAAGGAAAATCCTACAAAAGGTAGTGGATTTGGCCCAGTGCATCACAGGTAAAGCCCTCCCAGCCAATGAGCACATCTACATGAAATGCCGTCATAAGAAAGCAGCATCCATCATCAGAGATCTTCACCGCACAGGCCATGCTCTTTCTTGCTGCTGCCATGGGGTAGAAAGTACAAGAAACATAGAAAATAGGTGCAGGAGTAGGCCTTTCAGCCCTTCGTACCTGCACTGCCATTCATTACGATCATGGCTGATCATCCAACTCAGAACCCTATACCTGCCTTCTCTCCATACCCCCTGATCCCTTTAGCCACAAGGGCCATATCTAACTCCCTCTTAGATATAGCCAATAAACTGGCCTCAACTGTTTCCTGTGGCAGAGAATTCCACAGGTTCACCACTCTCTGTGTGAAGAAGTTTTTCCTCATCTCAGTCCTAAAGGGCTTCCCCTTTATCCTCAAACTGTGACCCCTTGTTCTGGACTTCCCCAACATCGGGAACAATCTTCCTGCATCGAGCCTGTCCAATCCCTTTAGAATTTTATACGTTTCAATCCGATCCCCCCTCAATCTTCTAAATTCCAGAGAGTATAAGCCTAGTCGATCCAGTCTTTCATCATATGAAAGTCCTGTCATCCCAGGAATCAATCTGGTGAACCTTCTTTGTACTCCCTCAATGGCAAGAATGACTTTCCTCAGATTAGGGGACCAAAACTGCACACAATACTCTAGGTGTGGTCTCACCAAGGCCTTGTAGTAGAACCTCCCTACTCCTGTACTCGAATCCTCTTGCTATGAATGCCAGCATACCATTCGCCTTTTTCACCGCCTGCTGTACCTGCATGCCAACTTTCAATGACTGGTGTACAATGACACCTAGGTCTCATTGCACCTCCCCTTTTCCTAATTGGCCACCATTCAGGACTCGCACCACCAGGTCCAAGAACAGCTACTGCTCCTCAACCATCAGGCTCCTGAACAAAAGGGGATAACACACACTTGTCCATCCATTGAGATGTTTCCACAACCAATAATCTCACATTAAGGGCCCCTTATCTTGTTAGTTCATGTTCTCATTATTTATTTGCTTTTTTATATTTGCATTTGTACAATTTGTTGTTTTCTGGTTTATTTTTCATTAATCCTATTATAGTTACTGTTCTACAGACTTGCTGAGTCTGCTTGCAGAAAAATGCATGTCAGGCCTGTATGTGCTGACATAGATGTACTCTGATAATAAAATTTACTTTGAAGGGAGAGACAAAAACTAAAATGGCACCCAGCATGGAGCAGCTATTTTTATACCCATAGATAAGGAAATATTCCATTCAAATTTGTAGATAAGGGTCAACCAATGAAAAAGCACTTAATCAATTAATGCAGTGTGAAGAGAAACTTTCAGAATCATACCTTGTATAACCACTAGGGGAACCTTCTGAACTTGCATATACATAATGCTACCACTTGAAAACATACTAGCCAGTTACTTGTATATGTCTTATAAAAAGACTTGAGAGGTGATCTGATAGAGGTGTATAAGATGATGATGAGAGGTGACCTGATAGAGGTATATAAGATGATGAGAGGCATTGATCGTGTGTGTAGTCAGAGGCTTTTTCCCAGGGCTGAAATGGCTGCCACAAGAGGGCACAGGTTTAAGGTGCTTGGGAGTAGGTACAGAGGAGATGTCAGGGGTAAGTTTTTTATGCAGAGAGTGGTGAGTGTGTGGAATGGGCTGCTGGCAATGATGGTGGAGGCGGATACGATAGGGTCTTTTAAGAGACTTTTGGATAGGTACATGGAGCTTAGAAAAATAGAGGGCTATGGGTAACCCTCGTAATTTCTAAGGTAGGGACATGTTCGGCACAACTTTGTGGGCCAAAGGGCCTGTTTTGTGCTGCAAGTTTTCTATGTTTCTAAACACAAGCAGATAATTAATTGTTAAACTGCAAAGAAAATAACATTTAGGCCATCTAATCTAAGAATTAAAAAGTCAGATCCAATAGTATTAAAAGGCTTATTGGTCCTACTTGTTGCATCGTAGGAGTACCACATACGCAATATTTATACCCAAATAATAAGTAAAGCATATTCAAATACTTTGACCTTGTGACAATATAATGCATTATAGACTTTCGCGATTTTAGGATTACATTGCTGTTTCTGAAGAAATCACAACAGAACAGGTAAAGAGGTTATCAGGAGTACAATATTCCTCAGGCATAGCTATCTTTCTCCTCCATGTAAGTATTTTAACATTGTAAAACATAACAGCCAAAATATAGTAAGATAGATGGTTTTAAAAGTCAATGTGTAAATTATGATTGTATAATACCATCGTTAGCAATAAATGACACATATACAAAGCACCATGTTAGAAAGTAAATATGTAACAGCCAAACAAATAAGTGAAAAATAATGTTTGTCGACTCATCTTTCAGTAGGATTGTGTTATTAGACCAAATTATTCATGACAGACACACCCCAACCCTCTCAGGATGAGGGACGAAACGTGCATACCCGTAAGCAATGTTAGTGATCAGCACTAGGAAAAGGAGAGAAGCAAGGAAAAATGATCAGGGGAGTCCCTGCTCTCACCCTTCCAGGGTTTAGGAAGTACCAGAGGAATAGGTAAGGAGGTGAGTATGAGGCAATATATAGCACAGATACCATAGTCATACAAGAGAGAACCCATAATAGAGTAGATCAGGTATGGAGATTAATGGTGCCTTGGGAGTGGAGCCATTTTACAAAGATTAAAAGTGACCAAATTTCCATCCTTGCAGGCTTCAACATCTCAACAAATTGAGCACAAGAAAGACAATGATTCCAATTGTTGGGAGAATTGTCCTTTGGAAAACTGGAAAAAGAAAATCTGTAACCCAAATTAAAGTATTGCCAATCCATTTGGACACTGTATTTGTTGATGCGGAAACTATATTTGCAACAGCTGGAAAAGGAGGTGGCTCACTAATCTGATTGTGTCCTTTCAGTTACACTCATGCAGAGAAATATTCCTTTAATTTGACTGACTTTCATCAAGCCATTGTTGATGAATATCAAGTCTTTTTAGAATATTCTTTGTTGCATTTATCATAAATCATTCCTTAAGCTGGATTTGCATTTGTTTTTGAGATACGCAACATAGATTAAATCATCAAATTACTTCAAGGGTCATTTCCTCTATAAACCTTAAGAAGTGGGTGATCCTCTGAATGCAGTATGCCTGAACAATATTTCAAAAGATAAGAACATATAGTGCGCATGCGCTGGTCGTGCATGCAGCCTGGTACAGCCGTTCCGATCTATTCTTTTACTTTCTTCTTCTTACTTTTTAATTTATGTTACTTTTTGTATTTTTTTCTCACGGTAACACGTCGAAGCTGCACCCTCTCTAATATGCTGGTAGAGAGAGTTTTATTTGGGTTTTCTTTAGCGCTGGAAATGGTTACATCCCGACACGTGGGACAGAAGCAAGGTCGCATTGTGTATTCCACGGACCAGCAAATTCCGGTCGGCTTACCGAACTGAGCGGCAGATACCCCTGCTGAAACCCGGAGGAAAACACAGAGGGGGATCACAAAGCCGAGGAAAGAGGATTGGGTTGAGACAACAGAGACTTTTGGAGAAGAGGAGTTCGGTGGGTAATACCGTTCCGGCTGACCGGAAGTGCACTGAGAGCGGTAAGCGTAAAGGAGTTGGGTGCTTACTGATCTGGCTAACAACGGATGGTGCAATCCGGGGTATATTACGATCGAGGAACGTGTTTGCAGACTAGATATTGAACTTTTTACTGTTGGACTTCGGCCACATTCCACCGTGATACAACACTGGGTGTCACGGGAGGTCGTTCCTGCCTGTGGCCATCAAACGTGCAGCTCCTCCAGTGGAGGGTCAGACACCCTGAGCCAATAGACTGGTCCTGGACTTATTTTCCATCTGGCATAGTTTTGCATTTTGTTGTTTGATTGTTGGGGTTTTTGGTATTGCTATATTTACGCTCTATTCTTGGTTGGTGTGGCTGTAACAAAACCAAATTTCCCTCGGGATTAATAAAGTATATCTATCTATCTATCTATCTAACATAAGAAATAGGAGCAGGAGTAGGCCGTCTGGCCCATCGAGCCTGCTCCACCATTCAATAAGATCATGGCTGATCTGGCCATGGACTCATCTCCACCTACCTCCCTTTTCCCCATAACCCTTAATTCCCCTACTATGCAAAAATTTACCCAACCTTGTCTTAAATATATTTACTGAGGTAGCCTCCACTGCTTCATTGAGCAGAGAATTCTACAGACTCACCACTCTCTGAGAAAAGCAGTTCCTCCTCATCTCCATCTTAAATCTACTCCCCTGAATCCTGAGGCTAGGTCCCTTAGTTCTGGTCTCACCTACCAGCAGTAACAACTTTCCTGCCCCTACCTTATCTATCCCTTTCATAAATGTGTATGTTTCTATAAGATCTCCTTTCATTCTTCTGAATTCCAGCAAGTACAGTCCCAGGTGACTCAGCCTCCCCTCATAGTCTAACCCCCTCATCTCTGGAATCAACCTGGTGAACTTCCTCTGCATCACCTCCAAAGCCAGTATATCCTTCCTCAAGTAAGGAGACCAGAAATGCACACAGTACTCCAGGTGCGGCCTCACCAGTACCCTGTACGGTTGCAGCATAACCTCCCTGCTCTTAAGCTGCAGAAAGTTGTAAATCTAGTCAGCTCCATCTTGGGCACTAGCCAACAAAGTACCCAGGATATCTTTAGAGAGCAGTGTCTCAGAAAGGCAGCGTCCATTATTAAGGACCTCCAGCACCAAGGGCACGCCCTATTCTCACTGTTACCATCAGGTAGGAGGTACAGAAGCCTGAAGGCACACACTCAGCGATTCAGGAACAGCTTCTTCCCCTCTACCATCTGATTCCTAAATGGACATTGAATCTTTGGACACTGCCTCACTTTTTAAAAAATATACAGTATTTTTGTTTTTGTACATTTTAAAAAATATTCAATATACATAATTGATTTACTTGTTTATTGACTATTATTTTTGTTTTAATTTTATTATTATTATTTTCTCTCTGCTAGATTATGTATTGCATTGAACTGCTGCTGCTAAGTTAACAAATTTCATGTCACATGCCGATGATAATAAACCTGATTCTAATTCTGATTCTGAAATTCAGTCGCTCTAGCAATAAAGACCAACATTCCATTTGCCTGCTGCACCTGCAAACCAGTCTTTTGTGACTCATGCACAAGCACTCCCAAGTCCCTCTACACAGCAGCATGCTGCAATTTTCTGCCATTTAGATAATAATCCAATCTGCCAGTTTTCTTTCCAAACTGGATGACCCCACATTTACCAACATTGTACTCCATCTGCCGGACCCTTGCCCACTCACTTAACCTATCTATATCTCTCTGAAGACTCTCCGTATCTTCTGCACAATTTGTTTTTCCACTCAATTTAGTGTCATGAGCATACTTAGATACACTACACTCCGTCTTCTCTTCCAGATATGTCATCAGAAATTTCTGCCTTCCAACTGAACCAAAGGATTACATGTGTGCTGTTACGAGAGCAAGCACTGTCACAGCAAGGCTTTACAGGCAAGTTTATGGATCTTGGGTAGGAGGTAGAAACAGGAGGTGTAAGGTGAGGGAACTATAAGGTTGGTGGCAATGAATGGGAGATCCCCAGAGTCGATGAAGTTGGTGATGGTGTGGGAGGCAATGGCCTGGTGCTCCCTAGTGGGGTCCTGTTCAACAGGTAAGAGGAGGTGTCTGAGAGTTGCCATCTGGCCTCAGCAAGGTAGAGGTCAGTTCGCCAGATTGCTACAGCACCCCACTTATCTGCGGTTTTGATGGTGAGGTTGGGATTAGTGTGGGAAGCAGCATGTTCGGAGGGAGTGAGGCTAGACTTGGAGAGAGGAGAGTTAAAATTGAGTCAGGATCTCCAACTGGATCCCAACACGAAGCTCATGTTTACCTCCCCCACTTTCAACTTTCTGCAGGGATCGCTCCCTGCACAACTCCCTTGTCCACTCATCCCTCTCGACTGATCTCCCTCCAGATTCTTATCCTTGCATGCAGAACATGTGCTCACTACCATTCAGGGCCCCAACCAGTCCTTCCGGGTGAGGCAACACTTCACCTGCAAGTCTCTTGGAGTCACCTACTGTATCTGGTGCTCTCGATATGAAGAAGAAGAAGAAAACCCTTAACTCCGATTGGAGTCATCGGGACGCCATCATGACTGCGTTTTTTTTAGCAGGATTTCTTATTTTTATGAGGCCGAGTTGCTAGCTCGACGCTTAACCCAGCACGGATGGAAAGCGTGCAAGGGAGCTGGCTGGATTCGAAGTCGGGAGCCTTCACTCCGAAGTCCGGCACTGATGCCACTACACCACCAGCCAACACTCTCGATATGGCCTCCAGTATATCAGTGAGACCCAACATAGGCTGGGAGTCTGTTTCTCCAAGCACCTTCACTCTGTCTGCCACAAAATGCAGGATTTCCCAGCGGCCACCCATTTCAATTCTAATTCCCATTGCCATTCCGACATGTCAGTCCATGGCCTCATCTACTGCCACAATGTGGCCATACTCAGGTTGGAGAAGCAACACCTTATATTCCGTCTGGGTAGCCTCCAACCTGATGGCACGAACATCAATTTCTCAAACATCCAGTAATTGCCCCACCCCCTCTCCTTCACCATCCCCTATTCCTGTGTCCCACTCTCATCTTATCTCCTTACCTGTCTATCTACTCCCTCTGATGCTCATCCTCCTTCCCTTTCTTCCATGGTCTTCTGTCCTCTCCTATCAGATTCCCCCTTCTCCAGCCCTTTATCTCTTCCAACAGTTAACTTCCCAGCAATTTACTTCAGTCCCTCCACCCCTCTCTTGGTTTTACCTATCACCTGAAACCTTGTGCTTCTTCCTCTCCTGTGCCCCCACCTTCTTTCTCTGACTTCTCCCCTTCCTTTCCAGTCCTGAAAGAGGGTATCAGCCCGATACATTGACTGTTCATTCTATTCCATGGATTTTGCCTGGCTTACTGAGTTCCTCCAGCATTTTGTCTGATTTACTTTGGATTTCCAGCATCTGCAGATCTTCTTGTGTTTGTGAACTAAATATGATGTTGGAAAAACAATAAAGGACATCTTGACCTTTTTCCACATTGCAGCGTAGCTCAGATATTTATTTCTGCAACCAAAATTTTTGATATGATTTTTTTGACCCCAGCTTCTGCTCAAAGTTATTTTGTAACAAGATCAGTTCTTCCTCCTGACTTCCTGTTAACACTTAATTACAAGTGTTCAGGAACGTATTTATTACCCAATCTGGAATTTCGACTGAGGAAGGAGCCTGAAATCTCTCTGACATGTCTTTATGCAACTCACCCAGGTGAGTACAGTATACTTGAAGATCATCACCTGGTATTCTTTCGTTTTTTCCACCTCAGAGAGGCTTGGAAATTGGAAAAGGTTGTGATGGCTAATGTTGCACTTAACTAGAGTTAACTTGGAAAGGAATATGAAGACGACTGATTTGACTTTGATAAGATTCACATAATATCCTTGCAATTGAAGATCGATTTCATTGAAATTTGTAAATAATTCTAATAATAATAAACAAAGTCATGCCCAATATTGTTGATTACTGAATGAAGCACTTGTGTTTTCAAAGGATGTTATCACGGTTACAAAAAGCACATACAAGTGTCTCAGGCAGTTTCATTTTGAGAGCCATCTGACTTCTGCGTGCAACAGCAATCGTTCAAACTGTTCATCAGTCTCAATACAAAGCTCTCCAAATAGTCAGCATGGGACTTGACTTTATTTACCACTGTGATAACAGTACTTAATCGTGCAGCCGATCTCTTGTTTTTTTTTTTGCCTCAAGTTGTTGTCTGTGAATTACACAGTGAATGGTAAATATGTTAGGTACAGCTTTTTTCAAGAAAGTAATAACCCCACGGTGATGTCCTGTCATTGATGGTGCCCCGTTTGTTACACCAGCAAGTATGTTACGTGACACCAAACCAAGCTATCGGACGATTGATGGTAATGAGAGAGATAAGAGAGACAGTGGAGAAACATTCAAAATGCTAATAAGAGAGGAGAGAGGGATTAACGGAAAAGAAACACAATTCAGAATATTGACAGACCGGTTGCTTTGAACCTGAACTGTTTGAAGTTTGATGGACAGGTGATACCCCAGCAGGGGGATAAAAAGAACAGGTTTGCTAAGGCACGGGACACCACGAGACCACGAGACCCTGGAAAGAGCGGTGTGCCCCCACAAGTGGTGGGAGTTTGGAGGTCCGGTTCATGGGAACCAACCATAGGCTCACAGGGTGTAAAGCAGCGGTCCCCAACCACCGGGCCGTGGACCGGTACTGGGCTGCAAGGCATGCGCTACCGAGCCGCGAGAAAACCATATGATTTGGCGATAGGAGTCAGCTGCACCTTTTCTCATTCCCTGTCATGGCCATTGTTGAGCTTGAACGCATGCAAGGTCATTACCCGCGCATCATCCATGTCAGCGCGGGAAGGAGATCAACTCCTCGAGCTTGCAAATGACAGCGAGCTGAAAAGTATGTTTGACATAACATCTCTGCCGGCATTCCGGATCAAAGTCAAGGCTAAATATCCCAAGATAGTCAGGAAAGCACTGAAAACGTTGCTTCCATTTCCAACATATCTCTGCAATGAATGCAATGAAAACTAAATCGCGGAATAGACTGGACATAAGGAACCCCCTTCGAGTATCGCTGTCTCCCATCACCCCTTGATAGGACCGTCTTGTTGCAGGAAAACAAGTATTCAGCCCAGGGCTCCCACTGATACAGCGATATTGGTGCGTTGCAATGATTTTATATGTTCATACGAGGAAAGTATGCGCTGTGTGTTTAATATCCAAATGTTACTTAAAATGTTATGATGCTATTATAAATGACTTATATAACCATATAACAATTACGGCATGGAAACAGGCCATCTCGGCCCTTCTAGTCCCTGCTGAACACTACTCTTACCTCGTCCCACCGACCTGCACTCAGCCCATAACCCTCCATTCCTTTCCTGTCCATATACCTATCCAATTTAACTTTAAGTTATAATACCGAACCTGCCTCTACCACTTCTACTGGAAGTTCGTTCAACACTTACTTCAAGCTCCCCTGTCCTCCCCTGATAATTGTCTTATCGCTATATTCATGCGAGGAAAATATGCGCTGTGTGTTTAATATTGAATTTGTTAGATAAACCGTTTTAGAAACGAAATTGAGTGTATTAGCCACTTATCACCTGTATTCCGGTTGTGATAACACCCCCCCCCCAACAGAATCGGCAAAAACGATTTGTATAAAAATCGGCTCGTAAACACATGCTTAAGTTACGCATGTGCACTGATGCACGCGCAAGGCTTCATGGTTATTGTAGTCTCTCTCGGGGTAAACACAACGCATTTGACTGCTACTCTTGTACGTTGGCAACCTTACCCCCCCAACCCCCAACCCCCAGCCCGGTCGGCCGGTCCGCAAGAATATTGTCAATACGAAACCGGTCCGCAGTGCGAGAAAGGTTGGAGACCCCTGGTGTAAAGGTACGATCAGTGGGACCTAGTGTGTGTGTCCACCCTTGCCTGGGTGCCGGGTTCACCGCGGAAGAACGATCGTATCTGGAACGGAGGGGTCACAGTCGGTGACCACAGCGGGATAGAAGAAATCAACAAGGGCCTGCCTGAAACTAACTGCGAAGACATCAAAGGTCTGCCTGAACCAAATTGCATCCCGCCCCCCCCAACGGTACAACAGCGATTACTGCGAACTGCACGAAGCTGAAATGAACTCTGCATCACTGTAAGACTGATCATTTTACCCCTAGACTGTGATAGAGCTTGGTTGATTCCTATTACCCTAGTTCTGTGTATAGGTGTGTATTATCATTGCTAACCTGTTACATTTATATCCTTACAATTAGAGTACTGTAGCGATGTGCTACACACAGCGCTAGAATAACCACACGGAGTCGGTGAGTTAGAGTTGCGATGAAAGAGGTTTATTCAAACTTTGCGGCCCGCTTTAAAGCCTTCCCGTTCCCGCCCTCCCTGGGCGGGACTACTGTGGGGAATACATATTCCCATACCCTTTCTGCGCGGGATTTTCCCCCGCTGG
This sequence comes from Mobula hypostoma, assembly GCF_963921235.1. Lineage (NCBI taxonomy): Eukaryota > Metazoa > Chordata > Chondrichthyes > Myliobatiformes > Myliobatidae > Mobula > Mobula hypostoma. Next base: position 60,673,623 of record NC_086111.1, on the reverse strand, counting down.
TGAAGATAGCCTGGCGCCCTTTTTGCTGCCGGCCCTCTGCCTGCGCGCGCTGTTTCGTGAGCCGGTTCGTGGGTGCCAGAAAGTGGGTCGCCACATAACCCCCCCCCCCCCAGAACCAGCGATACCTCCCCCAATGTCCACAGTCTGGATCGGCCTCTGTTTGGGAGGTCTGCCCCTGCGCCGCGGTGCCTGAGCCTGGACCGGTTGCGCCAAGTCCACATGGGCCGGTTTGAGTCGGTCCACCGTGAAAACCTCCTCTCTCCCCCCCAATGTCCAGCACGAACATGGACCCGTTGTTCCTGATCACCTTAAATGGCTCCTCGTAGGGCCGCTGTAGCGGTGCCCGGTGTCCGCCCCGTCGTACAAAAAGAAACTTACAGTTCTGCAGGTCTTTGGGTACGCAGGTCGGGCTCTGTCCGTGCTGTGAAGTGGGTATGGGGGCCAGGTTACCGAGCCTCTCCTGTAGTCTGTCCAGGACTGCTGTGGGTTCTTCCTCTTGCCCCCTTGGGGCTGGTATGAACTCTCCTGGGACTACCAGGGGTGCGCCGTACACCAACTCGGCCGACGAGGTGTGTAGATCCTCTTTGGGCACCGTGCGGATTCCGAGCAGGACCCAGGGAAGTTCGTCCACCCAGTTAGGCCCCTCCAGGCGGGCCATGAGAGCCGATTTCAGGTGACGGTGGAAGCGCTCCACTAGTCCGTTCGACTGTGGGTGGTAGGCAGTTGTGTGGTGTAGCTGTGTTCCTAAAAGTCTGACCATAGCCGACCACAGGCTGGAGGTGAACTGGGCGCCCCTGTCGGAGGTAATGTGGGCCGGTACCCCAAAGCGTGCTACCCAGGTTGCGATCAGTGCTCGGGCGCAGGATTCGGAGGTGGTGTCGCTGAGCGGGACTGCCTCTGGCCATCTGGTGAACCGGTCTATCATAGTTAGGAGGTACCGCGCCCCTCGTGACACTGGCAGGGGCTCCACGATATCCACATGGATGTGGTCGAACCTCCGGCGGGTGGGTTCGAACCGCTGCGGTGGAGCCTTGGTGTGCCGCTGCACCTTGGCCGTTTGGCACTGCATACACATTTTGGCCCATCCACTGACCTGTTTACGAAGTCCATGCCACACGAACCTGTTGGAGACCAGCCGGACAGTTGTCCTGATGGAGGGGTGCGCTAAGTTGTGAATGGATTCGAACACCCGCCGGCGCCAGGCTGCTGGGACGACGGGGCGGGGTTGGCCAGTAGCTACATCACATAGTAGGGTCCTCTCACCTGGGCCTACGGGGAGGTCTTGGAGCTGCAAACCGGAGACTGCAGTCCTGTAACTGGGGATCTCAGCGTCTGCCTGCTGTGCCTCTGCCAGCGCTGCATAGTCCACCCCCTGGGACAGGGCCTGTATGGTAGGTCTGGAAAGTGCGTCTGCCACGACATTGTTCTTTCCAGAGACATGTCGGATGTCCGTCGTGTACTCGGAGATGTAGGACAGATGTCGCTGCTGGCGGGACGACCAGGGGTCGGACACCTTAGTGAACGCAAAGGTAAGCGGTTTGTGGTCTGTGAACGCGGTGAAGGGCCTACCTTCTAAGAAGTACCTGAAATGCCGGATTGCCAGGTATAGTGCCAATAGCTCCCAGTCGAAAGCACTGTATTTGAGTTCGGGTGGTCGTAGGTGTTTGCTGAAGAACGCCAGGGGTTGCCAGCGACCCTCGATGAGTTGTTCCAGCACTCCACCGACTGCTGTGTTGGATGCGTCCACCGTGAGGGCATTAGGAACGTCCGTTCTGGGGTGCACTAGCATCGCGGCGTTTGCCAAGGCTTCTTTGGTTTTAACGAAAGCGGTTGCGGCCTCTTCGTTCCAGGTAATGTCCTTGCCCTTACCCGACATTAGAGTGAACAAGGGGTGCATGGTTCGGGCTGCTGAGGGGAGGAAACGGTGGTAGAAATTCACCATACCCACGAATTCCTGCAAGCCTTTGATTGTGTTGGGTCGGGGGAAGTGGCGGACCGCGTCTACCTTGGCGGGCAGCGGGGTTGCCCCGTCTTTAGTAATCCTGTGGCCCAGGAAGTCGATGGTGTCGAGTCCGAACTGGCATTTGGCTGGATTGATTGTAAGGCCGAATTCACTCAGGCGGGAGTAGAGCTGGCGGAGGTGGGACAGATGCTCCTGCCGACTACTGCTGGCTATGAGGATGTCGTCCAAATAGATGAATGCAAAGTCCAGGTCGCATCCCACCACGTCCATTAGCCGCTGGAAAGTCTGTGCGGCATTCTTTAGACCAAACGGCATTCGGAGGAATTCGAAAAGTCCGAACGGGGTGATAAGTGCTGTTTTGGGGATGTCGTCCGGATGTTCAGGGATTTGATGGTATCCCCGGACGAGGTCTACCTTGGAAAAGATCCTTGCGCCGTGTAGGTTTGCTGCGAAGTCTTGAATGTGCGGCACAGGGTAGTGGTCTGGCGTTGTAGCCTCGTTCAGTCTGCGGTAGTCACCGCATGGTCTCCAGCCCCCCGTTGCCTTGGGCACCATGTGAAGGGTGGAGGCCCATGGGCTGTCGGACCGTCGTATGATCCCTAATTCCTCCATCTTCTTGAACTCCTCCTTCGCCAGTCGGAGCTTGTCCGGGGGAAGCCTTCGAGCACGGGCGTGGAGGGGTGGTCCCTGGGTCGGGATGTGGTGCTGTACTCCGTGTCTGGGCATGGCTGCCGTGAACTGCGGTGTCAGTACTGATGGGAAATCCGCCAGGACCCTGGTGAATTCATCGTCGGACAGCATGATGGAGTCCAGGTGTGGGGCTGGCAACTGTGCTTCACCCAGGGAGAACGTTTGAAAAGTCTTGGCGTGGACTAATCGCTTCCCTTGCAAGTCGACCAGCAGGCTGTGGGCTCGTAGAAAATCTGCCCCCAGCAGTGGTTGGGCCACGGCGGCCAGTGTGAAGTCCCACGTGAACCGGCTGGAGCTGAACTGTAGCCACACCGTGCGGGTGCCGTAGGTTCGTCTTGTGCTGCCATTAGCGGCCCTCAGGGTGGGTCCCGGTTCTCTGTTGCGGGTGTCGTAACTCGTTGGAAGTAAGACGCTGATCTCTGCTCCGGTGTCGACCAAAAAGCGGCGTCCCGACTGCTTGTCCCAGACATACAGGAAGCTGTCCTGATGGCCAGCCGCCGTAGCGATCGGCAGCGGCTGGGCCTTGGCGTTTCCCGGGAATTTGCAGGGCGGTCTGCAGCGGCGGGCCTCCGTGCCCCACCGCTGGTGGTAGAAACACCATTGTTCGTTGGGCTCCTCACTCCCGTCGCCAGGTTTTGTACGCTCTGCTGCCGGGCCTGGTCTGGTCTGTCGTTGGGCACGCGGCTTGGTGATCTGTGCGACGGATGCCCCTCTCTCTTTCCTGGCATTCCACAGCACATCTGCTTGGGCCGCCACCTCCCGGGGTTTGCTGAAATCTGCGTCGGACAGCAGCAGGCATATGTCCTCGGGCAGTTGCTCTAGGAACGCCTGCTCAAACATGAGGCAGGGTTTGTGTCCTTCAGCCAGGGCCAGCATCTCGTTCATTAATGCTGACGGCAGCCTGTCTCCCAAACCATCCAGGTGCATTAAGCGGCGTGCTCGTTCGCGCCGTGAGAGTCTGAAAGTCCTTATGAGCAGGGTTTTGAATGCTGTGTATTTGCCGTCCTCCGGGGGCAACTGTATAAACTCCTCAACTTGTGCAGCAGTCTCCTGGTCGAGGGAGCTCAGCACGTAGTAGTAGCGAGTGGACTCCGAGGTTATCTGCCGAATGTGGAATTGTGCTTCTGCTTGTTCGAACCATAAATGGAGTCGCAGCGTCCAGAAGCTTGGCAGTTTTAACGAAACTGCGTGAACAGATGCAGCATCGGTCATCTCTGGTCCAAATATCATTTGGGCCGTCGGGGTCACCAATTGTAGCGATGTGCTACACACAGCGCTAGAATAACCACACGGAGTCGGTGAGTTAGAGTTGCGATGAAAGAGGTTTATTCAAACTTCGCGACCCGCTTTAAAGCCTTCCCGTTCCCGCCCTCCCTGGGCGGGACTACTGTGGGAAATGCATATTCCCAGACCCTTTCCGCGCGGGATTTTCCCCCTGCTGGTGAAGATGGCCTGGCGCCCTTTTTGCTGCCGGCCCTCTGCCTGCGCGCGCTGTTTCGTGAGCCGGATCGTGGGTGCCAGAAAGTGGGTCGCCACGGTACTGTATTATTTGTTTCTTTAATAAAACTTTATTAGTTCCTAGTAATTCAGACTCCAACGAGTGTTCCATTTCTGCTGGTTTGGCAACCCAGTAACGGGGTACGTAACAGTTAATGAGCAGAATGTCTTTCTGTTTGAAAATTTGCTCAACAACCCAAAATATTGACTCCCCCTTCCTATCTGTTTACAATCCCGTTGCAAATAAGAACTCTTGAATTGTACTTTCATTTTTTATGAAGCAAATGTAATCAAGAAGCAAAGATTTTTTGCCTGGCAAAGTTAACTCATCCAACTGCAGAGCAAATTCTGTTGTTCTAAGTATGTTGTATAATGTGCCTTCCACATTCTCAGACACTTCGTCTATTCATCTTTGAACAGAGTTGTTGCTGAGTGGAATCGCTTTAATTATTTGGACTGCAGCCCTGTACTCAGAAACTCCTTTACTGCTGGCAGAACCAGTTCTTCTCCAATTGTATAGGGCTTTCCAGATTCAACAAGGAGTCAAGAAATGTTGTATGAAGCAAACCATTACTGTTTAGTTGTGAAGTGCTGACAAACAGGTTTTGATTTTTGTTTTCCATTTCTGAAAGTTTTTACAAAGTGACTGAAAATAAGCCAAGTTCTTGTTTGCTTTTTCAGAGCATATTCTCTTCAAATGTTCAAGGAGGCTGGACAGTTTCATTGTCTCATCTGAGAAAACTTTTTCAAACAACAGACATACCGGCTGCTGTTGGCCGTGAGGCACTGGTAAAAACTCCAAGTCTCAGATACTCCATGTCTATGCTGTCTACACTTCTTTTTCATTTGGTTTGCTTCTGCCATTTTGGTTATCTATTAATGACCATGGTCAATCACTTATTGTTTAAGTCCAACCTCAACCGTTGTGATCAGAACAGGATCAAGAAAACATCATCACAGCTCAGGCAAAACCTAACTCTCTGCCTGTCGTTACATAAAGTGGGGCAGCAATACCTTGGTTGGGCTGTGGGCCAGAGGAATGTGGTTGAGACCTTTTGAAAGGGCAGATTCTGAACCCCATTGAACACCATGCCCTAATTCACAGGAATTGTGTCATTGTGGGCTAAGATTATGGCAATTATACTACTGTACTACAATAGTAAATGGCAATAATGCATGGCCCAGCAAGGAAATACTGTAACACAATTCCTTCAGTCCAGATTTCTCATGCCAAACACAAAAGTGTCACATTACTTTTCAACGATCATAGCACTTTGGGAAAAGTCTAAGATAACAGTGGACTAGCAAGAGATGAGGTGAATCATTGTAATCAATTATGGGACCATTCAATGACAGAACTGTGTCTAGACTTTCCTTCAAGTCAGATTCCTCTATTATTTTATTTTCCATATCTTTCAGTTTTGTTAGAGTATTATTAATCAGATCTGCCAAGTGATTCTTTGCCTTCTCATGATTCATTTAATCTGCAATGCAGTCAGAGTGAATGTTTAAGTGGATAGGAACAATAACGTTTCCACAGGCAAGAATGGGGGGTTCCAGAGTACTCGTCAACATACAGTATGGCCAAGAAGTAAGGGCTATTTAGTGACACTTAAATTAGAATCTACATTGCTCACAGATCCCCTTAATTTAATATTCTCTAATCATTAAGTTTTAGGGGTGTCTGAGCCAGATGAGACAATTTCCTTAGTAAATGCGATTTTGTCTGTGAAAAAGCAAATGGCAAGTAAGGCAGTACTGAACAGTATGATTGTAAACACAAATATTAAAAGTAAAGTATAACAAGAGCAACATCTCTCCCTGGAGTTCGAGTCTGACCTACTCTGAAAACAACAACACATTCTGGATGTAGCATCCCTGGGCAATTTACATGAGATCTTCCTCAAGTGAACAGGAATTTTTTCATTGCTTCTTTGGATCTTAACACATATATATGGCACTCGTGTCACCGCACTTGGAGTGTTGTGTGCAGTTTTGGGCTCCTTATTTTAGAAAGGATATGCTGACATTGGAGAGGGTTCAGGGAAGGTTCACGAGAATGATTCCAGGAATGAAAGGGTTACCGTATGAGGAACATTTGGCAGCTCTTGGGCTGTATTCCCTGGAGTTCAGGAGAATGAGGGAGGATCTCATAGAAACATTCCAAATATTAAAAGGCCTGAACAGATTAGATATGGCAAAGTTATTTCCCGTGGTAGGGGGATCTAGGACAAGAGGGCATGACTTCAGCATTGAAGGATGTCCTTTTAGAACTGAGATGCAGAGAAATTACTTTAGTCAGGGGCTGGTAAATCTGTGGAATTTGTTGCCATGAGTGGCTGTGGAGGCCAAGTCATGGGTGTATGTAAGGCAGAGGTAGATAGGTTCTTGATTAGCCAGGGCATCAAAGGGTATGGGGGAAAACAGAGGAGTGGGGATGACTGGAAGAATTAGATCAGCCCATGGCTGAATGGCGGACCAGACTCAATGGGCCGAATGGCCTATGTCTGCTCCTATATCTTATGGTCTTATTACCTTTTCAATACTTCTAACCTCATTACCTTGGGGTGGAGGGTTTCTGTGGTGGACCCATATACTGGTCTGATATTAGGGTTTCACTCATTCTGGAGGAATAAATCCTACTGAGGCAGGTTTGATGTTATCTGTGGAGATAGTTTTACTCACAGTCTCGTTTCCCCTTCCAGTCTCGATTACCACAGTCCTATCATTGATAACCTGGGCAACAAGACATAGAGGTTTCCATCTAGGACTAGAGTCAGAATTACTTTCATGGAATTTCTTTTCTTGCATCCAGTCCCCTTTCTGTGGTCACCAAATCTGTCTTTGCAGGTTTTTTTGCTTTCTCTTGAACTCCCATAAGCTCTCATTTCCTTGAGGAGAGTTGCATTGGGTGAAGGTGATGGCTGACATGAGTTAGCAATCAGAGTGTGTTTAAGTGGACATTATACTTTAAGAAATAACGTGTAATGTGTACTCCTATTTTTGCAATTGGCATTTTGTTTACAGATAGTTGCACCTCAGGGGCAAGGGTACCCTACTTTGCCTCTGGAGTAGACCAGTTTTGGCCGGCCTCCTTAATCACTCGATTCCTTCGCTCGACCATGCCCCTCGATTGCAGCTGGAATGCAGTCCTGTACTCCGTTTGAATACCTGTTTGTTCACACATGACTTGAAAGCCTTTCCCACTGAAGGAAGACATGTGCAGAAGTGGGTGCCAGCATATGGGAATGTGGAGTTTTGGAGTGCTGCAATGGTTGTGGCCTCACTACAAGAACTTATAGAGACTAACCACGTATATTGCGTACAAAGATCAACTATCACAAGAACATACCTATTAGGTTTCCGAACAACAGGAAATCTGCAGATGCTGGAAATTCAAGCAACACACACCAAAGTTGCTGGTGAACGCAGCAGGCCAGGCAGCATCTCTGGGAAGAGGTACAGTCCACGTCTCAGGCCGAGACCCTTTGTCAGTTCCTGATGGGTCTCAGCCTGAAACGTCGACTGTACCTCTTCCTAGAGATGCTGCCTGGCCTGCTGCGTTCACCAGCAACTTTGATGTGTGTTGCTATTAGGTTTCCAATAAGGTGGATTGCCTTGTGATGTCAGAAATAGGCCTACATAATCAATTTGCCAGACTTGTATTGGTACACTTGGTTTTGTTTGTCTTATAGGAGGTGGTCCTAGAAGACAAACAGTTCCTTCATTATAGACCAGACATTCTTTACAATTTGAAACTAATTGCTTATAATGTAAGGCCACCTGTATAACATGGCTAATTTTCCATGAGTGGGTTGTCTGCCAGCATGATTGCATCCGAATCCTTGGTGGGCTTCTTGAGTCAGTGATTCCCGCCTGAGGGCAGGAGGTATTTGCTTCTTATCCTTTTTAGGGATGGCATACCCAGACCTTGCCTTCACCATCAGTCTCATATTTGTACTGTGCTGGAACGAGATGAGAGACCTTGACAAGGATGGTTAGGACCCAAGTGCTGGAGTATGAAACCAAAACCAGAACTGAGCAGAAAATAAGACACTAGGTGATAATCCAATTCAGCTATGGATCAGTTCAGGTGCTCCTTACATACTGAAATCCCGGTGCCAGAACATGGCAGCCGATTAGTAGGATGGTCCTGTATCCTTAAAGGTGTCACACTAGCTATCCATTCTCCAGAGAGTTCAAGTGTCGGAATTCCGGAAGCTGGGGCGGCTTGGTGCGTATAGTAACAGGAAATCCTTTGGAATTGGATTTAGTAGTATCGAGGAGAATTCTTAAAACATCATTCTAGTTATCTTTTTTATTTGTTGCTTAGTTACTACCAAAACCCCGGCCTCTGTTATAGTAAGGTCTATCCCGACAGCCTGTTCTACTTGTTCATTGGCCTGTCTAGTACCATTGCTGTATAAGAGGCTTGCAGTATGTCCCAGGATACAAAACACCTGCAATAATGGTTGAGTCAATAATAACTCACAAATATTCTTTCGGTTGGACAAATGTGGAAGCAGTTTACGTCTGTGTGTTCTCCATCTGGTAGTTAGCCATTTGGGAAAATCTCTCTTTACTGCATTCCTAACATAATTAGAGTCAAGGCTGGTTCTGTGGTATTTATTTGCTTTAGATTTGCTTTAGCCTCTGCAAATTGAGCTGCACAATTCCCTAAAGGATGCACTTGCAACTCATGTGGTTCAAATTTGGTATCCGATAAAAAATTTCCTTTTATAATCAGAAGCAGGGATTATAACTGAGTGGATCCATCTTTCTGGATTTTCATTACTGATATATCACAGTACCACATTTAAGAATAGTGTTCTAAATGATGTAGCACTATATTAGATAATAGAGAAGATTGTTCTGCATCTTCCATAACAGGCAAGGATTGTAAATCATAGCTCTCAGGAATGCGTTCCCACTTTAAGGTGTTGTCTTGTAAAAGTGTTTGCCATCCCCCATATCTAGTTATGGTAGCTCCCCATTCATTTCTTGATAACTTGCTATCATTTTTGAAAGCCACAAACTCTGTATAATAATTGGGTGTCCCCCGCAATGGTCTTACTGCAATAGGCATATAGAATACCATAGTAAGACATTGTTCTAATTCAGTAAATTTTTGTCCTGTTCAGGTAAAACTATATGCGGCGTGGTGTATGGGGCTATGTTTCTTCTCTCTCATTATAGCAGAAGGCTACAGTGTTTTTTGGAGATGCGCAAATTTGCAAAACAAGAGGTTTATTAGGTCTCTTGTCTGGAGGTCTACTTGGAGAGTAATATGGAGACAGCACCGATAGCATCTTTCCAGCACCTTCAGATGCCTGCATTAGCAGCAGAAGGAACACAAGCTTGTGCTGGTGTTGGATATGGTGACCATGAAGTTCTAAACTCAAACCCTATGGATATAAATAGCCATGAGTGCTGTCACTCAAGGGAGATTATACTGTAACAAACCAATCTTCAAAGACTAGTTCACTTCCCTCTTTATTTTCCACCATGAGTGTTTAGCTGCCATTCCTCAGTATTCGAGAGGTGGGTTGCCCTCCAAGGAGAAATACTTCCAGCTAACAAAGTAATTTAAAATATGGCTCATTTATTTCCAATGATACATGTTTAAATCAAAACAACATTCTTAAAACGTACTTAAAACTCACAGAGAATTTCTATCTTAAACATTTCCAGATTACAAACCATTTCTTAAACACAAATCGTTTCCATATAAGTCTTTTCCAACACACAAAGGATTTTCGAAACACAGGTGTAGTTCCAATAAACTAAAATGGCATATCAATGATGCAGAAGAACAAATCCTGCATTGCAGGAACTGAAGACAGAGGAATGGATTCTAGTTCACCCCATGCTTCTTATAGGTTTCTTGATGTTCCCTACCCCATTCCCAATAAGCCCAAACTTCTCTCTACATTAATACAGTTCCTCCACCACTTAAGTGATTCACATGTATATGTTATTTCTTTAGATACCCTTTTAACACTTTTTAAGGTCTAAATTTTTTGAAGATAAACAGCACAGTGCAAAGGTCATAGGCACATATATATAGCTAGGGTGTCTAAGACTTTTGCACAGTAATTTAATATTGCACTGTACCGCTGCCGGATAAAACACAAATTTCATGACATATCTGAGTGATGATAAACCTGATTTTGATATTGTGGACTGAGAGTAGGAAGGGGGCAGGGAAAGGGAAGGGAGCGGGAAGTACCAGAGTGACATTCTGTAATAAATCAAATATCCTTGCCTGGTGTCTCAGGGCTGGGTGTGCCTGCACTTGTGCCATTCCCACCCCAGAATTCCTTCTCTCCCACACCCCTCCCATGGCACTCCAGCCTCACTATTACTGCATCCTTTGCTCCCACCAGAATTAAAAACTCGGTCTCTGCTACATATTCACAAATACAGTACTATGCAAAACTCTTAGGAGTCCTTACTACATATACGTGCCTAAGACCTTCACACGTACAGTAGTTCTCAGCTACCTCAGCATTAAATGTTGTGAAGGTAACTTCCTTGAGTACATTCAATTTCCTATATTAATAGATAAATTATTCAATATGCTAAGTGATGTTATCCATCTGGTCTGCAAGCTTCTTTGTAATAAGCAGCTTAGTCATCTTGTCTGTTTTGAAACAAACCATATTATTTTAGCCATTGTCTTGTACTGCACTCTTGAATAGCAATAAACCAGATGCTGTGAGCTACATCTTACTTTCCAAAGACAGATCATCTGCTATATATACAGAATTTGTTTGCAAAGGTGTTCTTTTAACTTCAAGCTGATTACTGCTTTCCATTTCCACTTCAAGGACTGAAGACTAACTCCCATTTACATCCACAAGTTAATCAAAAAAACATTAGTTGGAAGTTCACTGAAAACGGTTTCTGATCTTACAAGTGACAGCTGCTATGTTAGAAAGTGAGCTTTGCAAAACTCGAGAATGAGGCCCACTGCCCTAGGAGTTGAATATCCATCACAACCTCACAAACTATCCACCTACCTGCCCATCCAGGCATTTCTTGCCCTATCAATAAAATAGATTCTATGGTTTTGAAATTGGTATGCCAGCAATTTCTGAACCAAAAGAGTGAAAAATAAAGTTATTTTTGGCCCCAAGGAACTACCTAAGAAAAAAGAACTGCATCTCTCTGACTGGGTGTGAATGTGCCTGGGCATCTTTGTGAATGTAGGTGTCACGGTGTGCGTGGACAGACGACTGAACCCAGGTGCAGAGGAACGACAAGCTCCCATGTTGAGAAAGAAACAGGAGTTTATTCAAAGGAATTCCAACTGAACATTGGTGGTTTGACCAAATGGGATCATGAGATGAATCATTCTTGAAACACACACAAGGACCCTGTGACAAGTGCTAATCAGGAGTCTACTTTAAATAATCACAGTATGCGGAAAATCTGTGCTAGTCAAAATAAACGACAAGATTAAATAAAAAGCACCAGGGCTTAATGACTCTTGATAAGATGGCCTATGACAGAAGGTGTGTGTATCTGTGTAGGTGTATCTATATGGATGGTGAGTGAACATGCATGTGAAATAAAAAGAAAAGAAATGCTAGAAACACTCAGCAGTCAGCAGCATCTGTAGAAAGACAAGTAGTTAACATTTCAGGTCAGAGACCCTTTGTCAGATGGTTACAACTACTACTATGTCGACTCAGGCCTAGGGGGCCAGCATCGGGCACGATGATGGACTCTCCACTTCTCCCTCTCCCTCATCAGTGTGTTCAGTTCATCTACATTAGCTGTGCTGCTGTCTTCTGGGAGCGTGTTGACCATAGTCTTGGGAGGGCGCCCAGGGTTCATCCTCCCGTGCTTGGGCTCCCATATGACGACTAGGCTGGCAGGTAGCTCGGGGTGGCGTAGACAATGCCCCGCTAGTTGTGGTCTTTTCGCCTCGATTTTAGTGGAGAGCATCGGTAGGTTGTTATAGAGCTCGATGTTCGTCATGTGCTGTTGCCAACTCACATCAAGAGCCATCAGGAGCATTCGTGTATAGCAACCATCTAGAGACTTTCGCATCGTCTTGGTGAGTGTCCACGTCTCACATCCGTATGTGAGAATGGATTCTATGACTGCTATGAAAATCCTCTTTTTAAGTCCTCTGGTCAGGTCCGACTTCCAGACTTCCTTCATGTCGTTCATAGCCCTCCACGCTGTTTGACTAGTTGTATGTTTCCAACATTTTTCATTTATTTCAGATCATTAAAAACATAATTATCTGTGTATGTTTGTGTTGGTTTAGTTAAAGTACTCAAGTTCATGAAATAGGAGGTTAAATGTGATCTCGTGTGGAGAAAGTGAATTGTCAGAAAGTATCATATTGCAATAAATGGTTTCTTTAAACTGCTGGCAGCCATTAATGTTCCTCTACAGTCAGTGCTTTACTTCAAAATATTTAAATGACTTGAATTTGGACTGTAGAATAGCTTTACAAAATATGCCATGATGCTGAGCTGAGCTTGAAAGTGTGGTAAAGTGAGGAAAATCCCAATTATATTTGAGCAGGATATAAACAGACTGGCAGTATGGTTAGAGAAGTGAAAGATGAAACTTAAGGCAATAGAAATGATACTGAGATAACGCTGAATAATTACACTCAGTAGCCACTTTACTAGGTACATCCTACACTTAATAAAGTGGTCACTACGTGTAAGTTTGCGGTCTTCTGCTGTTGTAACCCATCCACTTCACGGTTTGACATGTTGTGTGTCCACATGCAGACACTCTTCCGCACGCCACAGTTGTAATGCGTGGTTATTTGAGTTACTGTCACCTTCTTGTCACCTTGAACCAGTCAGGCCATTCTCCCCTGAGCTCTCTCATTAACAAGGTGTTTTTGCCGCAGAAAAGCCTAATAAAGGATGCTTTTTTCTCTGTAAACTCCAGAACAGAGGTTCCCAACCTTTTTTATGCCATGGACCCCTACCATTAACCAAGGGGTCCATGGGCCCCAGGTTGGGAGCCCCTGCTCTAGAGACTGCTGTGCATGAAAATCCCAGGAGATCAGCCGTTTCGGAGATCCTCAAACCACCCTGTCTGTCACCAACGATCATTCCACAGTCAAAGTCTCTTAGATCGCATTGCTTCCCCATTTTGCTGTTTGGCTCTAAACATCAGCCTAACTCCTTGAACATCTCTGTGTGCTTTTACGCATTGAGTTGTTACCAAACGATTGGCGGATTAGATATTTGAATTAGTGAATAGATGACCAGGTGTATCTAATAAAGCAGCCACTGGACGTATAAAGCTCCTAAAGGTAATGTTGCTGTATCTAGTTCTAGTCACCACATGGTATGATGATAATGAAGTTTCTTGAGATATGGCGTAGATGAGAGTTACAAGGATGGTTCCAGGAAATAGGGGGTTTTAGTTAAAGGATGAACTTTTGCTTTCCTTCCAGCAAAGGAGGCTGAAGGAAGTTTTGATAGAAGTATCCAAGGTTATGACAGGTTCAGATGAGATAGACTAAAATAAAGCTGTTCCTACTATCCTTGCAAGCGGAACAAGTGCTACACCTGCCCCTACACCTCCTCCCTCAGTACCATTCAGGGCCCCAAACAGTCCTTCCAGATGAGGCGACACTTCACCTATGCGTCTGTTGGGGTCATCTATTGTATCCAGTGCTCCCCGTGTAGCCTCTTGTGAGACATAACGTAGATTAGGAGACTGTTTTACCAAGTGCCTATGCTCCGTCCGCCATATAAAGCGGGATCTCCCAATGGCAGCCCATTTTAATTCCACTTCCCATTGCAATATGTCCATCCATGATCTCCTCTAATCTTGCAATGAAGCCGCACTCAGGTTGGAGGAGCAAAATCTTATATTCCGTCTGTGTAGCCTCCAACCTGATGGCAAGAACGTTCATGTCTCAAACTTCCAGTATAGCCTCTCCATTTCCATCTCTATTCTCTGTCCTGATTTCCTTCTGCCTTCTTCTGCCTTCTCCCTGTGACCTTTGAATCCATGACTCATCAAGAACCTACCAGCCTCCGCTTTGAATATACCCAATGACCTGGCTTCCACAGCCATCTGTGGCAACGAATTCCACAGATGCACTACTGTTGTGTACTTAATACTTAGGTAATATTTGAGAAATCTTGTGTGTATATAATAAGCATTCTTGTTCATTATGAGTTAAATGTATAAATATGTGAATCACATTCGTCACCACACTACCACATGATATGTGCACACCTCACTCAAAGTAAACCCGAGGATAGACTAATATTTCGTATTGACAAGTATTCATTCAAATTAGTTTAATGTTTAGACATTACAAAATATAACAACTACCCTCTGGCTAAAGAAATTCCTCCTCATCTGTTTCAAATGGATGTTCCTCTATTCTGAGGCTGTGCCCTAGATTGCTCCACTATAGGAAACATGCTCGCCACACCTACTCTGCCTAAGCCTTTCAGTATTCAATGAAATACCCCCTCATTCTTCTAAACTCCAGCGAGTACAGGCCCAGATCTATCAAGTGCTCCTCATAGGTTAACCTTTTCATTCCTGGAATCACTGTCGTGAACCTCCTCTGGACCCTCTCCAATGCCAGCACATCTTCTCTTAATTAGGAGGCCTAAGACTGCTCACAATTCTCCACGTCTGATCTGACAATGCCTTCTAAAGCCACAGCATGACATTCTTGCTTTCGTAATCTAGTCCTCTCCAAATGAACGCTCATATTGCATTTGTTTTCCTTACCACCTACTCAACTTGTGAGTTAACCTTTAGGGAATCCTTCACAAGGACTCCCAAGTCTCTTTGCACCACTGATTTCTGAATTTGATCGCAACTTAGAAAATAGTTCATTGTTTTATTCCTTCTTACAAAGTGTATGACCATACACTTCCCTACTCTGTATTCTATCTGTCACTTGTTTGCCCATTCTCCTACTCTCCTCCATTCCTGCTGCAGACCTCCTGCTTCCCCAATCCTACCCAACTCTTGGTCTATCTTTATCTCTTTCACAAACTCGGCCACCAAAGTTTCATCATCCAAATATATAGTACATTTATGTCTTTGCACGGTACGGCTGCCATTCCTGAGAAATGAATGCAGTGTTCAGGCTGGGCTCTAACTTGTGTTATTTAAATTTATAGCCTACACTTCCTACTCTTATATGCTGTGCCATGACAACCTCGTAAGTCTTTTAACCACCTATTTTTTTCATGACTGAATACCTTTAAGGATTGTGAATATACATACCCAGGTCCCTTATTGCTCATACAACTTAAAGTTTTCCAACCTGTTTATCCCTATACTTTGTTGTAAATTCTCAAATAAATTACAAAGAATTCCAATTAATTTGGCCATCAGTTAATCATGGTTATTTGGGACAACTCATAAGAACAAAACCAAATCAAGAAAATAGCCAGGATTCCCTTTGTTTATTTTGGGCACTAAGCTGCTTAATTGAGACAGGAGACTGTTGCTGAACAGTTTCTAACTAGCATCAGTCTCGTGCATGTTTTGTGGCTGTTAGACACCACACAATGCTTAGAGCAAACGGTTTTTAAATAGTATCATTGGCATGTTTGTGTTCAAAAAGCAGTTATTTTTGTCACTGTTAGTTGGTGAGTAATTAACAGATAGACAATTCAGAACTGTTTCCCTCACTAGTTACAAGTATTCAGGCTCGGAGATGCCAGCAACGGCTGGGAGTGAAAATGAAACGTATTCACAACTTCAACAATTTAAGAACTTTGGAGAATTTGAAGGGATCGACAATCATCTTGAATGTTACAAAGAAAATGAATATTTGAAGTATGAAAACATTGAAAGCATAGATTGAAGGCAGTCCACTATCTGTTCTAGATGTCTGCACTAATTTTGCTCATTTAAAGTCAATCAAAAGAACACATCAGTGTGCACTGAATGAATTCCTTCATTGGTAACTATTAAGAACTAATACACAGTTTTATAGTACTGTATTTCATTTAAAAACCCAATTTGCTACTCAGTTAAATGGTAGTTTGTGTTTTTATGCCTTTTAAGCCATTTCCATGACAATTTGTTGAATTGGAGCAGCCACTTAATCGGGCAAAGATATCTTGGTCCCGAAGCGTCCCAATTAATCTAGATCCACGGTACTTCACAATTCCCTGGCCTTAATTTGCATTGTTATTTTTCTGTCTAACTGACCAGGACATCAATATCTTCCTGTACTCCTTACTATCAACCACACTGACAATTTCTTTTATCATCTTCAAACTTCTATATTTTTGGCCCTATTTTTAAGTTTATCATTAATATAGAGTATATTGCAAAAGACCAGGGACTGAGGTCAGAGAACTGAGCCCTTTAGAATCCAAAAAGTATTACCTGTCCACTCATAGAAACACACGTCAACAAATTCTTCCTGATACTGAGCCAATTTCAGCTGCAAAATTGCTTGAATTTCATGGACTTTTACTTTATTGACTATCCTACAAGTGAGACTTTGTACTTAATACAGTTTACATGAATTCTCCAAGACTTTCAACAACATCCTCATCAATCCTCCTTATTAACTCTGCACATTATCAATCAAACAAGACCTTCCCTTAACAAATCTATGTTGTCTCTCCCAGATGAATCAATGCCTTTCTAACAGAAATTTGTATTTTCCCCTAGAATTGATTCAATAACACTCCCACTACAAAAGTTAAATTAACGTGCCTTTATTTACAGTTTACTCCATATTACAGTATTGGCAGTCTTCCAGTTCTCTGGCACACATCCTATAGTCAGGAAGGATTGAAAACTGCAAAAAAAAAGCCTGAGATTTTCACAATCCTATTTAAACAAAAAATACTCCAAAATTTGTTTGCTATTGTGCCAATCTTGATTATGGCAAAATTTCTTGGCAACCTTAATTATCATGTGACAGGCATAGGCTAGTACATCAGCTCAATGGAGTATGGAACTTATCCCATGTTCTTTCTTGGATCTCTGTCAGTGAATAATGAAGTTTTAAGGAATCATAAGTTTGAGGAAAACAAAAGTAATTGTGATATCTTGTCTGTGATATTATTCCGTCTGGGTAGCCTCCAACCTGATAGCATGAACATTGACTTCTCTAACTTCCGTTAATGCCCCTCCTCCCCTTCTTACCCCATCCCTTATTTATTTATTTATTATTTTTTTATTTTTCCCCTTTTTCCCCCTTTCTTTCTCGCTCTTTTTTCTCCCTCTGTCCCTCTCACTATATCTTCCGCTGGTGCTCCCCTCCCCCTTCCTTTCCCCCTAGGCCTCCCGTACCGTGATCCTCTCCCTTCTCCAGCCTCGTATCCCTTTTGCCAATCAACTTTCCAGCTCTTAGCTCCATCCCTCCCCCTCCTGTCTTCTCCTATCATTTCGGATCTCCCCCTCCCCCTCCCACTTTCAAATCGCTTACTATCTCTTCTTTCAGTTAGTCCTGACGAAGGATCTCGGCCCAAAACGTCGACTGTACCTCTTCCTATAGATGCTGCCTGGCCTGTGTTCCACCAGCATTTTGTGTGTGTTGCATGTTATCTTGTCAGTTTATTTTGCAATACATTCTCACATCATAAAGTATACTGGAAGATACAGACAGATACCTTTCATCTCCTATTGAGGTAATAGTAATAGAAACTAAATTCTGACCTTCCTAAAATTGTGGCTTAAATTTAAAGTTGACGTAAATGCAGGAGACAAGAGTTCTCTATTCTTTTGCAAAAGAATTGAATTATGGTAATAATCAGTTTAGAAAGAAAAGGTTTAGATCCAAAAACTAAATAGATGTTTTAATTCAAAGATTCAAAGTACATTTATTATCAAAGTATGTTTGCAGTACACAACCCCTGAGGAGGGGGGGAGGAGGGGAGGAGGAGGAGGAGGGAGGGGGAGGGGGAGGAGGAGGGGAAGGAGGGGGGAGGGGGAGGAGGAGGGGAAGGAGGGGGGAGGAGGAGGAGGAGGAGGGGGGAGGAGGAGGGGGAGGAGGAGGAGGGGGGAAGGGGAGGGAGAGGAGGGGGAAGGGGAGGAAGAGGAGGGGGGAAGGGGAAGAGGAGGAGGGGGGAGGGGGATGGGGAGGGGGAGGGGGAGGAGGAGGAGAGATACACACAGGTACCTTCCTCTGGGAGCAGCGAGCGAGATTGCATTCAGGATCACATCAATTTTCCTTATACCAACAAACCTAAATATGTCAGGTATGGATTACTTGGTTTCCCAAGGATATTTGAAGGACCAAGCATCCTGCCCTTTGGGATCCAAGTTCAGCAACCAGTATTCTCAGATTCTTTGGTCAGGACTGGCATATCGACTGGCAACTCGCTGAGATTCTATCTCCATCCTCTCTCTATTTGCCCTTAAAACAGCAATTTCCATTTTTGTTAATATTGATAAACGTTTAGGAGATACAGCTCTGTGCAAAAGTCTTAGGCATCCTAGCTATATGGATATGTCTAAGACTTTTGCACAGTGCTCTATTTGTTTTTATTTATTTTATTGAGATGCAGCACAGAATGGGCCTTCCAGCCCTTTGAGTTGCACCAGCCAGCAATCCCCTGATTTAATCCTAGCCTAATTATGGGAAAATTTACCATGACGAATTAACCTACCAACAGGTAAGTCTTTGGACTGTGGGAGGAAACCAGAGCACCCAGAGGAAACCCATGTACTCACGGAGAATGTTGCGGGAATTGAACCGGAGTATCTGTACTGCAAATTGTTGTGCTAACCACTACGCTAACTGTGCTGCCCCGCAGTCTCTGACTGCTATATTATTATGTATGAAAGCAACAAAATTATATCACGGTGCCAATCAAGGTTATCAATAAATCACAGTGCTTGTTCCTCCCTGAACAAGAAGGCACAGCAGCATCTCCTCTTCTTAAGGAGAATGGAGAAAGTGAGGCTCCCCCCCAACCGACCCATCATAAATGCATTTTATTGCCGCACCGTTGAGATCACCCTGACAAGTTGCATCTCCATCTGGTATGGGAACAGCAGAACATCGGACCAGAAATCCCAATAAAAGATTGTGAGAACGACTGAGAGGATCACAGGGGTCTGCCTAACATCCATCGGGGACATTAATCAGGAGCAATGTGTACACAAGGGCCTTAGCAATATCAGGGATCCCACCCATCCATCCAGCATCCTCTTTGACTTTTTACCATCTGGCAGGAGACTCTGATGCATCAAAACAAGAACCTTACAATATTTAATTTATGCATTTTAGTTCATTTATTTATGTGTAATCCATCTGGAGATTTCACCCTTACTTTCATAAGTTATTGTGTGTTACGTGTACTACAGTGCTTTACATCCCGATTCAGAAAAGCATCTTGTTTGATGGTAAAATGACAATAAACTTGACTTGACTCCTTATTGAGTGCGTTCTGTATATGCACAGCAGCAAGCTTGCTGTTAAACCAAACTCACGGTTATTACTGAATTAGGAAAGAGACTGAAGTTGTATGGAAACAGAGGTTATTGCAGAGAAAGTGAGGAACATTGCAAAGTAAAATAAGGCGGCTGCAAGGTAAATATTGAAAAGAAGCAACACTCTTGCTCATTATTAGTTTGGAGAAATATGGAAGCAATTTAATTGGTCTTGCAGATTCTCCCACTCACGTCTAACTCCGTGTCATATGGCAGCAGTTTCACTGGTCAGATTATTGGAAATTAAGCCACAGAACTGTCCAAAAATCATGCTTCACGTTTACTGAAATATGTTTTTAATTTTAGCAGTTACTGCAGCAGCAGGAGGGAAATGGATCTTTGCGTCACCATGGCAATGTCTGCAATAACAGTAAACTTAGGAGAATAAAGAATATATTACATAAAACAGCTTATATAAAATAAATGGGAGCCTTTTTAAAGAATATATGTCTATTCCAAAATTGTTATATTTTACTTTGTTGATGGTGATTTATTTATCCAGATTTTTTTGCTTCCTTTATTTTAAATGTCCATTAAAATTAGATAAGATTAAGCAGAAGACTAAATTATTTTTCACTCATTGTAAATCATTCAGAACCCTCTGGTCATTTGTAGCAGGGCTAGAGGCACAGTTTAGTTCCATCTGTTCTGACAGTGACCAGGTCACAATTGTAAAATAATGCTTCTTATTACACCAATGTGTTTTTCTGTTTCTGCGAGAATCAATTTAACCACCCCACTCCCCCCAAAGGCTTTGACAATCTAGTGTAAATTACTGTTGGCATCTTTATACTTTGGGCTAACATCTAGCACAACAGGGACATTATTTAGTTATAGTTTCATAAAGCAGGAAAACAGGCCATTCAGCCCACCACGTTCACACTGACCAACGGACAGCATTCTATAATAATCCTATCTTCCGGTTGTTTTGAGGTGTTCTCCGATCTGTAATGTGGCATGACCAGCTCTCCCTAGTCTTTACCCATGAAGATCGAGAGGGACACAAATCCGATCGGGCACGAGTGAAAGCCATGGCACATCAAATATGCGGCATGCAAGAGAATTCCTAGAAATGTAGTTTTCCGTAAGCAATTCAGCAAATAGACATGCAGACCTTGATCCTATTTATGAGCCAATGTGGGCAGAGTTCCAGACCACAAAGCACAAAGTTTGCCAATCAGCGATGAAATTTCCTCCCTACAAAGGCCAAGCATTCGCAGGACACACCTCAATCAACACTGCACGGATGATGCCACCTCATATGGTGATGAAACGTTTGCAAGTAAATTGTCAAGTTTGGATTTTCCAAATTATTTCCAATTCTATTTTCTATTACCTGGGCCAACACTTTTCTGCCCCGGTGGCTCAAATGCTTGTCTTAATGGTATTAGTCAGCTCAATGTGAATGAATTGAGAGACGATTAGCCACGATCATGTAACGTTGGAGCAGACTTGATGGACCAGTTAGTGCTTCTACATTTCTAACAGAGGAGAAATGGTAGAAAATTGTCAAAGTCACATAAATCAAGAGAAAAGCTACTTTTAGATGTTTTTCATCACCTAAGTTTCAGAAGCTGAACATTTAGTGCTCATCACCAATTGCTTGTAAAACCAGTACAAGCTTGTCCAACTTCTCCTTATAGCCAATATACTCCAAACCACGCAACAGTTTGGATAAAACTTCTCTGCATCCTTTCAAAACCCAGAGGTGGCAACAAGAACTGCACCAAACACTCCAAAGCAACACACACAAACTGCTGGAGGAACTCAGCAGGTCAGGCAGCATCTGTGGAAATGAATAAACAGTCAACATTTCAACTTGAGGCCAGAGTCTTGTTGCTAGTCTCCTCTCCCATTGAAGCAAACTCTGCTCCAAATAATCTAAGAGAATAGTTTATACATCAAAAGTGCTACATAAATGAATTGATGTTAAACTGGTACATTAATAACATGCTACTAACCTATCTTGGATGGCAGGGTGGAGATATGTCTCTATCAAAGGAGGTGTAAGGTGCTCCTTCTCTCCACTTGGCTGCAGGTCACCCTTGGGCAAGATGCAGCACCTGCTTAGTCCCCCATTCAGGGTCACATGAAGCCAAGGGAGCAGGTGGTAGATGGTCGTATGAGCAGGCGGTGCATATCATAAGTGCAGGTTATGCGACCACTGACGCCAGGCAGACAAACTCTGAAAAGTATTGATAATGGCTGCGGTCACCTGTCTTGTAAAGACACTTTTCAGAAGAAGGCAATGGCAGACCACTTCTGTAGAAAAATTTGCCAAGAACAATCATTGTCACGGGACTGTGATCACCCATGTCATGTGACACAGCACATAATGATGATGTTGATGACAACTAACCTACCAAGCTAAAATCATAATTTTTTTGTCGGGACATATTTTTGTATTAAATTTTTGCTTTATAGAAGTCATTCTAATGGATTAGGTCTCACTGGCATAAGCATGCAACATTCAACTTCGAGGTTCTAGACTTAGCTAGCAACAGATCAAGGCAGCTGGGGTAGTTCCAAATTCCCAATGTTACATTGAAGCATAACTATTGAGACTCCATGGACTCAATGGGATTTGTTGGACTGTGGATTATGAAGAAATGGGGAAGGCAAATTGCTTTTATCTAATTATTTTCTGAAACCAATGACTTATGTCAGATATAGAAGATATGAGTTGCTACAGGCAAATTTCAAGGCAGTGGGAGAGAACTAAGAAAGCAGGTCCTTCAAGGTAGCTATCAAATGTACAGAAAGAGGAAAATAGGAATAGCAAAGATAAAAATGTGGCTGCTGCAGTGCTTCTGTAGAGATTGCTGGGGTAATTGGACCACCTCGGGGGAGATAGGACATAGGCTGAAGTGATTGCACCTGGGGCAATGTGCTCCCTGGAAGGTTCACCAGGCTTTGCTCACTGGGGCTAAGGTGTTGAGTTTGAATTAAGTTGGCAAAAGTTGGGTGCAGGGAGGTACCATAAAAATATAAAATAATATTTGAAAAAAAGATAAATATCACTGGAACAAAACTCAGAAGGATTTTGGACAGAACCAGTCTAAGAGTGAGCACATGAACATTTGGAGTAAGTCATAAACATGAGAAGGTCTGCATCCACTGGAAATCCAAAGCAACACAGACCAAATGAGGAAATCAGCAGCTAAGGCAGAATCTATGGAAATTAATTAACAGTCATCATTTTGGGCCGAGACTTTTCCTCAGGGCTGGAAGGGAAAGGGGGAAGGCACCAGAATAAAAAGGTGGGGGGAGGGGAAGGAGGAGAGCTAGAAGGTGAAAGGTGAAGCCAAGTGGATGGGAAAGATAAAGAGCTGGAGAGGAAGGATTCTGATAGGAGAGGAGAGTGGACTATGGGAGAAAGGGAAGGAGGAGGATACCCAGAGGGACGTGGTTGGCAGGTGAGAAGAACTAAGAGGCCAAAGTGGGGGACAGAAGGGAGGGAAATATCTTTACCGAAAGGAGAAATTCATGCGTTTAGGTTGGAGGCTATCATTGACATAGGTGTTTATTGTAAATAGAAGAAGTATTTTCAGCAAGGAGGAAAATTGACCTGGGATTGTAGTTTTGATGCAGTAGCGAAGATCAAAAAAGAATGAATGGATTTTAGATATTCCCAGGAAACACAGATAGACAAGTGAAGAGAGGAGGAAGAATGAATTAAGGGGAATATTGCAGTGCTGAGGAGAGAGAATGTCCTGTGATCAAAGAGAGAATATAATATAAAATGCATAAAACATTGGATATACACAGCAGGCCAGGCCACATGTGGGAGGAGAAACAGGGTGGGTGCATCAGATTGAAAACCCTTCATCAGAACTGGGAAGAAGGCAAATTAAAGCTCTTAAGTTGCAGGAAATATGTCTGACAGAGTAAACCCAGGGTGGTCATGAGGATGAGTTGTAAACAAACCCATCTGGTCCATGAATGACTGGCAGTAGTTACAGAACGATATCATTTGTTCATATGTGCTGTGTCATATGACATGAGTGATCATCATCTTTCCACGACCATGATTGTTCTCGGCACATTTGTTTTGCAGAAGTGGTTTGCAAATTGCCTTTTTCTGGGTAGTGTCTTTACAAGCCGGGTGACTCCAGCCATTACCAATACCCTTCAGAGATTGTCTGCCTGGCGTCAGAGGTCGCATAACCAGGACTTGTGATATGACCATACGACCATCCTCCAGCTGGTCCCATGGCTTCATGTGATCCTAATCTGGGAGGGCACGGGGGCACTACACCTTGCCCAAGTGTGACCTACAGGCTAGCAGAGGGAAGGGAAGCCTTACACCTCCTTTGGTAGAGAAATATCTCCAAAGAGTGATATATAAACAAAAAATGTACCGCATGCTGCAAACTTCTAGACTTCTGAATTTTAAGACTTCAGGTTAATTTTATTCATGTCTTTATTAGCCATCCATCTGTGATCATGGCTCAGCTTTTTTTGTTGTCTTGTATAATTCCCTTTTCATTCTTTTCCTCAAAGCCTGTGATAACAGGGTATTATCTACATGTACCCTTAGTGGCCATTTTGTTAGGTACACCTGCTCGCAACTCAATACATCAAAGTATGCAGACATAGTCAAGACATTCAGCTGTTCAGCCCAAACATCAAAATGGGGAAGAAGTGTCATCCAAGTGACTTTGTGGAATGATTGTTCGTGCCAGATGGGGTGGTTTGAGTATCTCAGAAACCGCTGATCGCCTGGTGTTTTCAAGCACAACAGGCTCAAGAGTTGATTGAGCAAAGAACAAAAACCATCGACTGAGTGACAGTTCTGTGTGTGAAACTTTGTTATTGAGAGAGGTCAGAGGAGAACGGCCAGACTGGTTCAAGCTGACAGGAAGGTGACAGTAACTCAGATAATCATGCATTACAGCAGTGGTGTGTAGAAGAACATCTCAATGAGCTACAGCAAGGGAAGACCACGGACATTCACTCAGTGGCCACTTTATTAGGTACCGCCTGTGGCAAAAGCACAAGGGACAAAGAGGGGGAAAAGTTTCAAAAGAGAATCCAGAAAAAGTTCTTGGAGGAAGTAGACCTTGTCCCATAGATGGAAACCATTCCAGGAAATGAGCCTGGCCAAGTAGAGCAACTTTCAGGAAACAGTTGCCATGATATCATAAGATTTTAAATAGTTATGGAAAAGACTATAGACCATCCTATGGTGAAAAAGTAATTAACTGGTAAAAAGCCAGTTTTATTGTGATGAAAACAGATCTGGCTTAGGTATATCGGAAATAAAGTTTAGCAGTCAAAACTAATTGAGTACTAGAAAGACTTTAAGATGGAGGTGCTTCAGAAACAATCTAGGTACCCTCCATGAGAGAGGAGGGAATCTATAAAAAGGAATCCAAAACTTTTTAAAGGTTGTAAGAGAAGTGAAGCTGATAGAGACCAAACAAAGAAATTCATGTTTGGACATGTAAGGCTTGAATGATGTACCAAAATATTACTTTCTGAAGAAAGATGATGTTGCTGGAATCTCAGCAAAGAAAGATGTAATTGAGATTCTGGATGGACTCAAACATTCATTATAGAAGAGGAACTAGAAAGGCTAGCTAAATTGGATAAATCATTTGATCTGAATAGCCTACAATCTGAGCAGCTGAGAAAAACAAGTAAGGACTTTACAGAGACTTTGGCCATAATTTGCTATTGATTCAAGTTTGTAGCCTGAGAATTGCAAACCTTTAAATTTTACAGCATTATAAAAGAGCGTAGGTGTAAACATAATAACACAGACTTGTCTGTTTAACCTCAGTAATAGGTATTGCATGGCACAGTTCAACAATTTCAGTCAAAATCATTAATATTTTAAAGTCTATCAAAATGCTCCTAAAATCAGACAGCCTTCTGGCAGCAAAGAAATTCACATTACCTCTTACTTAACTGGACACGACCTTATTCTGTGACGTACTTCTATATTTTCCAACAAAAGGAAATAACCTCACTGCATCCACCGTAATATTATTTTAGAAACAACTAAATCTTAAATGAAGATAAAAACATACATACAGGGTACTTACCAACTCAGCCTCACTTGCCAACTTAACAGTAAACGCCTCAAAGATTTTTCTGTTTCCTAAGCCCATGGCAGTTGTACAGATATCCTGGCTGTATTTTTCTCCACATAAAGAAAATTTATTATCAAAGTATATATATATATATATATATATATATATATATATGTCACCATATACAACACTGTGATTCATTTATTTGCAGGCATACTCAATAAGTTTAATAACCATAATAGAATTAATGGAAGATAGCACTCAATAGGGAGGACAGGTAGTGTGTAAACCATAACAAATTGTGCAAACACAAAAGGAAAAAAATAATAATAAATATCAAGAACATGAGATAAAGAGTCCTTGAAAGTGAGCCCATAGATTATGGGAACAGTTCGGTGATGGGACGAGTAAAGTTGAGTGAAGATATCTCCTCTGATTCAAGAGCCTGATCGCTCCTGTACCTTCTTCCTGATGGCAGCAGTGAGAAGAGAGTGAGAGCTATTCTTCGCTGCATGGAATACATTATCCATAGAAACAGTGATGTTGTTTGGGACTATCTTGATATTTCCTGGATGACAGGCTTATCATCACTGATTGACTCTGAAGTGACATGCTCTGTAATTGGCTGCAGTAGGAAGCACTGAATGCACTAATTGCACCCTAATGGGTGGTTAAATGAGGTAATGTTCAGGAGCAGAAATGCTCCCTGTATATTGTCAGTCACATGGCTCATATTAACAAGATATCTAGAGACATTTTGATGATGAGCAAGACTGAGCTTTGTCATTTCTTGCACAATATGGCTCAATGAAGGGAGGAGAAACGGTATATTATACCTCTGGAGAGCAGCCCTGTCACCTAGAATATTTTTGTTAGGTGGTGGGTTCAGTCTGAAATATTAAGGACAATTTACAGACTCTTACATAGGCAAATGGAGGATGAAAACTGGAGAGTTACAGGCTGTGTAGGAGGAAGGGGGTAGGTTGGTCATGGAGTAGGTTAAAAGGCTGGCACAACATTGTGGGCCAAAGTGACCGTGCTGTTCTATGTAAACAACAGGAGCTCTGCAGATGCTTGAAATTCAAGCATGTGCATGCCCTTACACTTCCTCCCTTACCACCATTCAGGGCCCCAGACAGTCCTTCCAGGTGAGGCGACACTTCACCTGTGAGTCGGCTGGGGTGATATACTGCGTCCGGTGCTCCCGATGTGGCCTTCTATATATTGGCAAGACCCGACGCAGACTGGGACACCGCTTTGCTGAACACCTACACTCTGTTCAAAAGAAAAAGCAGAATCTCCCAGTGGCCACACATTTTAATTCCACATCCCATTCCCATTCTGATATGTCTATCCATGGCCTCCTCTACTGTAAAGGTGAAGCCACACTCAGGTTGGAGGAACAACACCTTATATTCTGTGGATAGCCTCCAACCTGATGGCATGAACATTGACTTCTCTAACTTCCGCTAATGCCCCACCTCCCCCTCGTACCCCATCCGTTATTTATTTTTATACACACATTCTTTCTCTCACTCTCCTTTTTCTCCCTGTGTCCCTCTGACTATACCCCTTGCCCATCCTCTGGGTTTCCCTCCCCCCCTGTCTTTCTCCCTGGGCCTCCTGTCCCATGAGCCTCTCATATCCCTTTTGCCAATCACCTGTCCAGCTCTTGGCTCCATCCCTCCCCCTCCTGTCTTCTCCTATCATTTTGGATCTCCCCCTCCCCCTCCCACTTTCAAATCTCTTACCAGCTCTTCCTTCAGTTAGTCCTGACGAAGGGTCTCGGCCTGAAACGTCGACTGTACCTCTTCCTAGAGATGCTGCCTGGCCTGCTGCGTTCACCAGCAACTTTGATGTGTGGTGCTGTTTTGTGTTCTATGTTCTACCACACCACAGGAAAGTTCTCTGTTGAGTAGCCCTGTGGATCCCTGGGGTTCCCTGAGTGCTAGATTGATCTAGGGTTAAGTATAAACTCACCTTTGGCATTGCCTCCAAGAAGAAGGTTAAGGATGACTTTCGGCTGCCATGAGGCCTGGAGGAGTTTCCCAAAATTCTGAGATGAAGATGTGTGAGTGCATCTTGTTCAGATAATCTACGTTAAACACTTAGAGTCCTAGATGAGTACAGCACTGAAACAGATCCCTTGGCTCAACTCATCCTGCTGAACATGATTGATTGATTGATTTATTTGTTTATTGAGATACGGCGTGGAATAGGCTCTTCCGGCCCTTCGAGCCTTACCACCCAGCAAATCCTGCTTTAATCGTGGTGTAATCACAGGACAACTTACAACGAGCAATTAACTTTCCAAATGGCACGTCTTTGGAGGAAACCGGACCACCCGGAAGAAACCCACGTGGTTACAGGGAGAAACCACAAACTTCTTACAGGCAGTAGCAGGAGTTGAACCCGGGTCGCTAGTACTATAAAGTGATGTGCTAACCACTACACTACTGTGCCGCCCCACGAAGCTAGTCCCATTTGCTCAAGTTTGGTCCATATCCCTCTAAGCCCCGCCTATCCATGAAATTATCCAAATGTCTTTTAAATTAGTTGTGTCAGAGAGTAGCTACATTCCTCACGTATTTGTTTCTGCTGCTACAGAATCTGCATTCACTGCCTCGCCACAATCAGAATCGGAATCTGGTTTAATATCACCGGCGTACGTTATGAGATTTGTTAACTTTGCGGCAGCAGTACAATGCAATACAAGCTAATAGAGAGAAGAAGACCTGTGAATTACAGTGTGTATATTAAATAGTTAAATTAAATAAGTAATGCAAAAACAGAAATAAAAAAAATAGTGAGGTAGTTTTTGTGACTTCAATGTCCATTCAGAAATCAGATGGCAGAGGGGAAGAAGCTGTCCTGAATCGCTGAGTGTGTGCCTTCGGCTTCTGTACCTCTTTCCTGATGGTAGCAATGAGAAGAGGGCATGTCCTGGATGGCGGGGGATCCTTCATAGTGGACGCTGCCTTTCTAAGGTATTGCTCCCTGAAGATGGCTTCGACACTACAGAGTCTAGTACCCGTGATAGAGCTGTCTAATTTTACAACTCTCTGCAGCTGAAGGTTATCCATATTTGCGCATTTCCCTCAATTAGCTGAAAATTATCCACGTTTGCTCATTCAAACCAGCTCTGCCTGGCCTTGAATATATTGGCACTTTCAGAAGAGCCACCTTTCATCTGACATTCTTTCAATTTTTGCTATAACAATCACCAATTTTTTCCTGGATCATTGTCAAGCCCTGAGACACATGCCATTGTTTCTGATCTTCTAACCACTGTTTAAATACTTAACTGTTTTTCCATTCTCTCAATTGCGATATCTATGCATATTGAAATGCATGTTACACTTGTGCTCCAACTTTTAGGAGGTCAGTTTCATCAAACAATGCTTATGCTATCAACAATTCAAGATTTAACAAACAGCTTAAGTTCAAGCATTCCCTTTTTTCACTTCCATTAATTGTATCCACCTTGGTAGTAATAATTATAGCTCACTGTGAGTTCTAAGAGCTGCATTTGGAAGCCATCTTGAAGTTCGCACAGAATAAGTTGTGAAGAATCCTGGCAAGTGGAGCTCTGGACCTTTAATGAACCTGACAGAGACGAAGTAGCTTGGGAGGAACTATGAAATATATTAGTGGCATGCTTTTTCTATTCTTGAATAAAGCTTTATAAAATAACTACATACTGAATAATGAGTAAAGGCAATTAGAGAAAAGAATTGTAAATCAAATGTTCGTAAATTGAGGAATACCTGTAATAAATTTTTTTAAAAACTCCTAAAATAATATATCTCAAGCAACACACACAAAATGCCAGAGGAGTTCAGCAGCTCAGGCAGCATCTAAAGAAAAGAGTAAAGAGTCGACTTCTCTTCAGGACTTTGAGGGAAGGTTGGGGGGGGGGGGAGAGATGTTTGAATTGAAAGGTGGAAGGAGGGGAAAGAGGCTAGCTGGAAGGTAATAGGAGAAGGTAGGAGGGTGGGAAAGGTCAAAGGCTGGAGAAGATGAAATATAATTTGAGAGGAGAGTGGACAACAGGAGAAAGGGAACGAGGAGGGGACTCAGAGGGAGGTAATAGGCGGGTGAGAGGAAGTGAAAGGTCAGAGCCGGGAATAGAGGAAGGAGGAGGGGGAAATTTTGTTCACCGGAAGGAGAGATTGATATTCATACCATCAAGTTGGATGGTTCTCAGATGGAATATGAAGTGTTGCTCCTCCACCCTGAGGGTGGCCTCATCTTGGCACAAGAGGAGGCCATGGATGGACATGTCAGAACGGGAATGGGAACTGGAATAAAAATGGCCACCTGGAAGTCTCATTTGTGACGGATGGTGCGGAGGGGCTCGACAAGGCGGTCCCCCACCTAGGTGATATAGACATATATCAGAGACAATAAACCTAATTCTAATATTTTAAACAAATCACATATGAAAGTGGTTCTCATTATTAGAAGCAGTGGTCCAGAAATTTGGCAGAACTGGTTTCATAGAGCAATACCTGCCACTGTTCATCTTTATCACTAATTTTATTGCTATTCCATATTATGTATTACTTTGGAAAGTGATTTATTCACTGACATTGAACATTGGTATTCAAGTAGAGAATCAAATGTTAAACAAGTAATTAAGGAGCAAATATAATCATAAATGAGAATGTAACATTTCTTCATCTTAATTTTATGCAGTACATGCCACTTTATGTAATCAAAGAGCAGGGCTTTAGCCTACCAAGGATGTGCCATTATAAATCCGTCATAGGTCTTGAATTACAATTAGAATTTATGTTTTTATTTGAACTATAATAATTGTTGCATCATTGTAATTGATCAGAATCAGAAATGCTGTAATCAAAGTTCAAGGTGCATTT
Organism: Mobula hypostoma; assembly: GCF_963921235.1. Taxonomy (NCBI): domain Eukaryota; kingdom Metazoa; phylum Chordata; class Chondrichthyes; order Myliobatiformes; family Myliobatidae; genus Mobula; species Mobula hypostoma. The sequence goes on along the minus strand of NC_086111.1, from coordinate 60,643,129 downwards.
ATTATCTAAATATGTCTACATTATACAACTTTGAGCTTTGCTCCTAACAGGCAGCCGCAAAACAAAGAAACCCGAACATCGAACACCCAGTGTGCAGAGAAAAAAAACACATCATGCCCACAAAAAAAAATTTAAAAAAACGAACCCATAAAAAAATTTGTTGAACACCCAATGTGCAGAAAGGGAAAAAACACATTATGCATACAATAATCGCAAGCGAATAGTGTTCTGAACTGGTCCGCAAAGAGAGTCCCAAAGTTCAGCATTGTTCAGCGCAGAGATGAGTGGTGCAGCAGTGATATGAACTTATCACTGGGCTGCAATAAGTGTGAAAGGTTGTTCATTGGTGACACAGCATGAGTTTAAAAAAGAGCTTGAGTGCTTTTGACTCTTTTTGGCAGGCTGTAATCGGTGCCAAAGGTCATTCGTTGATGATGGTGTGTGAGGTTTAAAACGAGCTCTGGTGCTTTCAGCTCTTTTTGGCGGGCTACCATCAGCACAGGGCCAATTTAAAAAAAGGGGAGATGTAATCGGAGCAGCCATTGTTGGAGTGGGCCAGTGTGAGAGTGGTCAGGCTTTGGCTCAACAGGCTAAGGCGAGAGGAGGCAGAGGTTTTAAGCGAGTTTCTAAGAAGTCTTTTTTTTCTGTTGATGCATAGTTAGGATGGGGATGGGTCCAGAGGTAGTGACATGTTCTTTATTTGGGATGTGAGAACTCTGGGAGACCTTCATTCTCCCTGCTAACTCTATCTGCACGAAGTGCACCAAGCTGCAGCTCCTTAGAGATCGTGTTAAGGAACCGGAGCTACAGCTGGTGACCTTCGGCTCATTTGAGAAAATACGGAGGTGATAGATAGGAGCTAAAGGGAGGTAGTCACCCCTAAGTTGCAGGAGACAGGTACCTCAGTGACTTTAAAGAGAGGAAAAGGGAATAGGCAGCCAGTGCAGGGTACCCCTGTGGCCGCACTCCTCAATAATCAGTATACTGCCTTGACTACTGTTGGGTGGGCCGGCGGGGGGGGGGGGGTGGGTGTCGAGCTATCAGGAAGAAGCCACAGCAACCAGGTCTCTGGCACTGAGTCTAGCTCTGTGGCTCAGAAGGGAGGGGGAAGAAGAGGAGTGCAGCAGTGATAGGGGATTCCGTAATTAGAGAAGCAGACTGCAGATTCTGCAGAGGAGAAAGAGACACCCAGATGGTATGTTGCCTCCCAGGCGCTAGGGTCAGGGATGTTTCCGACTGGGTTCATGACCTTCTGAAAGGGAAAGGTAAACAGCCGGAAGTCATGGTACATATTTGTAACACGAAAAGAGAGGAGGTCCTGAAGAGAGAGTATAGGGAATTAGACAGAAAGCTGAAAAGCAGGACCTCCAGGATAGTAAGCCCTGTGCCCTGTGCCAGTAAAGGTAAGAATGGGATGATTTGGCAGATGAATACATGGCTGAAGAGTTGGTGCAGGGGGCAGGGTTTCAGATTTCTGGATCATTGGAATCTCTTCTGGGGAAGGTATAATCTGTACAGAAAGGATGGATTACAAGTTAACTCGAGGAGAACCCATATCCATGCAGGCAGGTTTGCTAGAGCTGTTGGGGGGGGGGGTTTAAGCTAATTTGGCAGGGGTATGGGAATTGGATTGATAGGGCTGAGAATGGGGGAGGTGGTATACAAATAGATACAGCGTTTAGTGAAACTGTGAGGAAGGACAGACAGATGACAGGGCAAAATTTCCATCAGTGGGACAAGTTAAAGGGGGCCAAAATCAAAAAGGGTGATGAATACAGGACTGATGGTGTTAACTTTGAATGCTTGCAGTATACAGAATAAGGTAGACGATCTTGTGGCACAGTTAGAGATTGGCGGATATGATGTTGTGGGCATCGCTGAGTCTGAATCAAGATCATAGTTGGGAGCTTAACATTCAAGGAATTATATTGCAGCAAAAGGACAGGCAGGTAGGCAGAGGTGATGAGTGGCTCTGTTGGTAGTGGTGACATAGCACCGGAAGACGTAGAAAACTAGTAGGTAGAGTTAAGAAACTGCAAGGGTAAAAAATACCCCGATCAGAGTTATATACAGGCCAGGATGTGGACTACAAATTACAACGAGAGATGGAAAATGCATGTCAAAAAGGCAACGTTACATTAGTCATGGGAGATTTCAATATGCAGATTGATTGGGAAAATCAAGTCTGAGCTGGAACCCAAGATAGGGAATTTGTAAAATGCCTATGAACTGGCTCTTTAGAGCAGCTCGTGGCTGAGCCTATTATGGGAATGGCTTTGCAGGCCAAGTCATTCCATTATTTAAGGTGGAGATTGATTGGTTGTTGGTTAATCAGGGTGTCGAAGGTTACGGGGAGAAGGCAGGAGAATGGGATTGAGAGAGATAACAAATCAGCCATGTTGAAATGGCACAGCAGACTGAATAGCCTAATCCTGCTCCTTTGGATTTTGGTCTTATAGTCTTAAAATCTGGTTCATGTAATGCAAATAAATTAAACCTTGGTTTGAATAGGACTCAGGTGTGATGCCATGAGCTCCTGTCATCATTATAATCCAAATCAGTTCCTTTTGCTGGAACAAGAGCTTATTTCAATAAGCTGAGCGCCCAGGTGTTCAGTCACATCAACAACATCCAGCTGGTGAGAGCACTATCACAAAGAGTCATAGAAAAGTATGGCACAGAAACAGGCCCTTCAGCCCATCTAGTCTGTGCTGAACTATTTAAACTGTCTACTCCCATCTACCTGCACCTGGAGCATAGCCCTCCACACCCCTACCATCCATGTACCTATCCAAACTTCTCAAACTTTGAAATTGAGCTCTCGTGCACCACCTGTGCTGTCAGCTCATTCTACACTCTCAGAACCCTCTGAGTGATGAAGTTTCCCCTCATTTTCCCCTTTTACCCTTAACTCAACCTCAGTGGAAAAACAAGGATGGCAGAAATTATGTCTCAACAACATCGTGGCAGAAGGATCTGGAAGATGAATGCTGCATTTTTGAAAGCTAGATCATCTCTAACTTCTATGGATGAGCAATAAATTTTGTTTCTAATGTCCACCAAACTAAATAAATGAATATAAAAGTAGATCTTATTCAACAAGTTAACTCATCTATCATCATCATCATCATCAGGTGCCATGCCCAGTTTGAGCTTTGACTGCCATGGCCCACACACTCCTGTTTCGGGTCAAGTGGATCAATTCATTGGTATTCATTTGCAATTCTCTGTCTGCTGTCTCCATCATCATTTGTCTTTGTCTTCCTCTTGCTTTCTTCCCTTCAATCTTTCCCATAATTACTAACTCCTCTTTCCTAATCACATGTCCAATGAAGTCACATTGCCTTTTCATGATCTCATACATTATTTCTCTTTTTGTGTTTGCTCTGTTCATGACATCCTCATTAGATACTCATTTCATCGATGATATTCTTTGCATCCTCCTCAAAAACCACATTTCTGCTGCTACAATTTGTTTCCTCATGTTACTAGATATTGTCCAACATTCTGAGCCATATAACATAGCTGGATAAACGTAACATTTCAGTACTCTGAGGCGGGTTGTCATGCCTAGTTTAGTATTGGTCAGTATACTCTTCATTCTCGAAAAGCTGTCTTTTGCTATCCCTATTCCTCTTTTGATAACCAAGTCGCACCTGCCATCTGATGTCACCCAGCTTCCTAAGTAGCAAAAGTTCTTTACTTGTTTTACGTCTTCCCCATTTATTCTCAGCCTGCAGATAGGATTCTCCTTCTTTTTGGATATCACCATACATTCTGTCTTTTTGCAATTGATAGACCTATAGGTCATTAATAACAACATTTGTAGGGTACATCCACTAGTACCATAAATTGGATACACTCACGGCTTTGGTTGGTCAATTGGATTTCCCTTTGGTGTCCCACTTAATTTAGCTCTTGTGATATCAAAACATTAGAGCTGTACAATTTCAAATTAGAATCAAACATATGGACATGTTAGTTCCCTTATTTCATCTTTGTTAAAATAATATCTTAAACTTTAAGTTTATAAGTGGATGAGTTAAAAGACAATGGCTAATCTCTATTAGAACTTACATTTTTCCAGAATTAAAACTCTCCTCTCAACTAATGCAATTAATTATTTTGACACACAAAATGCTGGAGGAACTCAGCATATCAGGCAGCGACTATGGAGAGGAATACACAGTTGACATTTCGGGCTGAGATCTTTCATCAGGGCAGAAAAGGAAGGGGGAAGTAGCCAGAAAAAGGCTTCAACCCTTTAGCTCTTTCACCTATCACTTCCCACCTTTTTACTCCATCCCCCTTCCCGTACCCACTCAACTTCCCCCTCAACTTCCCCCTCACCTGGTTTCACCTATCATCTGCCAGCTTGAATTCATTCCCCTCACGTCATCTTCCTATTGATGCTGCCCGACCAGCTGAGCTCCTCCAGTATTTTGTGTGGGTTGCTCAGGATTTCCAGCATCTGTAGGATCTCTTGTGTTTAAATATTTTGGGTCACTTCCGAGTAGCCAGATCACTTAATTATTGGAAACAAATGATAAGGCAAGTAGCATTTGAAAGGATGTGCTCTTTTACCAAATCATAATGTAGATTTGTATTTTTTAGTTCATATTCTGTTGGGCAGACATTTTGATGAATGAAACATGTTAAATTTCGTATTGCATTTGAGGACTTTATTTAGACCGGATTTAGTTGTGATAAGGATCAGGAGAATTTGAATGACTTACATTGTGTTACACAATCATTTCCAGATGGCTAATTATTACTGGAAAACTGCTGAGCACTTTTTACAGAAACTATTAAATTATTGAAGCAAGAGAAAAAAAAGAGTTCATTTCAGATCCCGACTGCGATTAATAATGGTCACTATTGTACTGTGATCTGTATGTGATCATTTTCTAATTAAAATATCATATTTATTTATTGAGATACAACACATCATAAGCCCTTCCAGCCCTTTGATCCACGCCGCCCAGCAAGCCCCCTATTTCATCTGAGCCTAATCACAGGACAATTTACAATGACTAATTAACCTACCAACCAGTCTGTCTTTGGACTGTGGGAGGAAACCGGAGCACCCGGAGGAAACCCAAGCAGTGACGGGAAGAACACACAGACACCTTACAGGCAGCGGCAGGAATTGAACCTGTGTCGCCTGTGCTATAAAACTTCTTGAAATTGTGCATTGGGTATATAATTTTCAGGATGCCATTAACTGAATATGAGGCTAAGGAGGCATTACACCACAAAGACATATCTTATTTTAGACGGGCCACCTATTGCAGAGGCAATCGGGAGTAACTCAATTTACCGTCCTGTTCACCTCATCATTAAATCCCATCAGAAAGTATTTCCATGTACTGGACAGACAGGATTTTTCAATCAGCCATGTGTTAACATCCAAATAAACTCAGCGGGACCAATATTCAGAACATAATATGTGAAACGAATTGCATTTATAGTAGGTCGGAAGTTCTCTTGCAAACGAGAGTGTGAACCATATGGGCAGTGCATAGAAATAGAACAGTATCACAGAGTATTTGGCCCTTAGCCCACAATTTTGTATTGACTTTTTAACCTATTCCAAGATCAATCTAACACTTCCCTCGCACAGACTCCTCTATTTTTCCTTCATGCATGTGTCTATCTAAGAATCTCTTCAATGTCCCTAGTGGATCTGCCTTTACCATCACCCCGGCAGTGTGTTCCACACACTTACCATTCTCTGTGAGGAAAAAAAAACTACCTGTGACATCCCTAACAAGAGAAAGCCGGCAGATGCTGGAAATCCAAGCAACAGACACAAGATGCCGGAGGAACTCAGCAGGCCAGGCAGGAGCTATGCAGTTCTGATGAAGGGTCTCAATCCGAAATGTTGACTGTTTACTCTTTTCCATAGATGCTGCCTGGCCTGCTGAGTTCCTCCAGCATTTTGCATGTGTTGATGTGACATCCCTTATACTTTCTCGCAATCACCTTAAAACTATGCCCCCTCGTATTGCCACCCTAAAAAGTTGCTGGCCGTCCACTCTATCCGTGCTGCAAATCGTCTTACACACCTCTATCAAGTTACCTCTCATCCTCCTTCACTCCAAAGGGAAAAGCCCAAACTCATTCAACCTTTCCTCATAAGACATGCTCTCTAATCCAGACAGCATCCTGGTAAGTCTCCCCTGCACCCTCTCCAAAGCTTTTACATCCTGCCTATAATGAGGTAAGCAGAACTGAACTCAACACTCCACGTGTGGTCTAACCAGCATTTTATAGAGCTGCAACATCACCGCGTGGCCCTTGAACTCAATCCTCTGAATACTGAGGGCCAACAGACTATACACCTGTGTGGCGGGGGGCCGAGCTTAGACTTATGGCAACTCCTTTGTTTGCATCTTTGGAAACAGCTCTGTTTTTACCTTTATTATCTCTTTTTTTTCACCTTTTCAGGGTTCTTTTGAAGACCCTGACCTGGAGTTACACGTTGACTTCGGTTCTTTGTGGAAATGGGACCTGCACTCAGGGCCTCACGACCAACGGTTTTTCGATATGCCAAGGATACGGCTTGGAAGACGAGCACGCCATCAGGGTGCCGGGTTTTCGTGGCCCTGGAGATGGGCGGATTCGAGGCCACCTGATGTGTCGTGGGAGTACACGGAAGATCGAAAGCTGTGCGCTGACTGTTGGTTGTGTGCCCAGAGACCCGAGTTCTATGGGTACAGAGCTCGGAAAAAGTGATGCAACAGACTTTTAACACCATAAATTGGTGAGTTGTTTTGTTATGTCTCTCCTCTTGCTGTGAAACGGGACACCTCTTTTTCCGTTATTCGGGAGAGAGAGCCTGTGGTATGTCATAGAACATAGAATAGTACAGCACAGTACAGGCCCTTTGGCCCACAATGTTGTGCTGACCCTCAAACCCTGCCTCCCATATAACCCCCCACCTTAAATTCCTCCATATACCTGTCTAGTAGTCTCTTAAACTTCACTAGTGTATCTGCCTCCACCACTGACTCAGGCAGTGCATTCCACATACCAACCACTCTCTGAGTAAAAAACCTTCCTCTAATATCACCCTTGAACTTCCCACCCCTTACCTTAAAGCCATGTCCTCTTATATTGAGTAGTGGTGCCCTGGGGAAGAGGCGCTGGCTATCCACTCTATCTATTCATCTTATTATCTTGTACACCTCTATCATGTCTCCTCTCATCCTCCTTCTCTCCAAAGAGTAACGCCCTAGCTCCCTCAATCTCTGATCATAATCCATACTCTCTAAACCAGGCAGCATCCTGGTAAATCTCCTCTGTGCTCTTTCCAATGCTTCCACATCCTTCGTATAGTCAAATTACCAGTGAATGAGTACTCTTTTGGGTTCTGCAAGTCTGTGTCTTTATTGATGCTTTGCTGCACGCTTGAGTGCTCGGTGGAGGGTGCAGATGCTTTTTTGCTGGTGGGGGAGGGAGCCGTCGCTTTGCTGCTGCTTATGCATGGGAGTGGGGAGTTGCGGGGGGTTTTGGGGTTCTAACATTTAACTGTCATTCAATCTTTGGGGCACTCCTCTGTTTTCATGGATGTTTGCGAAGAAAAAGAATTTCAGGATGTATACTCACTCTTCCTTCAGTTAGTCCTGACGAAGGGTCTCGGCCTGAAACGTCGACTGCGCCTCTTCCTATAGATGCTGCCTGGCCTGCTGCGTTCACCAGCAACTTTGATGTATGTTTCAGGATGTATATTGTATGTATTTCTCTGACATTAAATGTACCTATTGAAACCAGTTGAAACCTTCTTATCCACTCTGTCAACTTATCTGGCAACTCCAGATGTTTACCTCAAGACCCCTCTGCTCTTCTACTCTGCTAAGAATCTTGTCATTAACCAAGTACTCTGTCTTCGAGCTTGACCTTCCAAAGTGCACGACTTCACACTTTTCTGGATTGAACTCCATCTGCCACTTCTCAGCCCAGCTATGCATCCTATCACCACTGTAACCTACGGCAACCACTATGTCAACCTACATTTCATCTGCAAACTTACAAACCCACCCTTCCACTTCCTCATCTTAGCCCCCAAGGAACACTATTAGTCATGGGCATCCAGAAGAATATGCTCCATCTAGTTCCACTCTCTGCTTTCTGTGGGCAAGCTAATTCTGAATCCACGCAGCCAAATTTCTCTAACTGCAAATGGTAACCTGAAATAATTTCTCCCAGGGACCTGGGCTACTATTTTCTGATATATATTTGTATGAAGAATTGTATTCAGAAACATAGTGCTTGTGGTCATGTTTCCCATAGAGTATTTTCTTCTGACATATAAAGAGGCTATTTGTTTCATCAAGTCTACCCTAGGTCACAGAACACTCCCAAATTCCCCATTTGCAAATTTCTACAGATGTACTGAGGAGAGCATTCTAACTGGCTGCATCTGGTATGGGGGAGAAGGGGGGGGGAAACTACTGCCTAGGATCAAAATTAGCTGCAGAGAGTTGTAAACTTAGTAACTTAGTCAGTTCCATCATGGACACTATCCTCTGTAGTATCCAGGACATCTTCAAAGTGTGATGCCTCAAAAAGGCAGCATCCATTTTTAAGGACCCCCATCACCCAGGACATACCCTCTTCACATTGCTACCATCAAGGAGAAGGTACAGGAGCCTGAAGACACTGTATGTAATGCCCCGGTTAAGATTTCTGCTGCTATACAATGAGGTATTTTTATTTAGCAAACAAGCTTCATAGGTGCTCCCGATGTGGCCTTATATATATTGGCGAGACCCGACGCAGACTGGGAGATCGTTTTGCTGAACACCTACACTCTGTCCGCCAGAGAAAGTAGGATCTTCCAGTGGCCACACGTTTTAATTCCACATCCCATTCCCATTCTGACATGTCTATCCACGGCCTCCTCTACTGTAAAGATGAAGCCACACTCTGGTTGGAGGAACAACACCTTATATTCTGTCTGGGTAGCCTCCAACCTGATGGCATGAACATTGACTTCTCTAACTTCCACTAATGCCCCACCTCCCCCTCGTACCCCATCTGTTATTTATTGATATACACACATTCTTTCTCCCTCTCTCCTTTTTCTCCCTCTGTCCCTCTGACTATACACCTTGCCCATCCTCTAGGTTTCCCCCCCTCCCCCTTTTCCTTCTCCCTGGGCCTCCTGTCCCATGATACTCTCATATCCCTTTTGCCAATCACCTGTCCAGCTCTTGGCTCCATCCCTCCCCCTCCTGTCTTCTCCTATCATTGAGGATCTCCCTCTCCCCCTCCCACTTTCAAATCTCTTACTAGCTCTTCCTTCAGTTAGTCCTGATGAAGGGTCTCAGCCCGAAATGTCGACTGTACCTCTTCCTAGAGATGCTGCCTGGCCTGTTGCGTTCACCAGCAACTTTGATGTGTGAGGCTTCATAGACTAGTGTTTTCATTTCAGTTGCAATAAGGAGCATTTGCTCAGCTTGGGAATGCTATGCCAGACAATTCGGGGTGGGGTGTGGATGCTGTGGAACATTCAAGAGAACTGGGGAAATCAGATTTCTGAAGGACAGTAGCCTGGTTTGGGGTTTTAGTGAGGAGGTGCGGAGGAGAGCACAAGGGAGACTGCTCGAAGGATCCCACCCGAAGGGGAGACCCTATTGTACGAAGTTGTTTATGCAGATGAATGGCTCAAAGGAGGAAGTGCCAATACTCATGAGTTACTCAACTTGTTTGAAATGGTCTTTGAGGGAAGTTCAAACTGTGGCTGGTGTCTGTCACACAGAACGTGGGTTTAGTGAATGAGTAATCAAAGTGAAGTACCCAACTACTCCAGAGATGAGCTCCAATGTTTATGGGCACATGTAGACTGGTTTAACTGTAATAAGGCCTGTTTTTCCCTTGCTTTTTCTGTTAACTGTTAGTTAAAGTTGAAATATTGGGGTAAACATATTTTCTTTGTAATTTTATGCCAGTATATGTTCTGTTACTTCCTGGTGAGTGATAACTTTGCATGGGGCAGTATTTACACAGCATTCACCACAATTCACGCCCTTCCCCAGAACATTCCAACTTCCCTGTTTGGTTGAGCCTGAGTCATACTGACCCCAGAAGCGTGCTGCTTCTAGGAGATGACCTTCCCACCACTGAGTCAAGAGGCTGTCAGCGGAGTTAGCTAGCGAGGCAAGTTTGTATACAAGCTCTGGTGAGAGGGTTGCATGTAATTTCTCCTGCTGTGATTATGTATTGCATTGTACTACTGCTGCAAAGACACAACAAATTTCATGACACATGCCAGTGATATTAAACCTGATTCTGATTTTGATTCTCAAACTAAGTCACTATATTTTGCTTCACATCATTTCTTCCACCCCCCCCCCCCACCAAATCTCCTGCAACCCATATAGGGAGCCACTAAATTAACAAATTAATTTAGCATATCTTTGGAATATGGGAGGGAACAAGATCACCCATGTGGATCCTATGTGATCACTGCTAACTCCACACAGACAGAACTCAAGGTCAGGATTGAACCAGAGGTAGTAACTTCTGTGACACTACACCACCCATGAGCAAGACAAGTTCGGCATCATTGATAAATAGTGAGCAGCACATACTTCACTTTACTTTACTTTATACTTCATTGTCGCCAAACAATTGATACTAGAACATACAATCATCACAGCGATATTTGATTCTGCGCTTCGCACTCCCTGGAATACAAATCGATAGTAAATATTAAAAATTTAAATTATAAATCATAAATAGAAAATAGAAAAGGGAAAGTAAGGTAGTGCAAAAAAAAAACGAGAGGCAGGTCCGGATATTTGGAGGGTACAGCCCAGATCCGGGTCATATGCACATTTCATTATTTTAGCAAAGATGCCAAACGTATCTTGCATTCACTAATCTCTCTGTTGCACAATCACTGGTTACCCATGTGAAGCTGCTGATATCTGTAGGCACATCCCATGTAGATTTGCCCTGTAATTGACCTTGCACTTAAAAACTGTGAGCTACATGACAGGTTATCTACCCTTTTTCTCGTAATTCCTGAATCACAAAAGTTAAATGTTAAGTCTATTAAACACTGGAAGCACCGTCACGAACTCTCACTGCCCCTGATGTCCCTGTCATTTCATTCTCTGAGCTGGACGTGAGGGCATCCTTCGGAGGGTGAACGCATAGAAAGCATTCGGCCCAGACGGAGTACCTGGCTAAGTACTAAAGACCTGTGCTGATCAACTGGCTGGAGTGTTCACCGATATCTTTAACCTCTCACTTCAGCAGTCTGAGGTACCCAGCTGCTTCAAGCAGACATCAATTATACCAGTGCCTAAGAGGAACTGGCTCAGTGACATTACCCAGTAGCACTTACACCCACTATGATGAAGTGCTTTGGCAGGTTGGTGATGAGAAATGTTAATACCTGCCTGAGAAGTGTCATGGATCCTCTCGTCACTACAGGTCCGGAGCAGATGCCATTTCATTGGCTCTTCACTCAATTTTGGAACATCTGGACAGCGAGAATGCATACATCAGGATGCTATTCATTGATTACAGCTTGGAATTCAGTACTACCATCCCCTCAAAACTAATCAATAAGCTTCAAATATTAGGTCTTAATACCTCCTTGTACAACTGGGTCCTTAATTTCTTCACTTGCAGACCCCAGTCAGTTCAGATTGTCAGCAACATCTCCACGATCTCCCTCACTACAGGTGCACCACAAGGCTGTGTGCTTAGCCCCCTGCTCTACTCGCTATATTCTTATAACTTTCAGGCTGAGCACATTCCAATGCCATATTTAAGTTTGCCAACAACAAAACTGTCATTGGCCAAATTAAGGGTGCTGACAAATCAGGGATAAGGTGGAGAATGAAAATCTGGTTCAGTGGTACCAGAACAACAAGCTCTCACTCAATGACAGTAAGATCAAGAAGAAGATTATTGACATTAGGAGGGGAAAATTGGAGATCTGTGCGCCAGTGTTTATCCCAGGATCAGAGATGGAGGGAGGGATCATCAAATTTAAATTCCTTGGTGATATTTCAGAGGATCTGTCCTGGATCCAGCACATAAATGTCATAATGAAGAAAGCACAGCAGCACCTCTACTTTCTTAGAAGTTTGCGAAGACTAGTCGTGTCATCTAAAACTTTAACGAACTTCTACAGATGTGTGGTGGTGAGTATGTTGACTGGTTATATCATGGCCTAGTATGGACTCAGGAATGCCCTTGTACAGAAAGGCCTACAAAAAGTAGTGGACACTTCCAAGCCCATCATGGGTAAAGCCCTCCCCACCATTGAACACATCTATACATTATCAAAGACCCCTACCACCCAGGCTATGCTTTCTTCTCACTGCTGCCATCAGGAACAAGTTACAGGAGCCTCAGGACTCACACCACCAGGTTTAGGAACAGTTATTACCCCTCAGCCATCAGGCTTTGAACCAGGGGGGATAACTTCACTCAACTTCACCCGCCCCTTAACTGAGCTCTTCCCACTGAACTGGATTCACTTTCAAAGACTCTTCATCTCATTGTTCAATATTTATTGCTTATTTATTTATTATTATTTTTATTTTTTCTCAGCTCAAGCTGGTAAAACCTGAGTTATGGCCATAGCCAAGCACACTCATTTCTCAATTGCTAGGAACTTTCAGATTATTCCCCTGGTGTTTAGTATTGTGGCTTTTTGGAGATTTACATAAATATTGCTCTGTAGGCCTAATTGTTTAATGCTATTGTGTAGTGACTTTGGGATGATACCACTTGCAGATAATACTATTGGGACAATGTATACCCTGTTCATGTTCCATTGTCTTTCAATTTCTTCTTTTAATTTAGCTTATTTGTGGTGTTTCGGTATGTTATGTGTATTTGGAATGGTTATATCTATTGAATGAGTTGTTCTTCCTTGTTTATCCTGTAATTATGGATTGTCCTATAATCTGTAATAATGCATCGCTCGTAATATAATTTGTGGGACTCTGACTCCAAAATTGGATCAGGCTTGTATTTATAGTAAAGTATGGTGTGTTTCGTGAGTCTGTATTTAAAGCAAGATTTTGGTGAACAATGTTTGCCGGTTGATTGAGCCTATGTAAGTAAGCAGGTTGAGTTAAACTGCTGCAGGATCCTGTAAGGTGTTGGATTGTTTCTGATTTCTCTTGGTACTTCCTGCATTTATGGTCTTGACTTTGTCGCTCTTTTATTATGTATTTCTGATATTTTTTGTGTTAACCACCTGGTCCTGTATTGCCACAAAGGACCCTTCTGTTTCTGGAAAGAGGTCCCCAAACTGAGCCAGGCATTCAACACTTCCTAGTCTGCTCAGATAGTGGGGGATGTCTTCCATGGAGGGTTATGCTCTTCCATTTGTTAACTTCTTTTTCTTGTGATACTTTCTTTGTTTTTCTGGGAGACTGATGCCATGGAGATAGAGAAAGTTCTGCATCCTAGTTCATCCCCAGTGTTACAGATGACCCTCTGATCTTATGGGGACACTCACTGAGACAGCTATCAAGTACTGCTGGGAGGTCATCAATTCAGTGAATGATGCTATTTGGTCTGCCCGAAAGTTGATGGTCTTCCAGCACTGCACATGGAGGGACAGAACTGGGCGGTGGGTGAAGCTCCCCAAACAATCTAAGGATGTGGCAGCATCCGTGGAAAAGATCGGTCGATGTTTCGGGCCAGAACCCCGAAACATCAACCGATCTTTTCCACGGATGCTGCCTGACCTGCTGAGTTCCTCCAGCGTGTTGTGAGTGTTGCTTTGACCCCAGCATCTGCAGATTATTTTGTGTATCTAAGGATGTGTCACTTCAAGAACCCACTTGAGGGGCAATGATGCTGTTTGTTTGTGTTTTTACTTTAAAGTTTACTCTACTGAATAAACCAATCATGAATATTTGTATATATTTTTGTCATGAATAAAGTCTAATTTTTGTGTTAAAAACATCTTTCAGGTGGATTTTAAAGATCCCATAACACTACTTTGGTGTTCTGGTCAATTATCTTCCAACAGTAAAATAACCTTTTGCCTAATATCATATTATTTACTGGGGGTAAGCAAATCAGCTGCTGTGTCAACCATATTAACAAAGGGATCATATTTCTAAATCATCAATGTTTTGTAAAGAACTCTGAAAGTTTGGGAAGCTGAAAGGTCTGAAGGTAGATAAGTCAACTGTACCAGATGGTCTACACACCAGGGTAGAGCTGAAGAGATTGCAGAGGCATTAGTAATGATCTTTCAAGAACCACTAGATTCTGGAATGGTTCCAGAGGACTGGAAAGTTGCAAATGTCAATCCACTCTTTAAAAAAGGGAAGGAGGCAAAAGAAAGGAAATTTTAAGACAGTTAGCCTGTCTTCAGTAATTGGGAAGATCTTGGAGTCCATTATTAAGGATAAGATTTCAAGGTACTTGAAGGCACATGCTAAAGTCGGTATGGTCTCCTTAAGGGGAAATCTTCTTTGACAAATCTGTTGGAATTATTTGAGGAAACACAGGCAGGATTGACAAAGGAGAGTCAGTGGATATTGTTGACTTGGATATTCAGGAGGCATTTGATAAGGTGCTCTACATGAGGCTGTTTAACAAGATAAGAGTATGGTATTATAGGAAAGATACTAGCATGGGTAGAAGATCGGCTGACTGGCACGAGGCAAAGAGTTGGAATAAAGGGGGCCTATTCTGGTTGGATGTCAATGATTAGTGGCATTCCGCAGTGGTCAGCATTGGGAGCCCTTTTTTTGGATTATATGTTAATGATTTGGACGATGGAAATGATGGCTATGTGGCCTAGTTTGCAGATTTTAGAAAGAGAGGTGGAGGAGCAGGTAATGGTGAAGAAACAGAGTCTGCAGAAGGACTTAGACAAAGTGGGAAAAGGGGCAGGAAAGTGGTAAATGCAATATAGTGTAGAGAAGTGTATGGTCATCCACTGTGGTAGAAGAAAGTCAGCATGGATTTACGAAGGGGGAATCGTGCTTGACTAATCTTATGGAATTTTTTGAGGATGTAACTTTGAAAGTGGACAAGGGAGAGCCAGTGGATATAGTGTACCTGGACTTTCAGAAAGCCTTTGATAAAGTCCCACATAGGAGATTAGTGGGCAGAATTAGGGCACATGGTATTGGGGACAGAGTACTGACATGGATTGAAAATTGGCTCGCTGAGAGAAAACAAAGAGGAGCGATTAACGGGTCCCTTTCGGAATGGCAGGCGGTGACCAGTGGGGTACCACAGGGTTCAGTGCTGGGACCACAGCTGTTTACAATATATATTAATGATTTAGATGAGGGAATTAAAAGTAACATTAGCAAATTTGCCGATGGCACAAAGCTGGGTGGCAGTGTGAAATGTGAGGAGGATGTTATGAGAATGCAGGGTGACTTGGACAGGCTGGGTGAGTGGGCAGATGCAGTTTTATGTGGATAAATGTGAGGTTATCCACTTTGGTGGTAAGAACAGGAAGGCAGATTATTATCTAACTGGAGTCAAGTTAGGAAAAGGGGAAGCACAATGAGATCTAGGTGTTCTCGTACATCAGTCACTGAAAGCAAGCATGCAAGTACAGCATGCAGTGAAGAAAGCTAATGGCATGCTGGCCTTCATAACAAGGGGAATTGAGTATAAGAGCAAAGAGGTCCTTCTGCAGCTGTACAGGGCCCTGGTGAGACCACACCTGGAGTACTGTGTGCAGTTTTGGTCTCCAGATTTGAGGAAGGACATTCTTGCTATTGAGGGAGTGCAGCATAGGTTCACAAGGTTAATTCCCGGGATGGCGGGACTGTCATATGTCGAAAGATTGGAGTGACTGGGCTTGTATACTCTGGAATTTAGAAGACTGAAAGGGGATCTTATTGAAACATATAAGATTATTAAGGGATTGAACACGCTGGAGGCAGGAAGCATGTTCCCGCTGATGGGTGAGTCCAGAACCAGAGGCCACAGTTTAAGAATAAGGGGCAGGCCATTTAGAACGGAGTTGAGGAAAAACTTTTTCACCCAGAGAGTGGTGGATGTATGGAATGCTCTGCCCCAGAAGGCTGTGGAGGCCAAGTCTCTGGATGCTTTCAAGAAAGAGATGGATAGAGCTCTTAAAGATAGCGGAATCAAAGGTTATGGGGATAAGGCAGGAACTGGATACTGATTGTGGATGATCAGCCATGATCGCAGTGAATGGCGGTGCTGGCTCGAAGGGCCGAATGGCCTGCTCCTGCACCTATTGTTTATTGTCTAAAGGTGTAGACCATTTTCTAAACGTAGAGAGAATTCAAAAATCAAAGATGCAAAGGGACTTGGGAGTCCTTATGCAGGATTCCCTAAAGGTTAACTTGCAGGTCGAGTTTGTGGTAGCGAAGACAAGTGCAATGTTAAGACTAGAATATAAGAGCAAGGATGTAATGCTGAGTCTTTATACGGCTTTGATCAGACCGCACTTGGAGTATTGTGAGTAGTTTTCAGCTCCTTATCTAAGAAAAGATGTGCTGGCATCGGAGAGGGTCCAGAGGAGGTTCATGAGAATGATTCTGGGAATGAAATGGTTAATGCATGAGGAGTGCCTGAAGGCTCCAGGCCTGTACTCACTGGAGTTTAGAAGAATGAGGTGGGATCTGTTGTGTCTGTCAAACTACATATCACATAAATAAAGGCACACACTCGAGAGGAAGTAATGTGTATATTTACTTTGCAGGGAGAGCAACAAACCAATGCACATGCGTAAGTTATCAGTCAATAATTAGGTCTAAGGGGAGTCATTTCACTAAAGAAATAGATCCATACATTACATTTCCTCCCCCTTTAGATAAATGTAACATAAAACTGTATAGGTAACAAAACATTCAATTACCCTTTAACAGACTATATTCAAATAAACATGCTTACACAATAACAGTCCATAATTAACTTCACTATACTAAAGGTTTAGTGTTTTGGGTGGTGCCCTGTTTCTTTCAGGATAGCGCCTTTGGACCTGTGGAGTGGCGTCAGGTTTGGCTGGTGTCTTGTCAGGCACCTTCCTCTGTATCAGGTGTCACGTTGCTATCAAAGACATGGTCATCACTGAGTGGTAAGTCTGGTGAATGCTATGTGTCCATCTTATTGGATGCATTCGACTCAGGTGTGTTCTTTGGCAGAGCCTCCAGTATCTGGTCCACATGACGTCTCCAACATCCACTGTGTACATCGGTGGTCCAGTTCTTGTAGCTATCCTATCAGGTGTCCACTTATCTTCTTGGTAATCATGCGCTAGGATTTTTTTAAGATTATGAGGACACGCAGGCCTCTTTTATTGTCATTTAGTAATGCATGCATTAAGAAATGATACAATGTTCCTCCAGTGTGATATCACAGAAACACAAGACAGACCAAGACCGAAAAACTGACAAAAACCATATAATTATAACATATAGTTACAACAGTGCAAGCAATACTGTAATTTGATGAAGAACAGGCCATGGGCACGGTAAAAAAAATTCAAAGTCTCTCGAAAGTCCCACATCTCACGCAGATGGGAGAAGGAAGAAAACTCTCCCTGCCATGCACTTCCAGCGCCGCAAACTTGCCGATGCAGCATTCTGGAAGCACCCGACCACAGTCCGACTCTGAGTCGTCTGAAAACTTCGAGCCTCTGACCAGGCCTCCGACACCAAGCACTGAGCACCATCTCTGCCGAGCACTTCAACCCCAGCCCTGGCCGCCAGCAACAGGCAAAGCCGAGGATTTGGGGTCTTCCCCTCCTGAGATTCTCGATCGCACAGTAGCAACGGCAGTGTACCGGGCATTTCAGAAGTTTCTCCAGATGTTCCTCCATGCTTCTCACGTCTGTCTCCATCAAATCAGAATTGTGCACGGCCCCTATTTAACAAATATGATATCATTTCACCGGAGAGGCTGCGCGTGCCACCATCTTCTCCTCCCGCCGATCTCCTGTCCAATCTCAAAGCTTCTTGCTGATTCTCTCGGCAACTGGCTGAACTGTTTACTTTGCACTTCCCTCTGTAGTTCTGGTATCAGGAGGTCTATGCGAGACCTCAGATTCCTGCTCATGAACAACATTGCTGGTGTTTGGTTCATCATCATATGAACAGAGTTCTGATACACAAAAAGGAAGTTGTCCGCCTTGTGCTGTAGAGAAATGTCCTCCTTGTCCATAGCTTCAATGGACTTCTTGAAGGTTTGGACAAATCTTTCAGCTAACCTGTTTGTTGCTGGGTGGAGCTGACTTGAGATGTTTGATGCCATTTTTTTTCCTTCAGTACTCTGAACTCTTCTGATGTGTATTGTAGTCCATTGTCTCTTACAATTTGTTCTGGTAAGACACTTCTGAAAAAGATAGTCCTTTGAGTGGAAACAGTCTTTTCTGATGTGGTTGACTTCACTGGTGTGACCTCCAGCCACTTTGAATGAGCAACCACAGCAATCAGAAACATGGAGTCCATGAATGGCCCAGCAAAGTTAGTATATACTCTTTGCCATGGTAATGAATGCCACTCCCATGGATGTAATGGTGCCTGTGGGGGTGCATTCTGAACTTTGTGACAACCCAGAAAGGTTTTGGTCACGTCTTCAATTTGTCTAACTATTCCCTACCACACATGTAGCTCTGGGTGAGACTCATCATCTTGACTGTACACAGGTGTCCTTCATGCAGATTCTCTAACACTCTGGTGCACAGTTTAGAGGGAACTACCACATGAGATCCACACATCAGTGTCCTTTGACATACCACTCTCATCACTGAGAACTCTGGAAACATAGGGTTACCATAAGCTGGCCATCCTTGCGTGGAGAAGTCATAGACTTTTGACAATGTCGGGTCATTCCTTCTTTCTCTTTGTATTTCTGAATTTGTTGCTGGTAGCTGGCCGACCACTGCTGTGTGGAACAATTCTGCTGGCTCTCAGTATGAAGAGTTTTCTTCTCCAGTTGCCAACACTGGAAGACGTGCAAAGTCATCAGTGTTGCTGTGTTGTTTGGTACCTTTGAACTCCGTATCATAAGAGTGGGCTCCAAGGAAAGGTGCCCAACATTGCAACTGGGTAGCAGTCATCACTGGAATTCCCTTCTTGGGATAAAAAATTGACACAAGGGGCTCGTAGTCTGTCACTAGAGCAAAGTTTTGTCCATAGAGGTACTGGTGGAACTTCTTTAATCCCCACACTAGACTAAGGGCCTCTCAGTCGATCTGTGTGTAGTTGCATTCTGCCCTCATCAGTCATCTTGAAGCAAATGTAATCGGACGTCCGGATCCATCTATCATAGTGGGTGACAACACAGCACCAATGCCATAAGGGGATGCATTGCACACCAGTCTGACGGGCAGAGATGGATCATGATGAGTGTGCAGTTCATCTGGTGTTATCAGTCTCTTTGTTTCCTTGAATGCTCTTTCACATCTTTCTGACCCATTCCCACTTTGTTCTTGTCTGTAACAGTGCATTCAATAGATGCAGCACTGTGCAATGTTTGGGAGAATCTGGTGGTAGTAACTTACAAGGCCCAAGTATGACCTGAATTGTGACACACTTTCTGGTTTGCAAGCCTGTAGCACTGCTTCCATCTTCTCTTGTGATTTATGTACACCAGGGGTCCCCAACCTTTTTTGCACAGCGGACCAGTTTAATGTTGACAATATTCTTGTGGACTGGCCGACCCGGTGGGGGGATGTGTGTTCAAGTAGGGTTAAACTCACCTCAACATGTCTTTTACAGTTAGGGTTGCCAACTTTCTCACTCCCAAATAAGGGACAAAATTAGCAGTCAAATCCCGGGACACTTGTGTTTACCTCAGGAAAGACTACCATGACCATGAAGCCTTGCGCGGGCATCTGTGTGCGCATGCGAACCGTGCGTATGCACGTACGTGCCGAATTCCCTTCCACAAATTGGTTCTGGCTTAATCTTCCCGACTACACTGTACATACATTATTTCTACTTTATATAGGCTGTGTATTTATCATATCATTCCTGCTTTTACTATATGTTCGTGTTACTTTGGGTTTCATGTGTTATTTGGTATGATTTGGTAGGTTATTTTTTGGATCTGGGAACACTCAAAAATTTTTCCCATATAAATTAATGGTAGTTGCTTCTTCGCTTTACGCCATTTCAGCATGAAAGGTTTCATAGGAACGCTCTACCTTAGTGGGGGAAATACGGGACAAGGGTGGTCCCGTATGGGACAAACCAACTTAGCCCAATATACGGGATGTCCCGGCAAATACGGGACAGTTGGCAACCCTACGTTCAAGTTCAACAGTGCGTGACAGGGAATGAGGAAAGGTGCAGCTGACTCATATTGTTTCCTCGTGGCCCGGTAGCACATGCTTTGCGGCCCGGTACTGGTCTGCGGTCCAATGGTTGGAGACCGCTGATGTAAACCATGCTTGTCAATGAAATGTCCACAATATGAGATCTTATTCTTGAAAAACCCACATTTCTCTCTCTTTGTGCACTGACCATACTCACTCAGGCTGGTAAGCAATTTACCAAGGTTTTGGAGGTGCTCTTCATCATTCTTGCCAGTCACAATGATGTCATCAAGGTAACATTGTGTTCTTGGGATATCTTGGAGCACTTGTGAGTGATGATTGTGAGTAACTTCCTGCTTGACTCCTCAATCTCCATTTGGAGAAAGACTCATGGCAAACCCATCTTTGAAAACCTCTCCCCGCCTGCCAAAGATGCAAATATGTCTTCTATTCAAAGCAGGGGATACTGCACAGTACACAGCACAGGGATGACGCTCCCTTTGAAATCCTCACATGTGCAAACTGCTCCGGCCTTCCCTTTCTTGATAATTGGAACAATGGGTGGCCCAATCGCTCACCTTATTTTCACTTTAGCTTTGCTGGCTGTGCATCTTTCACTGTATACTGCGTACTGTTACTCACGCACCCTTTTCTAGTAACGGTGACTGTCTTCTCCATCACCGTACTGGTTCCATTCACTCTTTCCTCCCGCTTTCTCTCTCTCTTCCTCCGAATTCTGTCATCCCGTAACTGTTAGTGCAGTTGGTGATACTTGTTGACATCCAGGTCCATACTCATCGCCAGTTTGTTGTGTCTGTACAACTACATATCAATTAAATAAAGTCCGGCACTCGGAGGAAAAGGTAACGTGTATATTCATTTTGCAGGGAAAGCAACAAATCAATGTGCAAGTTATCCATCAATAATTAGTGCTGGGGGTGGGAGGGGTCATTGTGCTAAAAGAAATAGATCCATACATTACAGGATTGAATATCGAAAGACCTAGAAAGAGTGGATGTGGAGAGGATGTTTCCAATAGTGGGTGAGTATAGAACCAGGGATCACAGCCTCAGAGTAGAAGAATGTCCCTTTAAAAAAAAAGATGAGGAAGACGTTCTTTAACCAGAGGCTGGTGAAACTCTGGCATCCATTGCCAGGGTCAACTGGGGAGGCCAAATCATTGAGCATATTTAAGCAGAGATTGTTGGTTTTTGATTATTCAGGCAAGGGCATCAAAAGTTAGAGGGGGAAGGCAGGAGAGGGATAATAAATCAGCCATGAGGAAATGGCAGAAAAAACTCAATGAGCCGAATGGCCCAAGTCTGCTCCAATGTCTCATGGTCCTATGATCTTATGGAGTGACCAGAAACTATAAACTTACTTACTGCCTGTTAACCCATTGGCATTTTGAACAGCAATGAATGTTCTCCAACTCTGGCAGTGTTCAAAGC
This sequence comes from Mobula hypostoma, assembly GCF_963921235.1. Taxonomy (NCBI): domain Eukaryota; kingdom Metazoa; phylum Chordata; class Chondrichthyes; order Myliobatiformes; family Myliobatidae; genus Mobula; species Mobula hypostoma. The sequence goes on along the minus strand of NC_086111.1, from coordinate 60,621,427 downwards.
TTCCTTCATCGAGTCAGGTAACTTCCTCTCAGTCTTCGCTATTGTCAGTCATGCACGTCCCAGGTGGAGACCCAGGAATATCATCATACTCAGATGTAGAAGAATTCTTCATTGCTGTTTCCATAACAATTTAGTTTTACTAGTCAGGCTTGTTTGACCTGAGCTGAACCCCCAAACATGGAGGACCAGTGGACCACACTTAGTATGTCCGTTACCATTTGACCTGTTTGGCATGGGTGGCCCTACCTAGAGCCAAGGCACAAAGCACTGATTCCAGCCAACATAGCTCTCCGGGTCATTGAGGCACACAAACCTCCAAACTACTGTACAACAAGTTATGGTCCTCTTGGAGAGAAATTATAAAAAGTGCTATGTAACTGCAAATGTTTCAATCAAGTATTCTGGGTGGGAACTTTTAACTTCAATAATCTTTGCGAACTTTCATTGCAGAATTATTGACATCTGTTGAAGGAAAACCTGTTGAGGTTTATGACAGCTACCCCGTTTTGATACTAGTCTGTGGAAGCCACAAGAGAGCTGCAACTGTTGTACTATATGCACAAGTATTTCAAGTTTTAATAACAGAAATATAGTCAATATTTGAGTGATATATTGTTTAGTAACTTTGTTTTATGACAATCCTGGATAAATATTGGACTGTTAGAATCTTATAACTACCAAAAATTACTTTCCAAGCCTTTGATTACTCGTACAAGAAGGATCTCAACCTGAAACTTCAACTGTCCATTTCGCTTTATAGATATAGCCTGACATGTTAATTTCTTTTAGGCTTTTGTGTGCTGCTCTAGATTTCAGCATGTTGTCTCCAAGAAATGCCCTAATGTTAAGAATACAACGTTCAAACAGGGTACTTACCAAGTGAACTGTACTAGTTACTGAATATTATCCAAGAAAGACACTCAAATTTGCTAGTTGCTTTATTTAATATCTAGGATATTGTATTAGAACAATGCAATTTTAACTCTGGAACTGTTGCAGATTGTGGAAATAATGATTTCCTGCCTCTGTAGTTAGCTTTGGCTTAGTACCTTGGTAAAACTTTTGCCTCAGAATGAGATAATTACAGGTAAAGAAAGGGACATAACATTAATATGTTTTGTAACTCAAAAAAACGAATTGAAAGAAAAACACATGGAGCCCAGCGATAAACGTGTGTACTTCATTTTCACTTCTAGCAAGCGCACACATATGACGTGGTGGTGCATATGACATATGCCATTCGCGTACTTTAACATATAACCCGTAATGAATTATGTTTTAACATCAAAGAATGCTTAATCAAACAAAAATTACGTACACACACACACACACACACACACACACACACACACACGCAATGAGACATGCACCAAATGCTGGAGGAACTCAGCAGGACAGGTAGCAATAGAAACTGTTGACGTTTTGGGCCAAGACCCTTCAAGACTCTGGTAGTGACTGTGATAGGACACCAGGTACTGCCGTATGGCAGGAAGTGTGGTGCATAGAATGCAGTGGGAGAAGCAGTCCATTGAATGTGAGTACCTGGGGTCCACAGTGGGTCTGAATTGAGAAACTTGAAAATGGATCCAGAAGCCAAACAGATCTAGAAAATCTCATGTTTATGAATATATATACATTACCTAAATATTACTGAGATATTAAATATACAACACTGCTCCCTGCTTAGCTATAAACTCCAACTCAATATGGAATGCATCTGAACTTAAATACATATAAATACACACACAATCAACAATACAAATACAACAATCAACAACCCATACTGGGCTTGTATGTGGTAAAAACAGGAGGGCTAGCATTGTAGGGGTGTGTTTGGTTGAGATACTTACAACTTGATTGGAGATCCGTCTGCCATTTTCATACAGTGTACACACCCCCTGCAATAGAGTCAATTAAGAAAGGTACTGGATGATGCCACAGCAGTGTTCAGGGATAGTAATGCAAAAACTTGCATTGGTGCAGTATGTGTGAGCTGCTGTCAAAACAGTAACACAGTTTGTTCGGCCAGTCAGGTTTCTGTTTAGATGGTGCAATTTTGTACACACTGCCTCTCATTCCTGACAGTAACTCTAATGCATCTGTCCACTGTTTCCATTGATACAGTGATTTCAACTGCTCTATTAAATGTCAGTTGTGCTTCAGTTAAGAGCTGTTTTTGATTGATTTCTTGTAAGATTCCACAAAGTGAATGACCTTCAGGTCATCATTAAGCCCATTACTGAATTGACAATGCTCGAACAATCTCTTCAGTTCAGCCACATAAGCCAAAATAGACTCTCCTTCCTTTTGATTGCACTTATGAAACCCAAATCATTTGATAATGAACAATGATTTTGGTTCTCAGTGCTTCTACATTACTTTCACAATATCAGTAAAGCTCATTTTGTCTCATTTGGTTGGAGCAGTTAAACTTCTAAACAAGTTGCATGCTCTTCCACCAATTACACTCAGCAAAACTGGCAACCACAGAAAAAACATCAGGTGTTCCATTTGCTCCAAAATACTGCTCAATTCACACAGAATCTGTCACCCAGTTATCTTTTGTGTAATCTAACATATCTATCTTTCTTATGTAGCCAGCCATTTCTGCTTTCTTTTTCAAAATTCACTATTATTATCACTCTGTACTCCCTGTTTATGAATCCAAGAATTTCATCCTTTTTTTTTTAACTCAAACTTCTCTCTCCCTCTAGTGAAGAAAGCTTGCTGTACTTTTTTTTAAACTCAAACACCTCGGTGCACAGCAACAGGTAGGTAGTCATCTCAGGTTCATTTTAAAACTTCCTCGTTATGTCTTTTAATTAAAAAAAATTGAATCAAAAGAAAAGCACTGACAGCCTGGGAATAAATATGTGTAACACACATCAAAGTTGCTGGTGAACGCAGCAGGCCAGGCAGCATCTCTAGGAAGAGGTACAGTCGACGTTTCAGGCTGAGACCCTTCGTCAGGACTAATAAATATGTGTACTTTGTTTTTACTTTTAGTGAGGTGCACACGTATGACATGGTGGCATAATGATACACACACTATGATTTGGCAGCATAATTATGTATGACATTCATGTTCTTTTATATATAACCTGTAATGAATTATGTAAACAGCAAAGATTCCTAATCAAACAATGTATTTATAATATTGCTCCAATATTACTGAAATACTAAATACACATGATATCAGGAGATAATTTCATTGAGGAGAGGATTGCAGTGAGGAAGAAAAAGCATCGATGATGGTTGAGATGATGTCATGTTGGAGATGGTGTTTTTGTTGGGGGCTCTTTATGTGAGACTGAAGCTGATTGCAGGACTGATCAGAATCTCGTTTAATATGCAAGGCTTGTACCGCTTATTGGTATCATCTGCACTGTTTGTTTCTGTATCCATCACTGAAATTAGCACCATATTGCCAGCTGACGTCACTGTGCATGCCCAAGGATGTATTTGCATATGTATGTCTCAACGGCCTGAATCATAAATTCAGGTATATTACCAGTCTACATTGTGTTCTCGCAAGTTTAGCAATCAGGTTTTAAAAACTATTTCACTAGTGGAACATGCAGATATAATTCCTGTATTTTTGACTGGGTCATTTTTGAACAGGCTAACTCAGGCATTGGAGAACAGATATCACAGTTCATCTTGATTTCATTGAAACACTGATCACAAGGAGTGCATTCTGGGAATTCAACACGAGGGTCAGTAAGGTTTTGTATTCATCGGGAAAAGAAGCTCATAGAATCTACTTTCATAAATTGAACTAAAGAGATGAGTGACTAATCCTCATCCAATTTACCAATAGTAGTTTGTGGGGAGGAGGGAGAGGGAGGTGTGATGAAGAGAGGTGTGAGAGAGAGGAAGGGAAGGAGTGGGGTAGAGGGAGAGAGAAGAAGAAGGGGGGAGAGGGGGGAGGGGGGAGAGAGAGAGGGTGGGGGAGAGGAGAGAGAATGAATGAAATCCCTGGACAAAACCCACTAATTTTTAAAAAAATTTGCATTTATATAATGTCTCTGGTTACCTCAGAATGTCCCAAATACCTCTCAGCCAATGAAGTACTTGTGAAATGTAATTATACGCAATGCAAGAAAACTCAGCAGTCAAATTGCAGCTGACCTGGTGACAGCATTAAAGTATTAGTCTGAGTACGACGGGGTCCCATATCTCTTTATAAAATCACAAACAAGTAATGTAGTAAATTCATCTACTGCAAACAGGCAATGTTCATGAATTATTAGTGCTTCTTATTCGTGAATATGTAAAACTTCAAGCATAATTTTGTAAGGAGCAAGTCACTGCTGATTTCCAAGATAAATAACAGCAAACATATTGGCCCCATGTTTGCTCATTATTTCCAACACTTCTTTGGCTCAGGAATGGTGTTTACACTCTCTGAGGTTTGCAAATTAGGGTGGATCCCATCTTTTTTGAGTTTCATGCCATGTTATCTGTGGTGTCACTTCTAATGAGCCCCAAGTGTTCTGATGATGCACAGAATGGTGTGGTTGCCAATTGATAAAACTGCATTAAAAATGCGATGGAACAACGCTCAAAACTACAGTTAGTGTCCCCTGTCCAATCTACTGATCGAGGGTAATAATGATGATGGTGGCCCTTCATTTAATGAGCCCGGAGAAGTTTTAAAAAGTGATGTGGGAATTAGAATGGTTTTGGAATGTTTTCACTTTGGTTTCTGGTTGGAGGAAACTCCCTTTGCTTTTGACAGCTTGAGGGCCTGTTAGATCACTGGTAAGTGTTTCTCTGACTTACAGTCAGGGCTCTGAGTAAATTCTGCTTGAAGCAATGGAATGGACGACAGCAGAGTGGCTGCCATATTTATTGGATGACACAGCGTAGACATCATCTGGAATCTGCAGGGAAATGATGGCATTTCCCCATGTGTTTTCCAACATTGCTCTGTGTGGCTAACTCCAAACTCGGGATTCCTGCATTAACATGGAATTCCTCAAGTTCCAGTCAGCTGTTCATGATAGTTCTGCAAACTCCACTCCAACATTCAGGAGCACACATTTCTGCCTCTTTCCCAGCACATACACTAGGACATTTGCTCAACCACCGCTTATTTCACTTCAGGTGAGCAGCTTCAACGAATAAGTTAAATTTTAATTCATACGTACATTTTTAAAATAGTTTGAATTGGTTTAAATCTTAAGTAAGATTAAGGGGGGTGCTGTTGTAGTCTGGCGTACTGACCTCTACCTTGCTGAGGCACAGCGACAACTCACGGATACCTCCTCTTATTTACCCCTCGATCGTGACCCCACTAAGGAGCGCCAGGCCATTGTCTCCCACACCATCACCGACTTTATCCGCTCAGGGGATCTCCCATCCACTGCTACCAACCTTATAGTTCCCACACCTCGCATTTCCCGTTTCTACCTCCTACCCAAGATCCACAAACCTGCCTGTCCTGGCCAACCTATTGTCTCAGCTTGCTCCTGCCCCACCGAACTCATTTCTGCATACCTCGACACAGTTTTATCCCCCCTTGTTCAATCCCTTCCGACCTATGTTCGTGACACTTCTCACGCTCTTAAACTTTTCGATGATTTTAAGTTCCCTGGCCCCCACCGCTTTATTTTCACTATGGATGTCTAGTCCCTATATACTTCCATCCCCCATCAGGAAGGTCTCAAAGCTCTATGCTTTTTTTTGGATTCCAGACCTAATCAGTTCCCCTCTACCACCACTCTGCTCTGTCTAGTGGAATTAGTCCTTACTCTTAATAATTTCTCCTTTGGCTCCTCCCACTTCCTCCAAACTAAAGGTGTAGCTATGGGCACCCGTATGGATCCTAGCTATGCCTGCCTTTTTGTTGGCTTTGTGGAACAATCTATGTTCCGTGCCTATTCTGGTATCTGTCCCCCACTTTTCCTTCGCTACATCGACGACTGCATTGGCGCTGCTTCCTGCACGCATGCAGAACTCGTTGACTTTATTAACTTTGCCTCCAACTTTCACCCTGCCCTCAAGTTTACCTGGTCCATTTCCGACACCTCCCCCCCCTTTCTAGATCTTTCTGTCTCTGTCTCTGGAGACAGCTTATCCACTGATGTCTACTATAAGCCTACTGACTCTCACAGCTATCTGGACTATTCCTCTTCTCACCCTGTCTCTTGCAAAAACGCCATCCCCTTCTCGCAATTCCTCCGTCTCCGCCGCATCTGCTCTCAGGATGAGACTTTTCGTTCTAGGACGAGGGAGATGTCTTCCTTTTTTAAAGAAAGGGGCTTCCCTTCCTCCACTATCAACTCTGCTCTTAAGCGCATCTCCCCCATTTCACGTACTTCTGCTCTCACTCCATCCTCCCGCCACCCCACTAGGAATAGGGTTCCCCTGGTCCTCACCTACCACCCCACCAGCCTCCGGGTCCAACATATTATTCTCCGTAACTTCCGCCACCTCCAACGGGATCCCACCACTAAGCACATCTTTCCCTCCCCCACTCTCTCTGCATTCCACAGGGATCGCTCCCTACGCAACTCCCTTGTCCATTCGTACCCCCCATCCCTCCCCACTGATCTCCCTCCTGGCACTTATCCGTGTAAGTGGAACAAGTGCTACACATGCCCTTACACTTCCTCCCTTACCACCATTCAGGGCCCCAAATAGTCCTTCCAGGTGAGGCAACACTTCACCTGTGAGTCGACTGGGGTGATATACTGCGTCCGGTGCTCCCGATGTGGCCTTTTATATATTGGCGAGACCTGACGCAGACTGGGAGACCGCTTTGCTGAACATCTACGCTCTGTCCGCCAGAGAAAGCAGGATCTCCCAGTGGCCACACATTTTAATTCCACATCCCATTCCCATTCTGAGATGTCTATCCACGGCCTCCTCTACTGTAAAGATGAAGCCACACTCAGGTTGGAGGAACAACACCTTATATTCCGTCTGGGTAGCCTCCAATCTGATGGCATGAACATCGACTTCTCTAACTTCCGCTAATGCCCCACCTCCCCCTCGTACCCCATCTGTTACTTATTTTTATACACACATACTTTCTCTCACACTCCTTTTTCTCCCTCTGTCCCTCTGAATATACCCCTTGGCCATCCTCTGGGCCCCCACCCCCCCTTGTCTTTCTTCCCGGACCTCCTGTCCCATGATCCTCTCGTATCCCTTTTGCCAATCAACTGTCCAGCTCTTGGCTCCATCCCTCCCCCTCCTATCTTCTCCTATCATTTTGGATCTCCCCCTCTCCCTCTAACTTCCAAATCCCTTACTCACTCTTCCTTCAGTTAGTCCTGACGAAGGGTCTCGGCCTGAAACGTCGACTGCACCTCTTCCTAGAGATGCTGCCTGGCCTGCTGCGTTCACCAGCAACTTTTATGTGTGTTGTTTAAATCTTAAGTGTTTGGTTTCATTATATTTTGAATATATTTTCGCTGTTTTAGGGTGCTTTTTGTCATAAAGTCACAGAGGGTTTTCAGACTGACTGTGCGGGACGTGTGCCCTTCAGGGCTGGCAAGCTGGAAGTCAGGGAGTGGCCCCGTGGATGACTCGGTTCCTCTTTGATTCTGCCGCCACCGTGGGAGACTGAAGCATCAAGACTGAAAACTGAGACAGCAGGCAGTGTGTTGGCCCTCAAATTCCCCTTAAAACTTTCCTCTTCCATCTTATACCTATCCCTTCTAGTTCTTGATTCCCAACCTTGGGAGAAAGACTGTGCCCCTTATCTATGCCCATCTTGACTTTGCACACCTCTGTAAGATCGTCTTTCAGTTTCTTGTTTGCCAAGGAAAATTCCTGATCTGTCCAACCTCCCCATATAACTCAGTCCTTCAAATCCTGGCAACATCCTTGTAAATCTTTTCCTCACTCTTTCAAATTTAGTGACATTTTTCCTACATCAGGTTGACCAAAATTGAACATGGCATCTCATCAGTCTCTTATACAACTGCAGCGTTAACCTCCCTAACTTGTAAACTCACTGCCCTGACGGGTGAAGGACAGCGTGGCAAAAGCTTTCTTCACCACCATTTCTACCTGTAACTCTATTTTCAGGGAACCATGTACCAGAACTCAGCAGGACCCTACTGCTTATTGTGAAAATTCTGTCATGAATTGACTTTACAGACTGCAACTTATCTGAAATGAACTCCATTTGCACTCACTCAGCTCACTTACCCAGCTGATCAAGATCATCCTGAAATTTTTGACAGCGTCCTTCACTGGCAATGGTGCTACATATATTTTTGAAGGTCATAAGTATTCAAAAGGATTCAAAGTTTTTCAATGTCTGCAACAGCTGGCTAAACTTGTTGGATCAGTCTTTCCCAATAATTTTGTGTTATTTTTCTGACGCCCTATCCCCACATGACATATTTATGACACAGAGGGCCTCACTGGCAAGCAGGGCCTCACTATTGAGGATTGCCAATAGTGAGGTAAACGGACATCTTACGAACTAATTTATAGCCTCTGGCACCTCAGCGCTGGCCACAAAATTGAGCCCACTAGCTGTCACATCATCCTTTCCTTGCTCTTGATTGGATAGGTTTTTTAATTGTTACTGGTGTTCTGAATGTATTGTAAAATCTATGATGAATACTTAATCATATTGAGGCAGCTAAAAGGGGTTAGCCAGGGAAACTATCAACTTCTGATAGCCCGATCTCTTTCCCTGAATCTAATAACTGATCTTGATGTTGATGGAAGAGATTGAAACATTGAGACAGCACTGTACACTGCTATCAAAACAAATGATGCTGCACACTTTAGCATCGAGACAGAGACAGAGGATGTCAAAGTGTTGGGATGGACAGTGTCTCTTTGGGGGCTTTGCCATCGCTTGCATGGTGGGCGGGGCGGGGGCTGATGCTTTTGCTGAGGTGGCTGGGGGGAGCGGGTTGATGCTTTTGCTGCTTGTCTGTGGGGGGAGGGGTGTTCATTTGGGTTTCTAATGTTTTTCTGTCATTCATTCTTTCATGATTTTCTTCTGTTTTGTGAATGTCTGTGAAGAGTAAGATTTTCAAGTTGTATACTGTACACAACCTGATATTTTATGGAGCTATTGAATCACAGAAAATTGTAGAACTTTGAAATACACCTTCTGGACCATCAAGTCTGACTGACCATCGACAACCTATTTCACTATTCTGCAATAGTCTCATTTTTTATTCTCCCTGTATTCTCAATAACTTCACCGAGCTTTGGGAACTCACCAACATAATTTATATTTGCCAAATTAACCTGGCAGGTGGTATGTGCTGCTGTTGGGAAAAAGACCCCTGCTCTCCCTTTCACTCTTGATGGCAAGTTTGTTGCAATAACGATCTCTCTCTCTCTCTCTCTGTCCCCCCCCCCCCCCCACCGGCTTGCTTCTTCTGTTCCACACAAACTCAAGATACCCACCACATTGATATGCAACCCTTTGATTTGCTAAATCCCAGGAAATTCTTTGTTAAATTCTAGGCTCCTTAAAGTTGCTAAATGCCATATCTTGTTCCCAGCACATAATAGTCTTCTTGCTTTACAAAGTAAAAGTTAAATATCAAATGGAATATATAATAATATTCAAAGTTGTTGCTGTATGTTTTCACAGAAAACCACACAGCTAGGAAATATAAATGCCAAAATATAAATGAACGTCCACAAATATTATGTATTTTGCTCCAAATAGAGAATAAACAACAGCAGCCTTTATATTCCAACCTTAATCGCAGACCTAGGATGAATTTTGCAGTGTATGAAAATCTATTGTTAAACAGTGTCCTCTACAGGAGATCCAGAAACTCTGAACGGGACAAGCAACCCTATTTAATTATTTTTCAGAATCTGGACATCATTGGCAAGGCCAGTATATACTGCCTACTTCAAAGTGCCCTCTGAACGACTCGCCAGGCCATTCCAGAAAGCATTTGCAAGTCAGAGCAGACTGTTAAATAAGCTGCACGCAAGGTCTAAACCTGTTACTGCCAGTTAGAGAGAATAAATGCCATGCCAAATCTCGTGCAGAAGTTAAAAGGGAGAGAAGGAACAAGTTAAGGGAGAACAACGGGAAAGAAAAAAACCAAAAAAAATCATTTACAATTCTAAAAGTGGAGAAGCACTACAAAGGCAAATTGTTGTCTTATACGTTTGACTCCTTCTGACATGTTAAGAACCTTGAGTACTTTCACAAGAAAATCTGCAGATGCTGAAAATCCAAAGCAACACACACACAAAATGCTGGAGGAACTCAGCAGGTCAGGCAGCATCCATGGAAAAGAGTAAACAGTCAACGTTTCGGGCTGACACCCTACATCAGGACAGGAAAGGAAAGGGGAAGACGCCAGGATAAAAAGGTGGGGCTGGGGGAGGTGAAGGAGACTAATTGGACGGTGATAGGTGAATTTAGGTGGGTGGGAAAGGTAAGGAGTTAAAGAGGAAGGAATCTGATAGAAGAGGAGAGTGGAAGATAGGAGAGAGGGAAGGAGGAGTGGCACCAGGAGTGAGAAGAAGTAAGCGGCCAGAGTGGGAATAGAAGAGGGGAGGGGGAAGGAAAACATTTTACCAGAAAGAGAAATCGATATTCATACCACCAGGTTGGAGACTACAGGATGGAATATAATGGGGATAAACAGACAATGTTTCAGGCTGAGACCCTACATGAGCCCCGATGAAGGGTCTCGGCCCAAAACACGGACTGTTTATTCCTATCCATTATTGCTGCCTGACCTCTCGAGCTTCTCCAGCACGTCGTGTGTACTGCTATAGGTTTCCAGCACCTGTAGTACCTTGTGTCAGACAGAGTACAAGGTGTTACTCTTCCGCCCTGAGGCTGGCCTCATCATGGAGAGCATGGACCGGCATGCCGGAACAGGAATAGGAATCGGAATTGAAACGTTGGGCCAATGGGAAGTTCCATTTTTGGTGAATGGAGTGGAGTGGAGCGTTTTGTTTCACCAATAAAAACTGGTCCACAACCTCACAAATGCAACACAGTCACACAGAATTTGCTCAATGATGCCAGACAAAAATACATTGTGTACGATATGGTATTATATCCTGCTGTTTTAAAGTTGCATATCATTTGATTCTCAAGGATGAAGATCACTGGAAATATTCTAATAAAATGAAAGCAGACCTGCTGCCCATGTTCTCTGTCTGTCAATTTACAGCAGTTTACTTTAAATTTCATTGTACAGAATTTTATGTCCATGAGACTATAAGACATAGGAGCAGAATTAGGCCATTCAGCCCATCAAGTCTGCTTTGGCATTTCATCAAGGCTGATGCCTGATCCCATTCAACCCCATACACCTGCCCTTTCAACATATCCCTTGATGCCCTGACCAATCAGGAATTTATCAACTTCTGCTCTAAATATACCCACGGACTTGGCCTCCACCATAGTCTGTGGCAGAGCATTCCACAAATTCATCACTCCGGCTAAAAAGAATTCCTCCTTACTTCTGTTCTAAAAGGTCACCCCACAATTTTGAGGCTGTGCCCTCCAGTTCTGCATAACCTCCACCAGAGGAAACATACTCTCCACATTGACCTTATCTAGTTCTTTCAACATTCGGTGGGTTTCAATGAGATCCTCCCTCCACCCACATTCTTCTAAATTCCAGTGAGTACAGGCCCAAAGCTGCCAAATACTCCTTCATTCCCAGAATCAACCTCGTGTACCTCCTCTGTACTCTCCAATGACAACACATCTTTTCTGAGATATGGGGCCCAAAACTGTTGACAATACTCCAAGTGCAGCCTGACTAGTGTCTTATAAAGTCTCAACAAGTCTCTTTGTTTTTATATTCTATTTCCTTTGAACAGGGGTGCAGTGCTAGCTGGAGCATGTCCAGTACCTCTTCAAGAAAAAAGCTGAAATAAACAAGCTAAATAATTAGGTGCTGCTCAGGGTGATTTGAGTATCTCAGAAACTGTTGATCTCACAACAGATTCAGGAGTTTACAAAGAATGGTGCCAAAACCAAAAAAAAATCCAGCGAGTGGCTGTTCCGTGAGTGAAAACATCTTGTTAAATCCACTCGCTGGATTTTTTTTTGTTTTTGGCACCATTCTTTGTAAACTCCAGAGCCTGTTGTGCGTAAAAATCCAGGAGATCAGCGGTTTCTGAGATATTCAAATCACCCTGGGCGGCACCTAATGAATTAGCTTGTTTATTTCGGCTTTTTTCTTAAAGATGTACCGGACGCACTCCGGCTAGCACTGCACCCCTGCCTTTGAAATAAATGCCAACATTGCATTTGCCTTCTTTACCACAGACTCAACCTGTGAATTAACTTTCTGGGAGTCTTGCACAAGGACTCCTAAGTCCTTTTGCACCTCTAATGTTTGAATTTTCTCCCCATTTAGATAGTAGTCTGCACTATTCTTCCATTTACCAAAATGTATTATTATACATTTCCCAACACTGAATTCCATCTGCCACTTTTTTACCCATTCTTCCAATTTATTTAAGTCCTGCTGCAATTGCGTTGCTTCCTCAGCACTACCTACCCTTCCACCTATCTTTCTATCATCTGCAAACTTAGCCACAAAGCCATCAATTCCACTATCTAAGTCATTGACAAGCAATGTGAAAAGTAGCAGTCCCAATACTGACCCCTAAGGAACATCGCTGGTCACTGGCAGCCAACCAGAAAAGGCCCCCTTTATTCCAACCTGCTGCCTCCTGCCTGTCAGCTACTCCTCTATCCATGTCAGTATCTTTCCTGCAATACCACAGGATTTTATTTTGTTAAGCAACCCTCCTAGACAATGGTAAAAGGAAGCATGGCAGTCATTTGGGATGCATTAAGTTCCTCCAGTGACTGAAAGTACTTTAATTAACACAGGAGCCAGCATGTCTAATAATGCTAACTAATCTTACCAATTAAATTGAAAAAATTGAAAGCCCTGGTTTAGAACTGCAGCATGAAGAGCAATTAAGCCCTATGACCTCATCTAGTATTTATTTAACAATTGGACAGTGGCAGTTGTAAAGAGAAGAAATTTGAACTTTGCAACAGAAATACTAGGTTTTATGTGTTTGCTTGGCTTAATTAATATCATTAATGGTTCCTCAAGGCTGTCATAGCGGGGGGGGGGGGGGCGGTGGTTGTAGTGAGGATGAACTCTTACTACCTATTAAATGCTCCCAATGGCATTCGTCTCAAATAGCCTCTGACAACCAAGTCCAGCTCATGGCCGTTATGTGAGGCTTAGCTATTAAGCCCAGCAGAACTGTTTCTACTCACAGGAGAAGGGGTAAAGGCGGGTTACTGGCACCTTAAATCCAATCGCATCGGGCAGATGGGGCTCATCAGCTGTGGTCGGCAGCATATCTACGAGAAGGAAAACTCTGCTCTCAAACCTCCGCTGCCTTGCAGCCGTGCCCACACATGAGGAAGGCTTCAGGAATAAACCCAGATGAAAAACTCAGAGCTGGAGCCCTATATCAGTCCTATATTGAGTTCAATGCTGACCGGTAACTCCCGCGACACCGCTGGTGTCAAACTGTATCGGTCTCTGCGGTTGTACTCACCAGCTGCATAGAGAGAAGGAGCCTGCTGCATGGGCAACAGCTTGCCCTTCATATCGTACTGCCCTGGCTTGCATATTGGCTTGTATCCATGGTCAACCCCAAGCAAGGGTGCCTCATTCTCAGTGGGTTCAAAGCTCAAGACTTAACCCTGCCATCCATGTACCCATCCAGATTTATCTTAAACTGCGAAATCAAGTTCACATGCACCACTTGCACTGGCATCTCTTTCCACACTCTCATGACCCTCTCAGTGAAGAAGCTCCCCCTCACGAACCCCTTAAGCTTTTCACCTTTCACCCTTAACCTACGGCCTCTAGTTGTAGTCCCACCCAACCACGGGGAAAAGGCCTGCTTGCATTTACCCGATCTATCCCTCATAATTTTATATATCTTTTTCAAATCTCCCCTCAGCCTTCTACATTCCAAGGAGTAAAGTCCTAACCTCTTCAATGTCTCCTTATAACTCAGGTCCTCCAGTCCCAGCAACATCCTTGTGGATTTTCTCCATACTCTTTCAAAGTTATTTACATCTTTCCTGGAGGTTGGTGACCAAAACTACACACAATACTCCAAATTAGGCCTCACCAACATCTTATACAATTTAAGCATAACATCCCATCTCCTATGCTCAATACTCTGATATATAAGTAAGTCAAATGACTCTCAGTGTTCTTTGCCACAATGGTATGGAATTTGTGATGAGAACAAAGGTGAGGCTATGAGGCACTAGCTGTATACCTGGGGAAAACAGCAACAGGCTGGACTGTTAAAGTGCACAAGATGATTGACTACGAGTTCTAGATCTCCATGTTTAACTGTATAGAAATCTTCAGTCAATTTCACAGAGCCGTTGTGATGAACACTGTTTTACCAGCACCACAACCACAAAGTTTGCATCATTGTTGCTAAGGCAAATTTTTCTTTCTTACCTCCTGTGGTCTTTGCTGTGTTCCTCAGCCTTCATGACAACACCACTAAATTATCTCTGCAAAGACTACACACGACAACATTGCTGATGACAAGAGCCTGACTATCTGAGCTGAACCGCATTGGTTTGGGGAGTTCGTTTTATTTTCTGAGAAAGGATTCCTGTTCGAGCTAATTTGGGCCACGACCTTCAGCCCAGCCCAGTATTTCATCCAGGTCAGGATGATGTTCCTAATGTTACCACGTATGAATGGCATGTCTAGATTGTTCTAGGTATAGCAATGGTCAGGTATGGGGAAAAATAAATTAGCCAAGGTCAGTTTTCATTTTGTTACTTTGTGAGATAGATGGGTAATTCTCCAGGCTTGTCGACTACACAGTTGCTGAGGGTGATTTAATGCACACAATTGATATATATTATCCTCGATTCTCTATAGTTTATAGAGAGGTTATCCTGCTTTACCTGGAATAAGCTGCAGCTCACTATTCTGTTCTTAAAAATGACAGTTTACTGCATAAGTTAAATAGACTGTTTCCCGAGTCCTATCTCCTGTTCACATCCTATCCAGAACTGGATGTAAGCACTTCGTTCAGGGTCTGCCTGTCTATTCCCTATTGAATTGCATAAGCTGCATGAATACTTTCCCTCTGGCTTTGCCGTGGTGTTTTTGTTAATGTTGAGTCTATTTCTATTTATTTGTTTTCTTTATTTATTGAGACACAGCACAGAACAGGCTTTTCGAGCCGCACCGCATAGTGATACCCCGATTTGATTGTAGTCTAATCACAGGGAAATTTACAATGACTAATTAACCTACCAACTGGTTAATCTTTGGACTGTGGGAGGAAACTCACGCGGTCACGGGGAGAACGTACAAGTTCCTTACAGGCAGTGGTGGGAATTGAACCCAGGTTGCTGGTACTGTAAAGCATCATGCTAACCACTGCACCCCGTAATTCATTTTCTTGACACAGGTTCCTCTTGCCTCGTCACTGCTGTTCAGAGTTGCATTAACATTAGTATTATGTAGGTTCTTAATTTTTTTTGCTGGGGGTGTTCAGTGGGATATTTATATGCACCAGCCTTTACTTCCTGAGAAAGCTAAAGAAATTTGGCCTGTCCCCTAAAACCCTCACTAATTTTTATAGATGCACCGTAGAAAGCATTCTTCTGGGGTGCATCACAACCTGGTATGGAAGTTGTCCTGTCCAAGACCGAAAGAAGCTGCAGAAGATGGTGAACACAGCCCAGCACATCACACAAACCAATCTTCCGTCCTTGGACTCACTTTACACCGCACGCTGTTGGAGCAGTGCTGCCAGGATAATCAAGGACACGACCCACCCAGCCAACACACTTTTCACCCCTCTTCCCTCCGGGAGAAGGCTCGGGAGCTTGAAGACTCGTACGGCCAGATTTGGAAACAGTTTCTTTCCAACTATGATAAGACTGCTGAACGGATCCTGACCCAGATCTAGGCCATACCCTCCAAATATCCGGACCTACCTCTCAGTTTTTTTGCATTACCTTACTTTCCCTTTTCTATTTTCTATTTATGATTTATAATTTAGATTTTTACTATTTACTATCAATTTGTACTCCAGGGAGCACAAAGCGCAGAATCAAATATCGCTGTGATGATTGTACGCTCCAGTATCAATTGTTTGGTGACAATAAAGTGAAGTAAAGTAAATAGTACCTTATTGGAGGAGAAGCCTCAACATTGTGCCAGCAATGCAGACTGCTGAAGTTAATTTGCATATTTAAGAAGATCTGTTGTTGGAACGAGACAGTGAGCTGACTCTCACGGCCCTGATGTGCCGTTGCCCATTCTGTACTGCCTGCACAGATCAACTCCACCCCTGACATCCATCTGGAGAAGAAAAAGATTCAAATGAAATGTGAAATGAAAATCAGATTTCCAACATCTGCAGCTTCTTGATTTTCAGTTCAGAGACTAGTTCTATTTCAAAGAGTCAAGTCTGATTTAGAGTTGTTTATGCATAGGAATAAGTTCATTTGTAGGTCTCTCTCATCACAAAGAAGAACAAAAGTAATTTGTATTTAATAATGGCCCTTGTGACTAATGAGATTAAAAATACAACTGTCACATTGTTCATTTCATAAGGAGAAATGTTCTTCAAGTTCAAGTTCAAACACCCATGAATTCAGCCAAATGAAACAGCGTTACTCTGGGGCCAGAACACAATACCAACAGTCACGCACAGCACAAGGCATATATAGCACATATAAGATCACAAGCACATGGAAGATATCAGTAAAATAGTCACCCAAAAAAAATATAGTCCTAGTCCCCGAGTCCGGGCACGTGGCAGCACTCTGCAGTCGAACACAATGCAGCCTGTCTTCTGCTGAGCAAACACTGGGGGCAGCACTGACTCCAGAAAAGACACTGTACCACCACCGGCTCCAGCACTCCAGCGAAGCGCTCGACTCCAACACCTCCCCCCAGGGGCCGCAAACAAGTAGCACGGTGGCTAGAGGGCTAGTCCTCACTACGACCAAGGCCAAGCAGCCCCTCCACTGTCCACCCGCCCCTGTAGTGCATTGATTCAGATCATGCACACCAGCTTCAATTGGAAAATAAAGAACAAGGTTTAGTTTAAGTCATTGGTGTATTTGCAATTGAGTCTTCTTTGCAAAAATGGCACTTGATTAGAGAAACAGCAACTGCCCAATGCATATATAAATTTAATGCAGGAGGACAGCCTCATTAAGATGTTCCTTTCTGTGCTTTGCTAATTTAGTTATTTCTGGCCTTCATCAAAGTCACCAAAATGCTATTTACTTCCTCAACAGCAAAGATCTGAGGAGACAGCACCAACATTTAGCTCTTCAGAAGTGGTAATTAAATCTACACATTCCTTAGTAATAAAGAGATTTAAAGAAATTAAATACAGATTCAGGACAAGACTTTAATAGGCGTCGACCACTAGCTGTTAATGTACCAAAAATTCTGTCTTAAAATACTTGATGTCCAAAACCTTCTCTCTTAAAATACTTCCAAATTCTTCCAAATGAGAATTTAGTTTCCCCTTAGATTACGTTGCAATTAAGTTTCACAGACTGTAGTTGGGATCACAATTGTCATGAAGCAGTGTCAGGTTTGATCATTTCAAATTTGTTTAGCTTGAATATTGTACATTAAGGTTGATTTGAAAATACCACAGAACCCACTTTTTGATAAAATATTAAGTCAATATTGCAGGTCCCTCTCCAACTTCATTGTTTTTAATTTGGAGATGCAGTGAGGGACAAGTCCTCCCAGCCCCAATAAGCTTCAGCACCCAGCAACCCACCTGTTTATCCCTGGCCCAATCAAAGGCCAGTTTACAATACTCAATTAACCTATCAACCCGTACGTCTTTGGAAAGTGGGAAGAAACCAGAACACCCAGAGGAAACCCCCACGGTCACGGGGGAGAACATACAAATGCCTTACAGACAACATCAAAATTGATCTCCAAACTCCAATGGCCCAAACTGTAATGGTGTCTCACGAACCACTTTGCTACCATGGTGCTCCAGTGAAAGTTGAAGATTACTAAGCCATCGTCAGAGAGAGATACAGTAAGGAAATGGAGCCCTTTGAGCCCCACCCCGCTGAATCCACGTCAATGATTGACAGCGACATTTATTTTATTTCGAGATACAGCACAGGTCCTTCCAGCTCAATAAGCCTGCGCCACCCCATTACACCCACGTGACCAATTTAACCTTAATCTGTACTTCCTTGGAGCATGGGAGAAAACTGGAGCACCTGGAGGAAACCCATGCTGTCTTGGGGAGAAAGTACAAACAGCTTACAGATGGAGGCAGGAGGTGAACCCAGGCCACTGGCGCTGTAGAGCATTACGCTAACTGCTTTGCTACCATGCCTCCTTTACCCCCATTTTGAAATAAATTCTATGCATGTTCTCATGAGTTTCAACCACATTTTGCCATTCTACACACTAGGAGCAGTTTACAGTGGGCAATCGAACTGCCAACCCATCTTTGGGACGAGCACTGAGAGGAAACCATTGTGCTCACAGGGGAAAATGTACAATCTCAACACAGAGTGCACCTGGTGAAGAGTGAGCCCAGGATTTGTTGAGGTAGCTATTGTGAAACTACTGGTCCACCCTGTTTAAGTGCTGGAAGAGCCTTCAATCACAACTGATGTTCTCTGCTGGAGATACAAGAGATATTGCAGAGGATGGAAATCTGGAAAAAGCACAGACAAAAAATGCTGGAGGAACTCAGCAGGACAGGCAGCATCTATGGAGGGGAATAAGCAATCGATATTTCGGATTGGGACACTTCAGAAAGGAAGAGAGCAGGAGCTGGAATAGAAGAGTGGGATGATAAGGAGGAATATGAGTCAGCGGGTGATAGTTGAATCCAGATGACTAGGGGCGTGGGAATAGGAAGGTGGGGAAGGGGAGAAAAGAAAAGATGATGTGAGAAGCTGGGAGGTGATACGTGGAAGAGGCAAAGGTCTGAAGAAGGTGGAATCTGATAGGTGAGGAAAGTAGACCATGCAAGATTTGAGGAATGGATAGTTGATGCTTCAGGTCAGTGCAGATGAAAGGGCTCAAACTGAGACATTCACTGTGCACTTCTCTCCATAGGATGTTGCCTGACCTGCCGAGTTCCTCCAGCATTTCGTCTGTGTGCTGAAACATTTCATTCACCAGTAAAGTTGCGAGCAGTCCCGGTAAAGTAATGCTTCAGCTTTATTATTTCACCAACTGTTCTGAGGAAGAGAAAAGTCGTGGATATTGGAGCAAAACACACAGAGTGCTGGAGGATCTCAGCAGGTCAGACACCATCTATGGAGAGAAAGCGTAATCTTATTCCTCTCCACGCCTCAGGCTGCAGCCTTGCTGTTTCTTCAGCATTAAGGAGAGAAAAGAACAATTGATATTTCAAACTGAAATCTTTCATCTGGACTAGAAAGAAAGAGGGAAGAAGCCTAAATAAAAGGGTTGGGTTAGTTTAGTCTTTCCATTTGTGTCAGAACTACCACTTCTGTTGTAAGGTTATCTGTCTGCGTTTTTAAACCTGCTTTTTTGAAGTATTTCTAACTATCTCCATTTGGTTTCAAATGTCTAACCTCTATTGCACAGCCTCTTTCATTTCTTCTCTGTTTCTGTCCTCATTAATGTATTACCAGAGGGGTCTATAAACATTAGAAGTATCTCAACAATCCTGGACACAGCCTCACCCTATCAGAGATATTCCCTTTGTCCTATCTGTGCATCCCTCAACTTTTCTATTCTTTAGAGTCACAGAAAAGTACAGCACAGAAACAGGGCCTTTGGCCCATCTAGTCCATGCCAAACCATTTAAACTGCCAGTCCCATCAACCTGCACCCGGACCATAGCCCACCCATCCAAGTATCTATCTAGATTTATCTTAAATGTTGAAATTGAGCTCACATGCACTGCTTGCACTGGCAACTCGTTCCATATTCTGATAACACTCTGAGTGAAGATGGTTCCCCTTAAACTTTTCACTTTTCACCCTTAACCCATGACTTCTAATTGTAGTCCCACCCTGTCTGTCTGTGTTGTCACTTTCAGGTAACTATGTAATTGTAACCATGGGTCTTCTTGTTCTGTAACACTCTCCCTGACCCTGACATTCACTGGACATTAGACAGGGCCAATAGGGAGTCAGTGTGTTACAACAAGTGAGGTGTTCAGTGCCAGGAGTTTCTTGCTGTTTACCCGTTTAAGTAACTGAATTAGGTGTGCAGAGGGGTCGAAGTGTGAATTAGGTTCTCTATTTTTTTTAATGCTATGGATTAATGCAATTAAGCAAGGTGTCCATGGACCCCAGGTTGGAAACCCCAAAGGATATGGGGAAAGGTTGGTGGGGTGGAGGAAAGAGTGGATTTGACTTTGAGGAACAGCAATAATTTTACAGGAAGCTGGAAGAGGCTTTTTGGGCCAGTTAACTTAGGGCAGCAAGGACATCTATCTTCTCTATTGTGACCCGGGTGAGGTTCAATGTCCACATTTTTGCTTCTACAGTACAGCGCCACTTTGCCATTGGCCTCCTGTGTTTCCTCCGCCATTCAGGGGTCCAATGAAGTGCTGTCTTGTTGATAAAGTTGGCTTCTCTTCTCATCACGTGCCCAGTTCATCTCCAGCACTTCCTCATGATGATTGTGGCTATGTCCTCTTTATAACACAGACAGAGAAGGGCGTGATTGGAGATTTTTCTTGGCCAGAATATATGGAGGATCTTCCAGATTTTTGTGGTGCGGGTTGATGACCGCTTGGCAAGGTTGCTACTGGTCATGCGCCAGTATTCTGACCCGTACAAGAGTGGGGACAGAACCCAGCTCTGGTACATTTTCACTTTGGTGTGGCTGCTCTAAATGCCAGTGGCATACCAGGCAGTAAGAAGAACTTACCTTTGCTTCTACTTTTTAATGTTTAATGTTCTCATCTTGTTTTAATCACAATACTCTCTTCCTAGATCTTGACAGTGGCAGTAACCCAGAGATTTCTGCACCTTTCCTCCCCCACGCCCGACCTAAAACTTACTTCATTTCTCTGCCTTTCTCATACTCCATTCAAACTCATATCTACCGCACCAGCTCTCCGAAAGTTTCCTGCATCCTTTCAGTGATGACGTCCCCTGACCTAAACATCATGGAGAATCTGTGGATAGACCTCAAAAGAGCAGTGCATGGAAGACGACCCGAGAATCTCACAGGACTAGAAGCCTTTTGCAAGGAAGAATGGGCGAAAATCCCCCAAACAAGAATTGGAAGATTCTTAGCTGGCTACAAAAAGCATTTACAAGCTGTGATACTTGCCAAAAGAGGTGTTACTAAGTACTGCCATGCAGGGTGCCCAGACTTTTGCTTCGGGCCCTTTTCCTTTTTTGCTATTTTGAAACTGTAAAAGATGGAAATAAAAAAAGTTTTCTTGCTTAAAATATTAAAGTAATGTGTGATCTTTAACTTTATGTCTTTTGGAAATCAGTTCATCTTTTACTTGCTTTTCACAGTAATAGCAGTTTTGGCCAGGGGTGCCCAAACTTTTGCATGCCACCGTAAGATAAAAATATGAGATCCTCTGCAGACAGAGTGCAGTGTAATCTTGGTATGACACAGGTGTGGGGGATAACTTTTCACACTCGTGCTAGGGGCAACTCACCATATTAGTAAAACTAACATATATCATTTTTGGAGCTCCTGTACATTTTTCCTAGATTAGAACAAACATAGGCAGTCTGAATAACTTTCCCTTATACCCATTTGCCTTCTCTGCATTTAGTATCCATTGCACTGCTGTGCACGTACAATTTTGCAGTGCCCTACCTTTCCCAGAATCTAATTCTCTCTCCTCAGACCTGCCATCAGAAGGAATTTTACATTCAAAGGTGAGCTACAGTCAGCTGGGAATATTACTGCTTCCGAGACCTTAAATAAAAACAAACACTATGTGTTCGGAATGCGACACATCCAAAGTCACGATGTAATGAGATTGTACTGTGTTATGCATTTCTTTCCAAAAAAAAATCAGCTGCATGACGCATTAGGAAGCACTTTAATTTGAGTCTTGCTCTGGGAGCCTGCCCGTTATATTTACAACGTAGGGCACTTTCATCACCACCAGTAGCACAATCCTGCTGAAAGGTCACAGATGGGTGTTTTCTCCCCGTTTTCCTCTGGACTGGACTCTCTAATGGGTACAATGTCCTGACTGCAAGAAGCTACTGTGACAGAACAACAAACGTTCACAATATAAATATACAACCTGAGAACAGATAGCTGCCGGCAAAGTTGCCTTGAAAATGCACGGAGCTTACAGCATATGTTCCAGAATGAGGCTGCCAGAACCTTTGGCATTGTGTTTGCTGGATGTATGTGGCTGATGGCAGGTTTTCACACTGCCAATAACCATTCTCTAGAGGAACATCTTGTACGTTTGCCATTCCAGAAACCCTGCACCACGTCTTCTGTGCCCCATTGGTGCCCTTTATTTTTATGAGCTGAGCTTAGTTCTGAAACTTGGCTCCAGGACAACACCCCATGCACCACCAACCTTCAGGCCATGACACGCAGGGACTTGGTGCTAATATTAATTTTTGTGACTGTACGTTCCATCGTAACTACATGTGCTCTGTGCTGTGTGTGATTGTACTTACTGTTTTTTGCAGCTTGGCCCTAGACAAATGCTGTTTCATTTAGCTGTATACAAGTGTATGATTGAATGACAATTAAACTTGAATTTGAACTTCAGAACCCACCCAGCCACTGTTTCTCTGGCTTTGTTCACTTTGTGGCTCAACTCTCAAAGGAGACTCTGAGGAACGTCCCCAGAAAGCATGATTCGTAACTCCAGAGAAACTCACCCAATAATAAGGTTGTCATTAGATATGATTCCCAAGCTTATTTTTGTATAATTTATTCTGTCCATTTGCCCCATTCCCACCCTCCTGCCATTGGTCACCCATCATAGTGTACTGCTTTACGTGGAAGATACAGAAAATTGGGCCAAAGTGAGCTGATCAGTCCTTTAAGTCAATGCTTCCATTCAACATGAACATGGCTATTCATCCAAATTTAGAATGCTGTCTCCCACCCACCACCCCCCCGCCACCATGTCCATTGATCTCTTAATCTTTTGAAATTATATCTAGCTACTTCTTTAATATCTGTGAGATACAAATTGCAACAAGAGATAGAAAAGGAATGTAAAAGGGTAATGCTACAATAGTCCTGGGGGATTTCAAAAGATTGGGAAAATTAGGTTGATACTGGATCCCACGGGAGGATAACAAGGGAATTGAGTATTGGAGCAAAGAGGTCCTTCTGCAGTTGTACAGGGCCCTGGTGAGACCACACCTGGAATATTGTGTACAGTTTTGGTCTCCAAATTCGAGGAAGGACATTCTAACTATTGAGGGAGTGCGGCGTAGGTTCACGAGGTTAATTCCCAGGATGGAGGGACTGTCATATGTTGAAAGATTGGAGCGACTTGGGTTGTATACACTGGAATTTAGAAGGATGAGAGGGGATCTGATTGACACATGTAAGATTATTAAGGGATTGGACACGCTAGAGGCAGGAAACATGTTCCCGATGTTGGGGGAGTCCAGAACCAGAGGCCACATTTTAAGAATAAGGGGTAGACAATTTAGAACGGAGTTGAGGAAACACTTTTTCCACACAAAGGGTTGTGGTTCTGTGGAATGCTCTGCCTCAGAAGGCAGTGGAGGCTAATTCTCTGGATTCTTTCAAAAAAGAGTTAGATAGAGCTCTTAAAGATAGTGGAGTGAAGGGATATGGGGAGAAGGCAGGAAAAGGGTACTGATTGTGGATGATCAGCCATGATCACAGTGAATGGTGGTGCTGGCTCGAAGGGCTGAATGGCCTACTCCTGCACCTATTGTCTATTGTCTATTGAGAGGAAGTTTGTAGAATGCCTATGACATGGCTTTTTAGAGCATCTTGTGGATGAGTCCACTTGGGAAAGGCAATTCTAGATTGGGTGATGAGTAGTGAACCAAATTTGATTAGGGAACCCTTAGGAGACAGTGATCATAATATGAATGAGTTCACCCTGCAGTTTGAGAGGGAGAAGCTAAAGTCAGATGTATCAGTATTACGGTGGAGTAAAGGGAAATACAGGAGCATGAGAGAGGAGCGTGCCAAAATTGATTGGAAGGGGATAGACCCTAGTAGGGATGACAGGAGAACAGCAATGACAGAAGTTTCTGGGGGAAATTTGAAATGCACAGGACCGATACACCCCAAAGATGAATTTGTATTCTAAAGAGAGGATAATGCAACCATGGCTGGCAAGGAAAGTCAAAGACAGCATAAAAGGAAAAGAAAGGGAATTTAATACAGGAAAAATTAGTTGAAAGTTAGAGGATTGGGAGGATTTAAAAATAACAAAAGTTAACTTAAAAAGACATAAGGAGAGAAAAGATGAGATACAAAGGTAAGCTAGCCAATAATATAAAAGATGATACCAAAAGTTTTTACAGATATATAAAGAGTAAAAGAGAGATGAGGGTGGATATTGGACCATTGGAAAATGATGCTGGAGATTTAGTAATGGGGACAAGGAAATAGTGGATGAACTTAATAAATATTTTGTATCAGTCTTCACTGTAAAAGACACTAACAGTATGCCAGGAATTTGAGAGTGTCAGAGGGTCGGAAGTGAGTGTAGTTGCTGTTACTAAGGAGAAGGTGCTTGGGAAACGGAAAGGTCTGAAGGTAGATAAGTCTTCTGGACCAGAGTCTACCCCAGGGTTCTGAATGAGTTAGCTGAAGAGATTATGCAGGTATTAGTAATAATCTTTCAAGAATCACTAGATTTTGGAATAGTTCCGGAGGACTGGAAAATTGTAAATGTCACTCCACCCTTTAAGAAGAGAGGGAGGTCAAAAACAGGAAATTATAGACCCAGTTAGCCTGACGTAAGTGGTTGGGAAAATAGGTCAAAGTCGGCATGGTTTCCTTCAGGGGAAATCTTGCCTGACAAACCTGTTGGAATTCTTTGAGGAAATAGTAAGCAGGATAGACAAAGGAGAGTCAGTGGATGTTGTTTACTTGGATTTTCAGAAGGCCTAAGACAAGGTGCCACACATAAGTCTGTTTAACATGATAACCATGGTATTACAGGAAAGATGCTAGCATGGATAGAAGATTGGCTAACAGGCAGAAGGCAAAGTGTGTGAATAAAGGGGAAATTCTCTGGTTGTTTGCTGGAGACTAGTGCAGTTCTGCGGGGAACAGTGTTGGGACCACTTCTTTTCACGTTATATGACGATGATTTGGATGATGGAATTGATAACTTTGTGGCCATGTTTGTGGATGATATGAAGAGAGGTGGAGGAACAGGTACTCTTAAGGAAGCAGGGAGTCCATAGAAGGAATTGGATTGAGAGAATGGGCAAAGAAGTGGCAGATGGAATATAGGGAAGATTATGGTCATACACTCTGATAGAAGGAATAAAGGTGTAGAATGTTTTCTAATGGGGCAAAACTCAAAAGTCAGAGGTGTAAAAGGACTTTGGAGTCCTTGAGCAGGATTCCCTAAGTTAATTTGTAGGGTGAGTTGGTGGTAAGGAAGGCAAGTGCAATGTTAGGATTCATTTCAAGAGGAATAGAATATAAGAACAAGGATGCAGTGTTGAGGCTTTATATGGCATTGGTCAGACTGCACTTGAAGCATTGTGCGTAGTTTTGGGCCCCTTATCTATGTGATTGTATTGAAAAGGGGCCAGAAAAGGTTCCCAAAAATGACTCCAGAAAGGGTTAACATATGAGATGTGTTTTTAATGGTTCCGGGCCTGTACTCGCTAGAGTTTAGAAGAATGAGGAGTTATCTCATTGAAACACCTAATATTGAAAGGCCTAGATAGAGAGGATGTGGAGAACATGTTTCCTATAGCAGGTGAGTCTGGAACTAGAGGGCACAGCCTCAAAATAGAGAGACATCCATTTAGAACAGAGATGAGGAGGGATTTCTTTCCCCAGAGCGTAGTGCATCTTTGGAATTCATTGCCACAGATGGCTGTGGAGGACAGATCTTTGAGAATATTTAAAGCAGAGGTTGATAAGTTTTGATTAGTCAGGGCATCAAAGGTTATGGGAGAAGACAGGAGAATGGGATTTAGAGGGATGATAAGTCAGCTATGATGGAATGGTGGAGCAGACACAGTGGGCTTAATAGCCCGTCTTCTCTAATGTCTTCTGGTCTATTGAATGATTTGGCTTATACAAATCCATCAAACTTTGGTGAAGAAATTTCTCCTCCACTCAAAATTTAATTGCATCCCCCATATCCTTGAACTAAGACCCATGGTTTTGCACTTTCTCATCATGGGGAACATCCTTCATGCATCTAGTTTGAACAGTTCCATCAGTGCTTTACGAATTTTGCTGAGACTTCATTCATTTATCTGAATGCTTATCACTGCCATTCCATTAATCCCAAGCTCTCTCCATACATCAGCCCGAGCATCCCAGGACTCAGTCTGATGGATCTTTGCTGCACTTCCTTCACTAAGACCCCGTAGAATTGTAATAAGATATCCTTGTTCTTACACTCAAATCCTCTCACTATGAAGTTCAACATGCTGTTCCTGCATGCTTCTTTTCATTAACTAGTACACAAGGGTACCCAGGTCTCATTTTGCCTCCTTCCTAACCTATCATTGCTCAGATAATAACATGCCTTCCTGTTCTGTCATCAAAGTGAGTAATGCTACTTTTATGCAATTTTGTACATTATCAGCCATGCATTTGTCTCCTCCCTCAGCCTGTCTGAATCACAATAGAGCTTCTCCCTATCTTCCACACAATGCACACTCCCACTCATATTGTCTTGCCTACAAACCTGGAGATAATACATTTAATTCTCTCATCCTAAATCATTTACAAATTGGAAACAACTGGGCTAACAGCGCTAAACGTCATGGTACCCCACGTGTTACTGTCTGCCACTCAGCATATGACCTGCTTATTCTTGCACTCTAACCTCTGACATCAGACTTTATTGAAAGCTTTCTGATAGACCAAACGTGGCCTGTTCTCTGGTCCTCCCCAACCAACACTACTAGTTATATCTGTCATTCAGTTTCCTCTCCATGTCAGTTCATAATCCAGATCCCATGTGCTTTAATTTTCCACTTTAATGATTTTACCTCAGAACAAAATGCAAGCTTTCTGAAAGTCTAAATGCACCAAGTCCAAGTAATGGATTACAAAACGAAGATGGGCAGCTTTGTTCTCAACAGCTCCTCTCTTCCCAATGAGCTCAATGCATTCTACGCATGTTTTGAACAGAAGGGGTTTGGAAGGTCCTGACAGCCTACAATGCACCTGAACCCACTGTCGTTTTTTAGAGACTGAGATCAGTCTTCCAAAGAGTGAAGAATTTCAAGTTCGTAGTAAACATCTCCAGTAGTTTGTCCTGGTCCAACATATAGACGGCACAGTCCAAAAAACTCACCAAGGCACCAATCTCCGTAGAAGAACAAAGAAGTTTGTCAAGTCATCTTTGACCCTTTAATCCATGCACCTTATTAAGCATCCTATCCAAATGCATCACCGCTTGGTATGATAACTATTCTACCCATGACTGCAAGAAACTGCAAACAGTTGTGGACCCAACACAGAAACCAACCTCCCATTCACGGACTTTGTACTTCTAACTGTCTCAGTAAAGCAGGTAACCTAATCAAAGACCACACCCACCCCAGAAAATCTCTCTTCTCCCCACTCCCATTAAGCAGAGGATACAAAAGCCTGAAAACACATACCACTAAGTTATAAGACTATTGAATGGTCTGCTAGTGTGATAAGATGAATTCTGGTACTCACAATCTGTTTTGTTATAGCATTTCACCTTATTGTCTACCTGCAGTTCGCTTTCCCTGTAATTGTAACTGTAGCACTTTATTCCACATTTTCTCGTTTTTATCTTGTACCACCTCAATACACCGCTGTAATGAATGGGTTACAAGTTTTTCACTGTACCGCGATACATGTGCCAATAAAAACCAAATTTACCAATTTCAAAAAATCCTAGCAACCTCATCAAGGTGCAAGAAAAATCAGTGTGATGAATTTAGAGGATAGATCAGTACATGGAACGAGGATGTTGCAGCCATTACAAAGATTTGGCTGCCACAAGGACAGGAATGGCTGCTGGATGTTCTGGAGTTTAGGCATTTCTAAAGCTACAGGAAGGGAGGAAAAAGAGGTGGGAAAGTGGCATTGCTAATCAGGGATATTATCGCAGTTGCAGAAAGAGAGGACATCGGTGCAATGATCCTCTGTTGAGTCAGTGTGGGTGGGAGTCAGAAACCGAAAGGGAGCCGTCAATCAATTAGGAGAATTCTATAGACCAACCCCTCGTAAAAACAACACTGAGGAGCAGATCAGGAGGCAAATTTTGAAAAGGTGCAAAAATAAGAGGGCTGTTGTCACCAGTGACTTCAGCTTCTCAATCAGTGATTGACACCTCCTCAGAGCTAAAGGTTTAAATGGGGCAGAATTCCTTAGGTTTGTCTAGGAAGGGCCTCTGACACAGTATGTGGACAGGCTGACTAAAGGTGAGACTATACTGGATCTAGCACTAGGCAATAAAATTGGTCAGGTGAAACAGCTAATATGAGGGGGCATAATTTTAAGGTGTTTGGAGGGAGGGATTAGAGGTAGTTTATTTTACACAGAGAGGATTAGGTGCATGAAACATAATTAGGAGCATTTAAGAAACTCTCAGATGAGGCACATGGATGACGGAGAAATGGAGGGCTATGTGGGAGGGTCAGGGTGGATTGATATTAGTAGGTTAAAAGTTTGGCACAATATTCTGGGTTGATGGGCCTGTATTGTGCAGTACTGTTCTATTCTGTTCTGCATTGATTTCCATTTTGTGATACCATTTTATCTCTTTTTTCCATAATCATTGCTATTACATCTTCAATTATAGATCCAAACATTTCCCCCTATCAATCTCAGACTAGTTCGTCTATCATTCCCTGTTTTCTCTCTGTCTACATTTTTTAGTTATGTTGCATTAGTCATCCTCCAAAATATATGTAGACAGATGCAGAAGCAAAAGAACAGTGGAAAATAACCAGTCACTATTTCTTGGCCATTTTCTTTGTAATCTGGGATGCAGACTATCAGGTCCTGGGGATTCATTAGCCTTCAATCTCATTAATATTCCCGGTCCCACCTCCCTCCAAATACGGATATCTTCAGTTCCTCCCTCTGACTAAGCACTAGCTCCCTTAAATTTCTGGAAGATTAATTGTGGCCTCCTCGTGAGGAGAGAACCAAAAGTGTTTATTTAACTGATCAGTCGATTCTTCATTCTCATTATAAATGCCCCTGTTTCTGAACTTAAGACCTTACACTTGTCTTCCTCATTTTCTTACACTAATTGAAATGCACCTAGCTGATTTGATGATTATTGATTATGTCAATAACTCCACATGTTTTATACTTAATTAGCAATTAATGATAAAATCACTCAAATAATACTGGACAATAAAGACCCAGCTTTCTGAATACTTTTGGGTGTATCTTAGGGATTTTGGGCCGCTGACCAAGTAAATGACCATAACATTTTCCCATCATGCACCATTTTTTGAAATTGCCTATATTTGTTCTTTCAATTCATAATTCAAATCAATTAAAATGTTGCCCACAACGTAAGCTGAAAAGTTTTCTATCTTGTCCAGGCATGCCTGTGCATGCTTCAGCAGGGTGGGTACTGCATGGCAGGATGGGTTTTAGAAAAGCTATAAACTTCCACGAAGGAATTCAATATTTGAGACAGATGTTTCCCAGAACAACTGACGCCAAGATTAAGGAAGGGATTTTTGTTGGTCCACAAATCAAACAAGTCATCAATGACAGGCAATTAGAAGAAACTTCTAGTGGGACTGGAGAAAATCGCATGGAAGGCATTCAAGGATGTTGTTGAAAATTTTCTTGGCAACTACAGAGCACCGAACTACGTGCAGCTGGTTGACAACACGCTGCACGCATACAAAACTATCACGTGCAATATGTCACCAAAGACTCATTCTCTGCATTCCCATTTAGCCTTCTTCCCTGCAAATCTTGGCACTATCAGTGACAAGGTTTCACCAGAACATTTCAGTCATTGAGAAATGGTATCAGAGCAACTGGAATCCATCAACCATCAATGCTGGCTGATTATTGTTGGGCATTTAAGCAAGAAGACTCGGACACTGAAAATCATCAACAAAACATTTCTAGCTAAGTTGAACTATTGCAAAGCATCAGCACTGTTATGCAATTAAACACATTATATTCAATAAATGTTAATTTCTTGTTTCTCCAAATTCCTACATGGTGCGAGTCATCTGAAATTATATTTGTGTTCAGTGTCAAGTGGTCTATTATAAACAAAAATAAATTTCTGAGGAAGCAACACTTTTGAAAAAAATGTTGTCCAGTATAATCTTTCTTTTATAAAAATTACAATCCTTCTTTGACTGCCATGATTTTTTACCTTGTTGATGCAGCAATATGGGATTTGTCTTAAGTTGCTGAAAATTTAGGGCAATCCATGATGATTAGAGAGAGCGTGGGTCATGAACACTCAAGGGATTCCTATCACATGGAGTGGCCTGGTTAAGAATTTTTAGTTTAGAGTGCTTAACAAGGCTGTCACACAATTTGTATTTCAAATTCAGTCAGAATCCAGAATCAACTCCTATTGTACTTGTTAATGTTACTCATAAGCATTTTTGCTATTTAGTGGCCCTATTATCATGTTTAATCATAGAATGAACTTGTTTCCAACTTTTAACAGCTGCCAGCGCTGCCTATTTCTCTGGTAATATTTTACTGATGATAACAGTACTCCTCTAGTATTTGAAAGGTTATTTGCTTCTGCAGTCAGACTGAAGAAGCATTTTTCACCACAGACTGACTCTCTGAAGATAAAAAGTTAACAACTGTATGAAGATTTTACACTTTTTGTTTCTTTCTTGCATCAATATCTCTTAATATTGCTCTGGTTTCCTCCCACATTCCTACAAAGTTCAGTTAGGGTTAGGATTAGTAAGTTATGCTATGTGTGGGGACACTTGCAGGCTTCCCCTGGCACACGTTCTGACTGCATTGGCTGTTGACACAATTAACGCATTTCACTGTATATTTCGATGTTTCGATGTACGTGTGATAAATAAAACTAATCTCTTTAATCTGCTAAATATTTCAATGAGCAACTCCTGGTTCGAGTTCAAGTTCAACTGTTGCTCAACCATACATGAATACCCATGAATACAACCAAACAAATCAGTCTCACTCCAGGGCCAAGGTGCAAAATGTAGTACCAACAAGGCACAGATAGCAGTAAAATACAGTCACACAAAACATTTAGTCCAAGTCCCTGAGTTCATGAATGTTGCAGCAGACTGCAGTCAAGCACAATACATCTTGTCTGCTGTCAAGTGAACACTAGAGGGCAGCACTGACTCCAGCATGTACACCGCACCACACCACCTCCGCCACTCCAGTACGTCTCTTCTAGGCGGCTGCAAACAGGTGACACCACAGCTTGAAGCCTAGTTCTCACTACAACCGAAGCCACACAGCTAACCCGCCGTTCCCCAATAAACTGGTGAAATGGACTTGCAACATTCCGCGTTAATAATGTCCAACAGGATCTTGCAACCATGAGAAAGGTGACTAAAGACGATCACTCGCTGTTAGACTCCACACCGCCCTCACGCACACCTCTTTGACACAGACAGAAGCACGATCTATGCCAAATCCAGCTCCTTTGGTTTCTCCACCAATGAGCAACTCAGTGATGGGGGTAGACCTGCAGTAGTTTGAGTTCTTGATATCCAGCAGGGTCTTAGGAACGTAAAAAAAAATTAAAAGAAGGCAATAACACACTTGATTGTCCCTGTAGAAGTTACTGCGTCCGAGTTCACCACCATCTTACCGGAAGAACTTGGTCTGGCCTAACTACACAATATGATAGAAAGGTTTATTTTTCAGAAAGGAAAGGATATAGCTAACTGTACTCATTAAATAGGAGATCAAGAATACGGGGACAGAGATAAAGGATTAAATCTAAAAAACAACACTGAATCAAAAAGAAGAGAAAAAATTCTCTGCATAGATTTTCAAAGCAGTAGAATTTGCTGTCTAAATTAAAGGCAGAGACAGATGCTGCATCAACTTTCAGTATAAAAATGAACTACCAGAGCAACCCAGTTGATCAAGCATCATCTGAGAAGGCAAAAGGATGGTAGACATGGACCATCCCTTTACCTCCACGGATGCTGCTCGACCTACTGAGTCTTATCCAGAAATTTGTTTTTTTTTCACTCCAGGTTTCATTGTGTTTCTCTTACATTTTAGCAGCAGACTGGTTAGATGATGCAGGAAAAGGACACTGAAAGGAGATGGAGACAGGGGGTGTAAATGTGAGCAGGATGCTACTGTAGAGACCAAACAACGAATACAAAAATTTAAAAAAAACGTAGGTGGTGGAAGCCTGAAATGAAAGTGAAAAAACTGGAAATGCACAGCGAATCAGTAACATCAAGCAGCAAAAAAAAAAATAAGTACAGAGTTAATGGTTCAGGTGAATCACTTTTTCAGAACTACTGAACACACACTTGGACAATTTCCACGAATTTTTCTATGTATTTGGAAAGATTATTAAGATAAAGTTTGGACATGAAGCTGCAAAAACAATGGCACTTCACTTTCTGTTCAGCTATCAACTCTTATTTACAAGCTATATCAACACAGACCCTTGATCAGCTAACGTTATTTGCAGCTCTCTGCGATTTGTCTATCTACAGTATGATCTCTGTTCAATTGTTGAAGGAATAGTATGGACTGCAGTGCTGAGCCGGGGTTTTCAGATTCTGCTGATGGAAAATCTTTTTTAAAAAATGACAAGAACACCGGTATCAATACAGAAGTATCATCTTAAAAATATTTTTAATATGCTATTGTAATAGTAATTTGCACCCATCACAATCTATCACAGTTGATCCGAGGAAAAGCCCTCTCCATCGCTGAGTACATCCGCAAGCAGTACTGCCACGAGAAAAGGTGCATCCATCATCAAGCACCCCCACCATCCAGGTCATGCTCTCTTCTTGCTGCTGCCATCAGGAAGAGGTACAGGAGCCACAGGCTCAGGAAGAGACATTACCCCTCGACCATCAGGCTCCTGAACCAGCATGGATAACTTCACTCACCTCAACTCTGAACTGATTTTACAATCTATGCGCTCACTTTCAAGGTCTCCACAAATCATTTTCTCATTATTATTTATTTGTCTATTTTTTGTACTTTCACATTTTTGTCTTCTTTTGCACATTGGCTGTTTGTCAGTCTTTGTGGGTAGTTTTTCATTGATTCTATTGCATTGTGTTACTTTGTTCTACTATGAATGCCTGCAAGAAAATGAATCTCGGGGTAACATGGTGACATATACATACTTTTTATCAAGAAAATTAACTTAGACTCTCACAGATTACCTTTTATATTCAAGTTTATCTTACATTTAGCTTTCTTTGTGCTCTGTCTCCAGTTATCAAATTACAGTGTGTATTTTTCTCATCTCCCACATTTCAAATTCCATAACTTCTTATCAGCGTAGTGGTATTTTTCTTGCGTGTAATCTGCATAGGATCTAAGCCCCCACTTCAGCCTATTCCCGCTCTAATTACCCAGTCAGCCATCATGAGGGTAATAACTGCAAGTACAATATTGATTTCAACATACTTATCCTAATTCCAATATTTGTGAAATAAGCTATGCTAATGAGGCTAGCATAATTAATGTTAGACCGAAATCCAGCAGGGCTTAGCAATTCTATGAAACAAAATAATTCGTTGAAACAACGTATGAAAGTTTGCACATACTTCCTGAGGAAAGATTCTCAACAACTTTTCTCCTGAAATAAAAGTAGCTGAAGCAAAACATTATCTCACACTCCTCTTTCCATGAATACTACCTGATCTGCTCTCAATTTGCAGATCTTTTAATTGCCAATGGTCACAGCACGACTTCACCCCTGGTGTTTATATCTTGCCTTTATTGTAGCGCAAAGCATCAAACAGCACTTTGCAGAAGGGTTATCAACAAAAATTTGACAGCACAGCTGAAGATATGAGGGCAAGTCAAAAGTTTAGTCGAAGATGTAGAAGGAAAGTGAGGCAAAAAGATTTATGGAGGGCTGTGGCCGAAAGCTCATTACGAGGTCACTCATGATGCCAAGACTTGGAACAGTATGGTTCAAGGTAGCAAGTGCCAGAGAGAAGGAAACGGAGTGAATGACTAGGGAAAGAGCTCATGTTATTGATTCCACAAAATACATTGACCATTTTTGCCTTGTGAAAGATTGGTGGCAATGTTTATTTGGCTAAGTTGTGTTGCTGGTGCCTTTCTGATTTGGTATGTAAATCAGCACGACACCAATGAGATAATGTACGGCTGACTCTCCAGGTTGCTAAGGGTTCGTCACGGAGAGGGATTGCCATGGTTACAGAAAACATTGGTTACTTATCTGCGGGACAACTGCAGGGGCTATCTCATTTGTTTTTAAACTGGTGGGTGTTTTGCAGGACAGTTTTCCCGATGGGATCCTTCTCTCTGGCAAAGTGAATTTATTCAGAGTCTTGATGAAAAATGGTTAGATCCTTTGCAGTATATTAATCTGGCCTTGAAATTCTGCTGTTCAGTGCAAGCTTTTTGAGCATCAGGAAATGGGATTTATATCTGAAAATGACATGTAACTCTGGATTGGTTAACTTGGTGCTTCTAGATTCTGCAACCACGCCCCTTTTTAGTTCAGTTTATTAGTTCACGTGTGACTCTAACAAGTGGAAGATTCTAGGCATATACAATAGTACTAATTGTGGGCAACAGTCTTTTCAATGTTTCTCTATGCGTGTATCCAGCAAACGGCCTGGGCCTCAGGCACCCAACCAGGTCTTAACCGAAGGGTCGAAGCCTGTGTCAGTGTTGGTTAAGAGAACTCACCTTACCTGATTCACTGCTGGAGGGTCCACAACCTCCATCTTTTTCTTGGTAGCTTCTCTAAGTGATTTTTTTCCCCCTAGCATCCCATTCGTTGTCTCTGTCCCTCTATTCTTCTACCAGGCTGGGATCTAGACCTAATACCCCAATCATGTCCTCCTTTCCCATATCTTACCCACGGTCCTCTTCCCAAACCCCGTTCTGCCTCCTGACTTCTCCAGAATTCTCTCTTCTCTGGTTTACCCCTTGCCTCCACACCTGATCACCTCTTTGCCTGCCATTCCTCTCTGCTCTGACTCTCTTCTCTCCATCAAGTCCGCCCTCTTGCCCATTCTTGGTATTCTAAAGGGGTGGGGGTGAACAACTAGAACCTATGGTATAATGACGTAGATAGGAAAAGGGAGGAGACCTTGAAGAGAGAACATGAGAATTAGACAGAAAGCTGAAAGCAGGATCTTCAGGGAGGTAACCACTAGATTGCTGTCTGTGCCACTTGCCAGTGCAGGTAGGAATGGGATGAATTGTCAGATGAATACATGGCTGAAGAGTTGTTGCAGGGAGCAGAGTTGCAGATTTCTGGATCATCGGGATCTCTTCTGGGGAAGGTACGACCCAGAAGAGATACCAATGATTTCTTCTGGGTTACAGCTGAACCTAAAGGGGACAAATATCCTTGTAGGCAGGTTTGCTGGCGCTTTTGGAAAAGTTTAAACTAACTTGGCAGGGGGATGGGAACCCCAGTGATAGGGCCAAGGATGGGGAAGTTGTATACAAGTAGATGCAGTGTGTAATAAGATTATGAGAACGGACAGGCAAATGATAGGGCAAATTGCAGTCAGTGGAATGAGCTAAAGTGTAACAGGAGGCCAAAATCAAAAAAGGTGATGAATACAGGACTGAAGGTGTTACGGCTGAATGCACGCAGTACGTGGAATAAGGTAGATGATCTTGTAGCGCAGTTAGATATTGACAGGTATGATACTGTGGGCATCTCCGAGTTGTGGCTAAAAGAAGTTCATATTTTGGAGCTTAACATTCAAGGATACACATTGAAATGAAAAGACAGGCAGGTAAAGCAGACGAGGTGGGTTGGCTATATATATTTAGGTAAAAAATGAAATCAAATCCTTAGAAAGAGGTGACATAGGATTGGCGGATGGGTAGAGTTAAGAAACTGCAAGTGTAAAATGACCCCGATGGGAGCTAAATACAGCCTCTGAGTAGTAGCCAGAATGTGGGCTACAAATTACAATGGGAGATAGAAGAGGCAATGCTGCAATAATCATCAGAGATTTCAATATGCAGGTAGATTGGGAAAATCCAGTTGGATTTTCAGAGCAGCTTGTGGTTAAACCCAAAAGGGGAACTGAAATTCTGGATTTTCTGTTATGTAATGACCCCAACTTGATTAGGAAGCTTAAGGTAAGGAGGCAGTGATCATAATATGATAGAATTCACCCTGCAGTTTTGGAATAAAAAGAATTACAGAGGCATACAAAAGTTTCTTTCAGATATATACAGAGTAAAAAAAGAGGCCATAGTGGTTATTGGACCACTGGAAAATGACGCTGGAGAGGTAGTAATGGGGGACAAAGAAATGGTGAAGGGACTAAATAAGCATTTTGTGTTAGTGTTCACTGAGGAGGATTCTAGCAGAAAGCCAGAAGTGTGAGAGTGCCTGGGGCAGTAGTGAGTGTCATTGCTATTACTAAGAAGAAGGTGCTTGGGAACCCGAAAAGTCTGAAAGTAGTTAAGTCACCTGGACCCAGGTGGACTGCACCTCAAGGCTCTGAAGGAGGTAAATGAAGAAATTGTGGAGGCATTGGCAATGATCTATCAAGAATCAATAGATTCTGAAATGGTTCCTGAGGACTGGAAAATTGCATATGTCACACCACTCTTTAAGAAGGGAGGGTAGCACAAAAAGGGAAATTATAGGCCAGTTAACCTGACTTCAGTGGTTGGAAAGATATTGGAGTCCATTATTAAGAATGAAATTTAGGATACTTGGAGGCACATGAGAAAATAGACCTAAGACAGCATAGTTTCCTTAGGGGGAAATCTTACCTGACAAATCTGTTGGAATTCTTTGAGCAAGTAACAGGCAGGAGAGACAAAGGAGAGTCATTGGATGTTGCTTATTTGGATTTTCAGAAGGCCTTTGACAAGGTGCTGTACATGAGGCCGCTTAACAAGATAACAGCCCGTAGTACTACAGAAAAGATACTAGCATGGACGGAAGATTGACTGACTGGTAGGCCTTTTCTGCTTGGCTGCCAATGACTAGTGGTGTGCCACAGGGCCACTGCTTTTCACGTTATATGTCAATGATTTGGATGAAGGTATTGATGACTTTGTGGCTAAGTCTGCAGATGATATGAAGATAGGTGAGGGGCAGGTGGTGTTGAGGAAGCAGGGTGTCTGCAGTAGGACTTAAACAGAATGGGGGAAAGGGCAAAGAAGTGGCAGGTGGAATATAGTGTAGGGAAGTGTATAGTCATGCATTTTGGTCGAAGGAATAGAGGTATAAATATTTTCTAAATAAAACATTCAAAAATCAGAGGTGCAAAGGGACTTCAGAGTTCTCATGCAGGGTTCCCGAAAGGTTAACTTGCAGGCTGAGTCGGTGGTAAGGACGGCAAATGCAATGTTAGCATTCATTTTGAGAGGACTAGAATACAGAAGAAAGGATGTAATGCTGAGACTTTATAAGGTATTGGTCAGCTGCACTTGGAGTATTGGGAGCAGCTTTGGGCCTCTTATCTAAGAACAAGCATGCTGGCATTGGAGAGGGTCAAGAGGAGTTTCACCAGAATCATCCCAGGAATGGAAGGGTTAATACATGAGGAGTGTTTGACGGCCCTGGACTTGTACTCACTGGAATTTAGAAGAATGAGGGGGGATCTCATTCAAACCTATTGAATATTGAAAGGTCTGTGTAGAGTGGATGTGGAGAGGATGTTTCCTATAGTGGGGGGTTCTGGCACCAGAAGGCATAGCCTCAGAATTGAGCAGACTTCTATTTAGAATGGGATGAGGACAGATTTCTTCAGCCAGAGGGTGGTGAATCTGTGGAATTTTTTGCCATAGCCGGCTGTGCAAGCCAGTCATTGGATACACTTGAAGCAGAGGTTGATAGGTTCTTGATGAAGGTTACAGGGAGAAAGCAGGAGAATGGGGTTGAGTGGGATAGTAAATCAGCCACGATAGAATGATGGAGCAAACTCAATGTGTTGAATGGCCCTTTTCTGCTCATAAGTCTTATGGTTTCTCCAAATATCCCCTTGATTCGTCT
This sequence comes from Mobula hypostoma, assembly GCF_963921235.1. NCBI lineage: Eukaryota > Metazoa > Chordata > Chondrichthyes > Myliobatiformes > Myliobatidae > Mobula > Mobula hypostoma. The sequence goes on along the minus strand of NC_086111.1, from coordinate 60,583,144 downwards.
CATAAACAAAATAGGTTCTTAAGATGGTGGAAATTCAGAGCAACACACACAATGCTGGAGGAACGTAGCAGGTCAGGCAGCGTCCATGGAAAGGAAAAGGTAGTTGATGGTCCAAGCCGTGACTCTTCCTGAAACATCTACTTCATCCTTCTGCCTTCAGACATTGTCCATTCCTCTGGTCTTCTCCACGGTCTGGTAGTGCACTTACATTTCCGGACTAGCAGTCAGGACACTGGACCAATGATCTAGAGATATGACGAGTTCAAATCCCATCAGGACAAATGGGAAATTTAAATTCCAATAATTAAGTAAATTTGAACTGAAGAAAATAGTTTCATTAAAAATAACTCTGAAACCACTGGATAGTCATAAAGAGCTCATCTCATTTATTGACGTTGTTCAGTAAAATGAATATTTCATTTACATTCGATTTGACTCACACCTAACCCACCAATAAGATTCTTTTCTAATTACTTCTCCTAAGTTCAAGAGTAATTAAGAACAAATTTTCAGTGCTAACATTTAATGATTTCTGTATCACATAGTGAACAAAAATTCTGTAGTCCAATATCCTTTCTCTAACTCTGATCCTCTCCACACGGTCTTCCATCTTCACTAATAGAGATTAAAACTCATCTGAAGCTGTTTTTAATTGTGTGGCTGGGGTTGGTTAGGCCACTGATGTGGAGCTAGGCTCCTCAAGGCATCATTTGAAGGGAAGCTGCCTGGGTCACAAAGTTCACAGAGTCCTGGCTTCAGATTCAGACTCTCCTTTCGGCACAACCCTTCCAAACCAATACTCAAGCAACGATGACATGCACCATCCCAGAGCATGACCGCCCCCTGCACTCCCGACTGCAGAGGATGAAAACTTCCTTCCACTGGCCTGGCCTCCTCTGATATTGCAATTCCCTGATGTTGAGATTCCTTCCTCGATTGACAGCCCAGAACCTGACCCTCCCCTGTCGACTCCCTGCTGCTATGGCTCTGCCCCCATCACCAGGTTCATGATCTGCTCCCCTCCGTTTCGATTGCTTTGGAGGAAAGACACAGTTATTGGGTAATACCTGTTGTGTTGCACATGATACCTTGGGGCATCATACCCAACTGTACCTTGTCTCAAAGAAAGCACCATTCAGTTCATGCCCCTTTCCAGACAGTGAAAAATATCTAACCTCGTCTCTTTTCACTGAAGTTAGTTAATCGATGTAGTCAGCATGTTTATACAATGATTGCATTTAATGGCTTGACTATTCTGTAAAGCATAATAAAGGGAGAGTAAGAAGTTGGTAATGAAGACCATTAGTACAGAGATTTAATGCAGTCGAGTGCATAGATCTATACCAGCCTGCCTGGTAAAGCACAGGCTCCTAACAATATTGTTTGCATGCTATGTCCAGGATGGTAGGAGACCCCTGTGTGGCCTTCTACTTAAAAAAAAATAGACGCTTCCATTGCTCTTAGAACTCAAACATATTGCTACTTTGCAAATTTCCACTCTGCTCTCACCTTATTTGACTCTTTCCTCTCCCTTCTCTGCATCTCTTCATCCCTATCACGGGGGAGAAGTTGGAGCAACAAACAGTCCATTATAAACCTACAGATTCCCACAGCTATCACCATCCCACGCTGCCTCCTGTAAGAAGTTCATTTTCATTTCCCAGTGTATGGATTTTTCATGCAAGACAGAAGTGGGAGTGAAAGGGGAGGAGGTATTTCACCGTTAGGCAGAGATTACATTATTTCAAAATTGGGGGTGGGGGAGTATTCTAAAAGGCTCCTCCATTGAGACTATGTGGATAGAGTTCAGAAACAAAGCAGTGCTGTTAATTTGCATAATACGTATTACAAATCTCTAAATGGTCAACAGCAGATAGAGGAACACAGACACGGTTAGCTGTCAGAGAGATGTAATCAATGTAGCGTTATCATACAGAGGATTTTAATTTCCAACAGGGATTGTCTTAGTTTTAAAGACTTTGGGGAGAAAAAAATTTGAGTTATGTCCGGGGGAACCTATTGATGCAGTATATAGATCAACTAACTAAAGCAGGGCATTACTGGACATTATCTTGGGAATGTAGCTGGTTAAGTAGATGGAGTGAGGGATCATTTGGAGATAGAGTGACCGTAAACCTATATCATTTAAAGTGGCTATGGAAAATGATAGGGATGGACAAGTAATAAAGGTCTTAAATTGGGAGGAGGCCAATTTCATTTCTATGAGGGAGGACCTACCAAAAGCAAATTCAGAGAATCAGCTTAACCATATAACAATTACAACATGGAAACAGGCCATCTCGGCCCTTCTAGTCCGTGCTGAACTCTTGCTCTCACTTAGTCCCACTGACCTGCACTCAGCCCATAACCCTCCATTCCTTTCCTGTCCATATATCTATCCAATTTTACTTTAAACGACAACATCGAACCTGCCTCAACCACTTCTGCTGGAAGCTCGTTCCACACAGCTACCACTCTCTGAGTAAAGAAGTTCCCCCTCATGTTACCTGTAAACCCACCGTCAGCTCCTGGATCCTCAGAGGCTCCATCTTCCTCTCACCCCAACCCTCCCCTCTCCACTGACACCCCCAGCCTCCCCCCTCCCCCCTCTGATCCCAGCTCTCATCCGCGCCGGATCTTTACCATCCCCTCCGACCTTCAACTGTCGGAGGCAGAGCGCTCTGTTCTCAGTAAGGGCCTCACGTTTGTCCCCCTTCGCCCACACCTCAGCGAGTTCCGTGTTCGCCACGATGCGGAACTTTTCTTCCGCCGTCTCCGTCTCCGAGCCTACTTCAGCACGGACTCTTCCAACCCCACCGATGACCCCTTCTCCCGTCTTCAACCCTCCTCTTCTTCATGGACACCCCGCTCTGGTCTTCTGCCTGCTCTGGATCTCTTTATCGCTAACTGCCGACGGGACATCAACCGTCTCGACTTCACCGCACCTTGTCCCCATTCCAACCTCAATCCTTCGGAACGCTCTGCTCTCCACTCCCTCCGCACTAATCCTAACCTTATTATTAAACCCGCTGATAAGGGGGGTGCTGTTGTAGTCTGGCGTACTGACCTCTACCTTGCCGAGGCGCAGCGACAACTCGCGGATACCTCCTCTTATTTACCCCTCGATCGTGACCCCACTAAGGAGCACCAGGCCATTGTCTCCCACACCATCACCGACTTTATCCGCTCAGGGGATCTCCCATCCACTGCTACCAACCTTATAGTTCCCACACCCCGCACTTCCCGTTTCTACCTCCTACCCAAGATCCACAAACCTGCCTGTCCTGGTAGACCTTTTGTCTCAGCTTGTTGCTCCCCCACCGAACTCGTTTCTGCATACCTCGACACGGCTTTATCCCCCCTTGTTCAATCCCTTCCTACCTATGTTCGTGACACTTCTTACGCTCTTAAACTTTTCGATGATTTTAAGTTCCCTGGCCCCCACCGCTTTATTTTCACCATGGATGTTCAGTCCTTATATACTTCCATCCCCCATCAGGAAGGTCTCAAAGCTCTACGCTTCTTTTTGGATTCCAGACCTAACCAGTTCCCTTCTACCACCACTCTGCTCCGTCTAGCAGAATTAGTCCTTACTCTGAATAATTTCTCCTTTGGCTCCTCCCACTTCCTCCAAACTAAAGGTGTAGCTATGGGCACCCGTATGGGTCCTAGCTATGCCTGCCTTTTTGTTGGCTTTGTGGAACAATCTATGTTCCGTGCCTATTCTGGTATCTGTCCCCCACTTTTCCTTCGCTACATCGACGACTGCATTGGCACTGCTTCCTGCACGCATGCAGAGCTCGTTGGCTTTATTAACTTTGCCTCCAACTTTCACCCTGCCCTCAAGTTTACCTGGTCCATTTCCGACACCTCCCCCCCCTTTCTAGATCTTTCTGTCTCTGTCTCTGGAGACAGCTTATCCACTGATGTCTACTATAAGCCTACTGACTCTCACAGCTATCTGGACTATTCCTCTTCTCACCCTGTCTCTTGCAAAAACGCCATCCCCTTCTCGCAATTCCTCCGTCTCCGCCGCATCTGCTCTCAGGATGAAGCTTTTCATTCTAGGACGAGGGAGATGTCTTCCTTTTTTAAAGAAAGGGGCTTCCCTTCCTCCACTATCAACTCTGCTCTTAAACGCATCTCCCCCATTTCACGTACATCTGCTCTCACTCCATCCTCCCGCCACCCCACTAGGAATAGGGTTCCCCTGGTCCTCACCTACCACCCCACCAGCCTCTGGGTCCAACATATTATTCTCCGTAACTTCCGCCACCTCCAACGGGATCCCACCACTAAGCACATCTTTCCCTCCCCCCCCCGCATTCCGCAGGGATCGCTCCCTATGCGACTCCCTTGTCCATTCGTCCTCCCCATCCCTCCCCACTGATCTCCCTCCTGGCACTTATCCGTGTAAGCGGAACAAGTGCTACACATGCCCTTACACTTCCTCCCTTACCACCATTCAGGGCCCCAAACAGTCCTTCCAGGTGAGGCAACACTTCACCTGTGAGTCGGCTGGGGTGATATACTGCGTCCGGTGCTCCCGATGTGGCCTTTTATATATTGGCGAGACCCGACGCAGACTGGGAGACCGCTTTGCTGAACACCTACGCTCTGTCCGCCAGAGAAAGCAGGATCTCCCAGTGGCCACACATTTTAATTCCACATCCCATTCCCACTCTGACATGTCTATCCACGGCCTCCTCTACTGTAAAGATGAAGCCACACTAAGGTTGGAGGAACAACACCTTATATTCCGTCTGGGTAGCCTCCAACCTGATGGCATGAACATCGACTTCTCTAACTTCCGCTAATGCCCCACTTCCCCCTTGTACCCCATCTGGTACTTATTTTTATACACACATTCTTTCTCTCACTCTCCTTTTTCTCCCACTGTCCCTCTGAATATACCTCTTGCCCATCCTCTGGGTCCCCCCCCCCCTTGTCTTTCTTCCCGGACCTCCTGTCCCATGATCCTCTCGTATCCATTTTGCCTATCACCTGTCCAGCTCTTGGCTCCATCCCTCTCCCTCCTGTCTTCTCCTATCATTTTGGATCTCCCCCTCCCCCTCCAACTTTCAAATCCCTTACTCACTCTTCCTTCAGTTAGTCCTGACGAAGGGTCTCGGCCTGAAACGTGGACTGCACCTCTTCCTAGAGATGCTGCCTGGCCTGCTGCGTTCCCCAGCAACTTTTATGTGTGTTGCTTGAATTTCCAGCATCTGCAGAATTCCTGTTGTTTGCACCTCTAAACTTTTGCTCTTTAACTCTGAACTCCTGTCGTCTTGATTGAATCTCCCCCATTCTCAATAGAAAAAGCCTATCCACGTCAACTCTATCAAACCCCCTCATAATTTTAAATACCTCTATCAAATCCCCCCTCAATTTTCTACGCTCCAAAGAATAAAGACCTAACTTACATAGAACATAGAATAGTACAGCACAGTACAGGCCCTTCGGCCCACAATGTTGTGCCAACCCTCAAACCCTGCCTCCCATTTAAGCCCCCACCTTAGATTCCTCCATATACCTGTCTAGTAGTCTCTTAAACTTCACTAGTGTATCTGCCTCCACCACTGACTCAGGCAGTGCATTCCACACACCAACCACTCTCTGAGTAAAAAACCTTCCTCTACTCCTTGAACTTCCCACCCCTTACCTTAAAGCCATGTCCTCTTGTATTGAGCAGTGGTGCCCCGGGGAAGAGGCACTGGCTATCCACTCTATCTATTCCTCTTATTATCTTGTACACCTCTATCATGTCTCCTCTCATCCTCCTTCTCTCCAAAGAGTAAAGCCCTAGCTCCCTTAATCTCTGATCATAATGCATACTCTATAAACAAGGCAGCATCCTGGTAAATCTCCTCTGTACCCTTTCCAATGCTTCCACATCCTTCCTATAGTGAGATGACCAGAACTGGACACAGTACTCCAAGTGTGGCCTAACCAGAGTTTTATAGAGCTGCATCATTACATCGTGACTCTTAAACTCTATCCCTCGACTTATGAAAGCCAACACCCCATAAGCTTTCTTAACTACCCTATCCACCTGTGAGGCAACTTTCAGGGATCTGTGGACATGTACCCCGAGATCCCTCTGCTCCTCCACACTACCAAGTATCCTGCCATTTACTTTGTACTCTGCCTTGGAGTTTGTCCTTCCAAAGTGTACCACCTCACACTTTTCCGGGTTGATACTCCATCTGCCACTTCTCAGCCCACTTCTGCATCCTATCAATGTCTCCCTGCAATCTTTGACAATCCTCTACCCTATCTACAACACCACCAACCTTTGTGTCGTCTGCAAACTTGCCAACCCCCACATCTAGGTCGTTAATAAAAATCACGAAAAGTAGAGGTCCCAGAACCGATCCTTGTGGGACACCACTAGTCACAATCCTCCAATCTGAATGTACTCCCTCCACCACCACCCTCTGCCTTCTGCAGGCAAGCCAATTCTGAATCCACCAGGCCAAACTTCCCTGGATCCCATGCCTTCTAACTTTCTGAATAAGCCTACCGTGTGGAACCTTGTCAAATGCCTTATTAAAATCCATATAGATCACATCCACTGCACTACCCTCATCTATATGCCTGGTCACCTCCTCAAAGAACTCTATCAGGCTTGTTAGACACGATCTGCCCTTCACAAAGCCATGCTGACTGTCCCTGATCAGACCATGATTCTCTAAATGCCTATAGATCCTATCTCTAAGATTCTTTTCCAACATCTTTCCCACCTCAGACGTAAGGCTCACTGGTCTATAATTACCCGGACTATCCCTACTACCTTTTTTGAACAAGGGAACAACATTCGCCTCCCTCCAATCCTCCGGTACCATTCCCGTGGACAACGAGGACATAAAGATCCTAGCCAGAGGCTCAGCAATCTCTTCTCTCGCCTCGTGGAGCAGCCTGGGGAATATTCCGTCAGGCCCCGGGGACTTATCTGTCCTAATGTATTTTAACAACTCCAATACCTCCTCTCCTTTAATATCAACATGCTCCAGAACATCAACCTCACTCATATTGTCGTCACCGTCATCAAGTTCCCTCTCATTGGTGAATACCGAAGAGAAGTATTCATTGAGGACCTCGCTCACTTCCACAGCCTCCAGGCACATCTTCCCACCTTTATCTCTAATCGGTCCTACCTTCACTCCTGTCATCCTTTTTCTCTTCACATAATTGAAGAATGCCTTGGGGTTTTCCTTTACCCTGCTCGCCAAGGCCTTCTCATGCCCCCTTCTTGCCCTTCTCAGCCCCTTCTTAAGCTCCTTTCTTGCTTCCCTATATTCCTCAATAGACCCATCTGATCCCTGCTTCCTAAACCTCATGTATGCTGCCTCCTTCCACCTGACTAGATTTTCCACCTCACTTGTCACCCATGGTTCCTTCACCCTACCATTCTTTATCTTCCACACCAGGACAAATTTATCCCTTACATCCCGCAAGAGATCTCTAAACATCAACCACATGTCCATAGTACATTTCCCTGCAAAAACATCATCCCAATTCACACCTGCAAGTTCTAGCCTTATAGCCTCATAATTTGCCTTTCCCCAATTAAAAATTTTCCTGTCCTCTTTGATTCTATCCTTTTCCATGATAATTATAAAGGCCAGGGAGCAGTGGTCACTGTCCCCCAGATGCTCTCCCACTGAGAGATCTGTGACCTGACCCGGTTCATTACCTAGTACTAGATCTAGTATGGCATTCCCCCTGGTCGGCCTGTCCATATACTGTGACAGGAATCCATCCTGGACACACTTAATAAACTCTGCCCCATCTAAACCCTTGGAACTAATTAGGTGCCAATCAATATTAGGGAAGTTAAAGTCACCCATGATAACAACCCTGGTATTTTTGCACCTTTCCAAAATCTGCCTCCCAATCTGCTCCTCTGTATCTCTGCTGCTACCAGGGGGCCTATAGAGTACCCCCAGTAGAGTAACTGCTCCCTTCCTGTTCCTGACTTCCACCCATATTGACTCAAAAGAGGATGGTGCTACATTACCCACCCTTTCTGTAGCTGTAATAGTATCCCTAACCAGTAATGCCACCCCTCCTCCCCTTTTTCCGCCCTCTCTATCCCTTTTAAAGCACTGAAATCCAGGAATATTGAGAATCCATTCCTGTCCTGGTGCCAGCCAAGTCTCTGTAATGGCCACTACATCATAATTCCATGTATGTATCCAAGCTCTCAGTTCATCACCTTTGTTCCTGATGCTTCTTTCATTGAGGTACACACATTTCAGCCCTTCTACCTTACTGTCTTTACACCGTTTATTCTGCTTCTCTTTCCTCAAAGCCTCTCTGTATGTTAGATCTGGTTTTACTCCATGCACTTCTTTCACTGCTCTATCGCTCTGGGTCCCATCCCCCTCGCAAATTAGTTTAAACCCTCCCGAACCATGCTAGCAAACCTACCTGCAAAGATATTGCTCCCCCTCGAGTTCAGGTGCAACCCATTCAATCTGTACAGGTCCCACCTTCCCCAGAAGAGATCCCAATGATCCAAAAATCTAAAACCCTGCTCCCTGCACCAACTCCTCAGCCACGCATTCAACTACCATCTCCTCCAATTCTTACCATCACTGTCACGTAGCACTGGCAGCAATCCTGAGAACGTCACCCTTGAGGTCCTGTTCTTCAGCCTTCTGCCTAATTCCCGAAACTCACACTTCAGGACCTCATCCCTCTTCCTGCCTATGTCGTTGGTCCCAACATGTATCACGACTTCTGGTTGCTTTCCCTCTCGTACCAGGATGTCGTGCACCCGGTCAGAGACATCCTGGACCCTGGCACCCGGGAGGCAACAAACATGCGGGTGTCCTTCTCACATCCACAAAATCTCCTGTCCGCTCCCCTGACTATAGAGTCTCCAATGACGATGGCTCTCCTCTTCTCCGTCCCACCCTTCTGCACCACAGGGTCGGACTCAGTGCCAGAGGCCCTGCCACCGTGGCTCACACCTGGTCGGTCGTCCCCGCCAACAGTATCCAGGACAGTAAACTTATTATTCAGGGGAATGGCTACAGGGGTGCTCTGCACTACCTGTCTGCTCACCTTCGCTTTCCCCCCTCTGACTGTCACCCAACGACCTGCTTCTGACAACCTAGGTGTGACTACCTCCCTGTAGCTCTCATCTATGACTGCCTCATTCTCCCTTATGAGTCGAAGGTCATCCAGCTGCTGCTCCAGATTCCTTACACGGTCTTCCAGATCGCCCAGCTGTATGCACTTGTTCAACCTTTCTCTGTAACTTAGGAGATGAAACCCAGACAACATTTTAGTAAACCTCCTCTGTACTCCCTCAATTTAATTGACATCTTTCCTATAATTCGGTGACCAGACCTGTACACAATACTCCAAATTTGGTCTTATACAATTTCAACATTACATCCCAACTACTAAATGCTCTGATTAATAAAGGCCAGCATACCAAAAGCTTTCTTCACCACACTATCCACATGAGATTCCACCTTCAGGGAACTATGCACCATTATTCCTAGATCCCTCTGTTCTACAGCATTCTGCAATGCCCTACCATTTACCATGTATGTCCTATTTTGATCAGTCCTACCAAAATGTAGCACCTCACATTTTTCAGCATTAAACCCCATCTGCCATCTTTTAGCCCACTCTTCTAACTGGCCTAAATCTCTCTGCAAGCTTTGAAAACCTACTTCATTATCTAAATGAAGTAGCATTATACTTGCAAAAGAAATAGCAAGAGTTCAAGTCCAATATTTTCCTGGACGGATACAAGTCAAAAGATACAAGTATAGGGAACCATGGATACCGAGGGATATTGAGGAATGGATAAAATGAAAAAGGAAGCATATGATGAGTTTAAGGAACTAATGACAGGGATAGACATTTCATGTATAATAAGTGAAGAGAGGTGCTTAAGAAGGACATTCTCAAGACCAAGGCAGTTCATGAGAAATCACTGGCAGACATGATTAAGGTAATTCTGAAGTTATTCTATCGTTATTCTTATCTGGGACGACCATAGATGTTGTGTCCTAACTGTATAGATACACATGCCTGGGCAGTATGATATGGAGATCAAGTTGTTGCCCATGTTGCAAACTCCCTCTCTCCATGCATCTGATGAACCCAAAGGAACAGCAGGGACTGACACAGTTTGCCACCAGCATCATCGTAGGAATTGCCAGTCAGCGTTGAACTCAATGTAGGACTGCCTTAGGGACTCCAGCTCTGGACTTTTTCCTTAGGGTTAAATTGACCTTCTCATGAGTGGATATAGCTGCAAGGAGTGGAGGTTTGAAATCAGAATTTTCCTTCTCTTAGATGAGCTGCCAACCACGGCTGATGAGCAGAATCTGCCCGAAGCAATGGGTTTTAAGGTGCCAGTTGCTTAGTAGCTAAGCCGCACATGAAGACCAGGAGCTGGACTTGATTGTCAGAGGCTATTTGAAGCACATGCCATTGGAAACATTTAATAGATAGTGGGAGCTTACCCCTATTACCAACCCCAGCTAGAACAACCCTAAGGAGCCAGGTATACTAAGGGCAAAAGGATAACAGGAAAAAGTAGGGCCCTTGGTGGGGAACTTGGGAAACCTGCTCATGGAAACAGAAGGTATAGGTGAATGCAACACTTTCAGTACGATGGATGAACTCAGCAGGTCGGGCAGCATCAGTCAGAAACGATGAGTCGACGTTTCGGGCCGGAACTCTTTGACAGGACTGAAGAATGAAAGATGGGGAAGGATTTGAAGAATGCTTGTAGCGTCAGTTGAAAGACAAAGGGGTGGGGGAGGGGAAGCATTGACGTCATAGCCCTGAAAACAATGGGTAGTAGAAGAAGGACGTCAATGCTTCCCCTCCCCCACCCCTTTGTCTTTCAAATTACTGGTCTTTCAACTGACACTACAAGCATTCTTTAAATCCTTCCCCATCTTTCATTCTTCAGTCCTGAAGAAGGGTTCCGGCCCGAAACGCCGACTCATCGTTTCTGACTGATGCTGCCCCACCTGCTGAGATCATCCAGCATACTAAAAGTGTTGCTTTGATCTTTTACAGCATCTGCAGATTATTTTGTGTTAGGTATAGGTGAATACTTTGAATCAGTATTCACAAAAAAAGATAGATTTTGACAAGGTTCTACACGGGTGTCTCAATCAAAAGGTTAGGGCATTCGGGATCCAGGACAATTCGGCAAAATGGGTTGAAAATTGACTTGGCTGAGGGTTGTTTTTTGGCCTGTCCCATAAGGGATGGTGTTTGGGCCCTTGTTATCTGTAATATGCATGGATAATGGGGGCCTGTGTGTGGGAGGCAAAATCAGTAAGTGATAAGAAGATGAGCTGGGTTTCTGGTAGTGTAAAAGATAGTCTTGAACTACCAAGAGATATTGATGGGATTAAAAATGACAAATGGATTTTAATCCAGACAAATTTGAAGTGATATATTTTGGGAGAACTAACAAGGATCAAACGTTCCCTGTGATTGGTAGGTTCTTAGGGAGTATTGAGGATCAGAGGGACTTTGGAGTACAAGTCCACAGATCCTTGAAGGTAGCAACACAGTAGATAATATGGTTAAGAAGGCATTCTGACTCTTGTCTCTCACTAGTAGGGACACAGAATTCAGCAGTTAGGAGGGGGTATGCTCCAACTTTATAAAATTCTGGTCAGAGGGACTACTGCTAATGCTAGAGAGGACAGAAAGGAGGTTTAGCTGGATGTTCCTTGGGATGAAGCAATTCAGTGTTGAGCTGAGACTGGTGAAGCTAGTTCTGTTTTCCCTGGAGTGGAGGCGGTTAAGTGGGGATATAACTGAGGTGCATAAAATGATGAGGGAGATAGATGGGGTTGACTGCAGGAAATTATCCTCCATATCAAAGGACATGGGTTTTGGGAAAGGAGTAAGACACTTAAAGAGGTTATAAGGGCAACCTGGAATGAGAGGCAAGTACCTGGAATGTACTGTCTGAATCACTGACAGCGTTTCAGGAGTGTCAAGATGAACACTTGAATCACTTCAGAAACAGAAAGATCCAAAACAGGATCAACGGCCGGCTCACGGGGTTGATATGGAAGGGTGTCAGCTGGTCAGTGTGCCCGAGTGAAGTATATGAAGCTGAGCCACCAACTAACTCCAAAGGCACCAAAACTGTTACCAATCTAGTGCCTGCTTCAGAGAGAATCACTATTAACTACTCTCCAAACTGTGAGAAGAGACAGCAGAAAGGAATGGGAAAGGTGCAGTGGTAATTTTCTGTAGCTATCTGTATCTGTTTACCTTGGGTCGGGTCACTCAGGAGTTCACACAGAGCATTGTGGTAAATGACCATCTGATCTGCTGTAATACAGACGTACTTAGTTACTTAGGCCCATCATCCCTACGGGTACATAGACTGCCGACAGCAGCTTGCCAAATCCTCTGTCCTGGGACAGTCTTTCAATTGTCCTCAGGTGTAACCCATCTTCAAAGATCCTTCCTCTCCCAGGGATGAGGCCTTTGGAGCTTGCTTTAATACTGACTGAAGAATAAAACTTAACAAGCTTAGTCCAAGGACTTACCACGTTTGCTTAAATCCACTGGAGTTGTTTAACATGCATGTGTCCCATGATGTTGTTTTCCTTCTACCTGATGAAATCCTGCTCAGATGAAAAACAGGACCTCTTATGAAACAGTGAACCCTTAGTATATCACTGGATTCCAGATTATCCGTACAACCTGGTGGGGTTTGATCTGATGCAGACACAAGGATATCATGACCAAATCAAGGTGATATTTAAAAATCAGAACAGAACAAATAGTCATACTCATAGTCATAGTCATACTTTATTGATCCCGGGGGAAATTGGTTTTCGTTACAGTTGCACCATAAATAATAAATAGTCATAGAACCATAAATAGTTAAATAGTAATATGTAAATTATGCCAGTAAATTATGAAATAAGTCCAGGACCAGCCTATTGGCTCAGGGTGTCTGACCCTCCAAGGGAGGAGTTGTAAAGTTTGATGGCCACAGGCAGGAATGACTTCCTATGACGCTCTGTGGAATGAGTCTCTGGCTGAATGTACTCCTGTGCCCAACCAGTACATTATGTAGTGGATGGAGACATTGTCCAAGATGGCATGTAACTTGGACAGCATCCTCTTTTCAGACACCACCGTGAGAGAGTCCAGTTCCATCCCTACAACATCACTGGCCTTACGAATGAGTTTGTTGATTATGTTGGTGTCTGCTACCCTCAGCCTGCTGCCCCAGCACACAACAGCAAACATGATAGCACTGGCCACCACAGACTCGTAGAACATCCTCAGCATCGTCTGGCGGATGTTAAAGGACCTCAGTCTCCTCAGGAAATATAGAGCAACAAGCAAGGTTGTGATAGAGACAGTGAAAATGTTGAGGCTAAATGTTCTTTTGAAATTGACATGCTTTATTCTTCTGTGATATTGGTTCCAATTTCAAATATTGGTTGTTGCTATTGAGGTTCAATTTATTGACCTCGTTATTACCATTGATTTAAATAGATTAGAGGAACACCATTGAGAATAGACTGTTGCAGCTGATCAATTAATTTGTTTTGGCACTAGTTTTACTATTGACTCATACAGCACTACACTACAGCACAGAAACAGAGGCCCTTCTGCCCATCTTGTCCATGCTGAACTATTATTCTGCCTCGTCCCTTCAACTTCACCTGGAACCTCCTATCGATGTACTTATCCAAACTTCTCTGAATTGAACTTCTATCCACGACTTCCACAGGCAGCAAGTTTCACACTCTCACCACCCTCTGAGTGAAGAAGATCCCCCTCTTGTTCCCCTTACAAATGTCACCTTTCACCTGTAACCCATGACCTATAGTTCTGAGCTCGCCCAACCTCAGTGGAAAAAGCCTGCTTGCATTTACCCTATCTAAGGGGAGAAGGAGAAGATGGCGGCATGACGCAGCGCGCACAGCCTCTCTGGTGAATGATATCTGTAATCTGTCAAGTAGGGTACCGTGCACAATTCTGATTTGATGGAGACAGGCATGAGAGTATGGAGGAACATCTGGAGAAACTTCTGAAATGCCTGTTTCGCTGCCGCTGCTACTGTGTGGTAACCGGAATCTCCAGAGGAGAAGGCCCCGAATCCTTGGCTTTGCTTGCTTTGGCGGCTGGGGCGAGGTCGAAGGCGCTCGGCAGAGGACGGCGCTCGGGAGGCTATATCGGAGGGGCTGGTCGGAGGCTCGAAGTTCTCAGATGGACGGACTCGGTGTCGGCTGTGGTCGGGTGCTTCCAACGCATCGGCAGTTGTCGGTGCCTGGAGGTTTATGACAGGGAGTTTCTCCCTTTTGCCGCCTGCTATCAGGGTCTCAGGAGTCGATCGGGACTTTGAGACTTTTTTTTACTGTGCCCATGATCTGCTCTTCATCAAATTATGGTATTGCTTTGCATTGCTATAACTATATGTTATAATTATGTGGTTCTGTCAGTGTTAGTCTTTGGTTTGTCCTGTTTTTCTGTGACATCACTCTGGAGGAACATTGTATCATTTCTTGCATTTCTAAATGACAATAAACGAGGACTGAGTGTTCTCATAATCTATATCCGACATAATTTTGCGTATCTTTAACAAATCTGCCCTTGTACCAGCAGTAGGACTAAACTTCGGAAAATTTAATTTCTAGGGAAATGAAACTCATTCTAATTTCCAGCTTGAGGGTAAGTGAATAGATCATATTGAACAGTACTTCGTGTTCTCTTTGTACCTCCCCAAACACTATCATGATTGTCAGTTATGATTAAGAGTAGAAACAATATAATTTCATCATGCTATGCTCTGGTAAACCTGGTGGGGCCAACTGAAATTGTGACTGATGTAACTAAATGAACAATTGAAAGACGTACTCAGCTACTGCATGTGGATCACTGAAATCTGTGTTTTGCTGATCTGTAGATTGCCAAAGCACTTAGGGCTCAGGGAATACTGAGAATCGGAGAATCCCGAAGATGCCATTTCATCCTTTTTTTTTTGCTGCTCATTCTTAACGGTGGGGGAGGGGTGATTTGGGAAGGATGAGGGAGAGAAAGAGAAGGAGAGAGAAGCAACAGTTATGCGTATAGGAACTGAAAAACTGCGCGTGCTGGAAATCTGAAAACAGAGAACGTGGAACCACTAGGCAGGTCAAAGAGAAAGAGTAACAAAGGTAATGCTTCAGGTCAAAGACTCCTCACCAGAAATGGGAAAGAGAAAAAGTGTCAGTTTAACTTGCAGGGAATGTGAGGGACAGATGAATTGGACAAATAGAAATCTCCAAAATGATGAGGCCAGGATGCTATTGAACAGGGGTTCTCAAACTTTTTGCTGCTGTAGACTACTGCTATTAACCAAGGGGTCCATGGACCGCAGATTGGGAACTCCTGCAATAGAAGCATAAGTCGATGGGGGAAGTTAGGAAGAGAGAAAGTGAACAGGATAAATAAATCAAAGGCAGTTACCGTGAGAATTCAAGCAAAGGAACACAAAAAAGTGCAGGGCTGTAGGTCATGCCTAACAGGTCACCTTGTGGCTCTAGAGAGAGAACACCCAAACCAACATCACAAATGAATGTCTATAGCTCACTTTTGCGTATCAGGTGTAAATAAAGTGATCTTAAGTGAAGCTTCACCACCAGCTAACTCCAAAGTCACCAGAGCTACCACCGGTCTGATGCCTACTTCAGAGAGCCATTACTCGCAAAACTGTGAAAAGACACTGTATAAAAGAATGGGAAAGGACCATTGATACTTCCTCACTGGGAGATCACAGTCAGTGAGAATCAGAAATAACATCTCCTCCTCACTCCCAACCAATACTGGCACACCTCAAGACTGCATGCTTAGCCCACTACTCTACTCTCTCTAAAGCCATGACTGTGTGGCTAGGCACAGCTCAAACACCATCTCTGAATCTGCCAACGATACATCAATTGTTGGCAGAATTTCAGGTGGTAATGAGGAGCGTGCAGAAGCAAGATAGATCAGCTGCTTGAGTGACGTTGTGGCAACAACCTTACACTGGATGCCAGTAAGATGAAGGAATTGATTGTAGACTTCAGGAAGTGGAAGTTGAGGGAACACACGCCAGTCGTTACTGAGGGATCAGAAGCAGAAAGGGGGAGAACTTTCAAGTTTCTGGGTGTCAACATCTCTGAGGATCTATCCTGGGCCCGACATATTGATGCAATTTCAAGGAAAGCACGATGGCAGCTACACTTCATTCGGAGTTTGGTATGTCACCAAAGACACTCATATATTTTCACAGATGTACTGTGGAGAGCATTCTAACTGGTTGCATTACCAGCTGGTACAGAGCAGCCTCTGCACGGGATTGGAAGAAGCTGCAGAAAGTTGTAAACACAAAATAATCTGCAGATGCTGGGGTCAAAGCAACACTCACAACACACTGGAGGAACTCAGCAGGTCGGGCAGCATCCGTGGAAAAGATCGGTCGACGTTTCGGACCGGAACCCTTCGTCAGGACTGTAGAGGGAAGGGGCAGAGGCCCTGTAAAGAAGGTGGGGGGAGGGTGAGAAGGAGAAGGCTGGTAGGTTCCAGGTGAAAAACCAGTAAGGGGAAAGATAAAGGGGTGGGGGAGGGGAAGCAGGGAGGGGATAGGCAGGAAAGGTGAAGAAGGAATAGGGGAAAACACAATGGGTAGTAGAAGGAGGTGGAACCATGAGGGAGGTGATAGACAGCTGGGGGAGGGGGCAGAGTGACATAGGGATAAGGGAAGGGAGGGAGAGGGAATTACTCTGCCATCTCCCTCATGGGCACCAGCCTCCCCAGCATCCAGGACACCGAGAAAAAGTGACGCCTCAAAAAGGCAGCATCCGGTGAAGGACTCCCATCGCCCAGGACACGCCCCCTTCTCATTGCCTCCATCAGGGAGGAGGTACAGGAGCCTGAAGACACACACTCAACGTTTCAGGAACAGCTCCTTCCCTCCGCCATCAGACATCTGAATAGGCAATGTACCCATGAACACATGCATCTTTCCCCCCTCTTTTTGCACTATTTAATGTAATTTTTATATGTACTTCTTTTTGTAATTTATAGTCTTTATTATTATCTGTTGCAACACATCTGTTCACCTTGTATCAGATTAGTCAGGATTTATACGGAGACCAAAGCAGAGCTCATGTCTGAATCACAAGAATGCTACCATTGGTGACAACTATGAAGGATTGTTTGCTGAATTGCCTGCAGTAGCTACACTTCAGATGAACCTCATTATTTGTGAAATGCTTTGGGCTGTCTTGAACTTACCATATCTGATGGTACAATGTAGTCGGTACCTCCTTTAGGAGGGTGTAGGCTGACCACTCCCCACTGCACATAATCAGTTCCTCCGTGGATGAGGAGCACCAGGTTTGTAGGAGTGACCATAATGGACAATCTCGCCTGGTCCCTTAACTTTTTAGCCAAGAAAGCACAGCAGCTTCTCCACTTCCTGAGGAAACTGAGGTGACTGAGGCTCCATCTCCCACCCCCCCACCCCATTCTAGCCAATTTTTACAGGCACACCATTGAAAGTGTCCTGACCAAATGTATCACCATTTGTGACAGGAATTGCCAGGATCTCTCTTCCACACATCTGAGATATTTACCAGAGGTGCTGTGCATGCAGGGCCCTTAGCATTGTCAATGATCCCTCCCATCCATCCAACAATCTCTTTGACCCCGGCATTCAGGCAGGAGGTACTGTAGCTTAACGGACAAAGACTGTTTGAATGGGGCACAGCTTCCTCCCCAGTCTATGAAACTACTGAACTCTCTGCCACCACCCAGGTCTCACCACGTATGAAGAGCCAATAGTGTTATACCGTTTACTTTTAACCTTGTGTCATAAATGCACCTTATCGTCTGTTAATTTATTCGTGGTACTATTACTTTATGTGTTGTTCAAAGTTCAAGTCTTCAAAGTAAATTGATTATCAAAGCATATATACGTCAGCATATACTACCCTGAGATTCATTTTCTTGCTGGCATTCACAGTAGAACAAAGAAATACAACAGGATCAGTGAAAAACCACACACTCAGAGATGGACAAACACCCAATGTGCAAAAACCAACAATCTGTGCAAATACAAAATAATGATAAAAACAATAAACAGATAGGCAATAAATATCGAGCACGAGTTGCAGCATCCTTCAGAGTATTTTCATAGATTGTGTATTGAGTTGTATGTACTGTGTTGTACACTTTGTTCTGGAGGAACGATATTTAATTTGGTGTTATATATGTATTCCAGCGTGGGCACGTGGCCAAGTGGTTAAGGCATTGGATTAGCAACCTGAAGGTCGTGAGTTCGAGCTGCAGCCGAGGGAACGTGTTGTGTCCTTGAGCAAGGCACTTAATCACACATTGCTCTGCGACGACACTGGTGCCAAGCTGTATGGGTCCTAATGCCCTTGGACAACATTGGTGTCGTGGAGAGGGGAGACTTGCAGCATGGGCAACTGCTGGTCTTCCATACCACCTTGCCCAGGCTTGTGCCCTGGAGAGTGAAGACTTTCCAGGCGTAGATCCATGGTCTCGCAAGACTAACGGATACCTTTTATTTATTTATTTGTGTGTTCCAGTAGATTCCAGTAAGATGGCAGCCTGCTCCGACACAGTGGCCACTTTAGGTACAATCAAAGTTGTATTTGTTCAGCTTGTATGATCTCAAGTCACTACTGGATACTAAGAACATCAAGCACTGCTGGACTATCCCATCAGTGAGTTGCTCAATAGCGACGGAGCTGGACTTTGTGTGTACTGTTGCACGACGATCGTCCTGGACATTTTTATTGTGACCGCACGACCCTGTTGGACATTGGTAATGCAGAATACTGCAAGTCCAAGTCATTGGCTCATTGGCAAGAACCGATGGCGGGGGAGCTGCATTGCCTTGTTTGTGACGAGGACCAGGCCTAGGCTGCAGGGTAGCCTATTGTAGTCACCCAGGAGAGGAGATGCCAAGAACATGTGAGAGAAAGCAGGTGACTCCATGGGTATGCTGAAATCTCCACTGGTTTGGGGTCGGCCCTTCCTGTGGGTGCAGCTCTCCAGTGTTTGATCAGTGGAAGAACAAGTAAGACCAGGACAATTTACCATCAATCTCATCACGCCATACAGGGACTTGGGGTATATATCTTTTCTTCTTGTGACTGAAATCTTACACATATGTGCTACCTGCAGTATGTTGTGTTCTGTTGGTTAAAGTGTTTTATACCTTGGGCCGGTGAGACACTGTTTCGTTTAGCTATATTCATGTATGGTTGAATGATAATTAAACTTGAATATGAACTACCTTGTAGTATCAGATATGGTAACATTCTGTTAACACATTTCCCTTTCAAATACTATATCTACCAGTCCTGTAAATTATTGCTTCTCAAAGCCACTGTGCTGAAATTTCAGATCCAGTAAGAATTTTAAAACCGAAGATCATCATCTGCTTTTCTTTGTCTACTTTCTCATTATTTTAAACCTTGGGTCTACCAAGATCTCTGATTCAAGTTTATTTATCACGAGTACATCGAAACATACAGTGAAATGTGCCTTTTGCATTAACAGCCAACCCACCTAGGGATGTGCTGGGGACAGCCCGCAAGTGTTGCCACACATTCCAGCGCCAACATAGCATTCCCACAATGCTCAGCATAACAACACAGAACACAACAAGTAACAAAACAGCAACAACAAAACCAGACCCTTTTCTCCCTCCCACCCACGCACATACATTGTCTTCTAACTCAAGGACAGGTCATCTTCTTTGGCCTCCAACCTTCAGTGGTCTAAGGGTCACAGGCATTGGACTTTGATTTCACCAGTGGACCCACTAAGATTCACAGACTCAGGATCCAGCCAATGGGCCTCAACTTCCAGACATCCAATTTGATCCTCAATCCTCACTCCTCAGCATCAACCCCAGGACTTGATGATCGCTGAACACTAAGCACTGAACTCCAGACTCGCAAGTGAGAGGGCCCCAAATACTAGGCCTCTGAATACAAGGCCTCCAACCCCAGTCTCAATGATTAGTGAACTGTGCAGGGTCATCAGACCTTGTTCCTCCTAAACACATGGAAATCTGACTCTGGACTTGCCAACAATTCCTTGACCCTGTATTAGACCCCACCCAGCCTTCATCTGTGCTCATCTGTTGCCACAACATCTGATATTCGACCACGGGCACCCACATCCATGTCAATGCAGAGAGAGACCGGCTTGACCTCTAATTCCCATCCCTAAACCCTAACCTGACCCCTAACATACCTCTCTGTCCCCCCCACCCCCAAACCATCCTCACAAATCTGAAAAAACAACTAAAGGAAAACTAAATCTGAGCCATGACTTCAGCAGAGGTCACAGCTTGGCACCATCTTGTTTCGACATTAATATTCTGCATCAACGGCCTTGGTTCCGTGTGAAATTTCACAGTAAAAATAACTTGCATCCTGATTTTACATCTAATCAATTTTGTCTCCAAACAATGGATAAGATTGTGCTGGAAGAACAACAGCCATGTTTAACCTATATGTACGGAAAAATAGTTAATTAAAAATGTAAAGAATGAAGAGGATCATGATGAATGATTATCAATGAGTATTTACTGTTCAGTTCATAAGCTCTCTTTTCACTTAAAGTTATAGAGTCTTGGAAAAAAGCAAAAGACAGAAACAGGCCCTTCGACCCATCTAGTCGATACTGAACCATTTATACTGCCAACTCCCATCAACCTGCACCATAGCCTTCCATACCCCCTCCACCTATGTACATGTCTAAACTTTAGCTTAGTTACTCAATTGTGCTCTATATTAATAAGAAGCCTCAAGAAATGCTACATATACTAGATCAGAACGAATCCATTTCAGGTTAAAACTGTCAAACTATAAGCAAGATTGCTTACAGAAATGTGGTTTGCTAAATCATATCTAAAAGTATTATATTATTAATTTCCAGGACATTGATCTACAATGGTTAATATGTGTGTGGAATCTATTCAAAATAGTAAGTATGAAATATTTCACAGTAACAGGCAAGTACGTCAGTTTTGTGTGCGTCCATAATTACCACCTTCTGTTATCCATATTTCCTTTCAAACCCTACAATAGCCATTCAAGGTTCAAAGTGAATATTATTAACGAAGTACATATCTGTCACCATATACAACCCTGAGATTCATTTTCTTGTGAAGCACACTCAGTAAATCTGTAGAATAATAACCATAACAGAATCAGTGAAAGACTACCTAGATACCATGTTCAACCGGAGAGCAGAAGATAACAAAGTATGCAAATACAAAAAGTAGAAATAGTAATAATAATGATAATCATCATCATCATCATAAATAAATAAGCAATCAATAATGAGAACATGAGATGAAGAGTCCTTGAAATTGAGTCCATGGGTTGTGGGAGCATTTCAATGATGGGCAAGTGAAGATGATTGAAGTTATCCCCTTTGGTTCAAGAGCCTGATGGTTGAGAGTTAGTAACTGTCCCTGAACCTAGTGGTGCGAGTCCTGAGGCTCTTGTACCTTCTTCCTGATGGCAGCAGTGAGAAGAGAGCATGGCCTGGGTGGTGCAGGTCACTGATAGTGGATACTGCTTTCCTGTGACAGCGTTTCGCATAGGTGGTTGGGAGGGCTTAAACCATGATGGACTGGGTTGTATCTACTACCTTTCATAGGATTTTCATTTCAAGGGCATTGGCGTTTCAAATTTTGGATTCGTCAAATCTGTAAATCATTAAAAGTTTATTTTCTGTTACAATGTCTGGGGAAATAGTCATGCAGAAGAAAAGTAATGTTATGTTGCTTCATTTCTGCTGTCATTTTGATTTAAAAATAATAGTTCAAGTGGCCTTCCAAAGAAATGAAGAAATTTACATTTGTGTACGTACCTGCTTCAAGCAGGTTTTAATTACTGCATATCGGTGCCAAAGGGGAACATGGTAACTCGCCTTAATGACCATCATCCAGTAGCACTTACATCCACTGAAAGAAAGTGCTTTGAGGAACTTTGATGAAACATACCAACTCCTGCCTGAGAAGCGACTTGGATCTACATCAATATATCTACCATCACAACAGGTCAACAGCAGATGCCATCTCATTGACTCTGCACTCAACCCTGGAACATCTGAACAGCGAAGATGCACATATCAGGATGCTCTTCATTAACTACAGCTCGGCATTCAATACCATCGTCCCCGCAAAATTAATCAATAAGCTCCAAGACCTGGGCCTCATCCCTCCTTGAGCAACCGGATCCTCGATTTCTTCACTCGCAGACCCCAGTCAGTTCAGATTTGCAACAACATCTCCTCCACAAACACCATCAGCACAGGTGCACCACAAGGCTGTGTGCTTAGCCCCTGCTCTACTTGCTTTATACTTATGATTGTAAGGCAAAGTACAGCCCCAATGCTATACTTAAAGTATGCTGACAACTGCACTGTCACTGGTCGAATCAAAGGTAGCGATGAGTCAGCATTTAGGAGGGAGTTTGAAAATCACACCTCAACAACAACCAGGTCAATGTCAGCAGGTTCAAAGACCTTATTATTGACTTCAGGAGGAGAAAACCAGAGGTCCAAGAGCTAGTTTTCATCAGGAGATCACAGGAGGAGAGGATCAGCAACTTCAAATTCCTCAGTGTAATCATTTCAGAGGATCTGTCCTGGGTCAGATTAAGTGCCATTACAAAGAAAGTTTGCAAAGATTTGGAATGTCATCTAAAACTTAGACAAACTTCTGAAGATATATGGTGGAGAGTATATTGGCTGGTTACATTACCGCATGGTACGGAAACACCAAAGCCCTTGAATGGAAAAGCCTGCAAGATGCAGTGGACACTGCCAAATCCATCATGGGTAAAGCCCTCCACAGCACTGAATGCATCTACATGGAGTGCTGTCACAGGAAAGCAGCATCCACCACCCAGGCCTTGCTCTCTTCTCACTGCTGCCATTAGGAAGGAAATACAGGAATCTCAGGATCCACACCACTAGGTTCAGAAAGAGTTGTTAGCCCTCAACCATCAGGCTCTTGAACAGAGGGGATAACTTTGCACAACTTCACTCACTCCAACGCTGAATTGTTCCCAGAACCGAGCGACTCACTTTCAAGTACTCTTCATCTCATGTTCTCAATATTTATTGCTTATTTATTATTTTCTATATTTCTTTGTATTTATTGTGAATGCCCACAAGAAAATTAATCTCAGGGTTGTATATGGTGACATAACTGTACTTTTAAAATAAATTTACTTTGAACTTTGACCTTTTATGGTGTCTGAATGTTTGTTCACTTCAAGGAAAAAAGGACAAGAAAGAAATCTGCAAGGAGCAATGCCTCTAAAAGGCAGCATCCGTCAACAAGGACCTCTAGTAGCCAGAATATCCCCTCTTCTCATTGCTACCATCAGGGAGGAGGTACAGGAGCCTGAGCGGTCAGCTTCTTCCCCTCTGCCATCAGATTTCTGAATGAATATTGAACCCATCAACACTACCTCACTACTTTTTTAGCACTACTTTTTAAAGTTAACTTTTATAGACAGTATAGACTTCTTACTGTAATTCACAGTTTTTATTATTTTGTATTACAATGTACTACTGCCGCAGAACAACAAATTTCACAACATATGCCGGTGATATTAAGGCTGATTCTGATTCTGAAGGCACTGAAGAATATGCATTGGCCGACACACAAAGTAAAACTCGTACCTTCTTCTTTAGGTAGGATCTCACGCTCTTAAGAGGGTTGGTTGGGACCCCAGTATCACGTCTAATCTAAACGATGGCAGCTCTGTCTTGGTACTGCTTACCTCAACCAATATTATGTTCCGATATCTTCCAGAGGAATGTATATCCTGACCAAGGTTGACAAATGAGACACAGAGCAGCATGTATTGTAACGTTAAGACGGGGTTTCAAGACCCAGTTAGAACATTATTACAATTGCAAACATGTAATCTGGATAACTAAAATAAAATCTGTGTATCCATGAACTTGGGTTTTCTAGACCACAGTACTCAACCTCAATAAAGTCATTAATGTAAGTAGCATCCATCGTTGGACTTGCTTGTTAACCTCTATTATTTTAAACAACTATGCAATAATGGATGTAGCCTTTCCTGAAAAGGCTTCCCCCTCATGGGCAACTCAATATGTCATCACCTACATTTTCACTTACCATGAGATTTGTGCATACAGCTTCTGACAAAGCCATGCAAATTCAAAGATGGTTAATATATATCTAATGCAGCAACTTCGACTGGTTGAATTTGATGATTAAAAGCAACAATGAAATTGACAAAGATTTCATTACTCAAGGCATTTTAACAAACACGGCAGTTTAAAATTGATTTAAGATGTTACAATTCAATTGTTCAATTATTATTAGAAGTATACAGTCTGAAATTCTTCTCCTCCGATAGCCACAAAACAAAGAAGGAAAAGAATGGCAACACAATCACCAAGCCCCAAATCCCTCCTCCCCATAAAAACAACAAACCAAAATGGACCAGGCACATCCACCCTCAAATCCCCATCTCCCACACATAAAAATATGAGAAAAATCAGGTGAAAAGCACAGAATATTGAAGAAACTATAAGACTGAAAAGAAGTCGATAGTTCAAGTTCACAGCCAAAACACAGAAAACCTGGGTAATATTCTCCAGGCACAGCAACAGACCTTTTTCTCTCCAGTAACAGAGTGATTCCCCCAGTGATCAAAAGGTAGTTAGCCCCCTCCGTAGCGGGGTGATCTCACCAGCAATCAAAAGGCAGTCTCTCCTCTTCTGTAGCAGAGCAATCTCCCAGCGATTAAAAGATGGCCTTCCCTCTCCATAGTAGAGCAATCTCACCAGCGATCAAAAGGCAGGCAGCCCATGCTCACCTTCTGCGTTCGCCTTGATGTTTCAATCTCCCTTGTCACTTTAATCAGCGAACAATGGAAGCTTCAATAGGCGAAATGGAGTCGAACATCGGCTCGTGTCCCACAGTTGTTCCACAGCCTTCTCGCCATAAGGTTCATGCACGCTGCCTCTGCCTCCGGGAATCTTTTCAGAGACTGCAGAGCTCTGAAACACCCAAACAATCTCCAAACTGCAAATTATAGGTTCCCACAGTTCCAGAATCACATTCAAGATGAAAAGCAAATGTAAAAGATATAAAAGAAGTGAAATATATGGTTTCATGGTCTATCTAGAAGTTGTCAATCAAAGAAACATTGTACGCAGGCACCACCTTGACCGGAAGTCATTGGCAATATCTTACCCAGAATGCACAGGTTGCCTTATTCAATGCTTTGTTTCTGTCTTGTAGTCCATGTGGAAAATTGGTAAAATCTGAATGGGAGCAGGAGAAGAAGTGTCGATTTCACACAGATCTGCGATTGACGATGAAAAAAGTCAGCACTTCACAGCAGTTTTCAGAGTTTGACTGCACCTAATCAGTGGATGGGATTCTTGAGAAAGGGAGAACAAAAATAAGGTGGGCAAGCGATGTGGCCATTGTGTGAACGGGCCAGTGTTGGAGTGGCTTTGGATCATCAGGCTTCGCAGAGATCAGGTTTTGTCGACTATCTGGTAAGTTTCTTCTTCTTCTCCTCTATTCTTCATTTCTCATCTGTTAGTGCACAGTTAGTGTGGTGAGAATGGCTCCAGGGGTTGTGCTGTGGGAATTCTGGGAAACCTCCAGCCTCCTGGATAACCACATCTGCACCAGGTGACATGCTCATGCGAATATCCACTACGTGACCCTGATGAGGGGTGGGGGCTAAGCAGTTGCTACACTTTGCCCAAGGGTGACCTGCAGGCTAGCGGAGGGAAGGATTGTATTCCTCTGTTAAAGCACAACTTAAAGTCCACCTCTTTAACCAAACTTTTGGTTACCTTTTCCCTTATTTTTAGTATAAGGTCCATTGGTTATTGGTAAGTTCTCTGTGAAAAAGAACTTACATTAAAGGTGCTACTTAAAGACAATTTGATTGTTAAATTATCAGTTAAATTTCTATTTATGTTCTAGTCATACGATTTGGATCATAGTAAGCAACAGTGGCTGCCATGGCAACACTTTTGGCAAGTAGAAAACCTGCAAAGAAACTGAAAGATTAATAATGATTTTTATAATTAGCTGTATTTTTAATATTTGCCTAAAGATTATAAACATTGGGGTCACAATATAGCTATTATAAACTTTGCATCAGGATCTTTAGGTTTGTTGTGGCACAGTGCGACATGTCTGGAGATGAAGATTTGGTGACCCAGTATGTCGAACATAAAAGCACTATGTTTTCAGCTAGTAGATCTGAGCATGAATGTTAATGTGGTCATAGCGTTATCCTTTTTCAAGCTGACATCTGTGTAAAAAAGCCTGCATTTCAGATAAGCCACCTTTTATAGTAATTATCTAATTTTTGATTGTAAAACTTAGGGATATTAAACATTAGGCTTTCCAATTTCAGGAAAATTGAGAAGAAAAGTGTTTTCCCTCAATGGCTGTTGAGGCCCTAGAATTCACTTCTTGATAGGATGGTTGAGGAAGAAAATCTCATTTCATTTATAGAGAACATGGATGAACATTTAAACAGTTGTAACCTACTGGGTTATGGAATTAACCCAGTCCATTTTGGTTGGCATGGATGCAATTGACCTAATGGCCTTATATTACAGGAATTTATGAAGGGAATTGCAAATAACACTTCTGATCCACAGTGGAATTCGTAGATAGAGATTTGTAAGCCCCAGTCACAAGTGGAGGAGGAAAGATTTTAGATTATGAGAACACTCAGTCCTCTTTTATTGTCATTTAGAAACGCATACATGCATTAAGAAATGATACAATGTTCCTCCAGAGTGATATCCCAGAAAACAGGACAAACCAAAGGCTAACACTGACAGAAGCACATAATTATAACATATAGTTACAGCAGTGCAAAGCAATACCATCATTTGATGAAGAACAAACCATGGGCATGGTAAAAGAAAGTCTCAAGTCCCCAAGTTGATCGACTCCTGAGTCCCCGATAGCAGGCGGCAAAAGGGAGAAACTCCCTGCCATAAAACTCCAGGCACCGTCAACTTGCTGATGCCTGGGAAGCAGCCGACACCAAGTCTGTCCATCTGAAAACTTCGAGGCTCTGACCAGCCCCTCCGATACAGCCTCCAGAGCACCGTCCTCTGCAGAGCGCCTTCCACCTCGCCCCGGCCGCTGAAACAAGCAAAGCCGAGGATTCGGGGCCTTCTGCTCTGGAGATTCCGGTTACCACACAGTAGCAGCGGCAGCGAAGCGGGCATTTCAGAAGTTTCTCCAGATGTTCCTCCATACTGTCATGTCTCTCTCCATCAAATCAGAATTGTGCACAGTCCCCTACTTGACAGATTACAGATATCAATCACTGGAGAGGCCACGCGCGCTGT
This sequence comes from Mobula hypostoma, assembly GCF_963921235.1. Classification (NCBI taxonomy): domain Eukaryota; kingdom Metazoa; phylum Chordata; class Chondrichthyes; order Myliobatiformes; family Myliobatidae; genus Mobula; species Mobula hypostoma. The sequence continues at coordinate 60,555,703 of NC_086111.1, read as the reverse complement.
CGTAGCACCGCCGTCTTCTCCTCCTCCTATTGAAAGTTTGTTAGCGAGGCATCACACGTTTCATATAGCTCCTGGCTGGTTAACTAGGGAGATGCATCAGTAACACCCAAACAAAGAAAAAAAAGAGCTTTAGTATACATATGGCATACTTGAGGGAAAGGGACAAAAATAATAAGCTAAAACAAAATACTGCAGATATTGAAAATCTGAAATGGAAACAAAACATGCTGTAAATATTTGGAAGGTCAGGGAGAAAATTGACTATTCTTTTAAGCAAATAATCTTCAACAGAACATTCCTGGTTAAGCACAGCAAGCCAACACTTTAAACAGCCATACCTTCACCACCAGCTCACTGTAGTTCCAGTGTTCACCATCCACAGGAGCCTTGCAATGCTACAACTGTTGCTCTTAAGATGGACATAAGGCGGAAGTATGGGGAAACACCACCATCTCCATATTCTCCTCCCAAATGTTTATCATTTGACTCAGAAATATGGCCATTCATTCACTATCATTGAGTGAAACAGGGGAAGGATGAGAGAGAGGGAGAGATAGAGAGAAGAGATAGATATAGAGATATATAGAGAAAGAGATAGATAGAGATAGAGATAGAGATAGATGGAGAGAGAATGAGAGATAGAAATTGATAGGGATAGAGACAGAGATTGCGACGGTATGAGTGAGAGTGAGAGTGAGAGTAAGAGTGTGAGAGAGTGAGAGAGTGAGAGAAAGAGTGAGTGAGAGAGAGAGAGAAACCTATTTGTATTCATGTGTACGATACCCTTTTAATCTTCTGCACACAGATTGCAGTATTCAGTAATGCCAACCATTACTAACTCTGGAATTTGCAATCGGTGTCCGGTTAAGGAGAGATTTATTTTCTCAATTAATGCTTGTATTGTTCTGTACCAGAACATTTTGCAAATCCAGAATACAAGAACCTCTTTTGAATAATGAAATTATGCAGAACAGAATGAGTGTAGAAATTTTGCCAAATTTGTGTGAACAGCAGCTTTATATGACTATCTCAAATACATGTATTCCATAGCTCCCCACTCATGTCAATGACTAAAATCATAATTCACTTTGTTTGTGTTCTGTTTTTGTTTCTGATAGCTTACAAAAATGACTCAAAAACATCAAGTCAACATTTTGAACAGAAACCAAAGACTTACTGCCTTGCTGGTGGTGATATTTTGGGAAGGAGACTGGGTTAGTGGGAACAGTCATTTTGAACCAAGATTGAAAATTGTTGCTAAAATGAAAAGCCTATTGGAAAATTTACATTGGCTGAACAATTTTCAAACCCCCTCATCATGGCTAAATCTAAGCAAACTCATAGCCCCTAAAACCATGGTCTCCAGATTTAGCACCTGAGCAATGATTAGATAATTTTCTTTGAGATCTTTGCAATGACCCCATTGCACTGAAGGTGAAGGTAAATTGGATATGAGTGAAGGTTTGCCTCAAGGTGTTGGAGGAAGGGTGCAGAACTTCTTTGACACTGCAGGCCCTAGTACAAGAGGAGACAGAGCTCAACGGAGATATCTCTCCTCTTAGGGCAGGCTACAGAGACAGATGGTGCATTGTAAGTGGGAGGCGGTTACTCGGAGGTCAAAGCAAAAAGATCTTGCTGAAGGATATAGCTGTAATGAGGCAGGAAATTTAATAACAATATGAGTGTTGTTGAAGCAGGATATTATTGCGGAATGGTCTTCAGGGTCGAGTCGTGAGCCCAACCATCTTCAGATGCTTTATCATTGACCTATCTATCAAAATGTGGGATGCTCACTGAAGATTGCATGAAGTTTAGTTCCACTTGTAGCTCCTCAGTAAATGAAGCAGTATATGACGGTATAAGACCGAGACAGCATTCATACATGGGCTGAAAAATGGCAAATAACTTTTACGCCACCGATGGTACAATCTTCAAAAAGAAAGAATCTAACAATCTTGTCTTGGCATTCAGTAACATTATCATCACTGTAGAATTACAGAATTGTATAGCACAGAAACAGGCCACTCAGTGCACCTCATCTATAGAAATCTTTTCACCAGCTACACTAATCCCATTTGTCCACTATATCAAGGCAACTTAAGTGCCTCTTAAATGTAAAAATTACAGCCGATTCCCTCACCTCCTCTGGCAGTGGATTTCACATTTCTACCATTTTCTGTGAAAAAGAACTTTTCCTTCGGTTTCCCTTTAAAATTCTTTCCTCCCATTTTAAGTCTATGCCTTGTTTTTGATACCTCTACCATGGACAGAAGAGTCTGAATCTAACAATGCCAACATCATGGAAATGCCTATCAAACAATATTGCTGGAGAACTCTCAGTGAAAGGCAATAGCAGTTCAAGCAGCTGGCTGATACCTCCTTCTCAAGAACTATTGGGATTGACAACAAATGCAACTTATTCCCAGAGCAGCCATTATCAGTAGGTTCTCACACATATTCAACCTGACATCTGTAAAATATCCAGGGGGTGGAGGCTTTAATTGTCCTATATTTCTCCCTAGTGGAAATATACCTTGACTGTACCTCAGCCATCTCCTCCTTAAAGAACACTCTCCTATTGTTCAATGTGGTTTAGCCTGTCATATTTGATTCCTATATACAGTGCAGTGCCAATGTCCTTGGCATATATGCAGTATATAGCCAAAGTACTGAAGTAGTTTTATGTATTTCACCGTACTGTTGCAAAACAAAAAACAAATTTCATGACCTTTATGAGTGATGATAAACCTGATTCTGATATGGGTTGTTGTAGCGTGGATGAAATCACCAGAGAGACAGAGTCACTGGTAGATACAAAGCAGCTTCTTTATTCGACACAACAAGGTACAGCAGGCGTCATACGGATGGAGACGCTTTCCGCAGAAAGGTCTGCTAGCTCAATGTGGGCTCGATATTTATATGCTAAACACAAAGGCAGTCGCTACTTAAAAAGTTATAGACAATGCATAGACAATGCTTTCTACTGAAGCTACATACAAAATATCCCACCATTCTTTCCTTCCGAAGCCAACATGTCTGGGTTGGTATCCACAGCCTTTAGGAATGTAAGTTAAGTCTACGATACATTTATTTGACATTTCCCGTGCTAACATAGAAGACAATTAATATTTATAATGTATAGATAATACTGTCTTCGAATCTACAGCATTAGGTAAAACTACGGCGCCAGAAGCATCTGGTATTTACACCTTTTAGGAAGCCCATTGTGGTGGACTCAATCCACAGTCCGTTGTCAAACAGTTAAAATAGAAGTCTGGTGGCCAAAGTCACTTCAGTGTAAACAAATCATCTACCCAAAAAAATCCACTCTAACATGGGTCTGTATTGTTGACTGAGAGTGGGAAGGGAGGCAGGGAGAGGGGAGTCATGGTTGAGAAAAGGAGAAGGGAGTGGGAATCACCAGAGAGACGTTCTGTAATGATCAATAAACCGATTGTTTAGAATCAAATGACCTTGCCGGATGTCATAGGACTAGGTGTGTCTGCACCCATGACACTCAACCTCCCACACCCCTGGTCCTGGCACTCCATCTCTGCTATTGTCCCACATCCCTCCCGTGACGATCCACCCTCATCACTCCCAACATCATTTGCTCCCGCCATATTTACACACTCGCTCTCCGCTCCATGTTGTCAAATATTGTCCTGCGCAAAGGTCTTTGGCACCCAAGCTATATACTGTATATGTGCTTAAAACTTATGCACAGAACTGTAAGTGCAGTAGCTGAGTGCTTCTTTCAGCTGTTCTTTCAGTTATGTCAGTCACATTTTCAGTTGACTCACCAGGTTTACCAAGGGCATACTATGATGAAATTATACTGTCTCTACTCTTAATCACTGACAATCATGATCGTGATTGGAGAGTTCAAGGGACAAAGATAACACAAAGTACAGTTCAATATAATCTATTCATTTACCTACAAGCTGGAAATCAGAATGGGTTTAATTTCCCTAGAAGTTAAGCTTTCTGAAGTATAGTCACTCATTGTTAGAGGTTTACAAAGTTATGAGCGATTTAGAGAGCAGGCTTTTTCCGCAGAGGCTGGGAGAGCTCAAAACTACAGGTCATGTGTGAAAGGTGAAAGGTGAAATGTTTAACGGGAACATGAGAGATCTTCTTCACTCAGAGGTGGTTTGAGCATGGAACTTGCTGCTTGTGGAAGTCGTGGACACAAATTCATTTTCAGAGAAGTTTGGATAAGTACATCGATAGGAGTTTAAAGGGCTGTGATGCAAGCAAAGTTGATGGGACTAGGCAGAATAATAGTTTGGCATGAACAAGATGGATGGAAGGGCCAATTTCTGTGCTGTAGTGTAGTGTGGTATGATTCTATGGGAAAACTCGTGCTAAAAACAAATTAATTGATCAGCAGTAATAGATTATTCTCAATGCTGTTGCTCTAATCAATTAAAATCAATGGCGATAATAAGATCAATAAATTAAACTTCAATAACAACTACCAATATTTGAAATTGGAACCAACATCACAGAAGAATAAAGCATGTTAATTTGAAATGTACATTTTGCCTCAGCATTTTCACTGTCTCTATCACAACCTTGTTCTGTTCTGATTTTTAAATATCACCTTGATTCGGTCATAATATTCTTGTGCATGCATCAGATCAAACCCCACCAGGTTGTACAGATAATCTGGAACTCAGTGACATACTAAGGGTTTGCTGTGTCATAAGGTTTTCATTGGAGCGAGTGTATATTAAACAACTCCAGTGGATTTAAGCAAACGTGGTAAGTCCTTGGACTAAGCTTGTTAAGTTTTATTCTTCAGTCAGTATTAAAGCAAGCTCCAAAGGCCTCATCCCTGGGAGAGGAAGGATCTTTGAAGATGGGTTACACCTGAGGACAATTGAAAGACTGTCCCAGGACAGAGGATTGGCAAGCTGCTGTCGGCAGTCTATGTACCCGTAGGGATGATGGGCCTAAGTAACTAAGTACGTCTGTATTACAGCAGATCAGATGGTCATTTACCCCAATGCTCTGTGTGAGCTCCTGAGTGACCCGACCCAAGATAAACAGAGACAGCTGCAGAAAATTACCACTGCACTTTTCCCATTCCTTTCTGCTGTCCCTTCTCACAGTTTGAAGAGTAGTGAGTAGAGATTCTCTCTGAAGCAGGCACAAGAGTGGTGACAGTTTTGGTGTATTTGGAGTTAGTTGGTGGCTCAGCTTCACGTAGATCGCTCGGGCACACTGGCCAGTGGGCACCCTTCCATATCAACCCTGTGAGCCAGCAGTGGATCCATTGCTTTCTGTTCTGAAGTGATTCAAATGTTCATTCCTTTTTTACCTTCTACCCAGGCTTGTGATGATGATCATCGTCACCCGTTGTCCTTCGATGCCAACCACACTTATTATACATGAAATGCCTCCCCTTGTAATTAATTCCTTAACCCATCATATGCTTCCTTTTTATCATTGTATCTATTCCTCAAATTCCCCAGCATCCATTGTTCCCTATACTTGTTACTTTTGGTTTTTACCCATACGGGAAAATATCGGCCTTGAACTCTCGATATTTCTTCTGCAAGTAGATTCTCTAAATCTGCCTTTGCTAGTCCTCCCTCGTGGAAATGAAATTGGCCTCCTCCCAATGTAAGACCTTTGTTACTGATCCCATTCCATCATTTTCTATAACCACTTTAAAATATATAGGTTTATCGTCACTATCTCCAAACTGATCCCTCACTCTATCCACTTAATCAGCTACATTCCCCAATTTAAGGTAGTGCTCTTTCCTTTGTTTGTTAATCTATAAACTGAATCAATAAGTTCCCCTGGACATAACTCAAAATTTTTTCTTCCCTAAGTCTTTAAAACTAAGACAATACCTGTTGGAAATTGAACTCCTCCAGTATGATAACCCTACTTTGATTTCATCTCTCTGACAGTTACCTGCATCTGTGTTCCTCTGTCTGCTATTGACCACTCAGAGATCTGTAATACACATTCAACAAACTGACACCACCTGCTTTGAAGACACAACTGGCCCTTGAAGACAGAAGCGGGAGAATTTATTATGGGGAACAAGGAAATGGCAGACGAGTTGAACAGGTACTTTGGATCTGTCTTCTCTAGGGAAGACACAGACAATCTCCCAGATGTAATAGTGGCCAAAGGACCTAGGGTAATGGATGAACTGAAAGAAATTTATATTAGGCAGGAAATGATGTTGGATAGGCTGTTGGGTCTGAAGGCTGATAAGTCCCCAAGACCTGATGGTTTGCATCCCAGGGTATTCAAGGAGGTGGTTTTAGAAATCGTGGACGCATTGGTAATCATTTTCCAATGTTCTATAGATTCAGGATCAGTTCCTGTGGATTGGACGGTGGCTAATGTTGTCCCTCTCTTCAAGAAGGGAGGAAGAGAGAAAACAGGGAATTATAGACCGGTTAGCCTGACATCGGTGGTGGGAAAGATGCTGGAGTCAATTATAAAAGATGAAATTATGATACATCTGGATAGCAGTAACAGGATTGGTCCGAGTCAGCATGGATTTACGAATGGGAAATCGTGCTTGACTAATCTTATGGAATTTTTTGAGGATGTAACTATGAAAATGGACAAGGGAGGGCCAGTGGATGTAGTGTACCTGGACTTGCAGAAAGCCTTTGATAAAGTCCCACATAGGAGATTAGTGGGCAAAATTAGGGCACATGGTATTGGGGGCAGAGTACTGACATGGATTGAAAATTGGCTGGCTGACAGGAAACAAAGAGTGGCGATTAACGGGTCCCTTTCGGAATGGCAGGTGGTGACCAGTGGGGTACTGCAGGGTTCAGTGCTGGGACCGCAGCTGTTTACAATATATATTAATGATTTAGATGAGGGAATTAAAAGTAACATTAGCAAATTTGCCGATGACACAAAGCTGGGTGGCAGTGTGAAATGTGAAGAGGATGTTATGAGAATGCAGGGTGACTTGGACAGGCTGGGTGAGTGGGCAGATGCAGTTTAAAGTGGATAAATGTGAGGTTATCCACTTTGGTGATAAGAACAGGAAAGCAGATCATTATCTAAATGGAGTCAAGTTAGGAAAAGGGGAAGTATAAGAGCAAAGAGGTCCTTCTGCAGCTGTACAGGGCCCTGGTGAGACCACACCTGGAGTACTGTGTGCAGTTTTGGTCTCCAAATTTGAGGAAGGACATTCTTGCTATTGAGGGAGTGCAGCGTAGGTTCACAAGATTAATTCCCGGGATGGCGGGGCTGTCATATGTCGAAAGATTGGAGCGACTGGGCTTGTATACTCTGGAATTTCGAAGGCTGAGAGGGGATCCTATTGAAACATATAAGATTATTAAGGGATTCGACACGCTGGAGGCAGGAAACTTGTTCCTGCTGATGGGTGAGTCCAGAACCACAGGCCACAGTTTAAGAATAAGGGGTAGGTCATTTAGAACAGAGTTGAGGAAAAACTTTTTCACCCAGAGAGTGGTGGATATATGGAATGCTCTGCCCCAGAAGGCTGTGGAGGCCAAGTCTCTGGATGCTTTCAAGAAAGAGATGGATAGAGCTCTTAAAGATAGCGGAATCAAAGGTTTTGGGGATAAGGCAGGAACTGGATACTGATTGTGGATGATCAGCCATGATCACAGTGAATGGCGGTGCTGGTTCGAAGGGCCGAATGGCCTACTCCTGCACCTATTGTCTATTGTCTATTGTCTTTGTTTCTAATCTCTAGCCATACATTCTCTGGGCAAGTTCTGTTGACATGCTATTACTAATGATAATTTTTTCCTTAATTTTCCATAATTTTTCTGCAGCTATGCATTTTGCCTGCTTCAGCTACGGACCTGAAAGGGTGACAGACTAGTGTACCATGCTCAGTGAACCAGGAGCAGGGATGGGCAGCGTGAAGGGACAAAAGTGATCAGCCGCAGGCAGAAGCAGGGAGGTCGGGCTGATTGAAAGCTGGCCAGGTAATGTGAAGAGGTGCAGGGCGATGGATAATCCAGTGCCCCGGGTGGAGTGAGGCATAAACAGCCTGACAAAGCTGAGCAAAGGGACTGAAGCATGAAGGCACAGAGGTACTAAGTGGCAGGGAAAAAGCACGGAGGCAACAGGATGATCTGGACTGGATGTCACAACCATGGACTTGGCTGCGCAGTAAATTCGGCAATTGCGCTCGTGAAAATGCACATGTCAGCTAATTACTGTTTCATTATGTCGGTATTTAACTCCCTTCTTTTTGTTGTAGCGCTTGTCAGGACTTGAGCGAAGCACAGCAACATTACACTGCTTGCTTGCATTCAGCCTTGCTTCAAAAACTGGACAATCAAGTCAACTGACGCTGAAGTTTAGCGGTATTTGTTTTGTAGTTAGACATTTCTTTCAGCCGCGGTGTTGGCATTTAGTTTTCCATTTGAGAGTATCAGTTAACGGCCCAGTTTGACCTAGGGTTTATTGTTTCCTTTTCCCTTAAAATCCTGTTTGCATTAAAGTCTGTGAACTATCGACCTTTTTCAGTGTCTCTCTCTGGCAAACCTGCTGCAATCCCAGTTGAATGGGGCTCAGATAGATTTTAAAGTGAGAAGGCAGGGTGGACGTGGACCTGAAAGGGTACTGGCTTAATGGAGCCATTTGAGTGAACTTGCCATGGGGATGGACAGAGTGAAGGGATTATTAACTGAGGAATGGACAACGATCAGCTGCTGGTTGAGGTAGGGAGGACAGGATGACTGGAGGTGGATAGGGCAACATGAGGAGGGAGCAGATATGACAGAATGAACCAGAGAACAATGTAGGAAAATGGAATTAGTGAGGATGGGTATCAGGTGGACTATAGGGCCTGTTTCAAGTTCAAGTTTATTGTCACCTGACTGTACAAATATACAACCCAACGAAACAACGTTCATCTGGACCACGGTGCACCCGTAGTACATACATCACACACAGCACATAGGACAACATATTACCACAAATACGTTAATAAAATATAATTCAAAATGCATGTGAAGAAAGCAGCACAGGCATTAGTAAACAGTAAAGAGTAAACAGATTGCTGTCCTAATGACAAGACCTCGGTGTGGCAGGGTATTCATTAGTCTCACAGCCTGAGGGAAGAAGCTGTTGCCCAGTCTGAGTGGCCAAGTCCTGGTGCTCCTGTACCTCCTTCCTGACAACAGTGGGTCAACGAGATTGTGGGATGGCTGGCAGGGATCCTCAACAACGCTTTGGCCCTTTATATACAACGTTCAGAGTAAATGCCACCAATAGGGGGTGAGGAGACTCTGGTGTTCCTCTCGACAGTTTTTACTATCCTCCATAGGTTCTTGAGGTCCAATGCCTCTCAGCTCCCGTACCACACAATGATGCAGACAGGGTACTCTCGATGGTGCTCCTGTAGAAAGCTGTTAGAATGCAGGCAGGGGGGCAGGGAATGCAGGGGAGAAATTAGAATGTTTCTGCATTTTATGACACCATGAGTTTTCCAAACCTAATATTTATTCCTTATTTATTTATTATTACAGGCTGACCTTCGCTAATCTGGCACCATTGGGACCTGAGGAGTGCCGGATTAGTGAAGATGCCGAATTACAGAAGGATCACATGAAGCATAATTAGTGCCGGATTATCGAAGGAACTGGATTACAGGTAGTCAGATTAGTGAAGGTCGACTGTATTATTTCTTTCTTCCTGTATTTGCACAGTTTATTGTCTGGCACACTAATTGAACACCCAAGTTGGTGCTGTCTTTCATTGATTCTATTCTGGTTATTATTCTATTACGGAATTATTAGATTATGAGGACACTCAGTCCTTGTTTATTGTCATTTAGAAATGCCTGCATTAAGAAATGATACAATGTTCCTCCAGAGTGATATCACAAGGAAAAAACAGGACAAACCAAAGACTAACACTGACAAAACCACATAATTATAACATATAGTTACAGCAGACCATGGGCACGGTAAAAAAAAAAGTCTCAAGGTTCCGATTGACTCCCGATAGTCCCGATAGCAGGCGGCAAAAGGGAGAAACTCTCCCTGCCATAAACCTCCAGGCACCCACAACTTGCTGATGCATTGGAAGCACCCGACCACAGCCGACTCTGAGTATGACTGCAAGAAAATGATTGAGCATGACTGCAAGAAAATAAATCTTGTGTATGGTGACATGTATGTACTTTGATAATAAATTTACTTTCAACTTTGAACTATGATTGTTGTCCCTTAAACGTTATCCACTGATAATTGCTCCACTTAGCCTGTCTCAGAAAAAAGATGAGTCCAAAAGGTCTCCCTCGTCCTTGGATTAGAAATGCATTGATTAAGAAACTTCTCTTTAAAGTCAAAAATTCCTTTCAAGCTTTTCTTTTTTATTACTGCCAGTACTTTAGAATAGGTGAAGTCCCTTATCTTTTCCCCAGGGCAGGGGAGCCTAAAACCAAGGGTATAGACTTGAGGTGAGAAGGGAAAGATTTAAAGAGGACCCAATGGGCAAGCTTTTTATAAAGAGGGCGATGTGTATGTGGAAAGAACCATCAGAAGAAGTGGTAGGGGCAGGTACAATTACAACATTTTAAAGACACTTAGACAGGTGTGTGGATAGTAAACACTTAGAAGAATATTGGACAACCGCGGGCAAATGGGACTAGCTCAAGTAAGCTCCTTGGCCAGAATGGAAGAATTGGGCTGAATGGCCTGTTTCAATGCTGTATAATAGTATGACTCAATTATCTAAACACTATGGCTTTTGCACATTTCTGTAATTTCCTTACACATTTGGTCCTCTTTCATACCAGTTTGGGGAATAGTCCCTCTATTATCATGTCACCTCTGTAGTTTCTTAATACTAACAAAATAGATTCAGTTGTTCCAGGGTATTATTTTCCTTAATTAATACTTCCCAGAATCCATTCTTTACTTCCAGATACATTGAACACAAATAGGTTGGATTCTGGTTAATTAGGGCAACTGTTTATTTGGCACAACCCTTAAAGAACAAAAACTAAATCTAGAAAATAGCCGAGCTTCCCTTTAATTATTTGGGACACTATGCCACATAATTGGGGCAGGATATTGTTACTGAACAGTTTCTAACTAGCGTCAGTCATGTGCACTTGCATGGCCGCTAGACACAACACTGTTTTAGAGTGATCAGTTTTTAAAGAGCATCAGTTGTGTGAAAACTGTGATTTCTGTACTGATAGTTGGCGAAAATAAGCAGTAAGACAATGCAGAACTGTTTTGCTCATCATGGTTTCATGCATTCAGGCTTAGAGATGCCAGAAACAGCCGGGAGTGAAAATAAATCGATTTCATTACTTCAACAAGTTCAGAATTATCTTGATGTTACAATGAAAATGAAAATTTGGAGGATGTCATTGTCTAAAGCATGATATGAAGGCAGTCCATTATCTGTATGATGTGTCGTCACTGATTTTGTTCATTTACAGCTAAACAAAAGGACACGGCAGATGAATTTCTCTGCTGATAACTATTAGGAACTAATACACAGTTTTATCGTACTGTAGAGGTATTGGTAGTCTTCTAATTGGTCTGTATTTCATTTAAATACGTAAATTGTTACTCAGAAAATGGTAGTTCATCTTTTTTATACCTTTTAACTATTTCTATGAAACTTCAGCTAATTGGGGCAGCCACTTATTGGGCCTAAATAATGTGCTGTAGATTTCTATGTTCAATGTTCTATATTGGACCCAATGTGTCCCTGTTAACTGGCATCCACTGTATTTAGTATTCAGTCAGTTCTTAGTTTTAACCATCTCTCCTTTATTGCCAAAGCTTCATACTCACAAGTGGCTAATTATACCTGCAGCTCTCTGACCTTGTTCAATATGCTTTGTGCATTTGCATATATGCACAGGAAGCCAATCTTGGCTCTCCAGACTTATCCTGTCTAAAACTGTACGATAATGTGTTCTAATCCTATTTATCTCTGCAAATCCTCCCTGCAGTTTTTTAAGCTTTCATTTCAGTGGTACATCCTGATGCCAAGTTGATCTAATCCTCAACACCATTCTCCCTTCTGTCCAACTCTCATCCTCCACCATTGTTCTAGTAATCTTCTTGTGAGGATACTGATCTCTGCTCTGTTTAAGTACAACACAGGAGCCCTCACACCTTTCCCAGATCTTGTATCTTGCCCAGAAATTTACTGGCCTCTTGCCTGTAGCCTTTCACCTACTTAGACTCTTCTCTTGTTTCAATACTCACCGGTATGTGGCACCCAGAGTGATCACACGATCATTACTTTTCAGGCTGCCCTTCTTCAGTTGTCTCAAACCAGCCTGCTGGACCACATCTTATTTCTTGCACTAGCATCTACCATGACCTCTGGCTCAGGCACACCCCTCCTGCATTTTAAAGGGGAAAGTTTTTACATAGAGAGTGGAAGACATTTTCAACGTATATTTACTTACTGCCCAATACGCCACTGGCATTTAAGGCAGTAATGCAGGTCCTCTATCTCTGGTGGTGTTCAGCGCTTCCTTCGTTTTGCTAGTAGCTTCTTCTTGGTTTTCGCTACTGTCAGTAGTTCTGGGTAAAGGCTCAGGAATACCATCTCACTCAGATGTAGAAGGAATCTTCATTGCTGTTTCCATAACAAATTTCTTTTACCATTTCGGGTTGCTAGCCCTGAGCTAAGCCCTGAACCTGGAGGATTGGTGGACCACTCTTCGTCTGGTCCCTACCCTTTGACCTGTTTCGCATGGGTGACCCTACCAAGAGCCAAAGCATAAAGCCTTGACTCCAGCCTACATAGCTCTCCGGGTCATTGAGGCACGCAAGCCTCAAGCCATGACAGAGTTGTGGTCCTCTTGGAAGATTTCCAACTTGTGGATTCAAATAAAATCATTTCACCTAAGAGACATATAGACAGGCAAAAAGATTAGATTAGATTAGATTAGATTCAACTTTATTGTCATTGTGTCAAGTACAGATACAAAGCCATTGAAATGCAGTTAGCATCTGACCAGAAACGCAAAGAACAATGCAAAAAATAGGCAAGGCATCAGAAAGTATGCAGACCAATATAATGAGCGCAGATGGTAAAAAGACCAGTAGGGTCTTGATGGGCTGAAGGGCCCTTTTCTGTGCTCCACCCTTCTGTCTCTGAGCACCTTCTCCACATTGTCTCTCATCTTGACAACACAGAGGATTCATGACGACTGGGACTGGCTTGGGTGGGCATTTAGTCAGAATGGATGAAGTTGAGCCAAAAGGCCTGTTTCCATGTTGTATGTGTCTATAACGATGCCTATCCCCAACTTTGAAACCCCTGTGACCATTGCATTCCAACGCCGTGGCTCCATGATGCCACGTTCTGGACCTGATAGGAACATTTAAATCATGAAGGGTCAAGACAGAATAGTTGGACAGAAATTATTCCTGTTGGCAAATAGTTCACGATTAAGAGGAAATGGAATGATGGTGACTGGATTATGAGGATATAGAATAAAAAAACACTGGCAAAAATAAAAGGAGATAAAGAAAATCTTCTTTGCACAGCGAGTGGTAAGAATCTGGAATACACTGGTTTGGGGTAATGGAGGCAGATTCAATCTTGACATCCAAAAGAGTACTGGACATGTACTTGAAAGGAATATTAGATTAGATTAGATTATGAGGACACTCAGTCCTTGCTTATTGTCATTTAGAAATGCATGCATTAAAAAACGATACAATGTTTCTCCAGAAAGATATCACAGAAACACAGGACAAACCAAGTCTAAAACTGACAAAACCGCATAATTATAAAATATAGTTACAACAGTGCAAAGCAATACCGTAATTTGATAAAGAGCAGACCATGGGCACGGTTAAAAAAAGTCTCAAAGTCCCAGTAGGCCTATCATCTCACGCAGACGGTAGAAGGGAGAAACTCTCCCTGCCATGAACCTCCAAGCGCCGCAAACTTGCCGATGCATTGGAAGCACCCGACTGCAGCCAACTCTGAGTCCGTCCGAAAACTTCGAGCCTCCGACCAGCCCTCCGACACTGAGCACCGAGCTCCATCTCTGCCGAGCGCTTCGACCCCGTCCCGGCCGCCAAGCAACAAGCAAAGCCGAGGACTTGGGGCCTTCCCCTCCGGAGATTCTCGATGGCACAGTAGCAGCGGCAGCGAAGCGGGCATTTCAGAAGTTTCACCAGATGTTCCTCCGTGCTCTCACGCCCGTCTCCATCAAATGAGGATTGTGCACGGTACCCTGCTTGACAAATAACAGACATCACCACCCGAGTGGCCGCTGCGAGCTGCGTCGCGCTGCCATCTTCTCCTCCCGAATTAGAGGGAAGGGAGTGCAAGCACCTACAGTGCTCTTGGACCAACCTAGCATGGACTTCGTAGGCTGCTCTATATCCCACCTTTTATTCTGAAATGTTTGATACGATTTTTAAATAACACATTAAAATGGATGCATCACACCTTTGGAGAGGATCCAGCTCCAGCAGATCTCAAAACCGTTCTTGTGAAGCAGCTTAATGATTTTCAGCAAATAATATGCAGTGCAAAAAAAAACTACCTCTGTAGCGAAACAACATCCTGAAACCTACCGATGACAGCAAAATCACTTAGCCCACCAACATTAACCGTGCTCTTCGAACTTGATTGCCATTCTAGTTCAATTATCCAGTTCAATTCAATTCAAGTTCAATTGTCATTTAATCAAGTGTAAAGATTTTTACTCGTCGTGTATATGAAAGATGTAAGTAGTAAAGTCTATTCAATGAATACCCATGAATACAGCCGAGTGAGACAGTGTTACTACAGGGACAGCACACAGCGTCACACAGTTACACAGGATTCGAGAAACAGTCTGGCCATGTTAAGTTTGGCCAGTCCTGTCTACCACAAAGAAATGTGATGCGAGTCATTCATCGTTGTGGAGTATGTTTAAAAACAAACCCTGTTTTTCGGGGATTTATTCTATATAAGCACAAACATAATTCGAATGTGCCCGCGAGGGCTCCAAGATCTTATTCTTAAGCAGCATGATGAACAAACAAATAGCTCTCCAGGTCAGATTCAGGAGACATCTGTCACTGTTGCTGTTGCCTCTAGCTGCTGTATATCTTACTCAGGGAAAAAAATCACACCTTATCCAAGAAGAAGCAGATGGCCAATTGCATCACATGCTTCCACGAATGCGACAAGCAGTTCCATAAATTTAGCCCATATTCCTCATAGTGACTCTCTGCTTCACCATCTTGTAATGAAAATTGACTCCAGGGTTCTCTGTGTTGCTCTAGTATTTAAAAAAAACATTGGAGAAGGAATCAAATCACATATCAAACAAAGGGCATTCTCTCCCAATCCCACCGCCTCTTTATTCATCTCTTGCTCTGTTCGTTTTAGTAACTCACATTAATTATTATGAATTGCACTGTACTGCTCCTGCAAAACAACAATGATCATGGCAAATGTCAATATAATAAATCTGATTCTGTTTCAACATTCATACATCATCATACTTAAGCTGCATTTCCTTTACTGTCCATTGGGTGTCTCTGATTAAAGCAAAAAACTAGCTTAAATCAAGATTGCTCAGAGGAAATAACGAAAACATGGAATAATGTCAGCCTCACACTGTTTCAAATCTACCATAACTACGATGGGTGGTTTACATTCCCCTCAGACCAAAGGTCTAAGTGTGGTACAATATTCAGGTCAGTCTGATGGATTGAATTTCTATTCATTTGACACTTGGGACAACCCGGCCCCATACGATCCTCCGCACAAAATACAACAGAATAACTTTGGCATTAGCCAAAGGGATAGAAAATGTGACCTATGTGGAAATGCAGGCCAAAATGTTCACACCTGCTTTAAAAAAATAGGTGGTAAAATAACATTGGAGAAGGTGTCTTGATTTGATGGTATAAGGAAGTGATATCTGTGGATGTGAAGGGTGCGAGGTTTTCATCTAAGTGCCACAATTTGTAGCACTTCACTGTGTTGGAACATGTTAGCAATGTGTACACTCAGATTCGCACGTGATCTACACTTTGCAATGTGCCATCAAGGCTGGGAATACGAACCACATTTAAGTACCCAGCATCCTTTATGCACTGGCAACCATACATCCAAACTGAGCTAAGTGTGCAATATGTGTACAGTAAAGTATGTTGAACTCCATTGTATGCAGCCTAAAGACATGCCAACTGAGTTTCCATGTTATTACACTATCAAAAGACTATACAGTATCCAAATATAGAAAATTCTGCACCATTATATTGATTATGACACTACGATTCCTACCATTTCTGGCATCTTCTGGCTTTGTCAATCAGCTCACCAAACATCTTGAGCAGACAAGGACCTAAAGACTAGAATTCACAAGAATTCCATGTGTTTCTGCTTTCTTCTCTTTGACCACTGTCTGTTAACTTTGCTCCTGTGGAGCACAGTGAGACACTCTATGAACATGGGTTAATGTAGTTGTACTAGGATCAGTCGTCTTATGTGCAATACCTGTGGGTTATTTACTGGAGTTGTGGTGATCACAGATAGAGCTAGCAACCAAATGTCCTTTATTGACATAGTCATCTTTCAACAGTGGATGATACAATAAAGAATCTAAAGCAATATCATATGGTATATATGTCTTACATGTGTTTCTTCTTGTTTGTATCTTTCCATGATAAGATTTCATTAGAAAAAGAAGTTACAAAAAATGTAAACATGCTATAACCACACAATATCACCCTCCATCTTGTACTCCTTCCCCTCCCTAACCTTCTTTCCAGTTCTGATGAAGGGTTTCAGCCCGATTCACCAACTGTTTACTCTTCTATATAGATGCTGCCTGACCTGCTGAGTTCCTCTAGCATTTTGTGTTTCTTAGTCTGGATTTTCCAGCATTTGTAGAATCTCTTGCGTTTGTGTCAATAACAACGAATGATCTTTCAGATTCCCTACATTTTTGCAGAAACAGTGTGCCAATTGCAACTGGAGATTGCAGGTAATGTGGTGACCTCTGTCAGAGGAACTGAAATGGTTAAGCCACCTTCTTGCTCCCCCCACTCTTCCCTACTAATGTGTTGGCCCCATATCTACCTCAACATTGCATGAATTAAAACACACAGTATCCACTCAGCACGACTTGCTGCGTTCCTTCAGGACTTTGTGTGTGTTGCTTTGGATTTCCAGCATCCGCATATTTTCTTGTGTCAGTATCCACTTCCAATGTCTTTCCCTCTACTCCAGACAGAAAGTTAAGAAAACCCTGTGGCTAAAGTTGCCTAAACCTTGTTTTAGACTGTGAACTAAATCAAGTGGTTTTTTTTGGAAGCTGGTTCTCTCCTGGGATTGTGTATCTCGTTGTATAGGTTAATGGCGGAATTCAAGATAGAGCTTGAACTTTATCAAATGTATAGATATTTTTGCTCTGAATCAGCATCTTGTGAGTGATCTTATCTCCTACATATTGTCCTGCAGAATAGGTTAGGATTGCATATGGAATACTGAAGTGATATATTGATGAGAAAGCCCCATGTTTACTTGTAAATATGTAACTACCCTTTGAAAAATGACACATTATGTTTAGTACTGGAGACATCACACACTTTGGAGAAATATTGAATTTCATATCAAATTCAATAATGTCATATCATAATCCAATTAACTTAAATAATCTCCTGAAGAATCAGGCAACACTCCCACTAAGAATGTATTAAGAGGCAACATATCAACATTCATGAATATATCGATAGCTCTAGATGAGAACTGGATACCAGTTTGATAAGAGACCAAAATTATTTCTTACTACAATTCAAACCACTTTGGTAGGTTTTGTTAAACATTAAATTCTTATTCCATATTAATTCATATTACACTATTTTACTATACTACTGAGGTGGCGCGGTATTGTAGTGGTTAGCATGCTTTCCAGTACCAGTGACACGGGTTCAATTCCCGCTGCTGCCTGTAAGGAGTTTGTCCATTTTCCCCGTGACCATGAAGGTTTCCTCCGGGTGCTCTGGTTTCTTCCCACAATCCACAGATGTACCGGTTGATGGATTAATTGGTCAATGGTCAATGTTAGACTAGGATTAAATGGGGGAATAGCTGGTCGGTGCGGCTTGAAGGGCTGGAAGGGCCTATTCCGTGCTGTATCACAATAAACAAACAAACAAATGTTATAATACACAAGGTTGAAAAATGCATGAATTATTGTAGGATTCCTATTTATGTAATATAGTATGGGTGTATGCTATGCAAAATAGTCAAGTGATTTGAACAATCTAGTGTTTCGGATAAAGTTAAGTAGGGTAGAAATAGAAAGGAAGGAAGAGCTGTAGTATAATAAATTAACTGAAAAGTGAAAAATAAAATAGAAACAATTCTTGAAAATCAAAAAAAAATTGCAGGCCCTGGGAATCTGTACTAAACAAAAACTACTGGGGATGATTAATAGATTAGACAGCATCCGTGGTAAGAGAAACAAAGTTAATGTTTCAGGTCAAATACCAGTTTTCAAAACTGGGAAAGAAAGAAAACAAGTCAGCATTGTACAGGATGTAGGAGAAGGTTGGATAGGATATCAGGTATAAATGCCAGGGGTTAGACCTGAGTGGCTGTAATAAGTAATTGCTGAAGCTATTTGGTTGATTGGTTATTAAGGGAGATGAGTGAGGGAGAATAAAAGGAGCACAGAACAGCTGTGAAGGGTGTAGAAAATACTCTGCAGATTAGGTAGGGTTAATGGAGTGAGAAAAATTAACATTACAGAAGGATAACTAACTGCCAAGCTGGCCGGTTCTGATACAAAAATAACAAAGTGGGCGAGTTGAAATTATTGAATTTGATTTTGCGTCCAGGAGACTTCTATCTGCACAACAAGAAGAAGTAACACAACAAGGTGTTACTCCTTAAATTAGTTAACATTGGGCCTTGTTAACGTGGTACAGGAGATTGGAGATAGACAGGTCAGAGCAGGAGTGGGATAGAGAACAACAGTAATGGCAACTGGAAGCTCAGGATCACCCCTGCGAACTGAAGATAAGTGCTTTACAAAATGGTCATCTAATAGGTTAAAAGGTCGGTACAACATTGTGCACGGAAGGGCCTGTGTTGTACTGTTCTATGTTCTGTGACTGTTTGGATCCCTGGACAGCTCATCACTGTCTTTATTTTCATAGGAGGTTAAGGGGATTTAGTTCATCACTGAACACTCCAAATAACTTTGACAAACATACCATTGAAGGTATCCCCAATGGCTGCATCATGGCCTGGTACAACAATTCGAATGTGCAGGAATGCAAGAAGCTGCAGGGAGTACTGGATTTTGGCCAAGGGTCCATACGGGCAAATACCTTCCCACCACTGTTAGTATCTACCAGAAGGCAAGATGTTTCATCAAAGATCCCCACCATCTAGGCCCTGCCATCTTTTTGTAGCTACAGTACCACCATGCAGGAGGTACAGAAGCCTGAAGGCCCACACCACTGATTTCAAGAACAGCTACTTTGATTCAACCATTCCGTTCTTGAACCAGCCAGCAAAACTCTAACCACCACTACAGCTTAGCAACACTCTGACCACTGATCACTTCGCACTAAATGGACCTTTTATTCTAATTTTTTTTCTTGTACAACTTGTGTAAAATTTATGTTTTATGTTTTTCTTGTGAATGCTGCTTATCTGATGTTCCGTGTCTGTGATGCTGTTGAAAGTTTTTCTATTGCTTTGGTGCACTTGGGCACCTGGCAATAAAGCTGGCACTGAAAATGGCGAAGGATGATCGGTTAAGTGCAAAGTCTAGAGAGGTGGAAAATGACAAAGGAAACTCGGTCCTTGCTCTGTGTGGGAGGAGAGTGGAACACAGTGATTATTTTAGAATGGGATCACGTGATCAATTAATACTCTGGAAGATGCTGTTCAGCTCTACAATTCCGTGTCATTGCCTGTTTATCAAATAGACCTGATGCCTCCAAGCCATGTTACCTGTGGGTTAATCTACCGTTCTTGCTTATGGTGGGCTTTGTCAGAGGGAGAGGGAGGAACAGTAGAGTTGGGTGGCTGTGACATTCTTTTATGATGCATGAAGGGTCCCCACACTTTATTGGGGGGGACTTCCTCTGCGAGATCTGCTGCCGCCTAGCAGGAAGGGCCTGTCAAATACTAATGTTCATACATTTGTCAGATTCATCCTGGTCTGGTTGGGTATCTCATTTAAATCTGATGATGGGTCTCATCCTGAAACTTTGACTGTTTATTTACCCCCATAGATGCTGCCTGACCTGCTGAGTTCCTCACAAATTTTGTGTTCGTTGTTCTGGATTTCCAGCAACTGCAGGATCTCTTGTGGTTATCAGCCAAATCTGTTCAAACCCAAAGATCAAAATCAGTAAGGCTTTAGACTAGTGGTCACCAACCTTTTTAAGCCCAAGATCCCCTACCTCGACCTCAGTGAAAGGCAAGACCTACCTACTAAATCGTTTAGAGAAAAAACAGTTCAGATTGTACTGCCAATTTGAGGCCTTTTATTTGGGCTAATTGTATTTGAATTACACAAATTCAAATTAATTCAAACAAGAAAACACTGCAACTAGCATATCTTTAAGAATATTACAATACTTCACACCTTTAATTCTAAGTTTCATTATTTAATTTTATTTCAACACAAAAAATAAATGAATAAAAATTGACTGTTGCACTCAGTGTGATGACTGGTTCTGAATACCTATTGCTAGTTCCCTGAAATTTGGCTCATAACTACAGACAGCCAGTCTGAGACAGTCTGTGACGTGTCAGTCAGTAAGACAGCTCCTGTACTTAGATTTAACAATTTTTCATCTGTGAAAATGCAATTTCACATAGATAAGTTGACCTGAAGTAGGCACTGACTTTTAGTGCTATAAAACTAATGCGCACACTGCGCATTGCTGGGGCCTCATCAGTAGTAATTGCCACCAGTTTATGAATGGGGATGTCATTTTCACGGACATTTTTTTCATTGTAAATATCCTCACCTCTCGTTCTTTCCTTTAATTGCAAAAGAGTGAGGAAGTCCTCCTCTGTTGTAAAATCCTGGAAAGCCATTCTGACAAATACAACAGCTGAGCTGTTTGCATTACATCCAGGGATTCATCGAATTGTAGTGAAAAATATCCACGTCCTCTGACAATGACTCTACCCTCCTTGTCACTGTTTCAGGGCCAAGCGGTACATTATGTATAGTGGTTGTGATGTCGTTTTTATTTTTAAAGTCATTAAAAACAGTCTCTGCAGTAATGGCGATTGCCTCCTTGAATAAATCGCCATCTGTAAAAGGCTTCTTGTGTTTAGCCAAAAGGTGACTTGCACGAAATGATGCTTCAATAGCAGACTTATTTTGAGCAGCATGTTTTGTGAAAAACGATTGCTGGGCCTTCAACCCTGATTTCAGCTCCTCAACTTTCCTGGCACGAATTGCGCTCTTTGGGGGGGAGGTGTCTTTAAATTTCTGGTGGTTGGTGTTGTGGTGCCGCTCCAGATTCCCTCATTTAGTCAGTGCTTGTGTTTGGTGGCACATCATACATACACACTTGTCTTTCACCAAGGTAAATAGAAATTCCTCTTCCCATCCTGGATGGAATTTGTACGTTTTTGCCTTCTTTCGTGGAGCCTCCGCCATGCTATCAGGATATCACGAGCGAGTGCCGTATATTGATGTTTGCGACATTCTGTACTCTTATCCAGTGGTCCCCAACTCCGGGCCGCTCAGGTTGGAGGAACAACACCTTATATTCCGTCTGGGTAGCCTCCAACCTGATGGCATGAACTTTGACTTCTCTAACTTCCACTAATGCCCCACCTCCTCCTCGTACCCCATCCGTTATTTATTTATATACACACATTCTTTCTCTCTCTCTCCTTTTTTTCCCTCTGTCCCTCTGGCTATACCCCTTGCCCATCCTCTGGGTTTTTCCCCCTCTCCCTCTTTTCCTTCTCCCAGACCTCCTGTCCCATGATCCTCTCATATCTCTTTTGCCTATCACCTGTCCAGCTCTTGGCTCCATCCCTCCCCCTCCTGTCTTCTCCTATCAATTTCGATCTCCCCCTCCCTCTCCCACTTTCAAATCTCTTACTAGCTCTTCCTTCAGTTAGTCCTGACGAAGGGTCTCGGCCCGAAACGTCGACTGCACCTCTTCCTAGAGATGCTGCCTGGCCTGCTGCATTCACCAGCAACTCTGATGTGTGTTGCTTGAATTTCCAGTATCTGCAGAATTCCTCATGTTTACGTAATTAATTAGGTGCCGCCCAGCACGTAAATGTCGGCCCAGATCAGAGGCAACGCAATCGGCAATCGCTTCTGATCTGGGCCGACATTTACGTGCCGGGCGGCACCTAATTAATTAGCTTGTTTATTTCAGCTTTTTTCTTAAAGATGTGCTGGGTGTGTTCCAACTACCGCTGTACCGCTGCATTCTTCGCGGCCCGGTGGTTGGGGACCACTGCGTATCTAATTTAATTGGTCACTTTGATGCAGCACAAGCTACGCTGAAAACGCAGTTCATGGCAGGGGGAGCTACACACATGCGCACTGGGCAGAAAGAATGGAACTAAAACCCTTCAACCCGGAAACAATCTCTCTTTACAAACAGCTTTGTAGCAAAAGTATTGCTATATTACCATTATCCTAATTAGTATTACTTATTTTTATAATGCTCACATTACAACAGTATTTGTGTATTTATTTTTGATTTTTTTTCGGGATCTACTGGGAAAGTCTCAAAGATTGACCGGTCGATCGCGATCAACAGGTTGGCAACCCCTACTTTAGACATTCAGGCCAAATGAGCACGGTACCATCTTGTAACCTCTAGAGCAGGAGTTCCCAACCTGGAGTCCATGGACCTTTTGATTAATGGTAGGGGTCCCTGGCATAACCCCTGCTCTAGACTACCATTGGGTGAATAAGTAACAATAGAAGACTTCTTTCAGGCCAGCCACATACTGTACATTTTTCTCACTTGCTATATATTATTCTCCATTCAATTTTATGTCTTCAATATTTTAATTTGTTATATATTGAAGTTTCGTCTTGTCATTTCCTTGTAAGTTCTTTTCTTCATTCTCCATCTTTTAGTTGCCTTCCTTCTTTGTCATCCCTGACCAAGAAGATAAGAGTTGCACACAGTAAGTTACCTTTGGATATTTAGGCCCAGAAGGAACTGATGTGACATTTTTAAACAGGAACAGAAGAGACAAGAAAATTACATTTGATTGTGAACAGAATCAAGAGAACATCCAATTCTTAGTCTGTTTTACATTGTCATGCAAAAATCACCGATAAAGCAAGCCCACGATTATATAAGACTTATGGTAGGGAAAGAAAAATCAAAATATTAGTCTCCACTGTATTTTTTCATGTTGAGGTTAGGACAAGTGATTGTCCATCTGTGTCAGTTCATCCAAAAAATAGTTTGCACCTGATATTTGTTATCTGCTGGATCATTTTAGGAGAGGGCATCCCATTGAAACATATAAATATCTTAGATGGCCTAACGGTTAACTGTTATAGAAGATAGCAAATCGATCATGAGATTAATTTAGTTGTAATTTTATAAACAGAGTGAGAGCAAGCTTTATTTTATTTTGAAAAGCAGTGCAGATTCTATAAACCTGCATAAAAAGTGAATGCTGGAAATACATAGAAGTCCTGACGAAGGGTCTCGGCCTGAAACGTCGACTGCGCCTCTTCCTACAGATGCTGCCTGGCCTGCTGCGTTCACCAGCAACTTTTATGTGTGTTACATAGAAGTTTAGTTGGGTAGCTGTGACATTCTTTCGGGATGCATGTAGGGTCCTCACACTTTATTGGGAGACTTTCTCTGTGAGATCTTCTGCACCTTAGCAAGAAAGGCCTGCCATACATTTGTCGGATTCATCCTTATTTGGTAGGGTATTTCATTTAAGTCTGATGAGGAGTCTCACCCCAGACATCGATTGTTTATTCCTCTCCTTAGATGGTACCTAACTTGCTGAGTTTGCCCAGCATTTTGTGTTTGTTGCTCTGGGCTTCCAGTATTTGCAGGATCTCTTGTGTTTATCACTCAGATCTTGTTATCATAGAAAGGATGTGCTGAACTTGGAGAGTGTTCAAAGGAGGAAATGATTCCAGGATTGAAAGGTTCATCGTACGAAGAGCGTTTGATAGCTCTGGGCCTGTATTCACTGGAATTCAGAAGAATGAGGGGCCTAATTGAAACCTATCGAATGGCGAAAGGCCTTGATTGAGTGAAGGTGGAGAGGATGTTTCCTATGGCAGGATAGTCTCAGACCACAAGACACAGCCTTAGAATAAACGGGTGTTCTTTTAGAACGGAGTTGAGTAATTCCTTTAGCCAGAGAGGTGAATCTATGGAATTTGTTGCCACAGGCACCTATGGAGGCTAAGTCATTATGTATATTTAAGGCAGAGGTTGATAGATTCTTGAGGACTAGTGGGTCCTGGGCTGGATGTCCTGCTCACTTAAGGAAGGTGAAGCATCTCCCATAGTTTCTCCTTTCCAAGTGTAGTGATTGCCGCAGGGCCACTGTTTGACTTGCCTCACAGCAGGTCACTCGCATTTGGCCTCTCCGACACAACTGCTCCTCTCACAAATGGTCGCCAAATATTTGTAATATTAGGACTTGAATTAATCACTAACCATTGGTGTGGACATTCATATTTCTCATTATAGAATGTGTTTGACTTTGGCAGCTTCAGTCAACTTTGTTAACAGATTAGAAATGGATCTACCTAGTAGTTTAAATAGTCATCAAGAGCCACAAAGTTGGCTCCACTTGGATGGCCAGTCAATTCATCACATGTTATACGTATGAGCATGTACACTTGGCAGTTTCTTTGCGTTTTTTGGGGAGAGTGAAGGGGTGGTCTACTCCCACTAGCATTCTAAATGCCTGCATCACCATCTGGTATGACGGGGCTACTGCCCAGGATCGAAATAAGCTGCAGAGAGTTGTAAAATTGGTCAGCTCCATCATGGGCACTAGCCTCTGTAGTACCCAGGACATCTTCAAAGAGCGGTGCCTGAGAAAGGCGGCGTCCATCATTAAGGTCTCCCATCACCCAGGACATGCCCTCTTCTCATTGCTACCATCAGGAAGGAGGTACAGAAGCCTGAAGGCACATAATCATTTTCTTCCTCTCTGTCATCTGATATCTGAATGGGCATTCAATGCATGAACACTACCTCATTACTTCTTTTATTTCCTATTTTTTGCACGACTTATTTAATTTAACTATAAAATATATTTGTATTTACTGCAATTTAGTTTTCTCGATTCTCTTATTATGTATTTCCTTGTACTGCTGCTGCAAAGTTAACATATTTCACAACATTAAAACCTAATATTAAACCTGATTCTGATTCTATGCCAATCCTTTTTATAAAAACTTGTATAAGAGATAATTGTCTAAATTTATTGGAATGTAAGGCAAAATATTGAGCTAGTTACGAGTTTGTTTACATGACAATAAACAATTGCTACTTCCTTAAAATGGAAGGTCATGACTTGGCCAGTCCTTAACTGATCTGGCATTTGATGACTTCGTACTCACATACCCTTGGGCATGGCCTTGCGAGCCACGCAGTTGTTTCATGCCACTACATGCGGTGCCCAGGATATGACAGGGTCCTGTTCATGACCAATTCTCCATAATAAGCAACACTGCAGACTCTAGCATCAAAACAGCAAGCTTTTGGTCTCCCTCTCATCTGCTGGAGGAGTGGTTCCTCTCTATCCCTCGCTAGTTAGTCTGAGATGTTGCAGTGTTTGGATGGACAGTAGTTTTTGATGCAATCTAGACCATGGGGCTTTGCAATTCCTGGCGTGGTGGGGGGGGGGGGCAGGGTTGAATCTTTGGCTGCTACTTGTGCATGGGAGGGGGAAGGAGATTTAGGGTTCTAATGTTTTCTATCATTCATTCTTTGTGGGTTTTTTTTCTGTTTCTTGGATGTCTGTGAAGAGTAAGAATTTCAGTTCGTATACTGATGTGGGCGCGTGGCCAAGTGGTTAAGGCATTGGACTAGCGATCTGAAGGTTGTGAGTTCGAACGCCAGCCAAGGCGGTGTGTGGTGAGCAAGCCATTTAACCACATGGTGCTCTGCGATGACACTGGTGCCAGGCTGTATTGGCCCTTGCCCTTGAACAACATCGGTGTTGTGGAGAGGGGAGACTTGCATGGGCAACTGCCGGTCTTCCGTACAACCTTACCCAGAGTGAAGAAACATAGAAAGACTTTCCAGGTACAGATCCATGGTCTCGCAAGACTAACGGATGCCTTTATACTGATAACATTCAGTGATATTAAATTGAACCCGAAGGATTTGTTAAGTGGGAAATGACCAAAAGCAGTGTGTGAGAACGAGCAGGGTGCTGCAAGTTTTACACCCAGCTTTCCCCGACTCAGTAAGTGAGCATGAGAGTCTGCTGAATGTTTCCAGTTTTACCCAGCCTGTGGTTATCGTGGCACGAGGAAGGGAAGCAGAGAAGGCACCCAGAAATGTCCCATTCCCACCTAGCAGTTCCACAATAGCCAGCAAATCCATCCCTACCCTTCCCACCCATCTCCAAATGCTCACTTGTTGGGTGATTGTAAGCAGAGGAGGGCATGTACAGGTATCCATTATACATAGTCAGAGGTGTCCGTTCATTCAAAGGACTGTCCTCTCTCTCAATGGAAATTTGGGATGGAGCATAAATCTTGATGTTCTTGTCCCTGGAGAAGAATAAAAATCAAAGTTTAAAGTGAATTCATTATCAAAGTACGCTTATGTCACCACATACAACCCTGAGATTCATCTTCTTGCAGGCATATTCAGTAAATCCAGGAACCATAATGGAATCAATGAAAGACCGCACCCAACAGGGTGGACAAACAATCAATGTGCAGCATAGAACAGGCCCTGCAAATACAAAAAAATAGTAAAATTAAATAAATAATCAATAAATATTAAGAACAAGAGAGGAAGAGTCCTTGAAAGTGAGACCATAGATGGTGGGAACAGTTCAGTGATGGGGCAAAGAAGTTGAGTGAAGTTAAACCCATGGTTCTTGACAAATTGAAAAAGTGGATCTTATGTGAAATAACAGCATGTCACATTATCAAATTCTATGCACTGATACTGCATGCAGGAATTGATTTATATTTCTACTCATGATATGTCAGTTGAAAAAGCTTCACATTGTGAGAGCACTCACTTAAGGGACAACTGGGTAGCTTGGGAGGTAAAGCAGTTCCAGCGGTAAGAAAGGACTTAATGATCGAATGTGCCTTTCATAATATGGCATGTAGGAGATACAGGAACTCCTAGTTCCATCATATAGCCTATGAAAGGTGAAGCTAATAACCTAATAAGGTAAATAAATTAGAGGTGATGGGCGCTGATGTTTTTTTGCTGAAATGGGTGGGGAAGGAGGGGGTTGATGCTTTGTTGCTACTTGTGTGTGGGATGGGGGAGAAGGGAGCTTTGGGGTTCTAATGTTACTGTCATTCATTCTTAGGGGTGTTGCATTTTTGTGGACGTCTGCAAAGACCGATAATTTCATGTTGTATACTTTATACATTTTCTGATATTAAATGGAACCATTAAACTATTCAGTACTCGAAAATGTCCATCCCAACCAAAACTTCCTGAAAACATTACGTGAAAGGCCGATTATAAACTATCATGACTAAACAGGATAAACAAATAGGGTGCAGGAGTAATCACTCCGAGTCTGAAAGGGGGAGGAAAAAAACACATCTGCCTGAAGTCTGAAACAAAACAATAAATAATGGACATTTGAACTGATCTAAATATGATGATATTGCACCTACTTCCAAAGTGTAATGTGACAGAAGGCAGAGTTTTGTACATAGAAAACCACCTACCATATTTCAGTATTAGAATCAGGTTTAGTATCTCAGGCATATGTCGTGAAATTTGTTGTTATGCAGTACAAGGGATGGGGAAGATTACATAAAATTATAAGAAGTTTAGTTAAGGTAGAGAAAGGCTGATGGTTCTCTGGGGACTCAGAATAAAGAGCTTGAGAAAGAAATGCAAGTTGATGCAAGGAAGACTTGTTGAGTATGAGAGTGTTGGAAAAAGAAGCAATCAATGTGTTCAAAAGGAAATTAGACAGGCATGGGGGCAATAAAGTGCAGGGGAATGGGAATAACTTGGTATGGGTTTGTTAAGCTCCTGTGCCATTATAATTACATATGTTATTATTGGCATCAGTTTGAATTAAAAAAAAAGGAAAGTCTATTGTAATGTGATCAAAGTGATTTACTGTTGCTATATTGAGGTTGTGATTAAGTGTTGTCCCAGTTGGTTCAAGAACTGAATGGCTGAAGGGAAGTAATTGTTATTGAACCTGGTGGTATAGGACTTCAGGCTTCTGTACCTCCTACCTAATTGTAGCTGTATGACGACTGGATGGCCAGTTTGGTGGGATCTTTGATGATAGGTGTTACCTTTATGTAGATACCACTGATGGTGGGGATTTGATGTGCCTATGATGTATTGGCAGAGCTCACTACACTCAGCAATTTCGTGCATTTGACCAGGGTGCAACTGGTCCGGATATTTTCACCAATACATCTGTAACTCTCGGTTTGGCTAGTGGCTTGTAGTGGGGTGATAGCCCCCAGCCTGGCCAAACATAAGAAATCTCATTTGGGTAGATGCTGTGCAATGTGTCCCCTGTTACAAATCAGTACCACGAAATAACAAACAGTACACAATATGCAACTAAACGATTGAGCTTTATAATTCTTAATATGACTATCTGGTTCGTAAAGAAACAAAAGGAAGAGAAGGGCCCATTCTCATGAAACAGTTTAATGCGCAATGTTGGAGCTCACTGATAAGGCCGTTCATCCACCATCGACCTCCTCTGATCGTCGCTGACCTTCAGACCCTTGCTCCAAGTCCACGCCATCCAGCACTCTACCAACTCTCTCCATTTGCGTCTTCTCCCCTCATTTCTCCTCAGCAAAAGACAGAGAAATCGCTGCTCCCAGACACACAAGAAAGAACATCATCCCACTCATTGGCCAACATGTCCCGTTATCTCTAGTCATAATCCAAACATTGCTGTGACAGAGAAACCATTACCTTTGCAGTGGAGCATTGCAAAGAAGACGTTACATTAGCAGTGAAACCTTACAGCGTGTAACACATCTACAGAGATTTATTAGCGTGTTTGGTGTTGTCATATATGCAATTGGAGCTGTGCTTTGCTAACAGAGTCAGGTGTATATATGGAGAAGAACAGGGGCCTAAGCATACAACCTTGAGATGCATTTACGTTGATGGTCAGAAATAAGGAACTTTTGCTCAAAGTAGTTTACCAACATTCTCTGGACTCTGGCAGTTCCCAGTGCTTTGGAAGACAGAGAATATCATGCTGGCTTTTAAAAAATGATGTTGGCAATAAACAGGTATCTATAGGCCAGTTAGCTCTGTAGTCAGGAAAATTATTGAAGCTATCATTAAGGAAGAAATAATGAGGCATCTGGATAGAAGTGGTTCTATCAGTCATGGATTCATATGGCATGGATTCAGGAAGGACGGGCTCTGTTTGATAAAGTTACTAGGGTTCTTTGAGGATATAACAAGTACAGTCAATATAAAGTGTTGTGTTCTTATATTTATACATACCATAGATTAACAATAAAGAATCATATTCTGGAAGAATTAGAACTTTTATTTAACAACAACAACCACACGTCTTACAGCGCCATGCTTCCAGATCATTCTATCATTTCTGCGCATGCTATGAACTCTTTCCAATCACGTTCTGACACGTCATATCACCACATCTTCCTTTCCTTAAAAAGAAAAACAATTAGCAATATTAATCAAAATAAATGCATAATTTATCTTGTCTCTATCAGTCTTTCTGGGGGCTTACGAACATGAGTAGACCTTCTAAGTGGTTCTCAAAGTTCTTGTGTTTCATTGTTATTTTCATGTTTTGTCTGGTCTGCATCAGTTAACTGAAACTCTGAAGGTGGCTCTTTCTTGAGGTCTTTGCGATTTGTTCTTAACACTGCTCCTTCTTCTGTTTGGACCATGTATGATCTGGGTTGTACTTCAAGTACTGTAGCTTTCTTAATTCCTTCACTTCCATTTGTAATGAAATATGAATCTTCTTTTCTTCATCTAATTCATTCATTAACTATGTAATCTCTTTTTTTATGCTGAGACTTCATTATTTAAATGAAACTTCTCAATTCCTTCACTTGTGCTTTCACTTCTCCAATTGGATCCTGATTCTTGTCACTCTTTGGCTTCAGATCAGTATTGTACTGTACCGGCAAGTTTGGCCTCTGTCCTCCTGCAGAAGTGAGATTGTGATGGAATGCATGGCCCATTGATGAATGTGTGTTACTTCTAGAGGGCAAAATTGCAACTCCTGGTTTTGGTGGCAATGCTTTGTCAGATGCTGGTAACAATGGGTTGGGTCTGGGAGCCTTCTTTATGACTTCTAGCCGTTCCATTCTGTCACTGTATTCTGACTCTGTGTCACTGTCCAGGACTAATATTCTTTTCACCAAATTCAGTCTCTCACAGGCAGATAGACCCAGTATTGACTGTACATTATTTGGCACCACCACAAATGACAGCGTGTGCACAATATTTTTGTGTGATTCTTTTGCCACACATGTTCCTTTAACTGGAATGTCTGCACCTGAATACCCAGTCACTTTTATATTTGTCTTATGTAGCATTGGTCTTGGCTTTAATGCATTAAACTCAGATTCTGCAAGAATATTTACTTGTGCTCCAGTATCAAGTTTAAACAGAATATTGATTTGGTTCACTTGCAATGGAATAGTCCAGTCATTATTCCCATAATTCAATGATATATTTTGTCTTTCAAGATGCCTGCAAGCACAAAAATCCCTTCTTTTTAATTGCAAGGATTTTCAGGGAAAGGAGTGACCACCATTTGATGAGGACTGGGACTTGAAAAGACATCCTACAGCCCAAAGGGGATACCTCTTGTCATGGTGTATCATTATTGACTATGGATTTTAAAAGTATATTCAAAGTTTAAACACCCCTTTGTGGCCAGATATAATCTCTCCGAGCTTGGCCCTTTGACATGAATCAGCTCATCCAATAATTCAGTTTTATCTTTTATTGCCATGCCTCAGTTGGAGCACTTGGGGGCGCCAGAGTCCTCCAGGCTCCATTGCTCCTTCTCCTGATTATTGGTTGATTATTTTTGCCTGTGTCTTGTTTTAATTATAGTGCACCTGGACCTTGTTTCTCTATTTGTCCCCTTTGTTTTGTTCATCGTTGCTCAGTCTTGAGTTTATGCATCCAACGCTGCCATAGTTGGATGCATCAGCAAGGGAGGTGAGGCTGAGTACAGGGCTACGGTAGGAAACTTTGTCACATGGTGTGAGCAGAATTATCTGCAGCTTAATGTGAAAAAGACTAAGGAGCTGGTGGTAGACCCGAGGAGAGCTAAGGTACCAGTGACCCCTGTTTCCATCCAGGGGGTCAGTGTGGACATGGAGGATTACAAACACCTGGGGATACGAATTGACAATAAACTGGACTGGTCAAAGAACACCGAGGCTGTCTACAAGAAGGGTCAGAGCCGTCTCTATTTCCTGAGGAGACTGAGGTCCTTTAACATCTGCTGGACGATGCTGAGGATGTTCTACGAGTCTGTGGTGGCCAGTGCTATCATGTTTGCTGTTGTGTTCTGGGGCAGCAGGTTGAGGGTAGCAGACACCAACAGAATCAACAAACTCATTCGTAAGGGCAGTGATGTTGTGGGGATGGAACTGGACTCTCTGGCGGTGGTGTCTGAAAAGAGGATGCTGTCCAAGTTGCATGCCATCTTGGACAATGTCTCCCATCCACTACATAATGTACTGGGTGAGCACAGGAGTACATTCAGGCAGAGACTCATTCCACCGAGATGCAACACAGAAAGTCATAGGAAGTCAT
Source organism: Mobula hypostoma (assembly GCF_963921235.1). Lineage (NCBI taxonomy): Eukaryota > Metazoa > Chordata > Chondrichthyes > Myliobatiformes > Myliobatidae > Mobula > Mobula hypostoma. The sequence goes on along the minus strand of NC_086111.1, from coordinate 60,523,748 downwards.
TCCTGCCTGTGGCCATCAAACTTTGCAACTCCTACCTTGGAGGGTCAGACACCCTGAGCCAATAGGCTGGTCCTGGACTTATTTCCTGGCATAATTTACATATTACTATTTAACTATTTATGGTTTTATTATTACTAATTAATTATTTATGGTGCAACTGTAACGAAAACCAATTTTCCCCGGGATCAATAAAGTATGACTATGACTGTGACTATTCACTCTGTGTGTAGTCATTCTCAAGTTCTCGCCTGTGTTTTCTACTAACCGATCTACAAGTTAAGATTCTTTATCCAACTCCATCCTCCTCTCTGATTTCCTCTGCATTTGGGCCCACCTAAATGAACATCTCTCCTGATACAGAACTTCATAACAACCCTGGTTCAAACCCAGCCTGGCAATCACCCCTGTTAGAGCAAAACTGAGCCATTCATGGAACCAACAGAGTATGGGTATTTCCAAACTATGCTGAATGACATTTCAGAGACTGAAAGGGATTTGAAAAATCAAGAGAAATTTTAAATTAATATTCTGCCTAGTTTTAGCCAATGTGGGTTAACGAGAACAGACACAATGGGTAAATGAGGTTCCTCTGCAACTTCAGTCCCACCACAGCACCCCTGACTATTGTGCACATTGACAAGGAGTGCTGTTGCAGAAAAGCAACATCTATCATTGAGGATCCCAACCTGAGGTCTGTGGACACTTTAGTTAATGGTAGGGGTCCATGGCAAAAAAAAGGGTTGGGAACCCCTACCCACTATCAAAGCCATGCCCTCTTCTCAGTGCTGCCATTGGGAAGGAGGTACAGGAGCTTTGGGTCCCACGGCACCACCAAGTTCAGGAACAGTTATTACCCCTCAACCAACAGACTCCTGAACCAGAGTTAATAACTTCACTCACCCCAACACTGAACTGATTTCACAACCTATGGATTCACTTTCAAGGACTCTACAATTCATGTTCTCAATAATAATTATTTATTTATTTTGTAATATTAATTTGTTTTTTTTTCTGTTTTTTGTATTTGCACAATTTGTCATCTTTTGCACTTTGGTTGTTTGTCAGTCTTTGTATTTACTGTGAAAGCCTGCAAGAAAATAAATCTCTGGGTAGTATACGATGACATATCTGTACTCGGTGATAAATCTATTTTGTAATTCCTGGCCAACAGTATTCTGGTTGTTATAAGAGCAATTTCTCACCATTGTGGGACAACATTACAGGGTTTTCCTCACTTAGATTCCATTAGTGTTGGGAGATCACGTGAGACCCCATGTTGAGGGGAGTAGGCTGTGTTTTCAGCAGACCTGATAGCAGGCCGGAGGATTGCTTGTCTAAACATATCAACTGCATTTACATTAATACCAGTGATCCAGCATTTGCATGTTGTCTGTCAAAGTGAAATGATGCTGACTGCTCTCTGCGGCAGCAGACTTAAAGGTGTCAACAATGTTAATGTCTCAATCCAGGATAATTGACATCAAGTTTACAAGCTGAACCAAATCTTTATCAATGCCAGAAGCCTATTCTACAGGCCCTAAACTGCTGAGAAAATCTGAATAACCTGCTCTAGGTTACATCAGTCACAGAAACAAGGATGAACAAAATGAAAAAAAGGATATCAGTTGAAACAAGTTAAATTCTAGTTGGCTTACAGATTTGTTTTAGTTCATTTAAAAACTTGTAATTGTTTTCAAGTGTATTTGAGTGGGATGGTTTCACCCTCTCAACCCTCTCTCCTCTTGTCCATCAAAATCCGATGACGACGTCCACTCCTTTAACGGTGAGATCTTTGATGACTATACAGTCCTATCCTGGACCCACAAGCTCTATAGCAGGTGGGACATGTATATGTAGTAGTGGTGGCAACTATGGCTGCATTTCTCCAGGTTCTCTTCTGTTGTCTTCTGGCTGTTTTTTCCATCTCCAGAATATGAACCCTATCCCTACACAGATGTCGCCAAGTGGTACGGTCAGCAGCAACATCCTCCAGGTCCTCGGGTCTGATCTTGCACTTCCTTAAAGCATTCTTCATCTGATCCTTATAGCGCTTCTTCGGCCCTCCAGCTGAGCGTCGACCATGATGTAGCTGGCCGTATAACACTCTGCGGGGTAGCCGACGTGGGGGCATCCTTATCACGTGCCCCAGCCACTGCAGCTGATGCTGGGTGATCATGGCCTCAATACTTCAACTCAACAAAGGCAAATCTCCTAAAAAGAGATGGGAAGTTCAGTGGGAGCTCACCTAACACTAAATGAAATTAGCTGGGAACTCCACCCTCATTCAACACTCCACTCCCAGGCAATGGTGGGGAAGGGGGTATTATCCAGTGGAAAAATACAAACCTACCCTCCGACATGGAAGCTCCTGACACAACGAAGGAAGCCGTGAACACCGCCAGAGATGGAAGACCTTCATTGCTGCCCTAAACGGCAGCAGCATAACGAGCAAAAGAGATACTTCTCACATAATCATAGTGATGCAGCAGTAGGAAAACTTAAGCCAAGCATTGCTTCGTGACAGTTAGCTAGCTCTTTGGTGAAATGGACTGAATGATGTTCATTTGACTCATTTTTTTTGTGAAGAGTAATTTTCTCATGCATTTACAGTCATACCATTCCTTTGATTTCTGCTGGTTAAGTTGACTGAGTTTTAGAGACTACTGCAATCGACGTCCACTTTCAGTTTCACACACACATATTGTATATCACGTAGAAGTAAAGGTCCTGATTTGGCAAGAAAGAACACGTTGCTTTGGTCTAGCAGCACGTCATCGTGCGAAAGCAGCAAGGTGCTGCTGGGGGGAACGATGACAGGAAGTTTTCATTTACTGCAACACAACTCCATTGCCTTCAGAAAAACAATCCTCTTCTCTTTAAAAGAACATGTTCTAATTCTATTCCTGAAGCATCAAAATAGAATCGGAAAAGCGACTATATAGATACTGTATGTCAAAGCCCGATGCAACTCTTGCTCTGAAGCAATTTTCCAACAGCCATGTGATACAGAACAAATACTGTGTTTTTTTTAAGAGCTACTAGTTAGAGAAATTTCTTTACACTGTATTAGAGAAATAAACTTCCTTAATATATAATAAAACACACAAAATGCTGAAGGAATCAGCAGGTCAGGTAGCATCTATGGGAAAGAGTAAGCAGTCGATGTTTCAGGGTGAGACCCTTCTTCAGGATTCAGGATGGTTGCTTTGGGTTTCCAGCATCTGCAGATTTTCTTGTGTTTGTTTCTTAATATATTGTCTTTTACAAGTATGAAGAATAAATTTGCAATTGATCCAAACATTGAAACGGAGACCATGCCTAACATAGATTACAGAGACCAGATTCTGTTCGGCAGTCAAAGGTTTTGTTACTTTATCAGATTTTTGCTGTAAAATTCTTGCAGAGATGCTCTTCCTTCCTTACATCAGGAGTACAATTCACTCGAAAATATTTCCAATAATTGATCCTGCTGTCCTTTACTAAACTGAAGCCGATGCTTTGTGATCAGAATAACATATTTAACTTATTGAAACAGACAGTGTTATTGAAAATCCTGTTCACCGTTGTACAAGCATCATTATTCTGGATAAGGGTCACTGCTCACATCTAGGAAATTTAATAACCACGGTTAAAACCCTGACACAAACATACAGCTGGTACAGCTGGTGCCATGTTAGTGAAATTCATTGGCAAACAATTTTCAACTGGTTTCATAAATCTGCTTTTAAGTACTGCATTTATCAAAATATTGTACATTTATTAAATAAAATTGGCATAATATTTTCTTTCACTTTGATCTACATTTCTGCCAAGGCTTAGATATCTCCACCAATAGTAAAGCAGCTATATTGTATCATACTGATAGTTGCTTCAAAAAGGTACCTTTTCCATGGACAAATTCTGCACACAGTGAAGGTTATTTCTCTCACTTACAGTAACTGTCATAACTCCTAGTACTCCTATTTCACTCCAGAAGAGCTGGAAAGGTTGCCTGTTCTGCCATTTTCCTCTGAAGAGAATAATTTGCCAGAAACTGAAGGTTTGAAGGTACCAACGGTCAGGAATCAAATAACAAGCAAATATAGACCTAACAGTACCAGCTATTGCTTCTTATTCTGAAATCCCTCTCTCCCCTCTCCCTTTCTTTCCCTCCCCTTCCCTTCCCCCTCTCTCCCCCCACTTATTTCCCTCTCTCCCTACTCTTTCTGCCGTTCTTTTAAATCTTTTTTTAAGTGAATGCACAAGTAGAAAGATAGTTATTTGTTTAGTTCTTGCTTGGAAAACTCCCAAATATATAAAACTCTGCCTTGTACTTTAAAGGATTGAGTACAGGGACTGAAATAACCATTGAAGAATATGACAGAAATTTGCTACTTAGTTGGTGTATGGTTGATTGATTGCCATATAATTGCAGTAATGTGAGAGCATCAGATGAAAATTGTCATACGATAAGATATCAGTACTTGCAATTTTACTGTGGTTATGAGTAAGGTTAGAAATGAAAGGCAAATATCTTGCATATTCAGAAACTGCTGCCGAGTCCATATGTTTACATCAGTGATTGGACGGATATAAATAGAGCACCATGTAAAACATCTGCCTGCCTAATAATCATTAGAAATGCGGAGAGAATGGACGCTCGTCGGTCAGTGGTCCCTTCCAGCTGAAAAGTCAATGAAATGTAGGAAGTGAAAACCTACATCGACGGTACAGGCAGCGTTCCACCTATCGCTGCTTACTCGTAGGGGGAATTCACTGGTCCGCCATGTGACAGCTCCCTGCCGCCGATGACATTCAGGAGCACGGCACCGGCAGAGGTAGTTTGCAACTGGCTGCTGGTCGGGCAGTGGGGTTGTGTCGGCGCACGAAGGTAGGGGCGGGTAGGGCTGAACTGCAAGGCACAGAGGTGACTACAGTCTTGCAGCACGGAGACGTCAGCATATGTGCAGTTCTGATGCTCTAGATGAGCGCTCATTAGAGACAGACATTTAAAGACATCGCACAGGAGCTTGTTCGGTGTACGGAGGTGAAAGACTTCTGGAACTCCCCGCTCCACCGAGCTGCCCGGCACCTGAATTTCTTACCTCCCGCTCTTGTTTGGGTTGCCCCCTCCGGAATCCGCACAAATGATGAACTTTCTGCGCCGAAGGCTTTCCGACAGCAGCTTCATCGCCAACCTGCCGAATGGATACATGACCGACCTGCAGCGGCCGGAGCCCCCACAGCCCCCGCCGCCCGTGTCCCCGGCCCCCGACAGGAGGCAAGCGAGCCAGTCCACGGGAAGCAGCTTCTTCAGTTCCATCTCCAACGCCGTCAAGCAGACCACGGCGGCCGCCGCGGCCGGCTTAACGGAGCAAACGTCCGCGGGAGCTGCCAGGAGAGCCAAGATTCTCCTCATCATTGACGAGCCCCACACCGACTGGTAGGTGATCCCGGGTCTGTTCGTGCGGGCAGCACCGCACAGCTGTTCACCCTGTGGTGCCGGATTTCCCCGTCGCCGGTGGGGGTAAAATCACTCAGTACGCCGTTATTTTCCCCACACGAAATATCTTCCCAGTTAAAAACATAAACACACAAGTGTATTTAAATTGGGCTAACTTGTGCTCCATTCCCTATTCAGACACTTGTAGGCAAAGAAATAAAAGCGATCGATTTAATATTCTCATTAAATGCATTTATTTCCTTTTATCTTGGCAATGTGATGTGGTTTAATTTCGTTCTTTGATGGGCCAACGGCGTTTATTGACTGCTTTCCTTAGTAACACAAATGACCATGGGCTATTGAACGGGCTGGGGCGGAGATTATACGCTGGTCTAACTCTCCGAGCCTGCCTTGTGACCTCCCACCCTGCACTGCAGAACGGCAAGACTTTGCTTTCCATACTTTGGGCTTCGCCTCATCTGCAAGACAGCTGTCTCAATATACAAAAACCTTGAGATCAATACATTTATTATTTTCCCGTGAGACGACCTCCTAGATAGCTGCTTCATTGATATGTGACAGCACCTGTTCACCATATTTTGCATGTCGATAAACAGAGAATTATATCACTTCATCTCTCTTAATGGTGGTCCACCCCAAGGTCAACAGTTCTTATTTCAGTGTACAGTACAGGAATCGTGTCAAGAAAGATCAACATGTAACCCGAAGACTTTTCCTTCAGTGCCTGATCTGAAACGCATTAACTGTCATTGCAACTCAAGATCGCTACAAACACCTGTTTATTTGTGTAAAAGCAAAAAATATTTTGGAACAATGTTTGTGGTTGCATTTTTTTTAGATTGAGGGATTAAATGAGCCTCAGGTATCTACTCACTAGTTTGGGGCATTAGCCTCAAGAATATTTTGTAATAAAGGAAATCAAATTGCCTTTGGTGAAACAATCCCTTTCATGGTGTAAGTCAGTTCTCGCTCCTGTGCAATGTTTTAACTATTTTTCTGCTCTGTTTATCTCTGCCCAGAGGTCTCCATGGTGCCTTTATAGTGTTGGAGTCAAGCTGGTTACCATGAGATGGCTTGGTCGGCAGTGAATTATGGGTAAATGGCACCGGCACAGATGCTGTGAGCCCCTCCCCCTCCCCTCCCCATTACATCAGTAACAAATAACTCAACACATTTTAGAGCCAAGTTGATAAGACATCTGTGGTAGGGGGAAAAAAGGTGTCATGAATGCTCAAGTACATAATCACATTTTTTCCTGAAGATTTCAGATTTATTTATTCTTGGAATAGCAAATTAATGTCAAACAATTATAAAAATCAGTCCTGATAAAGGGGCTCGGCCCGAAACGCCGACTGCTTACTCTTTTTTTTTCCCCCCTCATAGATGCTGGCTGGCCTGCTGAGCTCCTCCAGCATCTTGTGTGCGTTACTTTGATTTCCAGCATCCATAGATTTTCCTCTTCATAAAATTAGCATAGGCAGTATAGAGATAAAATTGTCAGGACACTTATTTCTAAAGGCGATTCGTTTTCAAAGATTCAGTTAAATGAAATGGTATGTTTTTGTTTGGTGTGCTATTACAATATTCATTTTCAAAAGAGAGTGTTCCATGCTCAAAGCAAAAAAAAAACAACCTGGCTTTCTCAAAGCATTAGACATTAAGTAATGGATGTGCTCAGTTTCTTTGGGACACAATTATGATTGATTTTTTTTTACCTGTCTTAGAATTTTAATCAGCCGACTGAACTTTTAGTGGATCTTTGGGAATTTTTTTGGTTTTTGCTTCTCTGTTGCCTAAAGATCAATATGTTGTTGCTGTTTGTTGTATTCTTGGATATTAATCTGCATGCAGCCCCGTCTTGTCTACAATATGTGTGTTATATATTCATTCTTTGTCTGTACCTAATGATGTTCTTGCATCAAATGAAGTGGGATGTATTATAGAGTATATAAGGATTCTCCAGCCATTAACTTGCAATCCATCCAGACGTCCTGTTAGATCAAGATTTAAAATGAGGTATTGGATATGAATTTTTAACATCAGAGAATGGTAATATGGGACCATATGTACACAATTATAACAGCATGCTGCCAGAACATTACCATGGCTCTGAAATGGTTTTTAATCGTAGTAAACATAATGCATGTTTCATTCCTGCTCGCTGCACCATGGAAGTGTAGAATTTTTCAACTTGTAAATCCTGACTCCCTCAGTTACAAAACATTCTAATTAGAACCATTAAGTAAGATATTAACTCTTTTTTTAAAAAAAAGATTTTTCTGAGCCAACATATAACAAACTATGTTTAAAAAGGTCAAATTGTACATCAATGGTAGTTACAATGATATTTTGAACAATCACTTATGTCCACATTTAACTATTGGTTTATAAATTCTAATTTATGCAATAATTATGGAAATGTATTACTCTGGAGTAATTTTTTTTTGTTTCTTCCAGACGACACACTGAATAGCTCTGTTAGATAATTTAAGAATTGCTTTAGACGTCCCAAAGAAGTATAATAATCGAAGTTGAACAATTCTGTCTTTATTATTTGTTATCACCATGTTATGAAGCCTCTTGTGAAATAAAATGTGTTGCATTCCTAGTTGATTATGCCAAACATGCTAGCAACTCAGTGGTGGTAGGCATCTGAAAATAACTTTTGACTGTAACGGAATTGAATTATGTCAGTTGTGACATTTTAGCCTATACAATATGACTGACTGTGGTTGACTTTATAGTCAATGCACTTATTTTTGGAATGTGAGCAATCTTTGGAAGGCTGGCATTTTTCCCCATACCTCATTGTCTTTAAGGAAATGGCACTGGGACCTCTACTGAATGGAATGTAGTACACTTACTGAGGGTAGTTGTATCAGGTAGTTGAGTCAAGAGTGCTCCATACCGAAGAGGGGAGATTTAGGGACAAGTGTTCCATTCACCACTGCCTTGGTCTTTTGAGGTGATGGAGGACATAACCTTGGGAAGTGCTGCCAAAGAAATGATATTTCCTATGGTAGATTGTATGCATTGTAATCATGGTTCTCTGCTGGTGAAAAGAATAGGTGTTTTAAAGCAGATACACACGGTTAGCTGAGTAGAATAGGTTTGTCTGCATGGTGTCAAGTTCTCTGAGTGTTTATAGAGCTGCACCAGATCAGGTAGATAAGTATTCCACCATATTTTTTGTTTGTACCTTGCAGGTGGTTGAAAGACTTGAGAGTAAAAGTATAGGAGAATACCTAAGTCCTTGAATAACTTTACATGGTATTGCAGAATACCCAATTTCTTACAACCATTTTATTTTTAGCCTTGTTTTTTAAGTTGATTTGGGAATGATTGGGCTCTTTTTGGTTGCTGGTCATTACTTGTGTCACGTGATTATTACTTGCCTCTTGGCCCAGTTGTGGACATCTTCATATAGTCTTTAGGCATGGTTCTGAGAAGCAGTGAATCGGCAGTGTATTGACCTTGTTTGATCTCGCAGTCGAGGGAATCACTAAAGATACAGCTAAAGGTTGAGACTGCTGTGAGGAGTTCCTAAAGTGATGGCTTACTGCTGAAATGTATTGAATGAGATGCTTCCAAAAATCACAAGCATCTTTCCTTCTGACAGATGTAACTTTAACCGATTGAAGATCATTCCCCCTAAATCCCACAGAATTCTGCAAATGCTCCTTCAAATGCAATTCAGTTATATTCAATTCATCTCTATTGTACTAAGGTTTTGACATAACTCTCAGAATTCAAATAAGCAATGCCAAGCTGGTTAGAGGTTATTATGGGTAGGCTGGTAGGATGTTATTCGGCTAGAAGGCATTTGCCCTGTGTTATGTGGAGAGCACATATACAGACAGAGAAATACAGTGAAGAAAGAGGCTCTTCAGCCAATTTACTCCAAGCTGAACCATTTAAACTGTCGACTGCCATTGACCTGTACCGGGACCCTAGCTCTCCATACTGCTACCATCCATGTATCTATCCAAACTTCTCCTAAACATTGAAGTCGAGCTCCCTTGCACTGGCAGCCCATGTCACACTCTCTCATGACCCTCTGAGTGAAGAAGATTCCCCTTAAACTTTTCATCTTTCACCCTTAACCTATGGCCTCTAGTTGCAGTCCCACCCAATCTCAGTGGAAAAAGCCTGCTTGCATTTACCCTGTCTATACCCCTTGTATACCTCTGTCAAATCTCCTTTCAACCTGTCAATGTTCTGAGATATTAGGAACAAGTCCTAACCTATTCAATCTTTCCTTATAACTCAGATCCTCCAGACCTGACAACATCCTTGTAAATTTGCTTTGTACTCTTTCAACCTTGCCTCTTTCATGTAGGTAGGTGACTAAAACTGCACACAATACTCCAAATTGGGCCGCACTGATGTCTTGTACAACTTCAACGTAACACACCATCTTCTGAACTCAATACTTGGATTCAGGAAGTCCAATGTGCGAACAGTTTTCTGTATGACCCTGTCTACCTGTGACACCTCTTTCAATGTATGCCTAGAGTTCTTTGTTCTACTCTTCAGTGCCCTGTTGTTTCCTGTGTAAGACCTACTCTCATTGGTCCAATGAAGTGCAACACTTCACACTTGTCTGCATTAAATTCCATCTGCCATTTTTCAGCCTATTTTTCCAGCTCGTCACTTCCTGCTGCAAGCCATGATCGTCTTCCTCACTCTCCACTACACCCTCAATCTTGGCGTCATTTGCAAATTTGCTGATCCAGTTAACCACATTAACATCCAGACAATTGATATAGATTGACAAACAACAACAGACCCAGCACCAACCCTTGCAGCACTCCACAAGTCACAGGCCTCCAGTCAGAGAGGCAACTGCTGTGTATGTGCTACCACTCTCTGGCTTCTTCCACAAAGCCAATGTTTAATCCAATTTACTATCTCATCTCGAATGCTGAGCACTGAACCTTCTTGACCAGCCTCCCATATCCTAGACAATTTTCCACTTTGTCAGGTGGATGCCAGTGATTTATGTTTTAAAAAAAAAATGAGAAAGCCACTTGTCCCTTGAGTAAGACTGTAGCTGACCTGACTTCAGTAGACCTCCATTTTCTCGCTTAATACTCAAACCCTTAATTTCCTTGTAATCCAAAAATCTGTCTTCCTGAGCCTGAGGTGTGCTTAATGACTTGACACCCTCGGTCCCTTGTAGTAGAGAATTCCGAACAACTCAATTTTATTTTTAGAGAGGTAATTGTCCTCTGTCTCGGTCATCTTGAGATTCTGTCCACTGATGTCAGACTGCCAGTCTGAAAGATAAACAGCTTCTCAGCAACTTCTGTGCCAACCCCTCTTACTGTTTTGTATGTTTCAGTAAATTTGTTTTTCATTCTTGGAAATTTAAGTTCCATTCTCCCTGTATTCTACCCACAGTACAACTTCCTCGCATGAGATATTAAACTAATGGATTGGCAATGCATTAACTCCAATGCAAGTGCAGCCTACTTTTAATCTGGACCAAAACTTCCAGTGAGATCTCTGAAAGCCTGCAAAACATCTGTAATTTATTATTACATCTTTTTAAATAATGATCAATATATTATTTGCTTTCCTAGTTGTGATGTCTGTTTACTTTCTGTGGCTCATGCACCAAAATCAACACAATCACTCTGGGCTCCAGTATTTACTGGTTTATCACCATTCGTGTCGATATGGCCCTGGCCATCACGGATAAAGTCCTTGCAACCATTGAGCACATCTAAATGAAACGCTGTCGAAAGAAAGCAACATCCACCATCCAGATATGCTCCCTTCTGGCTGCTGCCATTAAGAAGGTAGTACAGGAGCCTCAGGACTCGCACCACCAGGTTCAGGAACAGTTACTACCCCTCAACCACTTGAATCAAAGGGGATAATTTTACTCAACTTCACTTTCCCCATTATTGAAATGTTCCTACAGCCAGTAGCCTCACTTTCAAGGACTCTTCATCTCATGTTCTCTATTTATTGTTTGTTTATTTATTATTATTTCATTTTTCTATTTGCAGTTGTCATCTACATTCTGAATGTCCTAGTTGAGTAATCTTTCATTGATCCTGTTATAGTTATTATTCTATAGATTTCTTGAGTATGCCTATAGAAAATGAATCTCAGGGTTGTATATGGTGGCAGGTATGTACTTTGATAATAAATTTACTTTGAACTTTGAGGCTATTGAATTCTTTCTATGCTGTCTTGTTTCACATCTGTAGGATGCATTTGTCCTGCATCGTATCACCATCAGATTTGTACCTTGTTTCCTGGTTTAGTTTAATGGTACTCTTTATCGAACCTGTGTTGCTTCTCTAGTTTGATACTGATAGATATGTGACGTGGTGGGATTTTGCAGGGATGGTAGTGGAAAAGTCCACAATGGCTAAAAATCCTACCAGAATGGTCCACAGAAACACGAGTTCTCAGGTTTGAGATGCTAGATCTGTCCTTAATGCACCTTTTGTCATGCTGTGCAACCCAGTGAAATGCATCTGCAATGTGATTTTTAGAAAAGGTCTCCACAAAAACTGTGTGGAGTCACTCCTAATAACATCATGGACGAGCATGTCAGAAAAAGGCAAATTTATGAGGATGCAATATTTTCTCACAGCCAGTTCACTTGTCACCCATCACAGAGGGTCAGTCTGTCAGCTACAGTACTGTGCAAAAGTTTTGGGCACATACGGCATACACAGCTAGGATGCCCAAGACTTGCCGAATACTGTATTCGTCAATATGGAGTGGAGAGCAAGTTTGTAAATCCGGTGGGAGCAAAGGATGTTGAGTTTGCCGAGGGTGGAGCATCACGTGAGGGGTGTGGGACAGCTGGCAGAGAAGGAATGCCAGGGGTGGGGGGTGGCGTGGCTGCAGACTCACCCAGCCCTGAGACGCCAGGCAAGATCATTTGATTCTAAACAATTGGCTTATGATCATTACACAATGTCCCTCTTCCTTCCCTTTTCTCAACCATGATTCCCCTCTCCCTGCCCCCTTCCCATTCTCAGTCCACAATAGAGACCCATATCAGAATCAGGCTTATCATCACTTAAATATCATGAATTTTTTTGTAGCAGTACAGTGCAATATATAAAATTACTACAGTACTGTGCAACATCTTGGTCATCCTAGCTATATATGTGACTAAGACTTCTTACAGCACTGTATATATTTTAAAACACATATAAATAGTTCAATAGTTATAATGCCTGGATTCCCCTGCTGGCAATAATTAAAGTATTTTTAAGAGATTATTTTAAGAGGAGGTGTTGGTGGTAAGCTTCCTCACTAATATTCATGAAGGTGCCAGGAGATTTCATCGCATGTTGTGTCGCTGTCGGGGACCCCCTACCCTACCCTGCCCCAGACCACTCCCACCTGACCCTGTAGCACTGGGCCTTCAATTCTGTGAGGCCTGCCTTGATTGTTTGATTGATGTGATTTTGTGAGTATCGCAGTGGCAGACCGAATGTTGGATGGTATTGGTGCAGTCCCCCAGATGTTCATGCAGAGAGTTCAGAGGGTTCAGCCCATCCTCATTGCCTTCTACACATTATATATTGTTCATTTTTTCTACCTCCAAGAAACAGATACTCACTTAGCCATCTTACAGAATCCTAACTGGTAAGTTGCAAAGCAACACATTATCTGTATTTAACCAACAGTCATTCAGTGTCTAACTCTTAATTCATGCACCTTATCAAATAACTAACTAAATAATATTCACTCTTCTAATTCATTCATGGAATATTCTATTAAAATGACATTGGTTTAAGCCATTTCTTGAGGTGTGTAGATAATTTTGCTACCAAGCCTGCCCTGGTATTTGATTAGATAATGTCCAGTCTGCACTTGCTTCCGCTTCCTTTATCTCTTGCAAATTCTTGGATGTGCTGCCACCTCTACCTTCACCCGTCTTTGCCAGCACTCCAGGTTTGGATCTTTCCGGCCAGTTTTCCGTCTATGCCTCGATACCATGCCATCTATCACAACTATTAAAGGCAATCAGTCTCCCCACAACCTTTCTGATCAGTCTGCAGGTTAATGCACACCCCGCCCCCCCCCCCAATCAATTTGTCTTCCTTCATATTCAGCCGGCTGAATTCCAATCCTAATCTATAATGATTTCAGATACGCTCTTGGCCCAAGTGTCTCCTAAAGATGTATTTTATGCACTTTCATTAATGGACTACCACTCAACAAAAGCTTTTTCAGTACCACATAACACAAAGTTCTGTGACTCTCTATCTGCACCATGAATATTACTGATGATCTGGCCTCCACCACCTTCTGAAGCAAAGAATGCCAGACATTCTCTATCAGAGAACAAATTTCTCTGCATCTGTTTTAAATATCAGCCCCCTATCTTGTTGCTTTGTTCCCTTTGCATGACTCTCCTATTTAGCCCCCATTTTGTCAGGGCCACCCTTTCATCCCAGGAATTGGTTTGCTCAATCCTTCGGAGTATCTCCAGTGCTACCACTGTGGATTTCAGTTAATTGGGATAGTGCATTTTGGTCCAATTAGCTGAAGTTTAAATCGCAGATATAGGAGCTGAATTAGGCCTTTTAGCTCATTGAGTCTCTCAGCCATTCAGTCATGGCTAATTCTTCCCCACCTCCCCGCCGCCCCCCCCCCCCCACCAACCCCATTCCCTGGCCTTCTCTCCATAAGCTTTGATGTCATGTCCAATCAAGAATTTATCAATATCTGCCTTAAATACACCCAACAACTTGGCCTCCATGGCTGCCTGTGGTAACAAATTCACCACTCTAAAGGGGCTAAAGAAATTTCTCTGCATCTGTTTTAAATGGATGTTCCTCTATCCTGAGGCTGTGCCCTCTTATCCTAGACTCCCACACTATGGGAAACATCCTTTCTACAACTACTCTGTCAAGGCCTTTCAAATTTTGAAAGGTTTTAATTAGATCCCCCTTCATTCTTCTAAATCCTAACGAATATGGACCCAGAGCCATCAAACATTCCTCGTATGATAACGTTTTCATTCTTGGAATCATCTTGTGCCAGCACATTTTTTCTTTGAGGAGCCCAAAACTGTTCACAAACTATTTATTGGAAATAATTTGTTATTTGGTTAAATGGTAATTTGCCTTTTTTTAAAATTATATATTTAAATGAAACACAGAACAAATTAGAACACTAATATTAGTACAGTACTATAAAACTGTTTAAGAGAGTCATAGAAAACCACAGCACAGAAACAGGCCCTTTGGCCCATCTAGTCTGTGCTAAACCTAACAGTTATTGATGGAGGAATTTTTACAGTGTACACTGTAGTGTTCTTTTGATTGACTGTAAACAAACAAAATCAGTGCAGATACCCAGTGCAGATAATGGATTGCCGCCTTTGCCTTCCTGCATGAAGTAGAATCAAAAATCACTGCTTTTTAATTCAGCGTCAATCAGGCCAAATGAATAACATAACACAAGCATGAACACCTGATGCTATTTTAAAAAACTGTTCATTCTAAGCACAGTGTGTAGTGTCTAACGGGCACGCAAGTGCACACAGTTGATGCTAGTTAGCAACTGTTTGGCAACAGTCTCCTGTCCCAATTAAGCAGCATAGTGTCCCAAATAAGCAAGATTCTGCTTATTTACTCAGTTAGTTTTTGTTCTTCAAAAGTTTGTCCCAGATAAGTGGCTGTCCCAATCAGCCAGAATCCAGGGTCTATCGTAGACATTGTACAGTATTGTAGGGGTGGCCTCACCAGCACCCTGTATAAGTGTAACAAATTGTCCCTGCTCTTAAACTCCAACCATTTGCAATAAAGATAATTTGTCATCTTAACCACTTGTTGGACCTGCCTGTTGGCTTTTGTGGACTACAACACCTAGATCCCACTGAAATTCACTCATTTTTACTGTCTTTTCATTTAGATAACAGTCCACCATTTGGCTCATCTTACCAAAGAGCATGACTTTGCACTTCCCGACAAAAAACTCTTTTTGCCATGTTTTAAGCCAATCATTCAATCTTTCTATACCACATTGTAAAGTTACAGTCAGAATCAGGTTTTAATATCACTGGCAAGTGTCGTGAAATTTGTTAACTTAGTGGCAGCGGTACAATGAAAAACATTATAAAAATAAATGTATTACAGTAAGTATATATATATGAATATTAACTTAAATTTAAAAATAGTAGTGCAAAATCAGAAATAATAAAAAGTGAGGTAGTGTTCATGGGTTCAATGTCCATTTAGAAATCAGATGGCAAAGTGAAGTAGCTGTTCCTGAATCGCAGAGTGTGTGTCTTCAGGCTCCTGTACCTCCTTCCTGATGGCAGCAATGAGAAGAGGGCATGTCCTGGGTGATGGGGATCCTTAGTGATGGACAATGCTTTTATGAGGCACCACTCTTTGTCCTGGATACTACGGAGGCTAGTACCCAAGGAGGAGCTGACTAATTTTACAACTTCCTGTAGCTTTTTTTCCATCCTGTGCAGTAGACCCCTCCCACATACCAGATGGTGATGCAGACTGTCAGAATGCTCTCCACAGTGCATCTGTAGAGGTCTGAGTGCTTTAGGTGACAAACCAAATCTCCTCAAACTACTAATGAAATGTAGCCGCTGTCTTGCCGCCTTTATAGTTACATCAATAATGTTCTCATCAGAACAGTCCCTTCCAAAATAAAATGATTTAAGTGGTTTGAATCTTAGCTTAAAATCTTCCCTACTCATTCTGTGTTATTGTCAGACTTGGAAATATTAAATTTCATTCCCTCTTTCAGGTCATTAGTATAAATAAAGGGTCAACAACTGATCCCCGGGGTACTTCGCTGGTTATATTCCTCCAGCCTTGAGATGTCCTATTTATTCTAACCCTTTGTTTTCTGTGTGTCTGCTAGTTTTCAATCCATGCTAAGACATTTCCTCCAATACCTTGGGGCCGTTAATTTATGAACTAACCCCTCATGGAATAACGTCAAATGCCTTTAGAAAATCTAAATGAAAATTTACAAGCTCGTCTTTATCAACTCTCCCTTTCACACAGTCATAGAAAAGTACAGCACAGAAACAGGCCCTTCAGCCCAACGAGTCCATGCTAATCCATTTAAACTGTCTACTCCCATCAACCTGCACTGGGACCATAGCCCTCCATACCCCTACCATCCATGGACCTGTCCAAACTTCTTGTAAACATTGAAATCGAGCTCATTACTTGTGCTGGCAGCTCATTTCACACTCTCACAACCCTGAGTGGAAAAAGTTTCCCCTCGTGTTCCCCTTAAATTTCTCACCTTTCTCTCTTAACCCATGACCTCTGGTTGTAGTCCCACCCAACCTCAGCAGGGAAAAAAGCCTCCTTGCATTTGCCCTATCTATAGGAAAAAGGAAAGGTACGTCGCTTTCGGAGTTTCTCCGGTTAGCAGAGGATTTCCCTCCATGCCTCTTTGACGTAACGGGGGACCGCATATGAGGCAAGTTACAGCAGTGGTTTGCCATTGCCTTCTGCCGGGTGAGTTTCCAAAGAGATCACTAGCTCATAACCCAGCACAGATGGAAAGCGTGAAAGGGAGCCGGCTGGATTCAAGCTCGGGACCTTTTGTCCCGAAGTCCGGCACTGATGCCACTACGCCACCAGTCGGGTTGCTCTATCTATACTATTCATAATTTTATATACCTCTATCAAATCTCCTGTCAATCTTCTATGTTCCAAGGAATAAAGTCTTAACCTATTCAATCTTTCCATATAACTCAGGTCCTACAGACCCCACAATATCCTTGTAAATTTTCGCCGTACTCTTTCAACCTTATTTACATTTTTTCTGTAGGTAGGTGACCAAAACTGCACGCAATACTCCAAATTAGGCCTCACCAATGTCTTGCCCAACCTCAGTATAACATTTCATCTCCTGTACTCAAATAATTTGAACAAATTTGTCAAATATGATTTACTTTTCACGACACCATGTTGGCCTGGTTTGATTACGTTCCAATTCCCCAAATCATTAGTTAATTGTAGTGGGGTGATTCCTTGCTGCTCCACACCTGGTTCTGTGCTTGTTTGGCTCCGCTGTTAGGGCATTGGCAGTGGATTGTTTTAACACCTACATGTATTGTTGATGGTTAAGTAGTAGCCGATAACAATCCAGTGTCCTTATTTTTTAAAATCATTATCTTGTATAACTGAAGTACTCTAAAACCGATTTTTATTACCAACTTTCAATGCCTACTCAATGAGAGATCTTGATTAAGGGCCTCACTCCTACTTCACAAAGTCAATGAAGTCAAGAAAAACTGTAGAACCAACACAGCAACAAATCATGAAAGCCAGAAAAAAGTATGAATGCTGAAACTTGAAATGAAAACAAACAAGAATTGCTGGAAAATCTCAGCAGGTCAGCCAGCATATGTGGAAAAAGAAACAGACAACATATCTGGTCTGAAATCTTCATACTTAAAGCAAACCTAAGCAGATTTGTAGGATGATATCAATTTGTTTTAGTGCACCCTGTGTGGAGGCATGAGAGCTGGGACTGTCCCTTGTGGAATGACTTCAGTACTGAAGGCCTGTGGTGGCTCACTGCGATCATATTTTACTCTTCTTCCCAGCCAATCATTTTTCAAGCAATTTTGAGCCAAGTGCAAGCAGTTTAGAATTGCTGCTTTGCAATGCCTTGATGTTTAAAATATTTAAACAGCATGCTATATTATATTTGTTTCTGCTACAGTATATGATAAAGCTACAAGTTTCTACTATGAATTGTGGAAATAATCAAAAGCTTCTCAGTCCTGCTATAAATTATTTGTTATTAGGGGAATAATGATACTCTATGTCTCAGTGTGAAGGATTAAGTGAGAGTTGCTCTAGAACTCAAATATAACACAATTCTTAGGAAGTAAAATGGGTTCACTGGTACACATTGATATGGACTATGAATATTTGGGTCTTCTGGACAAGATGGCACCTGAGTACAATGCTCCTTCGGTTGACATCTTCTAGATAGATCATTAAAAAAGTGAAATATATGATTTCATGTTTGCTACATTTGTTTTTCATCCTGGATGTGATTCTGGAACTGTTGGAGCTCTGATTTGATGCTTGGAGGTTCCTTGGGTGTTCCAGTGCTCTGCGATCTCTGAAAGGATTCCGGGAGGTAGAGGCAGCATGCACAAACCTCATGGCAGGCAGGGCGTAGGGTGGGACACGAGCTAATGTTTGACTCCACTTCACTGATTAAAGCAACGAGAGAGACTGAAACATTGAGGTGAATGCAGAAAGTGAGCACCAGCTACCTGTTTTTTTTGATAACTGAGCATTGTTCTGCTATGCTATCAGAGAGAGGAGAGCCTGTCACTGTGCCTGGAGAACATTGCACAGGTTTTCTGCATTTTGGCTATGGACTTGGACTGCAGACTCTTTCCATCTTATAGCTTCTTGTAATTTTTTTTTCATCTGATCTTCCTCTTTTTTCGCGCGGGGAAGGGGATCTGTGGGTTGATGTTTTGTTTTTTTTTGTGTGGGGAGAGATGATTTGGGGGCTGATGATCATGCTGCCTTTCTTTTGATTTCATGGCTACCCATGGAAGAAGAATTTCAGCGTTGTATACTTTGATAATACATGAACCTTTGAAATCTGCATAAGCTCTTTCGGTAATGTTGACTGTTAATTTCCATGATTTTTTTTTTTCTCTCTGCCTTGTCACTTAATGGAGTCTACCCATTGTTAATTAAATTGTGATTAGAGTGAGTAAGTCTCTGGTAAAGGCAAAATTATTTTCAAAAATGGCAGCATGGTTATTCAGGAAATGTGGCACGGTTTCAGTTCAATATCTAATCTTCCAAGCCTACAACATCAGCCCCCCTGTGTGGGAAAAAATTGATAATCCTCACTTCTTAAAAGTCAGTCCCTGAAATGTAATACATATAATAATGCTCTGTTTATTTATGACAGAAATTCGCATGTTATCAATGTAACCCACTGAAGATAGGCACGCCAGTGCAGTAATAAACTTTTCTCATTTTATACGGTAATTATTGTCATGTAATCAAAGTCACTGGAGAGAAGTAGTTGGTAGATACGAAGTATTCTCTTTATTCAACAAAATGAGTCACAGCCAGCATCATATTGAGACCTTTTCAGAGGAAGAGACCTGCTTGACCCAATGTTACATGACATTTTGTACGCTAAATTTCAAAGAGCGATTCTATATTTACAATGCATCTGCAATACTTTCCTTTGAATTAAGTTTAACTTTCACACCACCTTCTTCACATGCATACTACACCCAAATAAATTTTAAATCTGCATTGCCTGAATTTCCAATTAACCGTGGTTCACCACTTTTAGGAATCCATTGTCCGGAGCTGTATTTTAAATTTAATCTACAGTCCATATTCAGATCTGAAGATTGGTGGCTATAAGTTAATGTTTTGCTATAAGTCCAGAATATGCTCAACACGATAAATAAGATGCAAGACAAGGGGGCAGAATTAGGCCATTCAGCCCATATCTGATTTTATTATCTTTCTTGACCCCGTTCTCCTACCTTTTCCCCGTAAACTTTGATGCTCTGACTAATCAAGAACATATCATTCTCTGCTTTGAATATTCCCAATGATTTGCCCTTCACAGCTGTCTGTGACAATGAATTCCACAGATTCGCCACCCTCTGGTTAAAGAAATTGCTCCTCATCTCTGTTCTAAATTGATGTCCCTCTACTCTGTGGCTGTGCACACTTCTCCTAGACTCCCCCAATATAGGAAACATCCTCTCCATGTCCACTCTATCTAGACCTTTCAATATTTAATAGTTTTCAATGAGATTCCACACCTTCCCCAACCATTCTTCTAAATTCCAGTGAGTACAGGCACAAAGTCATCAAACACTCCTCATACGTTAATCTTTTCATTCATGAAATCCTTCTCATGAATCTCCTCTGGAGCATCTCCAATTACATCACATCCTTTGTAATGCAAGGGGCCTAAAACTTTTCAAACTATTAAGGGTAAATCCGAGCCCAAGTACTAACTGCAAAATATACTTTGTGAACAGTGTTGGAGTGATTTTGATGACATGACCTAACCAGCAAGATCAGATGGGAACTCTGAGAGACTGATTAGACCCATCACTTATTCATTTTACATAAGGGTTTTAGAGTTAGGCTGGAATATCTGCTGGTGAGAATCCTCCAACAAGTGTGAACATGATCATCTATTAACAGCAATGGCTCAGCTGCTGTAAGGTATCAAGATACACTCTCTCTTGCAATTTCTAAATCATTCCTTCCTGTGATGGTTGGAAATGGTGGATCACAAAGTTTAAAAGTACATTTATTATCAAAGTATGTATACATTGATTTTAGTAAGGCATTTGACAAGGTTCCACACGGTAGGCTTATTCAGAAAGTCAGAAGGCTTGGGAGCCAGGGAATTTTGGCCAGGTGGATTCAGAATTGGCTTGCTTGCAGAAAGCAGAGGGTCGTGGTGGAGGGAGTACATTCGGATTGGAGGGTTGTGACTAGTGGTGTCCCACAAGGATCGGTTCTGGGACCTCTCCTTTTCATGATTTTTATTAATGACCTGGATGTGGGGGTAGAAGGGTGGGTTGGCAAGTTTGCAGACGACACAAAGGTTGGTGGTGTTGTGGATAGTGTAAAGGATTGTCAAAGATTGCAGAGAGACATTGATAGGATACAGAAGTGGGCTGGGAAGTGGCAGATGGAGTTCAGCCCGGAGAAGTGGGAGGTGATACACTTTGGAAGGACAAACTCCAAGGCAGAGTACAAAGTAAATGGCAGGATACTTAGAAGTGTGGAGGAGCAGAAGGATCTGGTGGTACATGTCCACAGATCCCTGAAAGTTGCCTCACAAGCAGATAGGGTAGTTAAGAAAGCTTATGGGGTGTTAGCTTTCATAAGTCGAGGGATAAAGTTTAAGAGTCACGAGGTAATGATGCAGCTCTATAAAACTCTGGTGAGGCCACACTTGGAGTACTGTCAACACATGTCAAAGTTGCTGGTGAATGCAGCAGGCCAGGCAGCATCTGTAGGAAGAGGTGCAGTCAACGTTTCAGGCCGAGACCCTTCGTCAGGACTAACTGAAGGAAGAGTGAGTAAGGGATTTGAAAGTGGGAGGGGGAGATCCAAAATGATAGGAGAAGACAGGAGGGGGAGGGAAAGAGCCAAGAGCTGGACAGGTGATAGGCAAAAGGGGATACGAGAGGATCATGGGACAGGAGGTCCAGGAAGAAAGACAAGGGGGGGGGACCCAGAGGATGGGCAAGAGGTATATTCAGAGGGACAGAGAGAGAAAAAGGAGAGTGAGAGAAAGAATGTGTGCATAAAAATAAGTAACAGATGGGGTACAAGGGGGAGGTGGGGCCTTAGCGGAAGTTAGAGAAGTCGATGTTCATGCCATCAGGTTGGAGGCTACCCAGACGGAATATAAGGTGTTGTTCCTCCAACCTGAGTGTGGCTTCATCTTTACAGTAGAGGAGGCCGTGGATAGACATGTCAGAATGGGAATGGGATGTGGAATTAAAATGTGTGGCCACTGTGAGATCCTGCTTTCTCTGGCGGACAGAGCGTAGATGTTCAGCAAAGCGGTCTCCCAGTCTGTGTCGGGTCTCGCCAATATATAAAAGGCCACATCGGGAGCACCAGACGCAGTATATCACCCCAGTTGACTCACAGGTGAAGTGTTGCCTCACCTGGAAGGACTGTTTGGGGCCCTGAATGGTGGTAAGGGAGGAAGTGTAAGGGCATGTGTAGCTCTTGTTCCGCTTACACAGATAAGTGCCAGGAGGGAGATCAGTGGGGAGGGATGGGGGGGACAAATGGACAAGGGAGTTGCATAGGGAGTGATCCCTGTGGAATGCAGGCGGGGGGGAAAGGGAAAGATGTGCTTAGTGGTGGGATCCTGTTGGAGGTGGCGGAAGTTACGGAGAATAATATGTTGGACCCGGAGGCTGGTGGGGTGGTAGGTGAGGACCAGGGGAACCCTATTCCTAGTGGGGTGGCGGGTGGATGGAGTGAGAGCAGATGTACGTGAAATGAGGGAGATGTGTTTAAGAGCAGAGTTGGACTTGGAGTACTGTGTCCAGTTCTGGTCGCCTCACTATAGGAAGGATGTGGAAGCATTGGAAAGGGTATAGAGGAAATTTACCAGGATGCTGCCTGGTTTAAAGAGTATGCATTATGATGAGAGATTAAGGGAGCTAGGGCTTTACTCTTTGGAGAGAAGGAGGATGAGAGGAGACATGATAGAGGTGTACAAGATATTAAGAGGAATAGATAGAGTGAACAGCCAGCGCCTCTTCCTCAGGGCACCACTGCTCAGTACAAGAGGACATGGCTTTAAGGTAAGGGGTGGGAAGTTCAAGGGGGATATTGGAGGAAGGTTTTTTACTCAGAGAGTGGTTCGTGCGTAGAATGCACTGCCTGAGTCAGTGGTGGAAGCAGATACACTAGTGAAATTTAAGAGACTACTAGACAGGTATATGGAGGAATTTAAGGTGGGGGGTTATGGGAGGCAGGGTTTAAGAGTTGGCACAACATTGTGGGCCAAAGGGCCTGTACTGTGCTGTACTATTCTGTGTTCTATACATTATACAGCTTTGAGATTCATCTCCTTACACACAGCCCAAAACAAGAAACCCAGAACAACCTATTTTGGGAAAAAAAACAGTGTGTGCAGAGAGAGGGAGGAAACACATCATGCAAACAATAGAAGTAAGCAAATAGCACTTAGACAAAAATGAGTCCTCAGATCACAAAGCTCGGAGCAGCCCACAGCCTCCACTCATCACGTGGTAGAGTAAAATGTCACAGAGCCTGCAGACACGAAGCCCGGAGCAGCTGGAGATGGTCCGCAGCCTCAGCGTACACAGAGTGGAGTAAACGTCATGGAGCAATGAGCTGAACTAGCCCAACCCTCGCCTCTGGCCCTGACACCCTGCTCACTCTAGAGCAATAAAGGAATACAATGAGTCCATTATCTGTAACCGTCTTTGGAATATATTCCCACCATGAGGGAACACGGAGGGCACTTGAGACACTACCTTGAAGTAAAAATTTGAGGGTCTCATTCTGTGTATGCCTTCTCCCAGCCACCTAGACTCCTAACCACCGACAGAAGTTTCCAGGCTGTCTTTTTCACCTTGATTTTGGCCAATGAAACTGAAGCACTGTTTGAAGAATCTCACTTATTTTGTAATAAGTGTTTAATGGACTAAAATTTGCATTGTGTACTGTTTGTATTCTGCCCCTTAGTGATGGTAGGTAGTCCCACAATGACTAACTTGTACCAAATATCTTTAAAGGGACCAGCTACTAATCGGCAGGGTAATCAACAAAGCATGTGGAATTGGTACATTCCAATGTTAGTGCAGCTCTGCCAACATGGCTCCCTCTAAAAAATGTTTTTATTTAAATCTATTTTTGGAAAGCATGGGAACAAACAGTGGAAACAGCTGTCACACATGACACCAAGATACACTGTCTTACAAGTGCTGTAGGACAGTCTAGCTTCCCCCAAAGGAATCATCGACATGTTAGTGTCCCATAGGTCCTGTACAGCAGGTGCTATCAGCTGCATCTTCAAAGCAATGTAACATAGATAAATATTCCAAGGAGGAAGCACTTGGGGCTTCAAACATATTGGCAAAGACTAGATTTGAAGAGCAGTTTTCACAAAAATGGATTGAGCTGTAGTGTTAGCCTTGCCAATAATAACCAAGTCCCAAATAGGGAAAAAAAAACAAACAAATATGATCTTGTATCCTCTGCACTCCTTGCCTGTAGAGTTTGGCTCCCCAAACGTGTATTTCTTGGATGTAACTAAATTAGTTGCAGTCTCCCATCAGATGGACACACAGACATTTGTGATGTCAATCTAGTTGGCCACCGTTCTGGCACACGGACCGTTAATGACTGCTGGGTGGAAGCATACAAGAAAAGCAGATTGAAGTGAGTCAGTGTGACACCAACACTATGGATAAAGTGCTAGATAGTTTTCCACAGCTCAAAGTGTATTCAGCAGCTGTAACCACTAACTGTATCATCCATAACTTGCAGTCAGAGAATTCCCCATTGATTTTTTTAGCCTGTTGCTAAATATTTTGTAGGTCTGACTTTAGAAAAAGAGTTTGTGTCAGTTGGTAAATGCTGCAGTGAGTGGTGTACTTGCTGCTGAACACATCTAGGTATGCTGTCCTGTTACCAGACAAGGGTGCATCAGTAAACACTCCTGAAAGAGTACAGTGTGACAGGGTGTGCCGTGATCGGAGAGGGGACGGAATGGACTCAGCAAAAATAATCTCTGCCTAATATATTAAGTAAACAAATTTCTGGCTTCAGTAAGAACATGCCCACTGAAATCTGCAAAGCTGCTCCAAACAAATCCAGCAACAACTGGACTCTTAGAGGAGGTTGAATATCATATGGTCACTGCTTGTAGACTGGAGCTGGAACCCCATCTGATGTAGAGATTCTGCAGATGCTGAAAATCAAGAGCAATGTACAAAATACTTGCAGTCAGCAGGTCGAGCAGCTTTAATGGAGGGAAATAAATAATCGACACTTTGGGCTGAGACCCTTTGTCAGGATATCTGTTATCTTGCAGTGCACTGCTGTCAAAGAAAGAAGAAGGCTGACAACATTTCATCTTTAACTGTAAAAAAAAAGTTACTTATTTGAATGCACATAACATTTACATTGTCTCTGTACAAATAGCAACATATGAGTATGATGTAATAGCTATTACAGAAACGTGCTTGTTGAGTGACCTAAACAAGCTGCTCAATATTCCTAGTTATACACTGTTTCAATAAAACATGGTGAAGATGAAAAAGGGTAGGGTGGTGTTAATCAAGGACATGGAGCAGTGCTGACTCATGATGTAAAGGCATTTGGGCTTGACATCGTGGAGAGCAGGGGAAGGAAGACATGGGCTGGAGTGTTGGTATTGGTGTTGGTTTATCAAGTAGTCTATTGAACTCCAAGATGTGATCTCTGAATAGGTCAGATAATGCATAGGGACATATTTGAAGGGAGCTTCAAATACCTTGGGAGGCTTTAATCTATATACTGACTAGATGAACCAAACTGTAAAGGGTATCATGGGAGAAGATGCATCAGGGATTGTTTCCTTGAGCAAAACATTGAACTGCTTTAGATTTTGATCTGTAAAATAAGGGATGTGGTCACTACCCCCTTGGGCAGGAGTTCCCAACCTTTTTTTGCAATGGACCCCTACCATTAACCATAAATTCTGTTTAAACTACTTTGAGGGGTCCATGAAATTCCGATTGGGAACCCCTTCCTGAGGGGGTCTTTAACCACAATAGGTTAGAATTCAAAATACAATTTGAGGATGTGTTTTTAGTTTGTATAATGGTGATTGCAGAACAATGGTATGAGGGAAAAGTCCCCCAAGGTGGACTGGGTAAACAAGCTAAGAGGAAGGTCAGTAGAGAAACAGTGACAGATTCTCAGTCAGTTGGTCCGTAATGTGCAAATGATCCCAATCAAAAGGAGGAATTCCAAGAGAAAGAGGCAAAATACATGGATTTACTTAAAGGATAATGTTAAATTGAATACTGAGATATATAAATTGGCAAAGACGAGTGATAGACCAAAGTATTGGGAAGTTTTTGGGATCCAGCTGCGATGGTTTACTACCTGTAAAGCTCCAAACTGAAAAGGAGACGTTAAGCCCTTGCTGATTTATGGGTATCTACAGGTACCCTCAGTAAAGGGAGGTTATACTGCATCAGCCTCCACTTCAAAGACTAGTTTACTTTCCTGTTTAGTCTTTATGGTGAGGTCTAGCTGCCAATACCCACTATTTGAGTGATGGGTCCTCGCTCCCTATGCCAAAGGAGATACTTCCAGCTAACAAAAGTAGTTTAAACACAATTTATTTTGTGGTTTAATTATACACATTTAAATTTAGACAAATAATTCTGGACACACACACACACACACACACAGACAGATGAAACTTAGGTACAATTGCCAAACAAGTTTAATTTTTACAAACTAAAAGTATGTACCAATAAGTTGCAGACTAACGAGTCATCTGTTTCAAAAACTGAAGATTGAGGAGTTAAAGTCAAAGTGAATTTATTGTCAAAGTACAGAACATAGTACATGATCCTACCTTGAGATTCATCTTCCTGCAGGCACCTAAAGAAATACAATAGAATT
The DNA here is from genome assembly GCF_963921235.1 of Mobula hypostoma. Classification (NCBI taxonomy): domain Eukaryota; kingdom Metazoa; phylum Chordata; class Chondrichthyes; order Myliobatiformes; family Myliobatidae; genus Mobula; species Mobula hypostoma. The sequence goes on along the minus strand of NC_086111.1, from coordinate 60,497,126 downwards.
TATAAAAAACTATATATAAGCAAAGACTGACAAACAACCAATATGCAAAAGACAACAAATTGTACAAATATTAAATAAATAATACTGAAGAGATGAATTGCAAAGTCCTTGAAAGCGAGTCTATAGGTTGTAGAATTAGTTCGGAGTTGAGGTGAGTGAAGTTATTCATGCTGGTTCAGGAGCCTGATTTTTGTAGGCTAATAACTGTTTCTGAACCTGGTGCTGTGGGATCTAAGCCTCCTGTTCCTCCTGCCCAATGGGAGTAGCAAAGAGAAAAAAGTATGGCCCGGATGGTGAGGGAGGAGTGCCCTTGATGGATACTGCTTTCTTGTGGCAGTGCTCCTGGTACGTGTGCACTGTGGTCGAGGGGGTTTTGCCTATGGTGGACTGAGCTATAGGCACCACTTTCTGTAGACTTTTCTGGGCATTGGTGTTTCCATACCAGGCTGTGATGGAACCAGTCTGGATACTGAGAATCTATGGAAGTTTGTCAAAGTTTCAAATGTCATGCAATAGGACTTTAAAGTTATCGAACATCGCCACCTCTGATCCCCTAATGAAGACTGGTTCATGGACCCCACCCCGGCTGCTTCCTTCTTTGTCAACAATCAGCTCTTTAGTTTTACTGACATTGAGTGAGAGGTTGTTGTTGTGATACCATTGAATCTCCCTCCTGTAAACCAATTTGTCACCATCTTTGGAGATGATGTCAGCAAACTCGTGGTATATATGGCATTGGAGCTGTACTTAGCCACACAATGATGGGACTAGAGCAGGAGGTTAAGCATATGGCCTTGTGGTGCACCTGTGCTGATAGTGATTGTGTAGGAGATGTTACCAATCTGTACTTGTTCTTCTTTCTGTCACCCTGTGTTTTTGCTATTCTCCTTCTCATTCTAACATTTATGTTTTGCCACTAATTGACATCACCTACATATGATGATTTTTAAGTTAATTGTCAGGCCAGGTAAATGCAATAATTAATTCGGCCAAAATAGGCCTCATTATTTACCTTAAATGATAGGCTAACGAGATCCTCATTCTTCACTTATATACGACAAGAGGCTGAGCAAGGAATACTGGTTAGAAGTATGATTTTGTCCAAAACAGCTCTTTGACCCTGGAAAGGCTAACCTGCTGTTCTGGAAAGCTGAGGTTTGCAATAAGCACCTTAGGCCTTAGGGAGTGAATATCCATCACACAGAAGCAGAAGATTTTTAAAGATCTTGGTCCTGAAGAAGGGTCTTGGCCCAAAATGGTGTCTGTTTATTAATTTCCTGCCGAGTTCCCTCAGCATTTTGTGTGTTGCTGAAGATATTTTTAAAAACCAGCTAACCTTGTAAGAGCCCCAATACCTTCATTCCTTGGCACCTCCATGTGAGCCACAGTGAGAAACCAGAGAGTGTATGACAAAGCTGCCTCCAAGTCACTACAAAACAACATTAGGTGACGTGCAGGAAATATCAAGTTACCACAAGGAACGTGGCAAGCTCCAACACCTGGCTTTAACTAAGATTCTGCAGGTATTCAATACTTTCAGGAATACCAATTTGTTCTCGTCTCCAGCGGGTGGGGTGCCAAGTTCCAGGACCATTCCAGAGAAGATTTGCAGTAGTCATGCAACAATGCATCAAGATTCACGGTGTATGCTAGATGGCCTACTATTAAGAGGACCCAGTTATGCAGAGAACTTTAGGGGAGCAGGGGGATGAAGAAAGGAAAATATAAAACATATCATGTGGAAGGCTGTAGGGCCATATTGGACAGGCTATCCATGAACAACTTAAGCAGCTGCATCTTTTCCTAGAATTCTGTCATTTGTAGAATAGCTGCTGCAGAATGGAAGATGGCAGAAAAAGCTGGACTATGTGGAAGGGAAGGGAGAGAATAAACAGGAGCTACAGATTGCCAAGATTAACACACACAAAATGCTGGAGGAACTCAGCAGGCAAGGCGGTATTTATGGAAAATAGTACAGTCGACGTTTCAGGCCAATACCCTTTGGCTGTACTTTTTTCCATAGATACTGCCTGGCCTGCTGAGTTTCTCCAGTATTTTGGGTATGTTGCTCAGATTTCCAGCATCTGCAGATTTTCTCTTGTTTTTGCTGACGGTAATATTATAGGTGACGAAAACACTCGGGGCTGTTATAAAGGATGAGCTAATTGGACACTCAAAACATTTCAATGGGATTCAACTGGTCGACAGGGCCATATGGAAGGAAAAGCCTACTGGATTTTCCAGAATGTAACTGGCAGGAAATATGAGGGAGAACAAGTGGATATGGTACACTTGGCATAATTTGAAAACTGATTAGACAAGTAAAACAAAATGAGTCTTTTCTGGGATGAGGAGCAGTAACGTGAGGTACTGCAAGGATCAGTGCTTGACCCTCAGCTAACCAACAGGTTCAAAGAATGAAGCAGCCTTTTCTCTTCATTCTATTGAGGAAGTTCTTGATGTATTCACCAAATTCCCCCATACCTTACCTTCTCACTGTCACTGCCCACTATTGTATTCCAAATAAAGTTGTGTATCAAAGTTCACCAAACTGCTTGGAAACATCAATTAACCACTGTTGTTGGTCCACATGGTCCAATGAATTGTTGGCAAACCCTCAGATGATGGATGAATGCTGGAATGGTGTGAACAAGTACCTCCTTTGAATACTGCTGTGTTAACAGCAACCCGAGATTGAGGAGATAAAGAAGCATTTACTGGTGTTGGATACTTGCCTGATGCAGAAGTGCAGATACAGAGTTTCTTGTCAAAATGCCAACAGTTTCTTCCCAATCACAGGTTTACAGCCTCTTGTTCCTCCTTGGGTACTTTCATCCTGTGCTGCATTGGAACCTATAATGACCTTCAAGAGGAGGTTATATAGTGGCGGGGGGGGGGGGGAATGTCCGAGTTAAGTTTTTTTATGCAGTTGGGTACGTGAGATGTGCTGTCATGGGTGGTGGTAGAGTCAAAGGTACATTAGGGACATGTTGTATACTAGGAGACTCTTAGATAGGCACATGGATGATAGAAGAATGGAGGGCTATGTAGGATGGATAGGTTGGATTGATCTTGGCACAAGTTTCAGAAGTATATACATATTATGGGCTGAAGGGCCTGTACTGTTCTGTAATGATCTAAGTATATGTTCTAATTGCTACTTGACAGAATTGTATAGCATGGAAGCAGGGTTTTCACCTGCCAAGTCCAATTGAAAAGATGCATTTTGCCATCTGTGCAAGAGTCAGTTCTACACCATCCAAGATATTGCAAACATTACAATGCATAGATCAACAGAGTTCTGCTTTAAGCTGTCATACTGAAGTCCGTATCTGAGTCCTCTTCAATGGAGCTGGTGTGCATTTCTGTACTCTGGGGACTGAGTACTTTAACTTTAGGCCAAACCTCTAAATTCTACATGGTGGATAGAAATGTTAAACCAATAATAGTATATCATAGACTTGACTTTATCTATCCTGGGTAGTAACAATTCTTGGCTGTAAGGAAAACTGCAAAGAAAAAAAGAGGCTGTGTCATGGGGGATAGAGGTAAAGTGCTCACACTATCCATCACTTATACACTGGAAGAAATCTTGAGGTGGGGAGGAAATAGAATATGAACAGTCTTCATCTTCTTCAGTTGCAGCTCTGCCAGTGGCCCTGGCTTTGCTCCATGGAATAATGTGTTGCTCTATGGAGACTGAGAACTGTCTCCTTGAGGGGTGTCAGGTAAAGCTGTCGTCTGCTGCCTGCTGCTGTCTGTGCTCGTGTACCACCTCGTCCTACATAAGTGGGGGAATCGTGTCTGTATATATTGCCCAATGTACTTGGCAGGACAGAACGGCTGGCAGTGCGAGATCCTCAGCAGTGCAAAGTGTGTGAGGGTGCGGCAGATAGATTCAAGTTAATTATAAGTTTGAGTTCACAGTTTCCTCTTTGTGAATGATGGTTGGGGTGTGGTGAACCCAACAGCGATTTGAGGCTAAGGAAACAGTAATTGGTGGCATTAGAAGATACAAATTACTGACCTTGACTGTGTAGTTAAAGTCATTGATCTTTTAGTAGCAACTGAATGGTACATGAACACGATCTCACCGTTTTGCTCTTTGCACTATTAATTTATGTTTTATTTATATGCCAGCAGTGTAGCAGGCAGTAACTACGATATTCATTGTTGTAATTTGTAGTGATTTTTAACTGTATTGCACTGTACTGATGTTGCAAAACAAGAAGTTCACAGTATAGGTCAGTGATAATAAATGTGATTCTCATCCCTTGTCCTCGGGGATGGACCCTTGCACTGAGTGCAAGAGCAAATCCGCTCCATGAATTTCGGAGCCAAGGTGTTGACACACTTTGTGAGTGGGCTATCGGCGTTGGGCAACTATAATTAGCAGACCTTGTTATGTCACAGGTCTTTGATCTTCATTTAAGAAAAAGGTACAATTTTTTTCTTATTCTTATTTCTCTGCTCATTAATTGAATTAAGAGCAGGATAGCATGTGTTATTGTAAATGTCTCTGAGAGCATGAGGTATGAAAGGTCACCAGACCAGTGCTGAAGCTGGAATAGTCTGGTCACAACTCATGGTCCAGTCTCCTTGTGGAATGGTCACAGGATTAAGGATGGTCGTCGGGCTAGCAGAGGTCACAGGCAAGTCTGCACTGAGTGCAATCCAGCCCATTAATATTCTGTAAATTGAATCTGTGACGCAAGGTTTTGGGCCACATTTTGTCATCTTGTCTGGAACCACTGCAGGTTAAATTATCGTTTTCATTAATCAAAGATGTTTCTAGAATGTCTAAGGTTTTTAATTACCTTTTAATATAAGAAATCAAGAAAACCACCAATTATAATCATGAATCTTCCCTCAGGATCATCAATGACATATACTTATCTTTGATCTGTGTATTTCCCTGTTTTATGCATCTTGCACATTATCTTTGAAGTATGAAATATTCTTATTAGAAGCATTGAGCTAGACATCTGTTCCTTAAAGCTAAACAGATGTTTCAGGCAGATATTTCCATCTCACTATGTTGTTTAAGGACTAAACCCCAAAAACTATCATGAAATGACAAACCCTGCTGGGGAAACAAAGGCCATAAACCCAAATCTAACACCAGCAACTTGTAATTTTTGTAGTAGTTCTATCATGTTTGCAAAAATATCATCAAGCAGTACATGTAAATGGAGAGACAGGTGACCACAGCTTTGGTGAAAAAGGATGAACAATAAGGAGAAAGAAAGAGAGGCAGAGATGTGTGGGTTTTGGGGGATGATACCAGAACAGTGAAGCAGTTGTTAATACTATTCCTTTACAGCTCCAGCCATCTGGATTCAGCCTTGGCATCAGGTGCTGTCTGTATGGAGTTTGTAAGTTCTTTCTGTGACTCTGTTGTTTTTATTTTATTTTATATCTTTGTGTATTACTTGCATCCCATCTTTCCATCCATCCTTCCTTTTACTTAGAGAGTCAGCATGGTGTAGGCCCTTAAAGCCGCACTGGCCAGCATCCCCCAGTTTAAGCCTAACCTAATGATGGGGCAATTTACAATGACCAATTAACTTGCTCAGTACGTCTTTGGACTGTGGGAGGAAATTGGAGGGCCCAGTAAAAACACATGCATTCCACAGGAAGCAGGTACAGAGATTCCTTACAGAGGACTCTGGGATTAAACTCCAGTGCCCCGAGCTGTAATAGTGTTGTGCTAACCTCTATGCTACTGTCACGCCCAATATTTCCCTGGGTGCCCTTGTTTCTTCTCACAACCCATGGATATGCTGGTAGGTAATTGGCTATGATACATTACCTCTTACTGTATGTACGTGGCAAAAGAATCCAAAGGGTAGTTGGTGATGATGTGAGAGACAACAGGTTGATGGGCTAAAGAGTAAGGACTAATGTGAGCTTCGTTTTACTTTGTGATAAGTAAGAGCCTAGGTGATAAAGGCAGACAATGGGAATGAACAGGAGACCAGTCCTGAAGCATCACAGAACTCTAGAAGGGCTGTATAGCTGGAAATTTTGTGGATGAAGGGAGAGCTATGGTGGGATCTGAAGGTAGGAATTTAACATTGGGAGCGGTGCAAGTGTGGAGGAGAAATGGGGCAATGGAAAAAAAACTTGCTTTGTACAGTGGTGTTTTGGGCTAACACATTATTTACTGAGGGTGAGTATTTACAGAACAACTAGGAGGACCTCAGAATACTCAGGTGTTGAGGTACCAAAAATGTGGCAACTTACTTTTGCAACACATGGGCTCAGGCAAGCATGGCGATGGACAACGTTGGATAGAATTGTGAATTACATAATAAAGCAGTGATTGGAATGAATCTGAAAACTGGAATTTCAGTGGTCAATAAGATACTTGTGTGCTACTCAAGGAGCACACTGTGGCACCAGCCTCTAGCCTGGAGGATAAGTTTGGGGGGAAAAAAATGAGCAGCTTCTGAAGATATGGTCACCTAAATAGTTACTGCAACACTGTCTGGTATGGGGGAGGGTACTGCAGCACAGGAATGAAGGAAGCTAATGAGAGTTGTAAAATTAGTCAGCTTCCTCATGGGGACTAGCCTCCATAGTCTCCAAGACATCTTCAAGGAGCAATGCCTCAGAAAGGTGGCGTCCATTATTAAGAACCCCCACCACCCAGGACATGCCCTCTTCTCATTGTTACCATTAGGAAGGAGGTACAGAAGCTTGAAGGCACACACTCAGCGATTCAGGAACAGCTTCTTCCCCTCTGTCATCAGATTTCTTGGTGGATATTAAACCCATGGACACTGCTTCACTACTTTATTTCTGTTTTTTGCATTGTATCATGTATTGCATCGTACTGCTGCCACAAAAGTTAACAAATTTCACGACATATGCAGGTGACGTTAATTCTGATTCTGTATAATTGAACATATAGAGGTTGTTCGCATGCATGAGAAGGTGGTACTTCTGCCACAACCTTAATTACTGTCGTTCTGGTAGAATAGCCAAGTATTTTTCAAATACTGATAAGCTGGGTTCTGCTTTATCACTTAGGACAAAATATATTCAGCGTTTGTGACGTGGAACTATTGCATAAGAATGCAAGGGCTCACAATTTCCAGTGTCAGTAGATCTGCAGCTACGTAAATTTGAACTTCAAATTCAGTAACACTTGATACATTGAAATGTGTCATCTACCTCCAAAGATAATGACTAAACCACAAAGTATAAAAATATGTGTATAATTGTAGGAATTGATTTTTTTAAATTATACCCTGGTACACAAGCAAAAGTGCAGAAAATTGGTATGATTTGCTTTTAAGGGAAATTTACATACGAAATGAATCGGATTACTTAGAAAAGACCAGCTTGAGTAACATTGGCATATTGTGGTACAGTATTGAAAATATCCCTGCTGCTTTGAGTGGGAATGCAGCTCGAGTCTCTTTATATTTCCTAAATTCCTTTCTAACAAAAGACCAACTTGGAATTGCAGTAAATTATCTTTAACATCGACAGGAATTCTTGAAATGTCTGAATACCAAATTGTATAGGCCAAGAACGGAGTTTTTGGAAAATGCTGCCTTCTTGGTTCCATTGCTTGGAACATATAGAAATTGTGTTTAGCATTTCAAATTTATGTATAAATTACCTGAAACTATTAAAAAAAGAGGGATTTTACAGGTTATTTTTGGAATATATGGTTTTGGATATCCAGCTTTGGTGATCATGGTTCCATCTAATTTCAGAGAACAGACACAGTATACAACCTGAAATTCTTACTGTCCACAAACATCCATGAAATAGAAGAAAAACTCCAAATTCAGAACTTCAAAGCCCCCCTTCCCCTGCCCATGCACAAGCATCAACCCTCCCCCTTCCCTTTCCCCATCAGCCTCAATAAAAAGCATCAGCCGCTCCCCCCCCCCAAACACCCACCATGCAAGGAAAAGCAAAGCCCCCAAAGATACCATGATCTAAAGTCTACCAGAAACCACTGTTCACCCCAACAGTTCAACGTGCCACAGTGGCTCTCTCTCGTGCTCTCTTTCATTAAATTTAGATTTGTTTTCTTCTCTGTTTAATCATGGCACTTATAGGTTTCTTCTTCCCCATATTCTAAACCCTCTGTCAGCAGGAGGTCCATAAACCATATTATTCTGGCTTTGGCAATGTAGCAAATATAACAGTAGCAGAATAGTACTAGAAAGGACCAATGTTTAGTATTGCTCTAATTAATTTCATCTCTACTTAAAATAGATCAGTTTATGTAACCTAATAGCTGGTTAAATTAATGACTTGAGCCTGATAAGACTTTCCCGTGATCATCATTAAGGATGCCAGACATTTTTTTTCTTGCTCCAAAGTTAACTTAAAAACGACTGGTCAGAATCTCCTGGAAAAACTGCAGTCAGTTCTGAATGTCCTAATAGACATTTAATGGGCTGTGCTGACAAAGGTCATAGAACTTCCTGTAATTCCCTAGATCTTGCAGTAGGGAATTCGCCCAGTGAATCAGCACCAGATCACCCTTCAAAGTAACGTTCCATATTCAAAGTGAATTTATTATCAAAGTACGTATATGTCACCATATACTTCCCTGAGATGCATTTTAACCTTAGAGGAAAGAATTACAATAGATTCGGTAAAAAACTGCTCATAAAGGCTGACCAGTATGCAAAAGACAATATGTGTAAATAAAAAGCAAAGAATAAGTATAACTAAATAAATAATACTAAGAACACAAGTTGTAGGGGTCTTGTGGTTGTGGAGTTGCAGAGCTGTAGAAAGTCAGTGCATAGGTTGTGAGTTCAGAGTTAAGGTGAGTGAAGTTATCCGTGCTGGTTCAGGAGCCTGATGTTTGAAGGGTAATACTGTAACGGTTCTTGAACCTGGTGGTGTGAGAACCAAGGCTCCTGTACCTCTTTCCACATGGCAGCAGTGAGAAGAGTGCATGGCCTTGGATGGTGGCGGTCCTCGGTATTCAATGGTGGATTTTATTTCACAGAAAAGTACCTGCAAGACTGCAAGTGTTCTTTATAATTAGTTGACTTTAATCATGTGCTTTTAAATGCTTTAATTCTTCAGGTTTTTTAAAAAGTTGATTAATTTTAATCACTTAGTTTTTGCAAGTACTGAAGACCAGAGAGATTAACAGTATGGACAGCCAGCTGAGCATGGGGCAAGGGTTAATGGCTGACAAGTTTTATTCAGCATTTCTACGTGGGGATAATATGCTGTCCCAGCTACTTGATTGCTTATAATAATGAATGAAGCAACTTCTGTAAGGAAGACCTTGGAAAAAATATAGAAGTAGAGTAGCACGATCACTCGAGTCGAGGATGTTGTTCTTCTAAGGGGTCCTCTCTTGGTGGTGTCTTCAAGTGGCTGATCCAGGATCATAATCCTGCCCCCTCTCCTCTTGCAGATCGCAGCTGGATTTAATCCAGGATGTAGGTGTAAGTTCCCTTAATGGAGATCACCTGTGCGTGATTTTGTTTAACGTGGGAGGCTAATGCATGGACACTCACCACACAGTTCTTAACAGATCAGGGTCAGGGTGCAGTGGTATGGAACGCAAGATAACTGGGGACCTTTCATTACTGCAGCTTCCACTGCCTTCACTACCTATTGTGATGTGTCATCATCTTTGCCAGCTCCACTGTTTCAGCCAAAGATCATTCCTTGTCTTGAACTTCTCCCTTGACTTTATCTCCATGGGTGACACTACCAAGAGCTTTTCGCTAGTTGGCTAAACTCCAGATGCATCGCTCTTGGGATTTCAGGAACTCCCCTTACCAAGGTAACTGACAGAAGGATAACTGTGCAAGGATAATTAATGGATCAATGGGTAGATGAGCATCAGTTCTTTGCCAGGAAATTCTATGTCAATATGTTACTCGTTTCTAAACTGGCATTAACCAGTCTCATGATCAGGAAGATTATGCAGCAGGTCAGAGACGGCAATTCTTGTACATGCAGTAATCATTTCATTTTGTGTTAGATGTTGGTATGCTTCCAAATGTATCGTAATACAGAATTAATTCAAGTACAGTGACTGCAATGATGGAAATAGATTTGTTTGGATGGTCAATATTGTGCCCTTGCTCAAGAGTTTTCCCATTTCTTAAGCTAGACAGATCAATAACTCCCGTCCCAGCGTCATTGTAGTTGAAGACAGTTTTATTATTCACCAAGCATTGCAGTACGCAAGGAGCCACTGTAAAAAGACAGTACTTCTCAGCGTTCTTACAAAAGGCAGATTCAAGTATTGATTGAAATTCCTTCAACTTCTAACAAGTGCTTCTAACTATTAAATGAAATGTACAAATGATGTAAAATGGCTGGCCTGGTGATGAAAGCTATTTGCTTAACAATGTGATAATAAGCAATCAACAGCTGTCAACTTACAATTAAGCAATGAGATCTAGTAACTAGAAATAAAATGACAAACCACATCAGGAAAGACATAACAGTCGGAAACAGATCACGTTTGAGTAAAGGGAATAGAGAAAGGAAAAACAGTGATTTGAGATAGAAAATCCGTAGCAGATAAAAGGATTATCTATTAATTTTGCCAAGCTCTGGGCAGCTGAGTTGATTCTAACGTTTTAAAAGCTGGCATGTATTCAACCGAATCACAGGGCTGTATATTATTTGCATTCAATTTACTGCTCTCAGTTCATTAGTGCAACTTGAGATATGCATTCAGAATTGATTTAGGGAGCATTGCTGTTAGAACGGAAATGATGTTCCAGTGAAATTTAATGGTATGGAGACTTTTCAAATGGACTGTTGCAATGAGGTGAAAATATTCCTACAACACTTTGAAAAGATTTGGAATTGGCACAAATTTTGTATTGACAGCTCAATTTCAAATATCAGCAGTTCTTAAACACTTGCTTCCCTTGATTTCAGTTAATACAAGCAGCTATATTACTGCCAAAAGCAGAACTTCTTGGTGGCCAAATATTTTAATTCTGATTCCCATTCCTGTTCTGATATGTTGGTCCATAGCCTCCAGTACTGTTGCGATGAGGCCAAACTCAGTTTGGAGGAGCAACACCCTGTATTCTGTCTGGATAGCCTACAACCTGATGGCAAGAATAGCGATTTCTCCTTCCAGTTTAAAAAAAACTCTCTCCACCTCTCCACTCTTCCTCTATTTCCCACTCTTGCCTTTTACCTATTCTCACCTGTCTATCTCTTCCCCCGGGTCCCCTCTTCCTTTCTCTTCTGCCATGGTCCACTCTTGTCTCCTATAAGATGCCTTCCTCTCCAGCCCTTTACCTTTCCCACCTACCTGGCTTCACCCATCACCTTCCAGTTAGTCTCCTTCCCCTCTCCCCACCTTTTTATTCAGGCACCTTCCCCCTTCCTTTCCAGTCCTGAAGAAGGGTCTCAGCCTGAAACGTTGACTGTTTATTTATTTCCATAGATGCTGCCTGATCTGCTGAGTTCCTCCAGCATTTTGTGTGTGTTGAGCAGTATTGCTGGTAGACAGACCTTATGAAAATATCTGCCTTGTCATGCTGTTCCTTGTGAATTTCTACCTTCCAGTACCTGACTCTTCTGGTAAGGTTGAAGGAGCAGGGGACTAACAATTAAGTAACATACCAGAAAATAATCTTTAAGTGAGCTTAATTCTCCATCTTTATTTGATGTCTGTTGAAGTGAAAGTCAGATGGCTGAGGCCTGGAAACCTCCCCAAACATCTCCACTGTTGTGGAGCTAAATTCCAGACTTGATGAATGTTACTCTCACTGGATTTTCAAGTTTATGTAATACGTTTTCTGAAGATGTCTCAGAAATGGACGGCATGGTTCTACAAATGACTCTTGCTTCATTGAGGAAACAGTTCCCTGAAATCATTAGCACCTCTCAGTCTTTGTCAGGTAGTTCTGACAGCACCTTCAGTAACATTTGATTGCGTCTTGACAGGTACAGCCACTTTAACCTCAAGGACTTCTCTAGAGTCAATGAAAAATTGACATTGTGTGACTGGATTGCTCTTGAAGAGGTTCCCAAGGCAAAATTAGTCAGGGATCAGTATATCTTAACAGTGACTATTGTTTGCGAGTTCTTTTGAGAAGACAAGCTTATGTGTGCAGTCATAATCTACTAATATATCTTTCCGTGCCTGCGACCGTAAATGGCAGCTACTGAGCAGAGAGAATCTGTGACTCTGACTCAAACTCCATGGTTTGTCCTTTATTCCTCACTACAAACAGCTCGGAGATGGGAATTCCCGTTAATTAATGCCAAGTAATCAATTCATCTTCACTTGCAACAGTGGAGTAGGCATGATTGGAGTATGTTATCTTTAAAACCTTCCAGTAGAAATTTCACTCAACTTGGTTGCAAAAATGTTTCATGGTTTCCTCTGGGTGCTCCAGTTTCCTCCCACAGTCCAAATGCATACTGGTTGGTACTTTAGTTAGTCATTGTAAATTGCCCCATAGTTAGGCTAGAGTTAAATTGGGGGTTGCTAGGTGGAACGGCCCTAATATCCTAGAGGGCCTATTCTGCACTGCATTTAAATAAATATTATTGATAAACACAAGGAAACCTGCAGATGCTGGAAATCCAAAGCAACACACACACACAATGCTGGAGGAACTCAGCAGGCCAGGCAGCTTCTTTGGAAATGAGTAAACAGTTGATGTTTCGGGCTGAGACCCTTCCTTAGGACTGGAGAGGAAAAGGGGAAGTCAGAGTAAATAAAATTCTTGGTTATTAATATTGTCAGGAAAAGATGCAGTATAAATGATCCGAATTAACATTTTCAGCCCAAATTATTTGAATTTAAATTGTTATGAGCAAAAGAAGTTAACTAAACCTTTACAACAGGAATTCTGCAGATGCTGGAAATTCAAGCAACACACATCAAAGTTGCTGGTGAATGCGGCAGGCCAGGCAGCATCTCTAGGCAGAGGTACAGTCGACGTTTCAGGCCGAGACCCTTCGTCAGTACAGAAGGGTCGTTCCTGACGAAGGGTCTCGGCCTGAAACGGCGACTGTACCTCTGTCTAGAGATGCTGCCTGGTCTGCCGCATTCACCAGCAACTTTGATGTGTGTTAACTAAAGCTTTAGCCTCATTTAGACAAAGCAACCACTGACAGCGACCAAGAGAACATGACAAAAATATTGGAGCGTGATTAAGCCTCTTGCTCTGTAATTGCCAGCATCATGGCAGATCTTCCATACTATTTTTCTCCATTACCCCACCAGTCCTTTGATTTCTTTAATACAAAAGTACCATTTTTCAATATTAATACTAATATTGAGCATTCACAACTGTCTGGGATGGGAAATCTCCAATGGTTTGCCATCCTCTGGGTAAGGATATTGTACATAAGTCAACCTAAAGCTGCCTAGACCCTTATTCTATGATTGTGATCCTTGGTCCTGGACTGCTCATCGTCTCTGCATTCTCCCCATAGGAATTTTGTAATTTAACAGTAATCTTCTAAAGCCTAGTAAATACTAACTTAATATACCTAAACGCACATCATACAGCAAACTTGCCATTCTAGGAACTTGTCTGGTCAATCTTCATCCACTCCCACTTAGGACAAGGATTTCTTATTTTGGCCGAGGAATCTAAAACTATACGCAATACTCCATTTGTGGTCTAATCAAGGGCCTTTATTAAATTTTGTCATGCTAAAAGCTGATATAACCCATTTACCTTCCTAATTCCTTGTTGTGTCTACACTTCAGTTTTCAATAATTTGAATACTATAATACTGAGGTTACTAAGAATATCAGCATTTCCTATTTCTATTTACAAATTTTGTTTTTCTGTATTTTGTACACCAAAGTTGATGATCTCCTATTTTTTTATTCACATAACATTCCACCTTAAATTCACTTGTCTCTGTATTGAAACTTCAGTATATCCTCTTTTCCTGATTGTCCTTTGAGTTCTAAAGTGCTCTCAATCCTCAGGCCCTGAGTTGCTTCTGACAACTTTCGATATCTTTAGTATTTTTTTAGTGTCAAGTAAAAGCCTATCAGATTCCTTTCTCTTGGCTTTTCCCACCCTCCTGGCTTCATCTATCACCTTCTAGCTGTCCTTTTCCTTCTCCCCACCCCTACCTTTTTACTCCGATATCTGCCCCCTTCTTTTCCAGTCCTGAAGATGGGTCTCAGCCCAAAACGTTGACTGTTTGTAGTTGTTTTCCATAGATGCTGCCTGACCTGCTGAAATCCTTCAACATTATGTGTGTGTGTGTCTTTAATTTTCATTGTTGCCCATAGTCAGAACACTTCACATATCTTTTTTTTTACTTAAAGGATTTTGGTTTACAAATCGCGTTCTATTTTTAAATGCTAACCTTTCCTCTCACACCTTTTAATCAATCAAGATCAACTCATCCCACAGAATTTCATAGTTTTCTTTGTCTAGATGTAAAACCTGACTTTTGCATATAACTAGATCACTTTCAAACTGTATAATTCTCTCATCATATGACTATGCTTGAGTTTTCAAGAGTAGATTTAAATTTATTTTTGATTAATAATCAGAAAAAAATTAAAATAAACTTAAATCAACACCTCCAACTCTGCAAGATTATTAATTAACCACTCTCTTACCATAATATTATTTAAAATGACCTTTTCTCTGGTTGGTTTCTCTAACACATTAATCTAGAAAGCATCTCCTATTAATTCCATAATTTTTGCCCTTCACTTTACAAGCCCTAGTTACACTCTCCCAGTCTATATGTAGATTGAATGATTCATGTGGATTTCATGGATGGAAAAGTGTGCTAACTAAACCAAGATCAGCCCCAGAACGCTTTCGTCACCTGCCTCCACACCATCTGCTGTCAGAATTCTCACTCATATCTTTGTCACCATGAGTTTCAATAACCATCCTGGCTGACCTCCCTTCATCCATTCTCCAGAACTGAATCCAAACACCTTCTTTGCCTTCATACAAACCTGCACCTGGCATTGCTCTTCACATAGTGAGCATTCATTAGTTCTCGATTCATGCTGCCTTGCATTTAAAATTCCCATCCTGCACGCAACCTTCCGTATCCTATTCCATTCCTAATGATGCCTTTCATTTTTGGAGTTTTATGGGTTTATTATCAGTCAGCTGACAACAAGCTGCATTCTGGAATTACCTAAATCATTCCATTAGTGCTTCCAGTTCACACTGTCCCTGATGTCTCTAATTTGTTTAATAATGCTTTTTTGTCTACTCTGCCCTTTTCTCCTTTACTGGCTCAGCATTTCTAATTATTCCTCTCTTAAGTACCTAAGGGTGTTTTTCAAAATTAAAAGGCATTACATAACTCACTTAGTTCAATTTAATATCAAAGAATGTATACAATATACAGCCTGAATTTCTTACTCCTCACAGACATCCGTGCCCCAAAGAATGAGTCACAGTAACAGTGTCAGCACCTCAAAGCCCCCCTACTCCCCCACCCACGCACAAGCAGCAGCAAGCATCAACCCTCCCCCTCCCCCACTTATTTCAGCAAAAAGCATCAGCACCCACCAAGCAATAGCAAAGCCCCAAAGGGAGACCATGATCTGCAGTCCCAAAAAAAATGAATCGTTCACCTGGCCTCTGCCCCCTCTCTGATAAAGAGGCAGAGAGGTGTCACTCAGCAAGAGGGGAGACAAAATCAAAACAGCTCATTGATTAGAGTGTTAAAGTCTGCCACATCGTTTCTTTCGAGTTCTCTAACTGCGAATCAGCAGCAAACTCTCTCCCCACCAGCAGGAGAAAGAGAGAGCGATTCGCTGAGTTCCGAGACCTCCAACAGCTGATCCGCTGTTCCCTATATTCTGTTGTTGATTCGGAAGTACCTGATGCTCTAAATTACCCCTTCTCTCTTGCTTTAACTATATTGGTACTTCCATGCATGAGTGAAGAGGGCACTTTCCGAAGCTACACCAAACTTGCAGCACTCAGCTTTGCCAATCTGTGTCTGGTCTCTATCAGATGAAGCAGGTGGATGGGAAAAAATACACACAAAATGCTGCAGGAACTCAGCAAGTCAGGCAGCATCTATGGAGGGGAATACATGTTTGGGGCTGAAACCCTTCATCTGGACTGGAAAGGAAGCAGGGAAAAGCCAGAATCAAATGGTGGAGGAGGGAGGTTGCAGAAGGAGTATAAGAAGGTGATGAGTGAAATCAGGTGAGAGGGAGGGTGGTTGAAGTAAGAAGCTGAGAGGTGATAGGTGGAAGAGGTGATGGGGCTGAAGAAGGAATCTGATAGGAGAGGAGAGTGGGCCAAGGAGGAAAGAGGAGGAGGAGGGGCACCAGAGGGAGGTGGTGGGCCATCGAGCAAATGAGAAGGGGTGAAAGTGGAGCCAGAATGGGGAATGGAAAAAGAGAGAAGGGTTATGGAGCAGGAGAAATTACTGGAAGTTATAGAAACAATGTTCATGCTGTCAGGTTGGAGGCTGTAGATGAGGAAATAACTTGCTGCACTAATCATATTGATTACTTGAAAATATGTAAATGCAAAGTAAAACCAGGAAATCCAAATAATATTGCGAGGAATAATTTGAAAAGCTAGAAGAGACCGTGTTATTTACAGGGGAAGAACTCCAGTTATGAATGAAAATATAGCTATCATCCATTTATTGACCCCAAATGAACTCGTAATACTCTTTTACAGAATAAATGCTAATATTGACACATGCATCAAGCTGACTCCTATATTTTCAAAGGCTTCTATTTCACCAGGTACATGTCAAGTCTGGTTTAAGAAAAAGTGTAAGGTTTGGGGCAGTTATTAAAATCCTGTCAAGTTATGGCGGATATTACCAATAATCCTCAAGAAAAAGAGCCAATATGGATCATTAGTAAACTTAGGTACAGATTCTCTTGGCTCCTGCTTTAAATACAGCTGGAGGAATATATTGAAACTGAAGGGCTTAACAATTTCTACAGGCAAACCAAGATGCTGCTTTCAAAATATTGATAGCAGTTGTAAAAACCATAACAATTCTAGATTACATTTTAAACTAACATGTCCCGTTGACTAATAAAAAATGATTAAGTCTGTGAAAAATTCTCTTTCATTAGCTGAAAGAATACATGCGCATAATGAGTAGCACATAATGAGTATTTTTGAAGAAAAAACTTCAAAGTGGTGTCGAGCTGAAATTTTAAAATTTATTCTCGGGATCTAGATTTTACCAACTAGGTAAATTTACTGACCAGTTCTAGTTAGCCTTAAAGTGCAGAGCCACTGTCTTTCGTTCAGGCGTGGCAAATGTTATTTACAGCAATTGTGACTTGGGAGCTGACTACTTAGTCGGCAGAACAGAGCTAATCTGTTGCTCAGACTTCACTACTCTTGAATCCCAGCTGCATAGCCCAATTTACCTGGACTGGTTGCAGAATGCCAACCAAATTGCCCCTCCAAGCCAAGGTGTGACTGGCAAGGAGGTGTGAGGCTTCAGCAGTAGATGTCCTCAGGTACTGAGGCCCTGCTGTTCAATGCCTCACCTGTCTCTGACAGGCACCACGGTTGGGGATGAGGTAACAGACTCAAAATGCTGGAGGAACTCAGCAGGCCAGGCAATAAGAGTAAACGATCGACATTTTGGGCCAAGACCCTTCATCAGGACCTAATAAAGGGTCTCGGCCCAACACATCGACTGTTTATTCATTGCCATAGATGCTGTCTGACCTACTGAGTTCCTCTGGCATTTTGTGTCTGTCCTTTTGGATTTCCAGCATCTGCAGATCTTCTCGTGGTGGGGGTAACAGAATTCGGGCAGGGGTAGAAAGCCTCATTTCCATCAAAGCAGGGATTTAATTTTAACAGTTGATGGTACTTGGAGACATTTAAAATATTTTCTGATTGGTTTAAGTAATTAAGAAAACAAATCAAGTCGAAGGTATTGTAAATTATTTATCATTTATTTTGTAATCTTCAGTGTGGGAATTTAATATGAATGGGATCTCTAGTATTGTGCCAGAACTGACCGGCAGAAGGTTGGAGAGGCA
Source organism: Mobula hypostoma (assembly GCF_963921235.1). Classification (NCBI taxonomy): domain Eukaryota; kingdom Metazoa; phylum Chordata; class Chondrichthyes; order Myliobatiformes; family Myliobatidae; genus Mobula; species Mobula hypostoma. The sequence goes on along the minus strand of NC_086111.1, from coordinate 60,479,152 downwards.
GAAACCCAACTGAATACATATCCACAAACACGAGGAAATCTGCAGATGCTGGAATTTCAAGCAACGCACATAAAAGTTGCTGGTGAACGCAGCAGGCCAGGTAGCATTTCTCGGAAGAGGGACAGTCGACGTTTTGGGCCGAGACCCTTCGTCGGTCCTGACAAAGGGTCTCGGCCTGAAACGTCGACTGTACCTCTTCCTAGAGATGCTGCCTGGCCTGCTAAGTTCACCAGCAACTCTTATGTGTGTTGAATACATATCCTTCAGTATGCTGTAGACTTGCAAAGAATCCATTTGAGTTATGGATCAACCTACCAGTAATTTCACAATTACAATAGCAAATCCTCACAAGTAACAAGATAGTGAAACCCTAACGTTGCTGTTAACCTTGCTAGGAATTTAGGCCATGGAACTATTGATTATAACTCATTTGTGGGCCGAAGGGCCTGCCTTGTGCTGTAGGTTTTCTATGTTTCTATTGTTTTCATTCAAAATCTAAAGTATTGTTAAGCATTCTGCTGTGAGATCATCTAATAATGTAGAAGTTGTGTAACATCTGTTCAGAGGCATAATTCAGCTCACTGAGTCTGTATAGACTCAAGCATACATTTACATAAATCTTAATTTATTTTCTCCCAATTTTCATCAACTCGCCCAGATTCTACTACTTACTACATCGTTCGCTATGTGCAATGTCATATGATGCAGGCAATCATGGTCTTGACCATGATTGTACTTGGCAAATTTTTCTACAGATTTGGTTTGCCATTTGCCTTCTGGCAGTGTCTTTACCGACAGGTCCCGCGGCCATTATGAATAACGTCAGAGATTGTCTGCCTGGTGGCGGTGGTCATGTAACCAGGAATTGTGATGTGCATCAGCTGCTCGTACGACCATCCACCATCTGCTCCCATGGTTTCACGTGACTCTGATCGGTGGGGCGGGGCAGCTAAGCAGGTGCTACACTTTGCCCAAGGGTGTCGAGTCTACTGGACCTCCTTGGAGATGCATCTGCACCCCACTCACTTACACAACTTACAGTGCCAATTTACAGTGACCAATTCATCCACCAACAAGTGTATCTTCGGGAAGTCAGAGCAAACAGGAGCACCTGGAGGAAATGTGTTATCAGGGAGAAAATGGAAGTTCAACAATCATCTCGAGTTCAGGGTGAATCCAGGTCACTGAGGCAGCAGCCGTACTATCTGAACCACTCTTTCACTGGGAATAAGCAACGGCACTTTCAGTGTGAGGGTTGATGATTTATGAGTAGATGTTCAGAGGACTCAAGAAATAAAGCTACATCTTTATCTATTTTCCTCTAGATATCCAGATCCGTTTATAATCATTTAGCTTTATTAGATTTTTAATGTATGCCATCCATTAGGTTTCATATATAGAGGCCTTATTCTATAACCAAAATTGTTATGAGGAAGCAGGTTCACAGGTTGATAAGTGAGACAGAAGACTCTGATTATGAATAAGCACATTAGCCATTTATTTATAGACAGTGAAACATTTGACCAAACATCTAATCCACTGAAGTTGCACCAATTATGACACTCAACATCCAGTAACACTTAAACTCGACATGTACCTCACTAAGTTTCCCCAAGTTATACCACCACAAAACTAACCATTCAACAACCAGGTACTTTTAGCTAAGTGTGCATGTGGGCCCTTCTATACCTGCAGCATACTTGCCCAATGGTTCTTCAGCACCGGCCGTGACCTCCACATGAAGGTGAGTGCCCGGAGACAAAGGAAAGCCCCTGCGATGCCTGAGGCCAGACAATGGTGCTGTGGCCAACAAGGCACCCAATGGGAAAGAGCTGCAGCATCCTTAGAACGAGTCAGTCGATGACTGGCATGGTAGAAGTGGCTTTCGATGACAAGTAAACGAATCCTTCACGTTAATAGAAAATGAGTTATGTTAACTGGAATAAACTTGTTAAAGCAGCATAGACAGTGATGAATGCAAGAGATTCTTCAGATCTCTTGAGATTAAAGAAATCTTGAGCAAATCAATATGCTGGAGGAATTCAGCAGGTCAGGCAGTACCTCTAGTCAACATTTTGGGCTGGAATACTTCATTATGGCTGGAAAAGAAGGGGCCACAAGGCAGAACCAAAGGTGGGGGGAGGAGGAGGAGTTCAAGCTGGCGGGTGAGGGGTGAAACCAGGTAAGAGGAAAAGGTGGTTGGGGTGAGGGGGTGGGGGAATGAAATCTTTCCTTTGGGGGTAGATGGAGTGAAGGTGCTCAACGCTGAAGTCCCGTGAGCTATGTCGGGCCTTGCTAATGTAGAGGAGGCCACACCCAGGATCACCAGAATACTGTAGATGGCCCTGACAGTGTCACCTCACCTGGGAAAACTGTTTGGAGTCTGGAATGGTGATGAGGAAGGAGGAGAAGGGGCTGGTGTAGCCACTGTCCCCCTTTCAAGGAGATCAGTGGAAAGGGATGAGTGGACATGGGAGTTCCATAGTATAGAAAGTGGAGAGTTGGGTGGGTGGGGGCATCCTGTTGTAGATGGCAGAGTTTACGGAGAATGATGTGCTGGATTCAGTCTCAAGGGCTGCAAGGCAAAAGGCAGAATTGCCTGGTGGACACCCAGTTCAAATTGACTTCAACATGTCACCTCACGGCTTTCTCTACTGCCATGATGAGGCCACATACAGGTGGAAGGAACAACACCTTGTATTCCATCCGGGTAGCCTGCAACCTGATGGTGTGAATATCAATTTCTCCCTCCTCCACCTTCTCTTTTTTTCCATTCCCCATTGTGGTTCCCCTTTCACCCCTTCTCACCTTGCCAATCACTTCCCTCTAGTTCCTCTCCTCCTTCCCTTTCTTCCATGTTCCACTGTCCTCTCCTATCAGATTCCTTTTTCAGGCCTTTGCTCCACCTATCCATTCCAAGCTTCTTATGTCATCCACCCACCTGTCTTCTCCCTCACCTGGTTTCACCTATCGCTTGCCAGCTTGTACTCTTACTCTTCCCCCCCCCCCCCCCAAGCTTATTCTGGCTTCTGCTCCCCATTCCTTCCAGTTGTGATGAAGGGTGTCTGCCTGAAATGTTGGCTGTTTATTCCTCTCCATAGATGCTGATAGATGGGAATGATCTGCTCTCAAGAGTGAATGGTTCGTAATTATGCAACTTTGAGCAAAAACAAGATGTGAGGGAAAACATTTTAATCTAATTCATAGTCTCTAAGGGTATTGGACACCGAATCAATCAGTACTTCCAGATAGATTGGAACAGCACTTGGGACAAATTTGCCTATCCTAGGGGAAAGACTGGGCGTACAGTATTGCTCTACTGGGAACTAAAATAGACTTACTGGGTTGAATGAAGTACTTCTATAATAACTGCATGGTTCCATGTTTTATTAATTTCTGCAGTTAATTACTTGGGAAGATATAGATTTAGTTTACTTAAATTTCCTTTAACTTTTTTTTCCGCATTATTTACGCTTTTTATTTGTGAAGTGAATTCCTTTAGTTTCTTTCTTCCTGGCTGATAGAAGTAAGCCTTTCATCTTTTCAACAGAGTGTGATCAATACTATTCAGAAATTCAGGACAACTCCAAATTGCTCTTATAAACAACAAGAGACAATAAGGGAGTAGACCTGAAAGAGTTGGAAGTGAGAAAGGAGCAACAATGTGCAACACGTGGACAAAACTTAAGTCTTTGGAGGCACAAGAATGCGGATGCTGGAATCTGGAGCAACAAGCAATCTACCAAAGCAACGTGGAGGGTCAAGCAATATCTGTGGGGTTGGAGAGCAGGGAAGGGAATTGTTGATGTTCAGGATTGAAACCCTGCCTACAGGTTAAGCAAGGAGGATGATTGTGCCCAGTATAAAGAGGTGAGGGGTAGGTTGCTGGTCTCCTCTCTCGTTGCAGGACTGATGTTTCTCTTGCTCTCCCTCATCAGTGAGGGAGAGAGCCTGTCTGAGATGTTGAGGTGCTGAGATGGACAGTAGTTTTGATGGACTCTAGATCATGGTCTCTTTGGGGGCTTTGCTCTTGCTTGCATGGTGGGTGGTCGTTGCAAGGGGGAGGTCGATGCTTTTACTGCTGCTTGTGCATGAGGAGGGGATGCTTTGGGGTTCTAACATTTTCTGTCATTTATTCTTTGGAGGTTTCTGTTTCACGGATGTCTGTGAAGAGTAAGAATTTCAGGTTATACACTGTACACATTCTCTGATATTCAACTGAACCATTGTGAGTATAATTGTGGACCAAGGTGATTGACGAACTGCGAAGGGGTGACAGATAAGTTTCACCATTTTGTGGAAGGTTGGAAGTGTGATGGTGGTTGGAGTTGGGAGGTGGTGAAAGGTGAATGATCGATGGAGGCAGGCAGGGATAAAAAATGAGGGCAGATGGGGTGAGGAGGGCGGAGTCATGGTGGAGATGGTTGCTGGAGGGAGACCAGTTCAGGAATCTGATAAGTAAAGAGGTGATGATAGGAAATCATTAAAGGAGGGGTCAATGGCTCATGGAACCAGAACCAAATAGGAAAGTGATGGGAGGAAATATTTTGGTGAACACTGTGTGTCGTGGGTGGATGGAATCAGAAGAGGGAGGAGGGGCAAAATGTGTTATAGGCTCCGCGAGGGGGTTGCTGCTGGGAAAGAGGACAAAATGAGTCGATTATAAGAGAGAGGGAATGGCGAAAGGGTGATAAACCCACCAGAATGGAGGGTTACCTAAATCTGGAAAACTCTATCTTCATGCCACTGGGTTCTAAACTATCCTGGGGAAATTTGAGGTGTGTTTTTTTTTCTAGTTTGTATTGATTCTCATCCTGGCTGTGCAGAAAGCCAAGGATGGACAGATCACCCTGGGAATTGGAAGGAGCATTGAAATAGTATGCAACTGGGAGCTCGGGATGCTTACGGCAGGCAAAGCATAGGTGGTCTGAAAAATCGTCTCCTAGTCTGCACTTGGTCTTGCCAAAGTGGATGACCACTTGACAACGTCAGAGAAGGTGCATGTGATTTTTGCTTCACCTGGAGGGGTTGTTTAGGCCCCTGGTGTCTGGTAGCAGGAAAAGATTGGTACTTGCTTGCATATATTGACATAGTTGACGTAGTTCACCTATCAGTGAAACATGAAAACATTAACGAGATTGCAGATGCTGGAAATCTTGAACAACACCCAAAATGCTGGAGGAACTCAGTGAGTCAGGTAGCATCTAAAGAGGGGAATAAGCCAACATTAACTGTTTATTCCCCTCCATTGAAGCACGCTTTTAATTGTGCGCTTTGCTTAATCTGCATCTGTAATGATTTCTATTGTTCTGTTTGTCGAACTTCTTCAGCATTAGTGATGACAATTACTGTAAAGCTCATAAGCTCAGAGCCACATCAGTGATGGCTCTGCCTTCTTAGCTGTCAGGCAAACGTTTCGTGATGAAACTCATTAGGGATGTACTGTCAGGCAAATGTTTAGCAGTATAACTCAGTCTGGATGGTGGAGATGTATGGAAAGTGAATGTCTCTTGACTCCTCATTATTGCCAGGGTTCTGGTGGAAATCTGGGGAGAATCTGATCTATGAAGTTGTTAATATTCTATGGTGCTCTTGGATACCACTGGAGTGCAGATAAACATTACTTACAATTATGATTGCTAAGTACAAATATTTGTATGCCCTTCAGCATGGAAAACCAATGTTTCCAATTCTCAGGAATGCTATAGCTAGCACAGAAGGCTCATCCACTGACTCTGCAAATGATGCAGTGATAAGGAGCACGTCTGCTTGACACCGGAGGGTCAGAGAGACCTCTACAGACTGATGAGCAGGGGACGCGTTGTTTGTGAATGGGGTTAGGGAAACCTTCCATGACTACAGACTGGTGCTCCTTACGGGGAGTTGCCTGGGAGATCTCTTGAAGATATGGGTGCAGTTACTAAATACCGTTCACTTTGGAGAAGCCTGCATTGCCAGTTGCTCGTATGAGTTGTAGGGAAAAATTAATGGATTTTCCCCTCCCTGGAGTATGGAGTTTTGGTACTGTCCCTAATGCAGCAGTGAGCTTGTGAGTTGTGCCAAACATCAACGTCAGCATGATGAGTGAGTGTTTGCCATCCAGACTGCCTTGGGTAAAGCAGTCAAGACACGCAAGCGAGGTCATCTTTGAGGTGTAGAAGTCACAGTGAAGACCACGTTTGATCATTTGCCTCCTGAGTAGCACAGATTCACTTACAATGGAGATACCAACAGCTGATTGCTCTGTGGACTAATGTGAGGCCATTGTCATTGAGAATATCACTGGGGATGTATTTTGCATATGGCACCATTCTTTTGGAATTGTCTTACACAAGAAAAGTAGTTAATGTAAGATTAAAAAATCCCACTAAAGATGTGGGAGACATATTCCATGACAGCTGCGAAGGCATCCCAGCATTATACACAAAATCGCTGCTATTTGTGTTTCAATAGCAAAATTTTCTCTCAGTACTGTGACAGATGTCAGTCACATTAAGTAGGTAAATAAGTTTCCTTGCAAGCCGTTTAATCTAATTGTTTGTTGATTTCTGTGTACCTCTGCAGTAATGTTTTCAATGATAGAGTATTATAAGCTTCATCAGTACCTCATGTCAGATTGGAGTCCGTAAACCGATTATGCTTTCTGTGATTCACTGATGAATCTCCCAAGGAAGTACACAACTATCGCTAAACCAAGGAATCAACACAAGAACAGAAAATTCTGGAAATGCTCAGCAAGTCAGGCGGCATCTGTAGGAAGAGAAACAGTCAACATTTCAGGTTAACGATCCTTTGTTAGAATGGAAAGTGACAGAAGGAGCTGATAAAGCTGCAGGGTGGTGGGGAGGGATATGAGTCTCATGAGGTGAAACTGGAATAACCGTAGGGATGAGTTGTAAAGATGGCTTTCAAAGAATCTTATAAAGATTCCTGTAATGAATTTAAACAGGACATGATTGAGCTTGAATTACTGTTAATCTATTTACACTGTTGCAGTGGTGAAGGATGTAATAAATTTTCTGGATCATTCACAGAAGCTTTCCGAGGTAAATTGCAGGATAAATCTTACCCTTACTTAATATAATCTACTCATACTAATTGTTAAGGAAGTTGTAATATATCTGGAGTTGGACCACAAACTCTGCAAGACTTACTGTAAGTGGTTACAGGAGATGAGAGCTTCAAATAAAAATATTCATCCTGTGTCTAACAGCATTGAATGAATTTCATGTGTTGTCTGCGTCATACAATTGGTGGCATCTGTCTTCTACCCATAGTATGTATTTGCATAACCATTATGTACAAATGCAACACATATCAAACTTTCAAGTACGTTTAATATCAAATAATTTATAAATTATACAACCTTGAGATTTGTCTGCTTACAGGCAGCCACAAAACACGAAACCCAAAAGAACCCGATTAAAACAGAAAATAAAGACCAAGCCCCAATGCACGGGGGGGGTGGGGGTGGGGGAACACAAATCATGCCAACAATACAAATGAACAAGAGCATTCCAGCCCAAATTGAGTCCTTGGATCTGAATCCCCAGAGTCAGCCCAAAGCAGATTTTTCTTATGCTTGATTCCTGCCCTATGAAGTTCCTGAGATGTTCCAAGCACAGAGGATTGACCTCCAACAGATAAAACTGGCTTCCCATATTTTGGAATAATACGAAATATTAGAATGTTTCCCATCTGATGCCTATTTACTTTAATTTGCCAGATCTCCTCTCCCTCTTGCCATGCTTGATTAGATGGTACCTTAACGTAAGGGACAGCCACTCTAGAATTCGGCTCTTTGGACCATGTTTGAGGCAAGGCAGAGCCTTGGAGCTAAGTGGTCCTAACAAAACCCTAACTAGTGATCAGTGAGCATCTTATTGATGCATAGGTGCTGCTTAACACCACTGTTGATGACAGCTCTCATCATGCCGGTGTTTTCAGCTGCGATTTGATTTGTCCTGTTTCCTCTCTCCTCTGCTACAAGTCAGGAACAAAATTTATAAACACAAGAAAGTTTGCAGATGCTGGAACTCCAAAGCTTTTACACACAAAAATGCTGGAGGAACCCAGCAGGTCATGCAAGCATCTGTGGAAATGAACAGGTAGTTGACGTTTCAGGGCAAGACCCTTCTTCAGGACTGAGGAGGAAGGGGAAGGTGCCAGAATAAAAAGGTGAGGGCAGGGGACAGAGGCTAGCTGGAAGGTGATGGGTGAAGCCAAGCAGGTGGAAACGGTCAAGGGCTGGAGAAGAAAGAATCTGATAGGAGAGGAGAGTGGACTATAAGGGAAAGGGAAGGAGGAGGGGGGTCCAGGGGGAAATAACAGGCAGGTAAGAGGTAAAAGATCAGAGTAGGGAATAAAAGAGGGGGCGTAGAATTTGGTTACAAGAAGGAGAAATTAATATTCATGCCATCAGGTTGGAGGGTACCCGGGCGGAATATAAGGTGTTACTCCTCCAAACTGAGGGTGGCCTCATCTTGACACCAGAGCAGTTCATGGACTGACATGTCCGAACAGGAAGGGGAATCGGAATTAAAATGTTTGACCATTGGGAAGTCCCACTTGCGGAGGTGCTCGATGAAGTAGACCCCCAACAAAATTTTTAGCAGTACGTTACTCTTCAGGTTTACATTAAATTACTTTCTAATTTTAAATGGAAATTATGACTTCACGTCTCTGAGAGGTGCAAATTCCAGACATTACTCTTCTCCTGGCATCAAACAATGTAGGTGTTAGTGTTAAAATGACAAAACATCCAAGTTAAAGAACTTGTTGGTATGATATAAAACCTGGGATGTTTGTGCACCCGTAGAAAACTCCGTCTGAACAGCTGCTGTGATCAAATTTCAAACGACAAAGCAGTGCAAATGTGTGGATGTGGGATCGTGAAATGTAATAGGTCAACAGTATGCTTGGGTTGTTAAATTGGATAACGTGCGACTGCCTAAATACAGTACACTGAGCGGCTTTGTTACAGTGACAAAATAATGTTGGAGCATAATTACATTTTGCTGGGAGCTTGAGGTGACTAATTATAGAATTCTTGCACACCAGACCAAGATTCGGATTTAATCTAATTTTTGAGAGCGTCCTGTATACAACTGTCTCCCCACTTCGGTGCTAAGTGATAAATACCTTTTTCTCTTGCTGGCATTGCTAATGAACCCCAGGGGCATCAAAACAAATCTCAATTCTATTGTCCCCTGACATCAACACAGCACACCCTGAGAATTGTAAAATAACGTGACGGTATTTGACATTAAATGTCAGAAGGAGCAGAATTACACAGAAGCAGGGGTTTTGATCTTAAGGAAGTTTGACTTCAATTGAACGAGATATAAGCCCTATATATTAAACAAAGTTGAGTTCAGAAATAAAGCAGCTGCACAACAATGTGAGGTCTTCCAGGTTATTTAATGCAATGCTAAAAGCAAGAAATAAAAAATAAATATTTGAATATTTGAATATTTGTTATAATGTTCACAGAGCTTGGAATGTTAGAATGCTGTAGTATTCGAATATAGAATAATATCCACAGTATGTTAGCAAGCAGAGAAAGTGCCACATCTTTCTAAAGATTCCAGTTCAAGAATTAGTGGATGTTCTGCAAGTTTATAGGATGTAAGATGTGGATAATAGACGGAAATTAAAGACTAGGAATAAGTAGATTGGAGGATTGCCTAATGAAACACTGAGATTAGCTTAGCTTCCTGCAGTCTATGATTTCAATGAGGGAGTCAAGTTTAATAGTCAAGTGTACACATAAGACATACATTAGGATATAACCTGGTTGTCGGTGCTTTGCTTTCCTGCACCGGTGATCGCAGATCAGGACTCATTCCTACTGCTGTCTGTAAGGAGTTAGTACATTGTCTCAGTGACTGTGTCGGTTTTCTCCTGGTGCTCCAGTTTCCTCTTGTATTCCAAAAGACATGTCATAAGGTGTAGGAGGAGAATTTGGCCATTTGGCCAATCAAGTCTGCTCTACCATTTCATCGTGGCTGATCCATTTCCCTCTCAGCCCCATTCTCCTGCCTTCTCCCCTTCACGCCCTGACTAATCAAGAGTCTATATTAAATATAGATTCTCTGCCTTAAATACTGTATATGTAAAACATGGTCTCCACAGCGCCCTGTGGCAATGAATTCCTCAGATTCACCACTCTCTGACTAAAGAATTTCCACTTCATCTACTTACTAAATGGACATCCCTCCATTCTGAAACTGCGCCCTCTGGTCCTAGACTCCCCCACCATAGAAAGCATCCCCTCCACATCCACTCTCTCGAGGCCTTTCAACAATCGATAGGTTTCAACGAGATCCCCACTCATTCTTTGAAATTCCGGTGAGTACAGGCCCAGAGCCATCAAACGCTCATCAATGATAAACCTTTCAATCCCAGAATCATTTTCATGATCCTCCTTTGGTCCCTTTCAAGTGTCAGCAATCCTTTCTTAGATAAGGAGCCCAGAACTGCTCACAATACTTCAAGTGGGGCCTTATGGTTAATGAGTTGGGAAGCGTGGTGAAACTGCAGGCTACCCAGCACAACCCTTGCTAATTTGATTTGACAATCAATGCATTTCGCTGTATGTTTTAATGTACACAGGGCAAACAAAGCTAATCTTTAATCTTTATCATTAAGATGGGTGGCAGTGTGGTAGATACAGAAAAGCTTTGTATGTTTTGGCCAATTGAATTGAATGGTCAAGGGCACGCCAGAAGCCCTTTTGGAAAAATCTGCCATCATCCACTGTGTTAGTAAGAATAGAAAAAAAGTCATTTTTAATGGTGAGAGACTGAATGCTCTCAGAGGATCTATGTGTCTTTGTATACATGATACTGAAAGTAAATATGAACGTACAAGCAATAAGGAAGTCAAATTATATTGTTTTTCTTTTATTGAAGAGGATTTGAATGCAAAATTCAAAAGGCTAGTTCCATGTATGGAGTTATGGTGTGTAGGACTGGTCTCCCTACCAAAGGGAACATAGATTTACAATGGAGTAAGTGTAGCAAAGGTAGTCAAGTTTATTCTTGAGGTATGAGGGAGTGTAGTTTGAGGTTTGTGATCTCTCCTCTGTGGGGGGGAGAGTGTGCAAATTCTTCACTCCAGAAGAATAAAAGGTGACTTGACGGACATTTATGAAATTCCTGTCAAAGAATGATTATTCACCAAGTTAGAGTGATTAAAACAAGGGATGGACATCTTAAGATAATGGGCATGAGTAGCAAATGTTTGAAATTTTCTACCAAAGAATTCTGTGGGGCTTTTGTGACTAAGTGTAGTTTTGGATATTAAGAGACCAAGTGATGTGTTTGAGAGGATCGGATCATGAATGTGATGCTGTAGAATGTGATGCAGTTTCTTTTTCTTGCATTGTTTGGTGTTCCTGTTCGATTTTTAAATTAAGACCATAAGATATAGGAGGAGAATTAGGCCATTTGGCCCATTGAGTCTGTTCCACCATTTTATCATGGCTGATCCAATTTTCCTCTCAGCCCCAATCTCCTGCCTTCTCCCCATATGCCTCAATGCCCTGACCAATTAAGAATCTATTAATCTCTGCCTTAAATATACATAAAGACTTGGCCTCCACATCTACCTGTGGCAAAGAATTCCACAGGTTCACCACTCTCTGGCTAAAAAAATTCCTCCTCATCACTGTTCTAAAAGGACACCCCCTAAACTGAGATTCTCTCACCATAGAGAACATCCTCTCCACATCCACTCTACTTTCATCATTTGATAGGTTTCAATGGGGTCACACCTCATTCTTCTGAATTCCAGTGAAAACAGGCCCAGAGCCATCAAACGATCTTCATATGACAAGCCATTCAATCTTGGAATGATTTTCATGAAACTCTTTTGAACCCTCTCCAGTTTCAGTACATCCTTTCTAAGTTAAGGAGCCCAAAACTGCACATAGTACTCCAGGTGAGGCTTCAGCAGTGCTTTATAAAGTCTCAACATTACATCCTTGCTTTTATATTATAATACTCTTGAAATTAATGTTATCATTGTATTTGCCTTCCTCACCAGGCTCAACCTACAAATTAACTTTCAGGAAATCCTGCTCAAAGACTCCCATATCCCTTTGCACCTCAGTTTTTTGTATTTTCACTCTATTTAGAAAATAGTCAACCCTTTCATTTCTTCTACCAAAATGCATGATCATACACTTCCCAGCGCCATATTGTATCTGCCATTTCTTTGGTCATTCTCCTAATCTAAGTCCTTATGTAGCCTCTGTATTTCTTCCAAACTACCTGCCCCTCCACCTATCTTATTATAGTCTGCAAACTTTGCAATAAAGCCATCAATTCCCTTTTATAATCTTTTTATTGATTTTTCAAATGTACAGGCATAACAGTATTAATACAGAGAGATTGGGATTACATTGTTAATAATTGACATACGCAAATAAAAACTACAGATAATACAAGTATATTCAACTTCCCAAACTCTTAGCATGATTGAACATGGTAAAGAAAAAAAGAAAAAATATCAAAAAAAAACCCAAAGTAAAAAAAAACAAAACTAATCTGAACCAAAAAAAAATTAATCTAAACAAAACAAATCAAGACTAGGCTGATATGTTACATTGAATACATCATTAATGTCGTTAACTCCACTCCTCCATCCATATATCCTAGGTTAACAAAAATGATTAGGGAAAGGTCAGACTACATCATATGAAAATATTGAATAAATGGCCTCCAAGTTTCTTCAAATTTAACCAAAGGATCAAAAGTAGCACTTCTGATCTTTTTTCTAGATTCAAACATGATATAGTTTGGGAAAACCATTGAAATGTAGTAGAGGGATTTTTCTCTTTCCATTTCAGTAGGATGGATCTTCTAGCCATTAATGTAACAAATACAATCATCTGACGGGCTGAAGAGGATAGAGAACTATGTTCCATCATTGGTAAACCAAAAATTGCAGTAATAGAATGAGATTGCAAATCAATATGCCAAACTGTTGAAATGATATCAAAAATATCTTTCCAATATTTTTTCAAAACAGGGGAAGAGTAGAACATATGAGTCAAAGAAACTACTTCAGAATGACATCTGTCACAAACAGGATTTATATGAGAGTAAAAGCGAGCTAGTTTATCTTTAGACATGTGGGCCCTATGCACCACCTTAAGTTGTATCAATGTATGTTTGGCACATCCAGAAGAAAAACTAACTAATTGAAAAACTTTCTCCCATTTCTCTATAGATAATTGAAGTTGAAGTTCCCTTTTCCATTCATTCTTAATTTTATTGGATATGCGTGGTTGTATTTTCATAATTATGTCATAAATAATTGCTATTAAACCCTTCTGATAAGGATTTAAACCTAAATTTTTTTCCATGATATCAGTTGAGTGTGAAGTCGGAAAGGTAGGAAGCAAAGTATTTAAAAAGTTTCTTATTTGTAAATATCTAAAAAAAAAGAGATCTGGGCAAATTATATTTATTAGACAACTGTTCAAAAGATATGAAACAGTCATCAGAGAATAAATCATGAAAACATATTATGCCCTTCATTTTCCATATCAAAAAGGCTTGATCCAGAGGGTTGGAAAAAAAATTAGACATAATAGGACTTGATAAAATAAATTTGTTCAAACCAGAAAACTTATGAAATTAAAACTATGTTCGTACAATGTATTTAATTATTGGATTAACCATTTGTTTATTCAATTTAGAGAGAGCAAAGGGAAGCGAAGTTCCTAAAATAGAAACCAATGAGTACCCTTGTACAGAATTACATTCAAGGTTTACCCAATGTGGACTTGGAATTATATCCCAATCTTGTGTCCAAAATATTAAATATCAAATATTAATTGCCCAATAATAAAACCTTAAATTCGGCAGTGCCAAACCACCATCCTTTCTGGAATTTTGTATTTTTTACTTAATCTCTGATTTTTATTCTGCTATATATAAGAGGAAATTTTAAAATCAACAGTATCAAAGAAGGATTTAGGAATGAAAATTGGTATTGCTTGAAATAGATATAAAAATTTAGGTAGAATAATCATTTTGATAGCATTGATTCGACCAATCAGTGATAAAGATAATGGAGACCATTTAGTAGACACTTGTTTAACCTGATTAATTAGCAGTAAAAAAAATAAACTTGAATAAGTCTTTATGCTTTTTAGTAATTTTAACACCCAAATAGGTAAAATAATCGGTAATCAATCTGAATGGTGAACACCTATAAATGGGAACCTGCATATTTAATGGGGCAAGTTTACTCTTACTAAGATTCAATTTATAGCTAGAAAAGCTACTAAACTGAGCAAGCAGGGATATTACTGCCAGAATGGATTTCTCAGGGTTAGAGATATATAGTAAAATGTCTGAAATGTCGTAACTTCCGGTTCCTCTTTGAACCTTTCTTCCTCTTCCAGGTTCATGAGTTTGCATTCTGGTTAACGCTTTACGTACCATATGTTAGATTTTAGCACTATGGATAAGATTATTAATTTTGTTTCTTGGAATATAAACGGTTTAAACCATCCGATTAAATGGAAAATTTTTAAAGTATTCCATAGAATGAATGCTCATATTATCTTTGCACAAGAAATTCATGTGAGGAAAGAGGATTAGCAGCGTTTTAGGTTTTGGAAGGATAATAATGACACTCGAACTCTCAGGCCGAAGTGAGAGGAGTTTCTATTTTTATAGATTCTTCAATTTAATTTATGCATTATGAAACTATTTCAGATCCAAATGGTAGATTTTTGCTAATCACTGGTTTGCTCTTTAACAAAAAAGTTGTTATGGTCAATATTTATGCTCCAAATGTTAATTATCCTGAATTTTTAAAGCATCTTTTCACATCCCTTTCTAATTTAAATGATTACATGTTGATAATGTGTGGAGATTTTAATTGTTGTTTAAACCCTTCGATAGATAGATCTGTGTCTAATCAGGCACTTCTGAACAAATCGGCTACTCTGATCAATTCTTTTATGGTTGTCTCTGGAGTTTCAGAAATTTGGAGATTTTTAAAAACCGAAGGCTAAAGAATTTTTATTCTTTTCTCATGTATATCATCATTATTCGAGAATTGATTATTTTCTTATTGATTTACATTTAATTCCATTTGTTATTGATTGCAACTATGATTCCATTGCTATTTCTGATCATGCGCCATTGAAACTCTCTATTAAACTGATGGATACATCTTCTAGTACTAGACAATGGCGGTTTAATACCACCCTGCTTCAGGACTCGAACTTTGTTAATTTCATTTTCTTTTCAACGAATTTTACAGAAGAAATTTCCAGTGGGGTATTATGGGATGCTTTTAAACCTTATATCCATGGACAAATTATTTCATATTCTGCTGGTCTGAAAATACAAATTAATAACTAGGTTGGTTGACAAGATTAAAGAAATTGACAAGAAATATTCTACTGCTCCTAGTAAGGAGCTTTATAAAGAGAGAGTCGAACTTCAAATGGAACATAATCTATTACTAACATCTTCGATTGAAAATCAATTAATGAAAACTAGGAGTCAGTTTTATATACATGGTGATCTGGTAAACTATTGGCTAATCAATTGAAAACTGCTTCGGTTAAACTCCAGATCATAAAGATTCGTAAAAGGGATGGTACTTTGATGGTCGATCATGATGAGATAAATAAATCCTTTCAAGAATTTTATACGTCTTTATATCAATCAGAATTTCCCGACGACCTTACTATAATGCATGAATTTTTAAGGAAATTGAATATTCCGAAATTACCACCCAGCAAAAGTTTAGAGTTCGATCTACCTATTACGGAAGAAGAAATAAAGGATGCTATTTTCTCGATGAATTCAGGTAAAGCACCTGGTCCAGATCGCTATACAACAGAATTTTAAAAATTCTTTTCTACTATACTTTCTCCATGGTAATGTAGAATCTTTAAGGATGCGGTACTTCTAGGTAAATTACCACAATCTTTTAATCAAGCTTCTATTTCTCTAATTCTTAAAAAAGTTAAGGCTCCTATTGAATGTGCATCATATAGGCCCATATTGTTGTTGAATGTAGACTCCAAAATTCTTTCTAAAATATTGGCAACCAGACTGGAGAATGTGTTGCCTCAAATTATTTCGGTTGACCAGACCGGATTTATTAAAAAATCATTATTCCTTCTTTAATATTAGGAGATTAATGAGTAGTGTTTATACTCCTAGAACTCCAGAATGCGTTATTTCATTAGACGCTGAGTAAGCTTTAGACAGAGTCGATTGGGCATATTTATTTAATACGCTTGAGAAATTTAATTTTTGTCCGATATTTATATCTTGGATTAAATTGATATACCTTACCCCTTTAGCTTTGGTATCTACCAATAATCAACGATCTCCCTTTTTTCAGTTATTTTGTGGTACTAGACAGGGTTGCCCTCTTAATCCATTACTTTTCGATATTGCCTTGGAACCTTTAGCTATTGCTATTTGAGACTCACCTAATATATTTGGCATTACTCGCGGGAATGAGACACACAATTTATCACTATATGCAGATGATTTATTACTATATATCTCTAACCCTGAGAAATCCATTCCAGCAGTAATATCCCTGCTTGCTCAGTTTAGTAGCTTTTCTGGCAAAGCCATCAATTCCATCATCCAAATCATTGATGTATAACACAAGGAGAATCAGTACCAAAACAGACCCCTGTGGAACCAGCAGCCAGTCAGAAAAGGCTCCCTTTATTCTCACTCTTTGCCTCCTGCCGATCAACCACTGCTTTATCCATGCTTGAATCTTTCCTGAAGTACCATGGGTTCATAGCTTGTTGGGCAGCCTCATGTGGCACCTTGTCAAAGGCCTTCTGAAAATCCAAATACACAACATCAACCAATTTTCCATTGGCTTCCAAGAATTCCAACGGATTTGTCAGTCAAGATTTTTCCCTTCAGGAATCCATGCTGAGTACAACTTATTTTGTCACATGCCTGAGACCTCATCCTTAATAATCAACTCCAACATCTTTCTTACCACTGAGGTCAGACTACCTGGCCTGTATTTTCCTTTCTTCTGCCTCTTTCCTTTCTTGAAGAGCGGAGCATTCTTTGCAATTTTCCAGTCTTCCCAAACCATTCCAGAATCTTGAAAGATTATTAATGCCTCTGCAATCTCTTCAGCCACCTTTTTCATCATCTGATCCAGGTGACTTATCTACCTTCAGACCTTTCAATTCCCCAAGGTAGCTTTTCTCTAGTTATGGTAACTTCACACACTTCATGGCCCCTGACACCTGAAGCTTCCAGCATACTGCTATTATCTTCAACCATGAAGACTGATGCAAAATTTTTATTTTGTTCATCTACCGTTTTGATGTCCCCCACTACTACCTCTCCAAGCATTGTTTTCCAGCAATCTGATATCCACTCTGGCCTCTCTTTTACACTTAATTTATCTGACAAAACTTTTGGTATCCTCTTTAATATTATTGGCTAGCTTACTTTTGTATTCTTTCTTTACCTTCTTAATTACTTCTCTTGTTGCCTTCCGTTGATTCTTAAAATCTTCCTGCTCCTCTAACATGTTGGCTTTGACTTCTCTTGCTAGCCATGGTTGTGTCATCTTTCCTTTAGAATACTTCTTCCTCTTTGGGATGTATATATCCTGTGCCTTCTGAATTGCTTCCAGAAATTCCAGACTTTGTTGCTCTGAAGATCAAAGTTCAAAGTCAATTTATTTTCAAAGTACATATATGTCACCATATTCAAGCCTGAGATTAATTTTCTTGCAGGCATGCACAGTAAATCCAAGAAACACAATGAAAGACTGCACTCAACATGATGGATGGATAAACAACCAATGTGCAAAGGACAACAAACTGCAAATACGAAAGAGAAAAAAATAATTAATAGATAAACAATAAATATCCAACATGATCTGGAGTCCTTGAAAGTGAGTCCATAAGTTGGGGAACATTTCAGTGAGGGTGTGTGAAGTTATCCCCTCTGGTTCAAGAGCCTGATGATTGGGGGATAATTTTTAAATTTTAGATGATGGGTGTGTTAATGTTCATCTTTAATTTGATATCTAAACAGTGTGTTGAAGCTCATTAAATACTCGGTCTCCATTGATTAACTGCTTTAACCTGGTTATATGTTTATGACAGAATGAAGCCCATAGGCTCACACTTAATATTACGTCAGCTGGTAGAGTGAGGCATGAGCTTGTGCTGCTTCCTGACAGCTATATCAAGCCAGCGTTGCTCGTGACCTTCACTGCTGTGAATGTGGAGCTTGCATGTTCTCTGTGTGAATGTCTACCTTCTCCCAGGTGCTCTGGTTTCCCTCCACATCCCAAAGGCTAGCTGATTCTGAAGTTTACTCGAACTTGCCCCTAAATTAAGTGGGTAGAAGGAGAATTGGGACAGGTTAACGGGCATGTGAAAGAGGACAAGTGAGTGTGAGAATGGGCTTAGAGCAGGGGTTCCCAACCTTTTTTATGCCATGGAGCCTTACTATTAACTGAGTGGTCCGTGGGCCCCATGTTGGGAGCCCCTGGGTTAGTGGGATTACTGGGAGAAACGGAGTAGACTAAGTTGATACCATCCTTCCCTGTCATAAGGAACTGTGATATACGCAAGGTGAATTTAGGATTTTTTTTGTTCAGTAGGCACATTCTTTATTTCATGAGTCTAGCCATTCAGAAAAGAATTGGATTCATAAGTTTGCCTAAAGCTTTGAAGTAAACTGAATTAATGGGTTTTAAGCCACCCTGAGAAATATTTGTCAAAAAGCCCTGGAGTCTAGACACGCATGGCAACCTCAAATGACAGTAACACATGAAAAGAAAAGCTAACAGCTCATATAATCTCAGGCCAGCTCACAAGTTTTTAGAGCTAACGAAATGCCTTTGAAGTGTATTTATTACTGTAATTAGAGAACACGGCAGCCAATTTGTGCACAGGAGCTCACACTGTTAACAACATAGCAATAAAAGCATAAAATGCTGGAAATACTCAGACATCTGTGGTGACATAACTAGAGTTGATGTTTCTAGTGGATAGACTTTTATGAGAAAGCTGAGTACTTGCGGCAGTTTCTGCTGTTATTTCAGGTTTTTAGCATCCCCAATCTGCATTAATGTATGATAAATGTGATAATGAGTGTTTGATTGTTGGCAAAGTCTTGTCAGGCTAAAGGGGCTGTTCCTGTGCTATACAAGTGAAATTAGTAAATTCTAAAATATGCACGACTTGAGTTAATTTCTCTGCCATGTCCTTTTTTTATATACCTTTTGGACAAGCTATCAGTTTAAGGTTTATTTTGGATGGTATTTATTTTATCTACAAATCTTTGCGGTGGTGGAGAAATATGCCATTTAATTTGGTTGGATGACAATTGCTCAGGATGGTTTTTTCTTGGACAGTTGGTCAGGATTGACGCTGACTTCCTTCCACTCTGTCTTTGAGGTTTCTGAGGCAGCTCATGAGGGATCCACAGACAGAACAGGAGTACTTGCAAGGGCAGGCGGGTGGGTAGTTTGAGAGATGGTGCATTCCTTTTACTGCTTGTGCAGGGGTTCTTTGTGTTCCTGTTTTATGACCTCAACATAAGATCCCAACTGAGCAGACATGGGCCAGAGATCTTCAAGAATCATGGGGTTGCTACATTTCCTTGTGGATGTACTGAGAATTAAATAAAGTTTACTTCAGGAGTCTGGCGTCAAGCATGCAAGCATCATGGTCTGAGTGTAGTTCACACTTCAGAACTGGGATCGTTGAGCAGGGAGAGGACACTGACAGTGGTTCACATAACCTTCCAGTAAATTTGATAGATTTTGTGGCAACACTTTGGTAGTATATTTCCAGTCCCGCTGGTCCTTCCAAGACCGATAAATAAATGGGAGAGCTGGGATCACTGCTACCCAGAGCCACATCCAAGGCCCTGATCTTCAAATGCCGTTCTTCTCAACTGAGTTTCCATTGTCAATGTTTGCCTCCACTGAAAAGTGGCTCCCCAGATGTGAAAAGTGGCCCATATTTTTTGGGGCCTTACCCTGGTCCTTCATTATTTTGGGGTGATGGGGGCAGGTTAGAGGACCTTTATCGTGTGAAGGGTCATCCTTGCAGGATAGCAACCAACCTTTAGTTTGAGGTATTGGGAGGAGGGACACCCATAAATGAATTCCGTACGGGGCAATCACTGTCCAATTTGCTAAGTGAAATTGTTGACTAATATAGCAATTAAAATGAGTTGATTGACAGTTATAATTTTTCTAAGTAACTGTCATGGAAATGAATAAAAAGCAGCATTTCTGATGACTGTGTATAATTACAAAAAGCATGGAGAGGGATGATTCACAACAATGTTATTATATGATTCAGAATGTTAATCTAATGCTCCCACTGTCACCGTCACTTTACATTTGAAGCTATTTTAACCTACATAGCCTTTACTGATTGCTGGGCCATGTGTTGCCATTTTAGGAGTGCATAAGGATTAAGGATGAGGCATTGTAGGAGCTGTGGATTAAAATTCTAATTGTTTTCCACAACATGAAAGGTCAAAAGGACAGAAGGTCTGAGGAACTGTTGAAGATATGAAGCCAATGGTGCACACCTGGAAGGACTTGGTTCTTCTTTTGTCCATTTCTAGGAAAGTGGGAAGATCAGGATGGGTAATTTAGTGGGATTTTAAAATGGTATGATTTGCGTTCAACATCTGTAAGACAAAGGTCTTCAGCTGACTTGTCACATGGCACTGCGTGGCCCCTTTCCCCAGCTATGAAGCTTCACAATGAAATCTGGAGAACACTAAACACTTCCTGTATGATGTGCATAGGAAGGAGTTTACAAAAGTATTTACCTTTTTTTTTAAAAACTCTAGCACACACATAGATTGAAAACCACATAAAACATGAACCCGGATGGAGAATTAAATTTTGAAATCAGAATCAATTTTAATATGACCAGCATATGTTATGAAACTTTGCGGCACACATGATAAATGTAGAAAAAAAAACAAATTACATTAAATATATATATGTGTTAAGTAGTGCAGAAACAAAGCTAAATATAACGAAGGAGTGAATCAATGTTTATGGGTACAATGTCCATTTAGAAATTGGATGGCAGAGGGGAAGAAGCTGTTCCTAAATCAAACATGAAATGAATCATTGATGTTGAGTGAACTACATTTGAGTATTTATGCGTACTTTAGTTGTCTTTAGAGTCTCTCATACTTAATAATCATGACGGGACTAGAGGTACAATGCTATTCAGGGTGAAGAAAGAATCTATAAAGAAAATGTTATCAGAGATGTTGAGTTGTCAAACCAAAAGCTCCAGAAAGGATGTGGGTTTTATCTTCTCCTGTGCTTCTTTAGGAAGGCAACAGGAGTGGCCTTGGGGTGCTTGGATTAAGGAGAGCATAACAAGATATTGTGTCTCCATGACTGAGCAGCCTGCAGTTGCTCACTGGCAAGATTACATCCTAATAAAACCCACTTGTGAGAAGTGGTGTCTGGAGCATGAAATCTAAGAAATGAAACCCTGGGAGGGGAGATAAAAACATCTCCAGAGAAAATAGAAGAGAGCTTGCAATTTGTGTAGGCAGAAACCATGCAGAACAATAGAAATGAATAGAAAGTAGATATGAGAGAAAGCTAGGTGAAAGAGCTTGAGATATTTACATCAAAAGGAGAAACCTTAGGTCTGCGAAAAGAGAGTGAGACAGACTCATCAATACAAATGTAGAGAAGATATTCCCTACAGTGTGGGATTCTAGGACTAGAGGGCACAGAATAGGTAGATGCCCTTCAGGAGAGAGATGAAGAGGAATTTCTTAAGCCAGGGTGTGGTGAATCTGTGGAATTCGTAGCCACAAACGGCCAAGGAGGCCAAGTTATTGGTATATTTAAAGTGGAGGTAATTGATTCTTGATTAATCAGGGTAACAAAGGTTCGGAGAGAGAGGGATAATAAGTCAGCCATGATGAAAACTCAATGCGCTGAATGGCCTAATTCTGCTTCTATTGCCTTTTGGTGTTTTCAGTCAGGATAATGAATCTCAGGAATTTTCAAGCCCAGAGAGTTGTGGAGGTTGGATTATTGGGGGCATATAAAGAGAAAGTAGGATTTTGGCAGATCAGGGAGGTGAAGGCCAAGGAGAACCTACACAAAGATGGAGATGGTAGATCAGCCAAGTGGCCACTGCAGTTTGTGTTTCTTTCTAAAAGGGATTGAGTGGAGGGGAAGGTCATAAAAATTGTTTTGACAAATTAGATTACTAAAGTAATATTAATTGAAGAAACTCAGATTGTCAGTTTTTATACTGGCATGGAATCGTATGCAGATACTCAACTTCCAAGTAAATCATAATTACAGATGTTTATATGACATCTTTGGAAAATTACCAGAGAGCCATCATTTTCTTTTTCAAACGTCTAATCTATCTCGCCTTGATTATAAGGTCATTGAAGGCTCAGGCAGGAGGCAGCTTGATTGACCTTCAGCTGGTAATCACTCAGTGTTAATGATTCAATCCTTTAGGGAAAAAAACATGTTTGTTTGAATTGAGTGAAGAGCAAAATGGGTATGAAAAGTGAATGCAAAAGCTCAAACATTGAAAATTTATTTTTATATGGAAAAAAGCTTGGATAAAGAGAGTGTGTAGTATGCAAATCAATACATTTGTGGTGGCATCCATTAGTCTCACGAGACCATGGATCTGTGCCTGGAAAGTCTTGCTTCAGTCCGTGTTGGTAGAGCAGCGTCTGTTGTGGCGTAGAGACCCACACAGGAGTGACAGTCTCAGCTGCAGCGACTGCACTTGAAGGCGCTGTCCTCCAGTGCTGTCTTGGTGCTGTTTTTCTGATAAGTGTGCTTTTCTTCAGCAGCAAGCCTCAGCTTCTCTTCTCCCCTTTTTAGACCTCTGCGTAGTTCCAGCCTCTGAGAGCGATTGCTTGCGATGTCCTCCCACCTCTCGACGTTCATGTTCAGTGATTTCATGTCTCTCTTGCAGACGTCTTTGAAACGAAGATGGGGCCGCCCTTGTGCTCTCTTGCTGGAGGCCAGTTCCCGTACAGCAGATCTTTCGGGATCCTCCCGTCTGACATGTGGTGTACATGGCCCCGCCAGCGGAGATGGCATTGTTGGAGCAGGGTGAAGAGGCTGGGTATCTGGGCGCGGGCCAGGACCTCATTGTTGGTGACTCGGTCAGTCCACGTGATGTCCAGGATGCGTCTCAGACTGCGAAGGTGGAAGGCGTTGAGACGCCGCTCTTGTCTAGAGTAGAGGCTCCAGGTCTCGCTGCCGTAAAGCAGTGTGCTGAGGACGCGGGCCCTGTAGACTGCAACCTTGGTGTGCGTCGTCAGCTTTCTGTTCTCCCAGACTCTCTGTCAGCTTGGCAAATGTTGAGGCTGCTTGTCCAATCCGTCTGTTGACCTCAGGGTCTAGGGAGAGACTGTCCGTGATGGTGGAGCCAAGGTATTGTTGATGGTAGTGGCGGGGGGGGTGCTCAACGCCTTGGCCAAACACATTGGTTTTAATCAGGTGGATGGTCAAGCTGAAGTCCTGGCAGTCTCTTGAGAAGCTGTCCATGAGGCGTTGCAGTTGTTCTTCAGAGTGTGTTGCCAGTGCTGCATCATCTGCAAACAACATGTCCCTGATGAGTACTTCATGAACCTTGGTTTTTGCCCTCAGCCGGGACAGACTGAACAGCCTCCCGTCCGATCTGATGTGGAGGTAGACACCATTAGTTGATTTCCAAAGGTGTGCTTCAGCATGACTGCGAAGAAGATGCCGAACAGGGTGGGGGAAAGCACACAGCCCTGCTTCATACCGCTGCGGATGCTGAAGGCCTCCGAAGAAGAGCCGTCGAACTGAATGACACCCTTCATGTCTGTGTGGAATGACTGAACTATCCTGAGGAGCCTCGGGGGACAACCAATCCTGCCGAAGATTTTGAACAGGCCATCTCTGCTCACAAGGTCCAAGGCCTTCGTAAGGTCGATGAAAGCGATGTAGAGTGGTTGTCTTTGCTCTCTGCATTTCTCTTGTAGCTGTCGAAGGGAGAAGATCATGTCGATTGTGGAGCGTTCTGGCCTGAAGCTGCACTGAGACTTGGGATATACCCTTTCGGCTATTTTCTGCAGTCTGTTCAGGACCACGTGGGCGAAGACCTTCCCAATGATGCTGAGCAAGGAGATTCCCCTGTAGCTGTTACAGTCACTTCTGTCCCCTTTTTTCCTACATAGGATGACAATGTTGCAGTCTCTCATGTCTTGTGGCACTGCTCCCTCTATCCAGCACTGGCACAATAGTTTGTGCAGGTAGTTTAGCAGGATGCCCTTTGCACGTTTGATAGCCTTTGGTGGAATGCCGTCCAATCCTGGTGCCTTCCCAGTGGGCAGGCTGTCGATGGCTTTACTCAGCTCTTCGGCAGTTGGCAATGCATCCAGTTCCTCCATGACAACTGGAATCTATACAACAGTTGTAAAAAAAAAAACTGAAATATACTGTATACATATGTCAAGATAAATCAGTAAACAGTCCTAAGATTATAATTTGCACTGTTTGCATCTGCGATGAGAAACTTTGATCTATCTTAAATGCAAAGGGCAAATTAGTGATCAAACATTTTCTGCTTTGTACATTTCCTAGATGATTTTATTTTCTTGTGTGCCATGTCAGTTAGAGATAAAATGGAGAAATATGGCTACAAAGAGATGTTCTCGTGTACTGCGCTATAGTGATGCGTAGTGGCTAATCCGGAGGCTCGGACTAATAATTCAGGGATCAGAGTTCAAATCCCATCATGGCAGCTGGTGGAAATTTAGACTGTTCTTCGCCAAATTCCAGATTAGTAACAATGACAAGTCTGAATAATGAGAACTGCATTTGGAGGGATTTATAAAATTAGGTTACGGTGGAGTACTGTGTACAGCAGTGAGCACCACACAATAGGAAGGGTGTAATTCCATTGAAGAAGATGCAGAAATAATTCATCAGTGTGCCAGCCAGGATTTGAGATAACTGTCTCATTTGTGAGGAGAGACTGTATCGACCAGGTTTGTTTTCCTTGGACTGGAGTAAGATGATAGGGTAGATTGTAGGAAATTCCCGTAGCAGAAGGGTCCAAAGCTATAGGATATAGGTTTAGGTAAAGGGTTAAGAGGTTTTCCACCAAAGGATCATTAGGATCTGGAACGCACGAACTGAGTGAGTGGTGAAGATAGGTAATCTCACTACATTTGCTAAGCACCTGGATAAGCGCTTGTACTGCCAAGGCATTGATGGCTATGGGGAAAGTACTTGTAAACAGAGGTAGGTACTGGAATGATAACAAGGGCATGATGATCAAAGGACTCTTCTTTTTGTTCTATACCAATAAGTAAGATCTGTATGGTATAAACTACCAATGGTTCACCAACATTTCCTGGGAAAGGAAAGCTGTCATTCCAACCCAATCTAGCCAGTGAGTTTGAAAGGTTGAGCAAGCTAGGGGTTTTCTTTTTGGAGCAAAAGAAGATGAGAGATGTATGAGATTATTGTGCATTGGCAGAGTGCACTGTCAGCACCCTTTTCCAAGGGGAGAAACAATAAATTTGATAGGGCATAATTTTAAGGTGATTGGAGAAAGGTATGGGGGGAATATCAGAGATAGTTTTTTTTTCCAAACAGAGTGGTGGGTGCATGTAACACTCTGCCTGGGTAGTGGTAGAGCCAGATGCATTAGGGACGTTTAAGAGCTTCTTAGATAGATACACAGATGATAGAAAAATAGAGGGCTATCTCAGAGCGAAGTATCTTCGAGTAGGTTAAAAATTTGGAGCAATGTTGTGAACTGAGGGACCTGTACTACACAGTACTATATTTGTCAACATGGAGCAGAGAGCAAGTTTGTAAATCTATTAGGAGCAACAGATGTTGAGAGTGGCAAGGGTGGAGTGCTGTAGGGGAGTGTGGGACGGGTGGTAAAGAAGGAGTCCCAGGGGTGGGGGATTGCACTGGTACAGACACACCCAGCACTGAGACACCAGGTAAGGTCATTGGATTCCAAACAATTGCTTTATTGATCATTACAGAATGTCTCTCTGGTGCTTCCATTTCCTTCCCCTTTTCCCAACCTTAATTCCCCTCTCCCTGCCCCCTTCCCACTCTTGGTCCACAATAGAGACCCATATCAGAATCAGGTTTATCATCACTCACATATCATGAAGTTTGTTTTTTTTTTGCAGCAGCTGTACAGTGCAATACATAAAATTACTACAGTAAAGGTCTTAGTCATCCTAGCTATATACCTGAGACCTTTACACAGCACTGTGTGTTCTGTGATCTATGCTCTGTGTATAGTACGTGTCTCCAGACACATGGAAAGTGACAGTGTATGAAGCACATTCTGAAATGCTCAGAAAGCCCCACAGTTGCCGGGAACTCGCCCCTAACCTTGAGGGAAATGCATATTGACCTTATTAACATCACCCAGATCTGGAGTAACACAGCAATATGGAGATTGGCTATCAAAGACCAGCAGATGCTGAATATCTGAAACGCGAACTGACAATGCCAGAAGTTCTCAACGGGTCAAACAGAAGAGGTTTACATTTTGGGTCCAAGGCCCTTCATTACATCGAGGAGAGTGAGGACACCAGTTAGTTTTCAGTTGCAGATATGGTGGCGAAAGGGTGGATGTGGCTCTAATAGAGTGGGGTAGGTGTTTGATCACACGACCCCAATGTTTACAAAGCTCTCTGAATAAATTATTGAGGGGTACTAGAGAGAAACAAAACAAATGGTTTTGTTAGAGCAGCCATGATGAAATGGCAGAGCAGACTTGATGGGCCGAACAGCCTAATTCTGCTCATATCTTATGGTTTATCTAAAACTGTAGAAATGCGTTCAGACTGGTTGCTGAGATTTGTAACCAAAAGACACATCCTTAAAGTACCCATGTTGGAAAATCCCAGCAGAGCAGCCAGTAGTAAAGAATGAAATTAATGACAGATGGATTGCTGTTGTAAGCGGAGAAAAGCTAATTATCTAAATCTGTTGGATTCAAGATTGAGTCTCGGAGGCTGCAACATGAAGCATGGAAGTGAGGCCCTTCAGAGTAGCTTGTCCATGCCAACTGTGGTGCCCAGGGAGTTAGTCCCATCTGCCCGCATTTGGCCCGTAGCTCTTAAAATCTCTCCTATCAATATACTTATCTAAATGGCTTTTAAATGCTGCTGATGTGCCCATCTCAACCACTATTTCTAGCAGCTCTTTCCAAACATGCACGGCCCTTTGTGTAAAGAAGCTCCCCTATTGTCCCTTTATCATCAGCCGCCTGAGGTCTTAAACCCATTCCTCCTTGTTTTTAACACCCCTCTCCCTGGGGAAGAGACCCTGTCTATGCCTTTCATGATCTCCAGGTCACCTCTCCATCTCTTACATTGCAGGGAAGAAATTCCAAGACTACACAATCTCTCTTGTAACTCAGACCCCCAAATCCAAGCAACATCCTGGTAAATCTTTCTGCACTCTTTCTAGTTTAGCCATTACCTTCCTGGCAACAGGGTGACCAGAACTCTACCCAAGCTTGCCCAGATAGAAGAAATTTGTCTACTTCAGTAGAGAGACTAATGAATTGAATTACACATTCAACGATTCAGAAATAGCTTCTTCTCCTCTACCTTCAGATTTCTGAATGAACATTGAATGAACCCACGAAAATGGCCTCTGCTTGGGTATATTTAAAACAGGGGATGACAGGTTCTTGATTAATAAGGACATCGAGGGTAATGGAGAAAAGGTAGAAGAACGGGGTTGAAGGGATAATAAATCTCCATTATTGAATGGGGGAGCAGACTCGATGGGCTGACTGGCCTAATTCTGTTCCTGTGTCTTATGGTGTTGTATGCAAGTGATATTAAATCTGATTCTGAATTGTGCGACAGTAGTAAATAAAGCTCAAAGAATTTTACATGCTGGAAATCTGAAACAAATTGAATCTCTTTATGAAAACAAGAAAATCAGAAACCACTGAGTGTTAACTAGGCAACATATCTTTGGTCAGAAACAGGAGCACTGTTTCATCCCACAAGTACTGCATGACTTGCAGGCTGTTTCCTGCATTTTCTGTCCTTATTATTACTGTAATAAAAAAGCAATAGTTTGTTAGATTAAATCATCTTTCAATTTAACTAAAGACCAGGTATCTTCTCAATGTATACACAGCATCTGCACTCAAAGTTTATTAACTATCATTATCATTAAAATCCTATACCTGTTCTAATAAATCCAAACATTTTCCTTTGCTGCAAGCCATCACACATAGAAAATGGCATGCAGAATATTTCAGAAGAGGAAGAACCTAAAGAATAGAAAATTTTTGTCGGTTACTAAAAGAAAAAATTAGATAAACTGTATGTGTTTGAAGAAGTTAATGGATTCAGTATTTGCAGCTTAAGTACAGTAATCAAATAAAAGATATCTAGAGTTTATTTATGCCACAAAGGATATGATTTATATTTTCAATTTTCCATTATCAGCTATTCCTTTGGAAATTTAACTCTATCATTTTGCCTATGATGTTGCATTTTTCACTATTACGAGCATTTAAACTGGCAATCAGTATTCAGTGTTCTGAATAATAGCAGCTTACTGTTGTTTCAGAAACATGACTTTTTAAAGACTCAGATTCAGTGTGTTTAAGGAAACAATTGGGGGTTTGGGGGAATGAAGACGATGCTGAAATTTGAACGTTCGAATGATGACATCGAATGACTCCTAGTTAATTCAAAAACACTCTCAGACGGCTTAGTATGGCAACTACACTGCATGTGACGCAAGAAGCTTCAGAGAGTTGTGGACAGAGCTCAACGTATCACGGAATCCTACCTTTTCTCTCTGGACTCTGTCTATACTTCTCTCTGACTCAGGCAGCCCACCTCCGAGTCACTTGGGGATTGTTGCAAAACAGAGAGACCAATGAATGCATAGTACATAGTGTAGTTCTCTGAAAGTGGCAACACATGTGGACAAGGTGGTGGAGAAACCATGTAGCACATGTGCCTTCTTCACACTTGGATCACTGAATATAAGAATCGGGATGTCATGTTCACAAGAGATTCTGCAGATGTTGGAGATCCCGAGTAGCACACAAAACGCTGGAGGAACTTGCAGCCCAGGCAGCATCTATGGAAATGAGTAAGGAACTGACATTTCGGGCCAAAACTTTTCTTCAGGTTATGTTAGTGACATGGCCACCCTCTGGGTGAAGGAGCAAGACCTTGTATTTCGTTTGGGTAGCTTCCAACCTGATGGCATGAATTTCTCCTTCTGATTTGAAAAGAAATTCCCTCCCCCACCCACCCCACTTCTATTCCATTCTGACTTTTTACCTTGTCTAACCTGCTTGTCACTTACACCTCAGTCCCCTCCGTCCCTTTCTCGTATGGTCCACTCCTATCAGATTCCTTTCTCTCCAGCCCTTTATCCTCCCCACCCACCTGGTTTCACCTATCACTTGTCCTCTTTCCCCTCTCCCCACTTTTTTGTTATTCTAACATCTTCCCCCTTCCTTTTCAGTCCCGAAGAAGGATCTCGGCCCGAAAAGTCAACTGTTCATTCATTTCCATGGATGCTGCCTGACCTGCTGAGTTTCTCCAGCACTCTGTGTGTGTGTGTGTGTGTGTGTGTGTGTGTGTGTGTGTGTGTGTCTGTCTGTCTGTCTTAGTGACATTGCTCCTGGAAAATTGTGTGCAGTTAGGGTTGCCATATTATAATAAAGATGTGATTAAGCTAGAGAAGGCACTGAAAAGATTCACAAGCATGTTGCTGGGACTGGAGAGCTTGAGTTATAGGGAGAGACCGGGTAGGCTGGGGACTGTATTCCCTGGAGGCTCAAGGGTTTCCTTGGAGTGGTTTATAAAATCTTGAGGGATCTAGATAAGCTGGATTGTCACAGAGTAGAGAACTCTAAAATCAGAAGGCTTAGGCTAATGATGGGTGGGGATAGATGTGTAGGGGATCTGAGAGTCAAGGTTATAGAGGGTGCTGGGTATATGGAATGAGCTGCCAGAGGAAGTGGTAGAGGCAGGTATAATTACAACCGATTCATGAATTAGAAGGTTTAGATTGAAACATATAAGATTATAAATTAGAAGGTTTAGATTGAAACATATAAGATTATCAAGGGATTGGACACGCTGGAGGCAGGATGGATGGCTGATGGATGAGTCCAGAACCAGAGGCCACAGTTTAAGAATTAGGGGTAGTCAATTTAGAATGGAGTTGAAGAAAAACTTTTTCACCCAGAGAGTTGTGGATATGTGGAATGCTCTGCCCCAGAAGGCAGTGGAGGCCAAGTCTCTGGATGCTTTCAAGAAAGAGATAGGCAGTCTTTCTTTTTTTCTGTTTTTTTTTCTTTTTTTTTTAGGTAGGGGTATGTATCGGGGGGAAGGGTTAAGGGGAGGGGAGAGGGTAGATATTATTCTATGTAATCAAGTTTGAAAATTGAATTAAAAAAATTTAAAGAAAGAAAGAGATGGATAGAGCTCTTAAAGATAGCGGAATCAAAGGTTATGGGGATAAGGCAGGAACTGGATACTGATTGTGGATGATCAGCCATGATCACAGTGAATGGTGGTGCTGGTTCGAATGGCTAAATGGCCTATTCCTGCACCTATTGTCTATTGATCAGAGATTCCCAACCTGGGGTCCATGGATCCCTTGCTTAATGGTATTGGTCCATAACATAAAAAAACAATTGGGAACCCCTGACGTAGAGGGATATGAGCCAAATGTAAGCAGATAGGATAAGCTCAGGAAGTCTCCTTGGCTGGCATAGACAAGTTTGATCAAAGGTCTTGTTTCTATGCTGTATGCCACTTGTTTTCATATTAGTACTTTTATCCCATTGTAAAGCACTTTGAACTACATCATCTGTGTGATAAGTGTTCTAGAAATAATGTTATTATTATTAATATTATTATTACTATTCAACTGTCTCTATACCCAGAGGGGGAAGAGAAAACAAAATGAGTCAAGTCTGTAACATCTGCTCTGTCTCTTTGAAATGTCCAGGGATGATTTGTTACACAAGCAGTGCAATATTAAATTACTGTTTTGTTGCTGTCAGATACAGGATGTAATATAACCTAATCAGTCTCAGAATCTATGAGCAGCACAGTGAGCTGTTGTCTCACAGTGCCGGAGACCTAGGGTCAATCCTGCCCCAGGGTGCCATTGTATGTAATTTGTATGTTCTCCCTATTACTGCTTGGAATTCCTTCAGCATCCCAAAGATCTGCTGGTTGGTAGCTTAATTGGCCCCTGTATTTAAAAAAAAGTCTGATTTGATAAGAATATTGGGAGAATTAGCAAACAGATTAATGTAGGATGTGTGAATTGGTAGTTAATGGTCAATGTGAACTCATTAGGTCCAAAGGACCTGTTTCAGACCTGTATCTTTCTATGGCTCTATGAAAGTTTCATAATAAGTCTCGGAGAAGGAGTATTGCTATTAGGGATTATTTTATCTGGATAATTTCCTTTGAAGATATTTCGTACTTCCTGGAGTTTAGAAGAATGGAAAGTGAACTTATTGAAATGTCCAAGATTCTTAAAAGGTCTGACCGGGTTGATAAAGGCTGCAATTTAGTCAACGATCAAGGGGTCATGGTCTCAGATAGTGGGTTGACCAATCAGTAAAGAGTGAGTAGAAAATTTTGACCAAGATAATAATGAATCTTTGGAATTTGTGACCCAAGGGGGTAGTGAAGGTTTGGTCACAACTGTATACAACATGAGCAGAAATTGTTTTATTTAGATATTAAAGTTGTCAAAGGCCATGGGGTTAATGCAGGAGAGTCACGCTAAAGCAAAAGACCAACCATGATTGTGTTGAATGACAGAGAAAACACCTTTATTTCCACCTACATTCCTAAATTCAAAGGTATTATAGAATTATGGGCAAAGACATCATGGGTCAAAAAAATAAGTTGGGACGTGGGGACAAGAATCAAAATGAACTATCAACAATCAAATTTTCCTATACTCTACCAAGGGATAATGGAAAGAAATTAGAGGGAAAGATTTCTGTATGCTCTATTTCATTAGAGGTTAAGTAGAACTTGTCAGATGGTTTTCTAGCTCATTGTTCAAGGCAGGTATAAGGATGATCTGGAACAGGGGTTCCCAGCTTGTTTTCATGACATGACCCCTACCATTAACAGGTTGGGAACCCCTGTTTTAGGGAGGGAGGGAGGGAGAGAGAGATAAATATATATATATAGATATATAAAAAATGTTTTTCTCTCATCAATAGGCAAGGTTAAAACATACACCACTGGCACCAGATTTGATTCTTCTTTGTATTACTGCGATATTTTGATTTCATTGAAATTGCCTGCCTCAGGAGTAGGCTGATCATGTGGGGTCTGCTCATTTAGCCATTGTTTGGGACTTTGTCTCTTGCACACAGTTTCACAATGTAATCGGGAATAAATTAATTCCATCATTACCATCAGGTATTCTTTGACATATCCCTTCTGTTGATGAAATATTGATATGGGATGCAACTAATTTGGGTCCAATTTTCACAGGATATGTACAGTCAAATGTTCAACTGGAATATTGTAACAGGTTGATTATGTCAGGCTGATTATGCTAACTGAACAGGGGACAGTTGGATGGAGATGGGGAGGAAGCTCTCAAGGCTCCATGAGAGTCAGTTGCTATCCACAGCAGTAGCTGACAGTTCAGAATACAGTTCTTCATAAAGAAAGGAAATTTGTCTGGATGAAGAGAGTAACTGGGATTGGAAAATGATAAGAAGGATCCATTGGAACTGCAGCTAAGGGCAGCACAGGTCCTGTCAATTCTTCTACTTGTAAATGGAAAAGAAGAATGTGGTGTTTCTGGCCCAAGCCTATGATAAGTTTGAAACCTCCAGTAACATGCTGGCTTGAATGGAATGCATATCTTCTAGCCTGGAATGTCTATCAACATAAAACCCTGTTTATTGCACATTTACCTGAGTAAGTGAATTTCCAGAACAAATAACCTAAACTGACGTATCAGTTTTCGTTTCAATGGGGCCAAGCTTTGATTTTCACTCAGGGTGAGAAGCCTTTTTTTTAAATCACTTCTGTTTGAAGAGTACATAATTTGGTATTGACTTTGTCCCTTGGGCTTGACCTTGCAGAGAAGGAATCTCTTAATCCACATTCTCCATTGCGAAAGGCCTGGTTTCAAATGGAAATAATTGGATATACCCGACCATAAAGCAGGATAAAATACTGATTGCATAGCTCCCACAGGAGTAATTGTCTGAAGATGAGACTTGGTTCTAGCTGCATATCTAATCCAGTATCAACTACGTTTGCAGAGCATGTTGTCTTTTTTTTCGTTTCACCACTATTGCTGGAATGTATCCAGCAATGTTTTAGAGAGAAAATTACAGAATTGTCTCTTGGATGACTCATAGCTATGTGACTGTGAGATGAAGACACTTAGGCTGAGAGGTAATTTCATTATTAAAAAGAACGCTTTTTGCCCAATCAATTTTTGCTGTTGGTATAAAGCAAAGAAGTTTCTTGGCACATAAAACAATGGGATCATGATGGAATCAATCAAACACACAGCATGCAACAACTGAAATGCCTCAAAATCTTGGACCTACCACAGGTAAGCCTGCAAAATTGTTATATTTATCAATTAATTTGAGAGGCAGAAATGCACCAGTGTAATCTCAGAACATGGTGTGAGCATCACGTGTCTCTGATGGGCATCCAACCAAGAATTACTGTGAACAGCCCTGTCCACTGGAAAAGACGGGCCCAATATGAATCGTGTGCCAGATGTAGGGTTTGAAAATCACCTTTGAATGCCCCTGTGGTACAGTTTGGTGGATTTCCTTACAAGTGGTACAGGTAGAGATGGGTGTTAAACAAGTATGCAGAATGTCTTCATTCTACGCAGAACCCCTGGTGCTGTGTCTGAGGCAGTGCCACATGCAAAGCATGCATTAGCCTTGATTTTCTTTTTCCAAAAAATAGCATTTTGCAAATGTATCAAGCTGCTTAGTAGAAGGTACAGTTAGTAAGTTTACAGGTCATGTGAAAATTGATGGTGTGGATAGCAAGGGAGGTTGTCTAAAGCTATGACAGGACATGGATCATTTAGAAAGGTGGGCAAAGTTGAGCAGATGGAATTTAATTTTAAAGTGCAAGGTGATGCATTTCGGGAAGCCAAATGGAGATGGGACGTATACATGTGATGTTGTTGTTTGTTGTTGTTCATCCTTCGTAGTCGAAGATGACCATGGCTTCAAAGCCAAATGGGAGATTGGTGGCTGTGGGTCCGGAGGTGACTGATGAGGCCAATCCGGGCCCTGAAGGCTCGCCCACATGTGGGAGGGTGCTGTCGTGGCAGTGGATGCTGCTCGGGCCTTGCGCACAGCACGCTTTCGTTGCGCCTCGATGATGCGCCTGACTTCAGCTGCACGGGCTCCTGTGGTGATCTTGCTGCGCCAAGCTGGATGGTCGAGAGCAAGCGTCTCCCACGTGTTGATGTCGACACCCAGGCCTTTGAGGGACGCTTTCAGGCAGTCTTTGTAACGTTTCTTTTGCCCCCCGACTGAGCGCTTGCCCTGACACAGTTCTCCGTAAAGCAGCTGCTTAGGCAATCGGCTGTCTGGCATTCTGACCACATGTCCAGCCCACCTGGCTTGGGCTTTCAGCAGGAGGGTGTAGACACTGCAGAGCCCAGCTTGTTCCAGGATTTCCGTGTCGGGGACTTTGTCCTGCCACCTGATGTGGAGGAGTCTGCGGAGACAGCTCAGGTGAAAATGGTTGAGCTGTTTGGCGTGTCTGCTGTAGACAGTCCAGGTCTCGCTGGCGTAAAGGAGGGTGGTAAGGACCACTGCACAGTAGACCTTCAGCTTGGTGGTGAGGCTGAGTCCTCTGCGCTCCCAGACGTTCTCACGGAGTCTCCCAAAGGCAGCACTGGCTTTGGCAATCCTGTTGTTGACCTCAGCGTCTATATTCACTGCGCGAGAGAGTATGCTGCCCAGGTAGGTGAAGTTGTCGACTGCCTGGAGGTTCTGGCCCTTCACCGTGATGCGCGGCTCCTGGTATGGCTTTCCTGGGGCAGGCTGGTACGTAACTTCGGTTTTTTTGGTGCTGATAGTGAGACCGAAGTTGTCGCAGGCTTGTGAGAAGCAGTCCATTTCACGCTGCATCTCCTGCTCTGTGCTGGCGTTGAGTGCGCAGTCATCAGCAAACAACAAGTCTCTGATGACAGTCTCCTGCACCTTTGTAACTGCCTGCAGGCGCCTAAGGTTGAACAACCTGCCGTCAGTCCTGTACCTGACGTGGATTCCTTCTTCGTAGTTACGGAAGGCATCTGTCAGCATGGAAGAGAATACCATACTGAACAGAGTCGGGGCAAGAACGCAGCCTTGTTTGACACCATTTGTCACTGGGAAGGCCTGCGACTCGTCGCCGTCATCCAGAACTTTCACCATCATACCGTCGTGGAACTGCCGGACGATTGTGATGAACTTGCTGGGGCAGCCAAACTTCTCCATGATCTTCCACAAGCCTTCTCTGCTGACCGTATCGAAAGCCTTGGTTAGATCGACAAAGGTCATGAAGAGGTCGCTGTGATACATGTGATAATAAGGTGCTGAGGAATGTTGATAAACCGAGAGATCTAAAGGGCCCAAATCCATATTGCCTTCAATTTAGCAACGCTGGTGGATAGGGCAGTGAAGCAAACATATGGCATTCCTGCCTTTATAGTTGGGTAGAATAATGGGATATATATAAAACCCTAGTAAGGTTACACTTGGAGCATTATGTACAGTTCTTGTCACCAGGAATTATGTTGTTGCACTGGATAGAGTGCAGAGGAGATTCACCAGAATGCTATCTGGATTGGGGAACTTTAGTTATGGGGAGAGACTGGGAAAGCTTGGTTTGTTTTTCCTGGAGTCGTCAGCTGAGAGGTGAGCTGATAGACGTACACTCATTGGTATGTAGTATCCAATAAAGTGGCCACTGAGTGTATGTTTGTGGTCTTCTGCTGCTGTAGCCCATCCACTTCAAGGTTCAACATGCCCTTCAGAGATGCTGTTCCACACACCACTGTTGTTACGTGTGGTTATTTGAGACACGGTTGCCTTCCTGTCAGTTTGAACCTGTCTGGCCATTCTCCTCTGACCTCTCTCAGTAACAAGATGTTTTTGCCCACAGAACTGCCGCTCACTAGATTTTATTTTTTTGTTTTTCACACCATTCTCAATAAACTCTGGAGACCGTTGTACGTGAAAATCCCAGGAGATCAGCAGTTTCTGAGATACTCAAACCATCCCGTCTGACACCAACAATCATTCCATGGTCAAAGTCACTTGGATCACATTTCTTTCCTATTCTGATTCTTGGTCTGAACACAACTGAACCTCTTGACCAGGTCTGCATGCTTTTACACACTGAGTTGCTGCCACTTGATTGACTGATCAGATATTTGCATTAATTAGCAGTTGTACCCCAGAAAGTGCTGACTGAGTGTGTATAGGATTATGAGAGACAGATAAGTTAGGTAGTCAAAGTCCTTTTCCAAGTAGTTGAGGTAGAAGAAACTCATTTTGTTTAAAATTTGCAAGCACTTTCAAAGCAGAGTTGGGAATGGTCAACTCAACGGATTGTTTAAAGTGAATTAGGAATAGCAATGGATGGAACAATGGAGTGAATCAGAATCAGCTTTAATCCTGATGAAGGGTTTCTGACCAAAATGTCGACTGTTTACTCCTTTCCGTAGATGCTGTCTGGCCTGCTGAGTTCGCACGCGTGTGTGTGTGTGTGTGTGTGTGTGTGTGTGTGATTTCCAGATTTCCTTGTATTTCACTTTTAATATGACTGGTATATGTGTGAAATTAGTTGTTATATGGCAGCAGTACATTGCAATACATAATAAAAACTATAAATTACAGTAAGAAGTATATGTACATATTTGAAAATTTAAATTAAGGAAGTAGTACAAAAAGAGGGAAAGAAGTGAGATGACATTCATGGGTTCAATGTCCATTCAGAAATCTGATGGCAGAGAGGAAGAAACCACTCCTGAATAGTTGAGTCAGGAATCAGAACCAATATCTTGTGAAAGTTGTTCTTTCGTGGCAGCCAAAATTTTTTCTAAATGCAGTACAAGTGTTGTGGGGTGGATGAAATCACTGGTGAGACAGAGTTACAGGTGGATACAAAGCAGCTTCTTTATTCAACAAAACAAGGTACAGCAGGCATCATACTGACGGAGAAGCTTTCAGTAGAAAGGTCTGCTAGCCCAATGTGGCCTTAATATTTACATGCTAAACACAAAGGGCAATCCATATTTACAAAGTTATAGACAATGCTTTCTTTTGAAGCTACATACAAAACATCACACCTTCTGACTTCATCCTTTCCTCCTGACGCCCACATGTCTGGGTTGCTACTCACAACCTTTGGGAATGCAAGTTAAATCCACAATACATTTATTTGGTATTTTATGTGCTAACATAGAGGACAATTCATATTTATAAAGTATAGATGAGGCTGTCTTCGAAACTACCTGTAAACCACACTTCCATCCACAGTGTCTGGGCTAGTATTCTGGTATTATAGACAATAGGTGCAGGAGTAGGCCATTCGGCCCTTCGAGCCAGCACCACCATTCACTGTGATCATGGCTGATCATCCACAATCAGTATCCAGTTCCTGCCTTATCCCCATAACCTTTGATTCCGCTATCTTTAAGAGCTCTATCCATCTCTTTCTTGAAAGCATCCAGAGACTTGGCCTCCACAGCCTTCTGGGGCAGAGCATTCCATATATCCACCACTCTCTGGGTGAAAAAGTTTTTCCTTAACTCCGTTCTAAATGGCTTACCCATAATTCTTAAACTGTGGCCTCTGGTTCTGTACTCCCCATCAACGGGAACATGCTTCCTGCCTCCAGCATGTCCAATTGCTTAATAATCTTATATGTTTCAATAAGATCCTCTCTCAGCCTTCTAAATTCTAGAGTATACAAGCCCAGCTGCTCCAATCTTTCAACATATGACAGTCCCGCCATCCCGGGAATTAACCTTGTGAACCTACGCTGCACTCCCTCAATAGCAAGAATGTCCTTCCTCAAATTTGGAGACCAAAACTGCACACAGTACTCCAGGTGCGGTCTCACCAGGGCCCTGTACAGCTGCAGAAGGACCTCTTTGCTCTTATACTCAGTTCCCAGCTTTTAGAAAATGCATTGTTATGAACTCAATCCACAGTACTTTGTCAAACAGAAGGCTGGTGGCCAGAGTCATAAAGTGTAAATGAATCATCTACCCAAAGCTCACTCTAACACAAGCAAGGTATAAAAACTGACAAGTTACAATAATAAAATAACTAAACATTGCAAAAGAGGGATATTAAAGTAGTGTTTGTGGACCATTCAAGTGTTGCCTGTCTGCTCAGCTACACTTGCACACCAGCACTGTTTGTTCTGAGATTATCTCATCATTAGTGCTGTCACTTTCAGTGGTTCTGTATAATTAGTGAAGGAAACTGTCCTTTTTGGTATTCATACTTCTGCTAATAAGGGATAATTAGCCTGACACTCACTGACTGGCATTAACTTTAAGGAGTAGTTGTGAAAGTATAATCAATTCAAATTTATTGTATTTGTGTGCAATATTTGAAGAATGTGGAAATGCTAAGCTGATTCAACCCTTTTGATGATTATAAAGAACAAAATCAAAGAGTAACTACAGTTAAAATTCCATTAGTTCAGTTTGTACTTTGAGATGGTTCAATGTGGAACCACTGGAACCACTTAAAAGCAACTATAATTTATTTTGTTCGTTCTTTATCTTCCTTTGTTTTAAATGTACTGAGTACTCGCCCATCCCCTCTCAAAAGGTTCTTCTGAAACAGGGGTTCTCAGCCTGGGGTCCTTGGTTAATAGTAGGGGTCCATGGCATAAAAAGGGTTGGGAGCCTCTGTTCTAAAACGAAGACAAAAACTCTGAGCACATCTGTTGGAAGAGGGAAGGAGGAAAAAAAATTAAATTAGTTTCAAGTTGTTTAAGAGTGGGGAAGTTGATGGACAGGACAAAGGGAAAATAGGCCAAGGTCAAAGTTGTATAGCTTTTGATGAGGATGTCTGGGTGATAGGGTAATGAGGGAGGTTAAAGAGAGAACCTTCCTGTTAGTGCAAGTCATTCTTTTCTTGCTTATTACCAAATACTTATTGACTTTGCCAATAATTTACCATCATCCTCTTTGATCCCTTTTAAGACTTTAAATCAGTGGCATATTTCTTGGTGTGCATTCTAGCACAAAGTTGCCATCCCTCTCAGAAATATGTCAGGTCTTTTATTTCAGCCCAGTACGCTTCTATTTCCAATAGTTTAATGAACCACAGTTTCCCTTCTCGGGACACTTCGTCTACAATACCAGTTTAAATTCCCAATCATCAGAATGTATTCCATTTATTCTAATGGTCACGGTTACAACGGCAGTGATCAACACCAACTGCAAATTATAGCTACTGATCTTGGAACAGAGTTCAGTTTCAAAATAAATGCTCAGTACTTGTCAGGGTAGGGTGAGGGGTAGTGTCTTAGTATCATTGACACCTTGGTAAATTTAAGATGTGGATTGAAGCCATTTGCCATATAGTGCCTATAATGTTCTAAGAGGTAAATAGAAAATTGATCATAGATTATTACAACACTGTACAGGCTCTTTGGCACATTATGTTGTGCTAACCTTTTTAACCTACTCAAAGATTAATCTAAAACTTCCCTCCCACATAGCCCTCCATTTTTTTTCTTTCAACGATATGCCTATCCAAGAGTTTGTTAAATATCCCCAATGTTTCTGCCTGTACCATCACCTCTGGATCCATGCACTCACTACTCTGTGTGTAAAACCCTCCTCTGACATCCCCACTAAACGTTCCTCCAATCACCTTAAAATTATGCCCCCTCGTGTTAACCATTTCCACGCTGGGGGAAAAAGGAGTCTGGTTGTCCACACGATCTATGCCTCTCATCATCTTGTACACCTCTGTCAAGTCACCTCTCATCCTCCTTCACTTTAAAGAGAAAAGTCCTAGCTTGTTCAACCTATTCTCATAAGACATGATCTCCAATTCAGGCAGCATCCTGGTAAATTTCCTTCGCACCTTCTCATAGCCTCCACATCCTTCCTATAATGAGGTGACCAGAACTGGACACGATATTCTAACCTCAGATTTATAGACCACAAATAGTTAAACTAATTAAACTAATAATCGGGCAGATTATTATTTAGATGGGGAGAAAATTCAAAAATCGGAAGTGCAAAGGGACTCGGGGGTCCTCGTGCAGGATACCCTAAAGGTTAACCACCAAGTTGGATTGGCGGTAAGGAAAGCGAATGCTATGTTGGCATTCATTTCAAGAGGAATAGTGTATAAGAGTAAGGAGGTGTTGATGAGGCTCTATGGGGCATTAGTGAGACCTCATTTGGAATACTGTGTGCAGTTTTGGGCCCCCTATCTTAGAAAGGATATACTGATGTTGGAGAGAGTTCAGAGAAGATTTACGAGGATGATTCCTGGAATGCAGGGGCTAACATATGAGGAGCGTCTGTCGGCTCTTGGATTGTATTCATTAGAGTATAGAAGAATGAGAGGGGATCTCATAGAAACGTTTCGAATGTTGAAAGGGTTGGACAGAGTAGATGTAGAAAGGTTGTTTCCCTTGGTGGGTGAGTCCAGGACAAGAGGCCATAGTCTTAGAATTAGAGGGTACCCAGTTAAAACAGAGATGAGGAGAAATTTTTTTAGCCAGAGGGTCGTGGATTTGCGGAATTCGTTGCCACATATGGCTGTGGAGGCCCGATCATTGAGGGTATTTAAGGAGGAGATTGACAGGTATCTAATTAGTCAGGGTATCAAGGGATATGGGGAAAAAGCCGGAAATTGGAACTAGATGGGTGAATAGTTTAGCTCATGGGGGAGCTGCGGAGCAGACTCGATGGGCTGAATGGTCTACTTCTGCTCCTTTGTCTTGTGATCTTGTGATTTCACCTTGTAGGACTTTGAATCAAGTTATTCAAGTACTAAAATTGATGATTTCTTGTGTTTGCTTCCTTCACTCTTTTAGACAGAGTTCCAGCCCCCCTACCTTCACCAGACAAAATTCTTTTTTTTTCAGTTTTACTCTGTCTTCTGTTGTGTCTTAAAACTATGCACCTTCTTTGTTTTATTGATAGAATACATCCTTTCTGTTTACTCTATCTAAGCCATTCATAATTCTGAGGGGTTCAACGGCCAGGATCGCTACTTACTAATCAGCTGTTCAATGGATAAACTCATTAAGCCAATGGAAAACCAGTCTCATTATACTTGCATTTACTTTTATTCTTTAGCTGTGTTATCCTTTCATCCTCAGTTGCAATTTTTTCCTAAGTTTTAAATAAAATGTTTTCTTATCTTTTCGCAAAATTATGAAATAATGACGACTGTCTAAAAGCATCCCAGTACTTGTGCACAGTCCTGCTGGAAATTACAGAGGGGGGATGATCTTAGGTCACGTGCATCAAACTGGAGGCTCCTGATTAAAATCAGGTTCCTGCTGTCTGATTCTTCGTTCCCCTCTAGGATGAGGGATGGGCGAAGGAGAATCCTCCGAGGAAAGAGGAAGCAGTTTAGGCCGATACTTTATGCAGTACAGAAGATGTGACCTCAAAAAAAAACATATAAGGGTCTTATGGCCCTTGACAATGGAGATGCAAGGTTGGATCAAGGTCACAGACTCTAAACGTTTAGCCATAGAGGACTGAGAAAAGAAGACATATTTTTCACCCAGAAGAATTTTCTTCATGAGCTTGAGGAGATACAGTCATTGAGTGTATTCAAGGCAGAAAGTGATATGTTTTGGCTATCACGGAAATCATGGGATTTGGATTAATGCATAAAGTGGTGCTGTAAGATTGATGGTGATTCTATCGAATGGGAGGGTGGCCATTATAGAATCATGGCTACCCTGTTGAATGGCCTGCTCTATATCTCACATAGATATGTTTTAACAAGGGGGAATTCCTCATGTTGTGCTCATAAATTAAAATTAGTTGGTGCAGGAGGAGAAAATGACATGTAGTGACCTTTGTAATTACATTTTCATTGGCGTGACTACTTCGAATTATGAGAATGCGTTTAGAAGTGTGGAATCTCTTTGCATCAGTGCTGAAATTAGCGACAAGGGTTTGTAGTTCCCTTTCCTTTCCATTCTTTTCTTTTTGCTTTCTGGGTTTGCTTTGCACTGTGTTCACTATTCTAACTTCCCCTCCTTGCCACCATTTCAGAGTCCTGCAAGGGAATGCTGCAGTCACCCTGCTCACGCAGGTCCCAGTTATCCTGCGGAAAAGGGAGTGAGTTGTTTCAATATACCGCTATCGGGAATCTATAGTGAAAATTATGAAGGAAGTTAAACCGGCATAGGCAAAGCTAATGGACAGGAATTCTGGCTCATGGCTTATATGCTGTGTAAAATCGGCTTTACTAAATTATTAATAACCAGGATTCAGCAAGTCATTGAAATCTCAGAAGACAGTGATATTGTTGCCTCCTCAAATTATTGTCATTTCTGTAATGATTGTAATCTCTTTTGGGATCAGCACAGCCCAAATTAAAAACCATTATCACTATTATGCAGCAGATTTTGCTACACATTAGTTAACGTACTATGATGGAGAGCACTCGATAAACATACTCCTTACACACACGCATTTACACACACAAACCTTGCCTTGTCACTCTGCTGTCATTGCACTGCGTGTAGCCACTTTAAAGTCTTCCCGGGTACATCCTCGTAATGGGCCCTCAACCAAGCTGAAGCCTCAGGCTGGCTTTAGCTGCCTTTCCAGCCACACACCGAGGAATGTTCCATTTCCTTAGTAAGGGGGATGTGTATAGTCACAGTCATAGTCATACTTTAATGATCCCGGTTTTTGCTACAGTTGCACCATAAATAATAAATAGTAATAACACCATAAATAGTTAAATAGTAATATGTAAATTATGCCAGGAAATAAGTCCAGGACCAGCCTATTGGCTCAGGGTGTCTGACCCTCCAAGGGAGGAGTTGTAAAGTTTGATGGCCACAGGCAGGAATGACTTCCTATGATGCTCTGTGTTGCATCTCGGTGGAATGAGTCTCTGGCTGAATGTACTCCTGTGCCCAACCAGTACATTATGTAGTGGATGGGAGACATTGTCCAAGATGGCATGCAACTTGGACAGCATCCTCTTTTCAGACACCACAGTCAGAGAGTCCAGTTATGTTGTTTGTATACTGTATTTAAGGAAGATACTTCAGTTGATTTTCTAATATGATAGTAACTACATTGTGGGGTACATTCATTCGTAGTCTTAAGTTAACTCTGTGGGTAACTTTGAGAGACAGAGATTCATTCACTCACTCACACTGGACTGTACAGAGCTTTTGTGTTTTCAGGTAGATACCTTTTTGTAAGTATTGCCTGTTTTCACTATTACTGCTAATTTTGATATTCTGATGCACCTAATAAACACCTTTGCACTAAACTGCTAAGTGACTCAAGCCATTTTTCCTTTGGTCATG
This sequence comes from Mobula hypostoma, assembly GCF_963921235.1. NCBI lineage: Eukaryota > Metazoa > Chordata > Chondrichthyes > Myliobatiformes > Myliobatidae > Mobula > Mobula hypostoma. The sequence continues at coordinate 60,435,533 of NC_086111.1, read as the reverse complement.
ACCCACATATCTAACAAACACATAGTGACATCTCTCACCTGGACAATAGCTTCCAGTCTATTTCATTCCCTTTTTTTTAAAAAAAGAAAAAGAGCATTATCTTCATCCTACAGCAAGTATTTAGGGCAACAGGGTAGTGTAGTGGTTAGTGTAACACTTTTACAGTGCCAGCAACTGGCATTCAATTCTGCCACTGTCCATAAGGAATTTTGACAGTCTCCCACTCTCCACGTGGGTTCCCTCCCACTGTAGTGTTCTTGTGGAGTGTGTTGAAACTCTGAGTAAACACCAAGTTAGACCGGAGCCAATGAAGACAGCGTCGTAGTAAGGTTAACCATTTACTGTTCACTCTTCCACGTTAACATCGTATGGTGAAAACTGTTGATAAAAAAAATACAAACATATACAGTGTCTGTTTCATTCTGGAGACCACACACGCTCTTTTTTTAGCGAGTGTCTCCAGCCGCCCCGAGTAGCAGGCGAGGGGGGTCCCATCAAACCGCCATCGGGCTTGAGCACACCCCGCGTTTGAAATTGAAAAGCCACCACGCACGTCGTCCCAACCGCTTCCTTAACAGAAACAGCGTTAATATTTTTACTTCAAATACATTCTTATGAACTTACGGCGTCGCTTCTATAATGTTTCTTTGTGGGTAGAAACGGAACCCTTCACGATCATGCTGCACGCATGGCACCCACCTTCACACCTTCTCCGAACCGGAGGTTACACACAAGACGCGGCGAAACCGGAGGTGACGTCATCACATGCCACGATATACCATAGACAATGAATTTACCTTTGTTATACTGCAACTTAATTATCAACCTTTAACTTTAACTAGAAAATAGTTACAAACAAATCATTTGAAACGTAGACCCAACAAGGTCAAATAAATGCCTTAAGGGCAACACACCCACATTCCAGAAAACGTACAGGTTTGTAGGTTAATTATGGGAGCAATTGGGGGGGTGTGCCCATTGGGCTAGAAGATCCTGTGACCATGCAGCATCTTCAATAAAATAAAAAAAGAGACACTGCTTTTGTGACACTTAAACACGGAATTCTGATTCCTGGATCCCACACTCTTCAGAGTCAAGGATCCAAAGGCTTTTTTTCATATAGATTTAATGGTGATTTATGACTCAGAAGTGTTTTATTTGTTCAAAACCTATTTTATTCTGTCTCACCTTTTATTATATTCTACATTAAAAAAAAACTGTCAGGAAGGGAACTAAAACTATTAATTCCATTAAGCACTTCACCACAATATTACAGGATGCAATTCCTCGGGTCTCGCAACTTTTTGGAATTGGTTTTTCTAATTATGTAAGGAGCTTCTGGTGACGATTCTTGTTCCTTGGAGTTTGATTGAGACAACTAATCATTTAATCATGAATCTGTGATTAAAGTCTTCCAAATACAGATAAGGGAATCTTATTCCACTTGGCTGAGGATTTAGCCACCAGCAAAAGATGATTTGTGTTATGTCACAAATAATTCTCTCTGTATCTGTTGCACAGTTTGCACCAAGTAATAGTATCAATGTAGAAGCACTGTAAATTTAGAGGCAAATGGAGGGGTATGCCTTTATTTTTACATTTACTGCATTTATCAATTATCGCATGAAAGGCCATGCATTTGTCTTCACCTTGGCTACATCATCTTCAGCAGCATGCATTATTTTTGCTTTAATTTTATTCAGTAGATTGTGATTTATGATCATTTCCATGTTGAATTACACCGCATCAGAAATTTGATTAAACCACCTGGACAGCTACCGAAGATGCATTTTCTGTGTCATATGCATTCCTAGTGGCACCATTCCCATTGCTACACTCATTTGGCACATCCCTGAGATGAGTCATCACTCACTAATCTCTAGACTATTCCCACACACAAACTAACCAGTTCTGATCATCATGCCCCTCTATCCCACTCAGATATAGGAGCCCTGTTTCATGACCTTTCTCATCTCTCCCACCCTAACACCAAACCACAATTCCCCTTTAACTCAGCCAACGATCCACATCAAAATACTGCCTAACATGTAATAATCAGGCTTATGGGGGAGGGTGGTTGTTGGAAGTTAGACGCCTGTGATCCAGAGACTTTAGACACAGAAAATGCTGGAAGTACTTGGCAAGTCAGGCATCATATTTAGAGGGGAAACAGCCAAAGTTCTGGGCTCCGACACTTCATTAGGACTGAAACAGAAGGGAGGAAAAGCCAGAATAATAAGGTACGGTGATAGGAAGGAGTACAAACTGGTAGATGATAGGTGAGGGGGAAGTGGATGGGAGAAGAGAATTAAATAAAGCTGGGAGCTGATGGGCAGATGAAGTAAAGGGCTGAAGAAGAAATCTAAGAGGAGAAGACAGTGGACTGTGGAAGGAAGGGAAGAAAAAGGAGGAGGGGAACAGAAGGAGAGGATAGACAGGTGAGGAAAAGAGAGGAGGCAAGAGGGGAACCAGGAGGATGGAAAACAGGGAGGAAGGTGGAAGGTTAACCTCTGCCTTGTTGGAGATGCTCGTTTCCTGGCATTCTACTCACCCCTTACAGCACATACCCCGAAAGTTATTCACCTCTTGCTGTGTGTCGCCAGGGGATTGTTCATTTGCAGAGGTGTTGCAAGTGGAATCATGCAGTCATCAGCACACTTGTAATGGAAGAAATACCATTCATGAAGCATCCAGAGGTGGTTGAGCCTTGTCCCTGAAGAATTCAAAGTACATTTATTATCAGAGTGTGTATACTTTATATAACTTTGAGATTTGTCTCCTTAAAGGCAGCCATGAAACGAAGAACCCCAATAAAACCTGTTAAAAACAAAAGAAGACACCCAGTGTGGAGAGGGAGAGAAAAAAAACCATGCAAACAATAAAATCAAGCAAACAGCATTCAGAACTGAAGTCCACAATGCCAGGCATCACTGCAGCCGATTCAGAAGTTCTCTAGCTGCAGGCCACAAACCCCGTGGAGCAGTGAGCCGACCTGGCCTTCCTCTTGCTTCTGATCCCAACACCCTAACCATTTCAATCTAGCCTGGTGCTTCAATCATCCAAACCTCGTGTTGTTCCTTGCCCACGGGCTTGAACTCCATTGCCTCGATACGTCCAGTCCCCAACCTTTCCAATTCAGCTCAGTTCTTAAAATAAGCAAACCTTGGATTTTTTCCTCACTTTGCCTCTGCTCCTCCTCTGGGCAGGGATAGTTGACCTCTAACAACTTTTAACCATTTTCCCTTGAGTTGTGACTCCAGCCACCCGATGCCCATTGACTGACTGTTTTTGCAGGCAGCTGTGAGCTTGTGTTTGCTGCAAATGTCCTTTTATGGAGCCCTACTCTGTGCTCATTTTAAACCGAAAAATTGATGGGCAATAATTATTGATGCCTTTCAACAATCCCAAAGATATGCAGGCATTTTTATTGTCAATTTGCAATGTTTTCACAAAGGTATTAAGGTGCATTGTATCTACAAAGAGGAATGGTCTATTTGAAAGGAAGTACACTTAAATTATTTAGGCTGCCAGGCTATGATACCTTTCCAAATATAAGACCACCTGACTCTCCTGTCCAATTAGGTTCACAACATGAATAAATGCTCAGATAAGCAGCTAAAAGCTTGTTCCTGTTGAAAGATGCACTACAGTTATCAGAAGGTATGGAACGAAGATCTCAATCTAATTAAGTAGAGGTTAAGCCTCTATGAGCTGAATGGGCCACTATAGCTGCCAAAAGGCATTTAGTATATTGTAGGAGCCATTGTGTGCTGTGGATTTATTATGTGTATTATGGTAATTAGTCACATTGGTGGGGGTGTGGTAAAAGCGAAGGGGAATAAGTTCCATATTCATGCTTATTTCATGGGAGTTTGTACCTTGGGATTGGCGGAGGTCATATCTTTGCTGACCAGTAAGATAATGCTCAGGGTTTAATTCCTGCTGCTGCCTGTAAGGAGCTTGTACATTCTCCCGTGACTGTGTGGGTTTCCTCCAGGTGCTCCGGTTTCCTCCCACAGGCCAAAGCCATACCAGTTAGTATGTTAATTGGTCATTGTAAATTGTTCTGTGATTAGGCTAGAATTAAATCGTGGGATTGCTGGGTGGTGCAGATCAAAGGGGCTGGATGCACCAATTCCACACTGCATCTCAATAAATGAACCATTGAGAAGTGGATCTTTTAATTCATATTTGTCCATTTAGGAGCAATAACTAGATCAAACAATGGTGAAGAACAGAATAAACAAACATACAAAATCTATTCTTTAAAAGGTTCATTGTAGGCTTGGCTCCTTTATTAGTTTAAAAAATTCAGCAGGTATCCAGGAAGACCAGTGTGAAAGGAATGTAATTGAAAAGTATAGTCTAAAAGCTTCAAAGTAAATTTATTATCCAAGTATATACAGTACACGGCAGTATATACTACCCTGAAACTAATTTTCTTGCAGGTATTTATAGTAGAACAAAACTACAGTCAATGGAAAAACTACTCTCAAACGTAGTCTGGCAAGCAATCAACATGCGATCTGTGCAAATACAATTTGTCGATGAAAGATTACAGACATATGAATGAGAAGGAAGAAATCATTTCAAAGACAGGCACAGGCATTTCCCACTGGGGAAATAGAACACATTTACAGAAAAAATCAGATCCCTGCTCAGATATTGCTGAAGGGGTGGTGAGGGAGTTACATGTTACAAAAGGAAGCTTTCATCCAAGTTGAATGTCAGGTATTCAGATGGAGAATGAAGCGTTCTCCACTTCTTTACCCTCCCCTCTCTTCCTCTCCCTCTGACGCAGACATTAACATGCCATACTGACAGAAAGATTCACGTCCACAGAAAAGAAACAGTGAAGCAGCATGTCAAATGAACAGCCCACCTAAATCTAAAAAATCCACGGGGTTTGTAGTTCCTTGGCAGATACCGAGGAAACGAATCTAGTCAACCATTGCAAAGCAGAGCTGGCACTTCAACATTCCTTTTTGCAGAAAGCATTAATATCAGAAGAGCTGGAAGCTAATTTTAGAATAAGCTTTAAATAAAAAATAAAATGGAGAAACCATCTGAGGAATTTAGGTTTAAAATGATGTAGTATTGAAGCACTGCTTGTCACTAGGCTTTCTAATATATTTGATAATTTTCTAGGAAAGCTGAATCAATTTATGTCTATCAAATGTGTTCCAAAATACATCAAAGTGTGATATCATTCAAACTGGCATCATTTATCATGCATCCTGTTCCTTGAAATGTACCTTAGGACAATTCCATGGAATATTTGTTCACTGATTGCCACTGGCTTCTTTCAGACTCTTCCTTGTCTTGTTACTCAAATATGGAAATGTTCACAATTTTTTTTGAATTGAATATGTCAGAAATGTTGACTATCTATCATTTTCAAATTGGTTCTGCGACAAAAGCAGGCATGCTTTTCATTCTGTGTTTTTGCTGTTATGATATCCCATGCAGAATGTTTTGCATGATGCCGGTAACAGCCTCAAAGAAGCTTTTGTGAGCAAAAGAATGAACCAAGTTATTAGACAGGACCAATGTGGTCTACGAAATCTACTGTAGGGACTGCTGCAAATATTACGTCAGCCAGACTGGGAGAAAACAATTCACGAGGATCAATGAGCATCAACTGGCTGTAAAACTCCCTAGTCTCTACCCATGAAGATCAAGAGGGGCACAAATTCAACTGGGCATCAGTGAAAAGTCATGATGCAAGCAAACATGCGGCATGCAAGAGACTACCCAGAAGGGTGATTTTCCACGAATAATTCTGTAAACAAACATGTTGGCCTCAATCCTATCAATCAGCTAATTAGTCTTCATTTCGGAAACACAATTGTGATGTGGAGGGGAAATATCATTGCTGGTTGGTTGCATGGTGAACTTTTTGGGTTTTGATCTGGAATTTCGATATGAACCAATGGATGTGAAATTCCAGATCAAAACCCAAAAAGTTCACCATGCAACCAACCAGCTATGATATTTCCCCTCCACATCACAACTGTGTTTTTGAAATGAAGACTAATTAGCTGATTGATGTATATAAAGGCCAAGCATTCGGAGGACACACCACAATTAACAGTGCACTAACCATGTCTCCTCATATGGTGATGAAACATTTGCAAATAAATTGCCAAAATCGGAGAGCAACTCAACTCAACCATCAGCCACCCAAGCGACACATTTTCTGAATTTTGTGACCCATTGATTATAGTATTTTGAAAGGGGGCCAATACTGGTTCTCCTAGTGTTGGCACCTTTTAGTTTGCAAACCACTATCCTTAAACTGCAATCACTGAGTTAGGCTGGAACTGGACAGAATATGCAACCAGTAAGGAAGGGCCTGAAATTATTTTTGTGTTGTCCAGTAGAGCACTGAAGTCCAGGCTCCAAAACACTATATACACAAGTTTCCACCTCCCCACGATCATCCCTTATCTTGCATTCCCTTTTCCCCTTGGTATTCTGACCTTGTTGTCAACCTGATTCTGGCCTGTCATCTGCTCAAGCTGCTGATCCACAGTTCCAGTATCCTGGATTGAGTACTGATGTCTGCACTATCTGGGCAAGTTTGGACATTCTCCCTGTGATTGTGTGTGAGTTACTTGCTTCCTCCCATGTCCTTAAGACTGGCCATTGTAAATCATTCCTTGTGTGCCACTGAGTAGCAGAAACTGGAGAGAAAGAGATGTTGGGAGTATGGGGAGAATCAAATGGAATCAGTGTAGGGTTAATCTAAATGGATGCTCGATATGCTCAGAGTGGACTTGGTGAGCCAAAAGGAGCGTTTCCGTGCTCTGACTCTGTCAGGGATGGCATTTTCAATAAAGGAGACAAAGTTGTCTCTGGTAACTGCCTTCTCCCTTCCTTCTCAACCTTGAAGAAGGGTCTCAACCTGAAATATCGACTACCTATTCATTTCCATAGCTGCTGCCTGACCTGCTGAGTTTCTCCAGCATTTTGTGTGTGTGTGTGTGTGTGTGTGTGTGTGTGTGTGTGTTGCTTTGGATTTCCAGCAACTGCAGAATTTCTTGTGTTTATGATCTGGTGACGACTGAGGGATCTAGAAGGGGAAAGTCACCTACTGGTCTCTTTCTTACCTGCTTCCCTTCAGTGGGCAACGAACGGCTGTAGATCCATCTGGTGTCACAGAGCAATACAGCACAGATATAGGCCCTACAGCCCATTGAGTCCATGCTGACCATGGTATGCCCCCCCTCAGCTAGTTCTAATTTCCTGCAATCAGCCCATTTCCCTCTAAGCCCCACTCCTCCAGAGGCAGAGTATGCAAGGACTTCACCGTACAATAATTTCAAGAGAAATTCAGGGAGCAGTAAGAAATTATCTGTGGGCTTTAATGAACTTATTAAAGCCTTTGTTGCCACCAACTAGAAAGGACTGCAGAGTATTTGCCTCAAATTTGGTTCCTCAAAGAAATTTGCCCCCACCTAGCTCAAGCATCATGACAGCATGCAAGCCATGAACTGAACCAACAGACCATTACTAGGGGCAATCTCAGTGTAGACTGATGTAAAACAATTTCCACAATATTTTTTCAGAAGTTTTTTACCACAATGTTTTATCTCACTTTCAACAAACGACATGGGAGTGGAGTTAAGCATAAGGGCTAATGGGAAGCTATTCATTCTTATGGCTCGACCATAGCCACCCCAGGCCCCAGTGGTCGACCTGCTGATATAGATAATGCTTTCACCTATGTGTTGTGATATGAACAAAGTGGCCAGAGAAACACTAAAGCTAATGGATGTAGAAGTGTTTTACTCAACAAAACCAAGCAACAGGCATCATATTGTGACTCTCTTGGAAGAAGAGGCCTCTCGGCCTAATATTATGTGACATTTTTATAAGCTAAAGGTCAAAAGTAGCAGAAACAATTCTATAGTTACAAGCAACACACGTAGAAGTTGCTGGTGAACGCAGTAGGCCAGGCAGCATCTCTAGGAAGAGGTACTGTTGACGCTTCGGGCCGAGACCCTTTGTCGACTGTACCTCTTCCTAGAGATGCTGCCTGGCCTGCTGCATTCACCAGCAACTTTTATGTGTGTTGCTTGAAATTTCAGCATCTGCAGATTTCCTCATGTTTGCGTTTTTACAGTTACAATGTATCTACAATGCTTCCTTTGAATTACATATAGTTTTCATGCTCCTCCTTCTTTGTACCCACTCTCCAGACTCCCAAAATGAATGTTAATCAGAATTGTCTGGTTTGCAATCAACTCCGGTCTACAGCTCCAGGAAAACCTTTGTTCAGGGCTGCATTTTAAATTCAATCTACAATCCACATTCAGGTCAGGAGGTTGATTGCTGGTGAAATTTATATTTTCTATCTACCCTAACACTGTGTTTGCTCATTAATGCTTTCACCAAAGTGTATAAGGGTTTAGTACTTGCTCTAAGTATCCACATGACAATGATGGTCTTTCAAACTGTTCCCACTGACCCTGCACAATGCTGCTCTCTGGCAGCAGTGAAAATGTATATCATTTATTGGTGCCTTGGGTTTAATGTGAAATATATAATAGTCCACAACTTTAATAGTTACCATCTAAAGAGCAGGGCAGCATCTGTATGCTGGTAGGAGGTCTGAAGCACAAATCATTTGATTTCTTCCTGTATATAAATACTATATAAATATTCATTTGAATCATTTTCAGTAACCAGGAATGAATTTGATGTTCCCATATGTTTCTACATATTAAATAGCCCTTTTGTATATTTAGTATAGTGGGTACACCAGACGTCTGTGTTCATATAATTACGTTTAAGTAATTATTTATATTGTTGCATAAATCAATGTAGTTTGTTACTTCATTAATTAGCATTTATTAATTGCAATGTTTCTGAGACTCCAAACTATTTTTGCTTCATGACATTTACTAAGTTATTTGTGCAACTTTACTTCTCCAGAAGGTTGCCACGAGTGAAATGAAACCCTCTGCTGCAGGTCCCCAGACAATATTCAGCTTGCCAACATTGTTGTGCATCAAAACCACAGCTGGTATGAAGTGCGGCTTTATGGTTAAAAAGTAACCTCTCAGAGGGTTGTGGGTTTGGGTGTGAGTCCAGATGACTAGGGACAAAGCTGTGGACTGACAGTCCTTTCATATACTGAGGGAATGCTGCTCTGCAGGAGATACAATCTTTAATTAAATATATATGCATTGAAACAAGATACTTATGAAATTAGAATTTTTAAAAAAAGAGCACAATTGCTAGCTTATTTAGTGAATTAAATATTGACAATATTAAAACAATATTACAAACAAATTTACAGCATTCTAAAAGGTAGTGTTCTAGAAAAGTACAGCACAGAAGTAGGCCCTTCAGCCCATCTAGTTTGTGTCAAGCAATTTAAACTGCCTACTCCCATTGATCTGCACAGGGACCATACCCTTCCATACCCCTACCATTTATGTACCCATCCAAACATCTCTCAAATGTTGAAATCTAGCTTGCACGCACCAGTTGTGCTGGCTGGCAGCTTGCTCCACACTCTCACCACCCTCACCACCCCTCATGTTCCCCTCAAACTTTTCACCTTTCGCCCTTAACCCATAGCCTCTACTTGCAGTCCACAAAACGATTTCATTCTGCTGCATTAATGATTAGCCGGCTGGTGGTGTAGTGGCATCAGCACCAGACTTCGAGGAGAGTGGTCCTTTGTTCAAATCTGGCCGGCCCCCTTGCATGCTTTCCATCCATGCTGGGTTGAGCGTCAAGCTAACAACTCGGCTTTGTAAAAAAACAGTTAAATGCTATGGAAATGGCAAGGATGTTGCCCAGTGCACCTTAAAGTGTGAAAAGGAACAACAACTACATTAACTGGTTAATGACTTACACTTTAATCTCTGCAGGAATTTTTTAAAAAAATCATCACAAAATTAATGTTATTCAAAGTTAAGTTTATGATACTTAAAAAGCTTTGTATAGAGAGAAGCTAATGTGAAATTACCACAAAATTGTTTCCAAAAGAATGACTTTCCAAAGAAAATTAATAGGAGCTTTTTGATTTTTGAAATCTACTGTAGAGCAGGAAAAGTCAATGCACCTGCCTGAAAGACCAATCATGTATAGTGAAAACACAATGGTAATTTACAGGATTAGATATGTAGTTAGATAACACTTTTATCTTTAGACACTTACCCTGTGGGAGCTAGGCAATCAATACTTTACACTGCTTTGAGTCATATCTATCCAATTATTTCACTTTGAAACCAAGCATTTCAGAATGGAGAATGTGGATTAAGAGATTTTTTTCTCTCTCTGCAAGGTCAAGCCCAAGGGGCAATGTCAACACTTAGGTATGTACTCCCCAAACAGAAGTGATCTTTTGAAATAACCCTCTTAAGCTATAGAAGAAATCAAAGCACGGTTCCTTTGAAGCAAAGGCATTCCAGCTAATATGTCTATTTAGATTATTTGTCACGGAAATTCACTGGCACAAGTAAATGTCCAATAAATTGGGCTCTGTGTTGATGGGTATTCCAACCTAGAAGATGTGATTCCATTTGAGCCTGCCACAGGAACAGGCCCTTCAGCCCACAGTGTTGTGCCGAGCCAAAAAGTAATCAAATGGCCAACTGAACTAATCCCTAATGCCTACACAGTGTCCACATCCTTCCATTTTTTCCCACATTCATGTGCCTACCCAAACATCCCTTAAAAATCACTGATGTCTCTGCCTCTCAACACCAACCCAACCAGCACATTTCAGGCACCCACCACTCTGCATTTAAAAAAAACTTGCCCCTTGCACCTCCTGTGCAATTACCTCTCTCACCGTAAATGCTTGCCCTCTGGTATTAGACATTTCAAAACCTGGGAAAGGATACTGTCTAGTCTATCAATAACTCTTGTAATCTTATTACTCTTGAAATCTGTCTGATCTCCCCCCAGCCTCTGCCGCTCCAGAGAAGACAAATCGAGTTTGTCCAATCTCTCGTTACAGCCTGGTAACTCTCTTTCTGCAGTCTCAACATCCATCCTGTAATTGGACAACCAGAACTGTGTTCGCAATACTCCAGATGCAGCCTAATTAGAGTTTTATCAAGCTACAACATAACATTCTGACTTTTGAACCCAATGCCTCAGCTAATAAAGGCAAACATGCCATCTTATTTCTTAGCCACCCTATCAACATGTGTAGCCACTTTTATGGAGCTAGGAACTTGGACCTTAAGATTTCTCTGCTCCTCAACACAGTTAAGAGTTTTACCTTAACAATGTACTGTCTCTTTACATTTGATCTACCAAGGCACAACACTTCACATTTGGCTGTGTTAAGCTCCATCTGCCATTCCTCCATCCATATTTGCAACTGATTTATATCCCACTGTATTCTTCGCCAGTCATCTACACTATCCACAACTCCACTAATCTTTATATCATCTGCAAACTTACTAACCCAAAAATCTACATTTTCATCCACTTAGTCACATGACAAACAGCAGAGATCCTTAGGAACACCACTTATCACAGACTTCTGCCTAGAATACGTCCCTTCCACCACTACCCCCTGTTTCCTATGGGTGAACTAGTTCTGAATCCAAACGGCCAATTCACCATGGATTCCATGCATCTCAATCTTCTGGATGAGCCTCCCATGAGGGAACTTGTCAAAGGCCTTATTAAAGTCAATGTAGACACCATCCACAGATCTGCTTACCCTCATCACCTCATCATTTACTACCCCCCTCAACCCCATTCTCCTGCCTTCTCCCCATAAACTTTGAACTCTTACTAATCGAGAACCTATCATCCTCCACTTAAAATACAACCAATGACTTGACCTTTACTTCAAAATGCCCTAGCATATCAATACTCGAGTCCACATCCTTTTACTTGGTAAATACTGATATTAAGTACTCATTAAGAACCTCGCCCACATCCTTCACATCCAAGCAAATATTCCTCCCTTTATCCTTCGGTGGTGCCACACTCTCCCCAGTTATCCTTCTGCTTTTGATGTATGTATAGAATGCCTTGGGATTCTCTTTATGGCCCCACCTCGTTTTCCCAATTCTCTTCTTGGCATCTTTATAATCTTCAAGGAATCTGATTGATTCTAGTTTCTTAAGCGTTACATACTTATCCTCTTTCCTCTTGGCTAAATTCATCACCTCCTTCAACATCCAAGGTTCTCTTACTTGCTATCCTTGTCCTTCCTTCTGACTGGAATATACCTGTCCTGTAGTCTGTGCCGTTTGGTCTTTAAGCACCCTTACATGTCGGATGTGGATTTCCCCAAAAACAACTGTTCCTAATTAACTCTCCCTAGTTCCTGCTTAATGCTCTTGTAACTTGCCCTGCTCTAATTTGATACCCTCCTGCAAGGTCCATATTTATCTTTAGCTATCTTAAACCTTTCTTTCTTTTCTTTTTAAATCTTTTTATTGAGTAAGTATACAAAAAAGGTAAGCCATATAAACATTAATACAATGTTAAAGTATAATAAAATTCCAAAAGATAACAATACCAAAAAGAAAATACTACAAACAATGTAATTTAAGCATAAGAAACCAAGATAACATAATAGTATACTAGATTTTATATATATCAATGGAAAAAAAGAAAAAAAAAAACCCCAAAAAAAAACCCACCGTGCAACTAACTAAAAGCAAAGCAAAGCAATGGGCTAACTTGAAACCAAACAGAGTTAAACTTAAAATCACGTCCTCAATCCCGACCTCCATTAAAACAGTGAAAAGAAACAAGAAGGGTAAATATTACATTAAATGAAAATATCGAATAAAAGGTCCCCAAATCTGTTCAAATTTAAATGAAGAATCATAAAGGTTACTTCTAATTTTCTCCAGATTCAAACATAAAATCGTCTGAGAAAACCAAAAAAAGGTAGTTGGAGCATTAAGCTCTTTCCAATGTTGTAAAATACATCTTTTCGCCATTAAAGTAAGAAATGCAATCATTCTACGGGCTGAAGGGGAAAGATTACTAGAAATTTTAGGTAGTCCAAAGATAGCAGTAATAGGGTGAGGAGAGATATCCATATTTAATACCTTAGAAATAATATTGAAAATATCTCTCCAAAAAGTTTCCAAAGTAGGGCAAGACCAAAACATATGAGTTAAAGAGGCTATCTGCCCCGAACATCTATCACAGAAAGGATTAATATGCGAGTAAAAACGCGCTAACTTATCTTTGGACATATGTGCTCTATGCACCACTTTAAATTGAATTAGGGAATGTTTAGCACAAATAGAAGAAGTATTAACTAATTGTAAAATCTGCCCCCAATCATCCACAGAAATGGTAAGCCCCAATTCCTGTTCCCAATCTACCCTAATCTTATCAAATGGAGCTTTCCTAAGTTTCATAATAATATTATAAATCATAGCCGATGCACCTTTCTGACATGGATTAAGGTTAATTATCGAATCTAAAATATATATAGGAGGAAGCATTGGAAAGGAAGAAAGTATAGTACTTAGGAAATTTCTAACTTGTAAATATCTAAAAAAATGTATTCTTGATAAGTTATATTTATTAGATAATTGTTCAAAAGACATAAGGGAACCATCTAAAAATAAATCCAAAAACCGTAAAATACCCTTAGTCTTCCAAGTTTGAAAAGCGCGATCCGTAAAAGAGGGAGGAAAAAATATGTTACCTAAAATAGGAATCGCTAACCCGAATTGATTAAGATCAAAAAATTTTCTGAATTGAAACCAAATACGCAAAGCATATTTAACGATCGGGTTAGAGACCTGCTTAAGGCGTTTCGAATCAAAAGGAAGAGATGAACCTAAAATAGAACCAAGTGTATAACCCTGAACAGATTGTAATTCCAATGCTACCCATTTAGGAATAGATAGTATATCCCGGTCAAGTAACCAAAATTTCATATGTCGAATATTAATAGCCCAATAATAAAATCTAAAGTTAGGTAATGCTAAATCTCCATCTCTCTTAGCTTTCTGTAAATGTATTTTACCCAGTCTCGGATTCTTATTCTGCCAAATAAATGAAGAAATTTTAGAGTCGACTTTATCAAAAAAAGATTTAGGAACGAAAATTGGTAATGCCTGAAACACATATAAAAATTTTGGCAAAAAAAAATTCTTAACTGCATTAATACGACCAATCAAAGTTAAATATAAGGGAAACCATTTAGATGAAAGTTGAGTAATATGGTCTATTAATGGTAAAAAGTTAGTCTTAAATAAATCTTTATGTTTACAAGTAATTTTAATCCCAAGATATGAAAGGTAATTATTAATCAATTTAAATGGAAATTTATAATATAAGGAAAGATGTTTATTAATCGGAAAAGCTATCTTAAACCTTAAGGAGTTGTGGTTACTGTTCCCTAACTGCTGGACCTTTGAAAGGTCGGTCACCCAGACAGGCTCATTACCCAACACCAGGTCCAATACAGCCCCTCCTCTTGTTAGGCTATCTGTATATTGATTTAATAAACTCTCCTGGATGCACCTAGCAAATTGTGCCCCATCTAAACCTCTTACACTAAGAAGGTCGCAGTTTATATTGGGGAAGTTGAAGTCCCCATGACAACAACCTTTTTGTTTTTACACTTCTCCTTAATGTCCTGGTGGCTATTGGGAGGACTGTAGTATGATCCCAATCAGATTACACCCTTCCTATTTTTGAGTTGTACCCATATAGTGGTTGAGACCTCGACTCTGTCCCTTTGAGTGCAGCTATGATATCGTCCTTGATTAGTAGAGTATCTTCCCCCTCTTCCCCCACCCCGCACTTTTCCTCCCTCTCTATCTTTCCGAAAACATTGAGACCCTAGGGCATTAAGCACCTTATCCTGTTCCGCTCTTAACCAAGCCTATGTAACAACCACAATATCAAAGTTGCCTGTACTGATCTACGCTCTAAGTTCATCACCTTTATCCATAATACTCCTAGCATCAAAATACACACACTTCAAACTATCCATCCTATCATATCTATTGTTTTGCTCCTGCTTGTTTTTACTGGCCCTGGCATCTATCGTCCTCTCCATTCCTCACTTTCTCACTGGGTTCTCAGCTTCCCATGCCCCCTGCCAAACTAGTTTAAACCCTCCCCAGTAGCATCGATGAACCTCCCGACCAGGATATTGGTTCCCCTTCAGCTCGGATGCAACCCGGCCCTCTTGCAGGGTGATCCCTGTCCCAGAAAAGGTTCCAATGATCCAAGAGCCTGAATCCTTGCCCCCGGCACCAGTTCCCGAGTAACTCATTCATCGGTGCTATCATCCTATTCCAGTCCTAACTAGCACATGGTACTGGGAGTAATCCAGAGATTAGTACTGTGGAGGCCTATACTGTTAGAGGTTTCAGCAAAGGTGTCATTGACGTGGCCTGGAAACACTAGTTTTCTTTTGCACATGCAAGCAGGAGAATTGACAAGACCTGTGTCACCCCTAACTGCAGAACAGTCCCGATAGACTCCTCTTACCATCTCCCATTCACTGCCACCCCATTTGCTCTCTTCATCCAGATAACTTTCCTATCTTTATGAAGAACTGTATTCTGAACTATGAGCTACGGCCATGGATAGCAAATGAGATCTTGTGGAGCTAAAAGAGCTTCCTCTCCAGCCCCATCCAACTGTCTCTGTTCAGTTAGCATTATCAGCCTGTAACAATATTCTAGTTGAACATCTAGCTGTACATATCCTGCGAAAATTTGGACCCAAGTTAATTGCATCCCATACCAATGTTTCATCAAGAGATGGGTACGTGAAGGAATACATCATGGTAAAGGAACTTATTTAAACTCAATTATATTGTGAAACTGCATATAAAATGTATCCCAAACAGTGACTAAGTGAGTGTACACTGGAAAATTAACAGAGTTCTGAGGTCGAAGACGTGCTGGTGAGCTTCCATTGCCATGATTTCAACGTGTCTGGATGAGGACGAGTTATTGTCGATGTTCGTTCCAAGGAACCTGAAACGCTCAATTTCTTGACGGTGGCACCATTGATATTAACAGGAGCATGTTCCGCTTTCCTGAGATCAATGACCAGCTCTTTCGTTTCCCTGACCTTGAAGGAACAGTTGGTGTCATGACAACATCTCACTAGACTCCCTATCTACTTCCTGTACTGTAACTCATACAGCCCACTGCGATGGTGTCATCTGCACACTTGGAGGTGGAGTTAGACCAGATTCTGGCCAAGGAGTAGGGGGCTGAGGATGCAGCTTGTGGAGCACCAGTATTTAGAATAATTATGGCGGAAGTGTTGCTCCCATCCTTACTGAGTGCAGCCAGTTGGCAGGAACTCAAGGATCCAGATGCAGAGGGAGGTGTTCACTCCCAAGGTCTGGAAGATTGATGAGTTTGCTTGGAATTTTATTAATTAAGTTGGAGCTGTAGTTCCACATTGATGTCCTTACTGTTCAGATACTCTGGAGATGAGTGTAGGGCCAGGGAGTCACATAGAAGCTCCTCAGTTTCCTGAGGCCAGCAGTGTATGACCTTCTGCACAAATCTACATGTTTCAGCTCTTGTTTCAATGCCGGGAAACAGAGCATAACCCAGTGATCTGATTTGCCAAAGTGTTGGCAGGGGGTGGCCCAGTAGGCGTCTTTGATGGTTGTATAACAATGGTTGAGGGTGTTTGGGGCTCTGGTGGGACAGGAATCTTGCTGGTAGTATTCTGTATTATACAGGACTGTGCAAAAGTCCTGGGCACATATAGAGAGCTAGGTATCTAAGACTTTTCCACAGTCCTGTAGTAATTTTATGTATTGCACTGTACTGCTGCCACAAAAAAAACAACAAATTGCTTGGCATTTGAGTGATGAAAAACCTGATTCAGATATGGGTCTCTATTGTCGACTGAGAGTGGGAAGGGGGCAGGGAGAGGGGAATCATGGTTAGGAGAAGAGGAAGGGAAAGAGGAGGGAGCAGGAAGCACCAGAGAGATATTCTGCAATGATCAATAAACCAGTT
This sequence comes from Mobula hypostoma, assembly GCF_963921235.1. Lineage (NCBI taxonomy): Eukaryota > Metazoa > Chordata > Chondrichthyes > Myliobatiformes > Myliobatidae > Mobula > Mobula hypostoma. Next base: position 60,418,569 of record NC_086111.1, on the reverse strand, counting down.
GTTTGGAATCAAATGAGCTTGTGTGGTGTGTCAGGACTGGGTGTGTCTGCACCTGTGCCACCCCCTCCCCAGCACTCCATCTCTGCCACCTGTCCCACACCACTCCTGTGGAGATCCACCCTCACCATTCCCGACATCCTTTGCTCCCACCAGATTTACAAACTCACTCTCCACTACACTTGGATAAATGCAGCACTGTGCAAAAGTCTTAGGCATTCTAACTATAAATATGTGCCTAAGACTTTTTCAGAGCACCGTACTCTTTAAGTGGTCCTGGTTGAAGTTACCTGCAATGATGAAGAGGACTTCAGGGTATCCTGCTTCAAGGCTGTTGACAACAGAGTATAGTTCACTCAGTTCAGGCTTTGCATCTGCCTGGGGTGCAATATAGACTTCAATACAGATAGCTGAAGTGAACTCCTGTGACTGGTTAGTATGTGCAACGCTTCAACATTAGATATACCGGTAAACATGCATACAGTTGTCTGTTTTTTTTCTCCTGAGAATGATCCTCTTTTCAATGTTTTGAGCTGTCAAGGGTATGATTCGTTGTAGAATTGTACAGCACAACAAAAGGTCCTTTGGCCCACCATGCCTTGCCAACTATCAATTACCCACTAATCCCACTTATTAGCACTTGCCTGTAGCTTTACCAATTAATTTGATCATCGAGATACTTTCTAAGTGTGAGAGCTTCCAGAGGGAAATGTGGAACTAACCAGATTACTCTTTGTAAACCTCTTTCAGAGAAAAAAAAATCAGCAGAACAGCCTTTGATTCAGAAAACTTGCTGTATTTGTAGAAGTAGAGAAATGGCTTCAACAGAGAATAAAAGATAAACTTTTTACCTGATGTCACTGTGGTAAATTAATTTTCATACCTCACTCTTGTCACAAGCAGTCATTTTGTTTTTTTTGGTGTCAGTATGATATCTAGCTGTAATGGAATTATTTGATGGGATCACTAATAATGTTAGCTCTAGCCTCAACATCAATGCTTAAATTTCTTTGCAATTGTTTCAGTCGGCATACGATTTCCCACTTCTAGTTTTCTGCTGATTTTGCACAAATTCGCTTCCAGTGTAATCTCCAAGTCAATGTCCATCATTGGAATGGTTCTGCTGCCTCTCCCAGCGCTTATCTCATCAGTAGCTACTCACTGAATGAGCTAAAGTGTGGACAAAGCCCTTAGAGCTGGGGTTTCTGACCTTTGTTATGTTATGGACCTCTATCATTAATTGAGGGGTCTATGGACCCCAGGTTGGGAACCCCTGCCTTAGAGGTCCCTTTGCCTGCTTCCACAGCAACTTCAGATAATGCAGAAGCTACAAAAGTAAGAGTAGGTTCACAGGTGACAGGAAGCAGATTTTCCTTCCAGATTTTGGGTATTTGGTTTGCTCTGAAGAAAATCCACAATCTGAATGATGTTCAAAATTAATTCAATGGTGGGTTTTTCAAAAATTGTCTCCATTGATTGGGAATTATTTATATCTATTATAAAATAAATCTGCTCACCATTAAACATCTTCAACTCATTCACTCAGTGTGACAACAGCTTTGTGTACGTGTGTGTGTGTGTGTGTGTATATATATGTAATTTTTTAGAACATTTATAAAACAACATACACGCAGGAGATCAGTATCACAGCCATGCACACTTAGGTGACTATCATTAGCATTTCCATCTTTCAAGCAAGTTGGAAATAATAAAATGGACTCTCCAATAATAAGAAGGTGTTTGATAAAAGAGGGTGAAGTACAGATTGAGGACCCCTTATCCAGAATTCCAAAATCTGAAAAACTCTGCAATCCGAAATTTTTTTGCGTGCTGACATGAAGTCACAATGAAAAGTTCCACAACTGCTGAGAAGATTCCCAGGTCATGTGCAGGTCTCCGTGTACCACAGACAGCTCTGAGAAGTGATCCACACATGTAATGAACTGAAGATAATGAAAAATAGAAAAATACTGTACAAAGTGAAAATGAAGATCACAAATCTGTATTGAAAGAGTGGATTCATCAGTGTCTGAGTGAACATATACAGCTTAACATTATGCTGATCGTGAATCAAGCAACATTCATCATGACAAACTGAAAATCGAAGGCAGTTGTGAACATTCAGCAGGCTGGTTGCAGAAAAGGCATGGCATTAATTTTTTTAAGATTCCTGGTGATAAACCATCTGCTGATCATGAAGCAGCAGGGAAATGAACTGATGAGTTTGTGAAAACTGGCGCTGATGAAAATCAGACATGCTGAACTACTGCATCAGTACATGTGTGATGAACAGTTATAAGACAAGCATTCTTACTGGTAGCAAGTAAATTCAGAGTCAGAAATTATGGCAATCCCAAACTATCTCATTATGTATTCCAAAATCCCAAATAATCCAAAATCCGAAAAACTTGCAGCCCCAAATATTTCGGATAAGGGGTGCTCAATCTGTGTTCACTTAATGTTGCTTTGCAACAACATAGTTTTGCTCATCTGGTTTACAGGAAATTATATTGGTCTCTAGTGGTTTAAACACCTTTCTGTTTTAACGTGTGTTTTCTGGATTGACTAAATCCATCCATTTAATTGGTCCCTTTTTAATTCCAGTTTATTAGAATAATGAAATAATTTTTCAGAGAATTATCCATTGGCCTCCTTTAGAAAGGATGTTCCAGCAAAACAAGCAGTAAGAATTTTGTTTGGAAAGTCTGTTTGTCTAATTTTGGAAATGATGCTTTATTTTTATTTTGTATAGATGACATAACTGTGGAACATTATTTTCAGGAAGTAGCTGCTATCTCTGCATCACAAATACACATGACAGATCAGCTGGGGCTTCTGCAGTATTTAACTTACATTAGCAGGGAGGCAAGTACATCTAAGAAATGGATAGAACGGGCAACTTCTTAGTGCTTGCACCTCCTCCTTTTGCAAAATTAATTCTGAAATAAAGTTGGTATTCTGTTAAATGATCTTCCCTTTTAACTGCCATTATGCCTGATATTCACCAAATTCAAACATTCCCTTTATAGTTCAATCACCTGGTTAATTCTCTACAAATAATAAATTATCCCTAGGTAGCAAACTTAATTCTATATTCTGCAAGCTATTTTCATGATAAACCACCTAAGTGTGGTTCTTTACTACACTGGGGAACTGTTAATGAAAATGATGTCAAGGACTTTTTTTCGGACCACTGAACATCCACCATAAGAGAATTGTCTTTCAAGTTCGAACAGCTAGAGACAGCTCAGTTCTAGTTACCCAAGATGCTGACTTAGGAAGCCATAGCATGAAACATTCTACTGAATGAAACATTAATAACCCCATACAATAATTAGAAATGCAAACAGCACTAAAGAAAGATGAAAAATTAACATGGAGGTGCTGGTGATCTTGGTTGATTAAGGTGGAAGCCAACATAAAGGGCAAAAATGCTTAGGATATATCAAGCTTTTGGAATGACAGTTTGCAATCGGCATGAGATTATTTGTGTTTAAATTAAACATTCAATGAAGAGGACTGTATTAAAGTTCAAAGTACATTTATTATCTAAGTATGTATGTAGTATACAACCCTGAGATTAATCCCCATAGACGCACAAAAAAGAATAAATTGCTCAAACGACAAAAAAACAAGTGAAAACACAGAATATAAATCATCAAATCACAAAGTAATTGAAACAGTTGAGAAATCTTCATTTTACTTCAGTTCAGTTCACTTCAGCACACCATTATTCAGTATTTGGAAAAAAACATGTGGGTATCCTGGACACTCAAAATGGAGGCATGAAATACAAGAGCAAGGAACAGCAAACTTGATGAAACTTTATTCCCGAGAGCAATCCCAGGAGAAAATTGAACAATCCATAGTTAACAAAGGAGTTGCAGGAAAATTTAAAATCAAAGATTAGATCATATAATGTGCCATGGGCTACTAGTAGATTTGACAGTAACGAGCTGTGAGGTACTGGAAAGTCAATAAGGAGGAAGGAAGTTGATCATGAGCGAAAATTGACAAGTAATAGCAAAACAAACATATAAAAATGAGGAGAATATTTAGAATAAGAGGTGTATAGATAGAGTTAATGCAAGCAGGCTTTTCCCACTGAAGTTGGGTGGGACTAGAACTAGACATCATAGATTAAGGGTGAAAGGAGAAATATTTTTGGGTGAACTTCTTCATTCAGAGGGTGATGTGAGAATGGAATGAGCCACCAGGAGATGTTGTGGATGTGGATTTGATTCCAACATTTAGGAGAAGTTTGGATAAGTATATGGATGGCAGGGCATGGAGGGCTATGGTCCAGTGCAGGTCAATGGGACAAGGCAGAATAGCAGTTTGGCACAGACTAGATGGGCCAAAGGGCCTGTTTCTGTGTTGTAGTGCTCTGTGACTCTATGTAAGTGTGGAACCTGTAGAGGGCAAAAAACGAGGGAATTAAAAATGGGAAACAAAGAAATGGTAGTTATGTTACAGTAATTATATATCTCGCTTCAGATTTCATCATGGAAAAGCTACAAACATCCCAACGATTTCTGGTGGACTAGTTTCAAATACTATGGAATTGAGTTGAATTGACTTTATTACTTACATCCCTCATATACATGAGGAGTAAAAATCTTTACGTTATGTCTCCATTCAAATGTGTAATTATAGTAATTTATAATAAGTATTATGTTCAACAGGATAGTCAATATAACATAGAAGTACAGTTGCATGAGCATGAATTAATCAGTCCGATGGCCTGGTGGAAGAAGCTGTCCCGGAGCCTGTTGGTCCTGGCTTTTATGCTGTGGTATCATTTCCCGGATGGTAGCAGCTGGAACAGTTTGTAGTTGGGGTGACTCGGTCTCCAATGATCCATTGGGCCCTTTTTACAACCTGTCTTTGTAAATGTCCTGAGTAGTGGGAAGTTCACATCTACGGATGCGCTGGGCTGTCCACTCTACTCTTTGCAGAGTACTGCGATTGAGGGAAGTACAGTTCCTATACTAGGCAGTGATACAACCAGTCAGGATGCTCTCAATCATTCCCCTTTAGAAAGTTCTTAGAATTTGGGGGGGCCATACCAAACTTCTTCAACCGTCTTGGGTGAAAGAGGTGCTGTTGTGCCTTCTTCACATGTACAGACCACGTGAGATCCTCAGGAATGTTTATGCCAATGAACTTAAAGCTATTCACCCTCTCAACCCCAGATCCATTGATCTATAGGGGTTAGCCTGTCTCCATTCCTCCTGTAGTCCACAACCAGCTCCTTTGTTTTTGTGACGTTGAGGGAGATGTTATTTTCTTGATACCACTGTGTCAGGGTGATGACTTGCTCTCTGTAGGCTGCCTCATTATTATTTGAGATTAGGCCAATCAGTGTAGTGTCGTCAGCAAATTTAATTAGCAGGTTGGAACTGTGGGTGGTGACATAGTCATGGGTATACAGAGAGTAATGGAGGGGGCTTAGTACACAGCCCTGAGGAGCACCTGTGTTGAGGGTCAGAGGGGCAGAGGTGAAGGAGCCCACTTTTACCATCTGCCGGTGATCTGACAGGATCCAGCTGCACAAGGCAGGGTGAAGGCCGAGGTCTCTGAGCTTCTTGTCGAGCCCGGAGGGAATTATGGTGTTGAATGCTAAACTGTAGTCCAAGAACAGCATTCTCACATGAGCATCCCCCTTCTCCAGGTGTGTAAGGGCTGTGGCAATTGCATCATCTGTCGATCGGTTGTGTCGGTAGGCGAATTGTAGGGGTCCAGTGTGGATGATAGGATCCTGCAGATGTAGACCTTGATCAGCGTTTCAAAGCATTTGCTTATTATTGAGGTGAGTGCGACAGGACGCGTCATTCAGACATGTTACCCTTGGTCTTTTTAAGTACAGGGAAAATTGTGGATGTTTTGAAACAGAACATAACAATCACTGTCTCATGGGACATGATATTAGAAGAACTAATGGGACTGAAAAGAGACATATTTCCAGGCTCTGTTGGCTTGCACCCAAGGAAGTGACTGCAGAGACAGTGCAGCCATTGGTTAAGATTTTAAAACCCACGGAGTTCTGGAAATTTACCAGCGGTTTAGAAAACAGCAAATGTGACTCAATTGATTGAAAAGGGTGGAAGACAAAAAAATGAGTAATTGTAGGTCTGTTAGTTTAACATCAGTTGCTGACAAAATGCTGGATTTTATAATCAAGGGTGAAATAGCTAATCATTTGGAAAATACAAAAAAAACCTTACAGTGCTCAGAAACTGAAATGTTAACACTATCTCTCTTATAACAGATGCAAGTAACATACTGAGTGTTTCGAGCATTTTTTGCCTCTTTGGTTCTTTGTCCATTTTATTCTATGAATATTGCTTACTGCCTCACAAGGCAGAGGATCCAGTACTTCTCTACCTTCTTAAGATCCATTCTGATCTTGAATAATACTATTAAGTCACCCCTTAACTTTATCTGTTCTATGAAATACAATCCCAACTAATTCAGTTTGTGTGAATGCCTTCCTACAACAGAAGGTTCCTTATATTGTAATCCTGCACCTACTGCTGACTTATTTCCTACCAAAGTTAATGGATATAGCCCAGTCCATCATAGGTAAAGCCTGCCCCACCACTGAGCACATCTACATGGAGTGTTGTTGCAGGAAAGCAGCATCCATCGCCAAGGACACCCACCACCAAGATCACATTCTCTTCTCGCTGCTGCCAGCAGGAAGAAGTTACAGGAACCTCAGGGCCTACACCACCAGGTTCAGGAACAATTACCTCTCAACCATCAGGCTCTTGAACCAAAGGGCATAACCTCACTCATGCCATCACTGAACTGTTCTCACAAACTATGGACTCCCTTTCAAGACTTCTTCATCTCATGTTCTCAATATTTATTTATTTTTTTTTTACTGTTTTTGTATTCGCACAATGTTTTTTTTGCACATTGGTTGTCTATCCTGTTGCATGTGGTCCTTCCTTGATTCTACTGTGTTTCTTGTATTTACTCTAATTACATGCAAGAAAATAAATCACAGATTTGTATATGGTGACATATATGTACTTCAATAATAAATATACTTTGAACTTTGAACTTTTTTGAACTTTGAACCAGAACAATCAATATTTAGTGACTGTAACGTACCAGAGCTTTTCAGCACCAAGATTTTCATCACTAGAACCGGCAGGTTTGGAATTCTTGATCCTGTTTATGAGCTTAAAGGTATGCTTTTTACATAAATTTCTTAATCTGTTTTATGGCACTTGACAAATTACACAGCCAACTGCTAAATAGTTCGCAAATAACAGGAATTCTGCAGATGCTGGAAATTCAAGCAACACACATCAAAGTTGCTGGTGAACACAGCAGGCCAGGCAGCATCTATAGGAAGAGGCGCAGTCGACGTTTCAGGCCGATTTGAAAGCTTTCAAATCCCTTACTCACTCTTCCTTCAGTTAGTCCTGACGAAGGGTCTCGGCCTGAAACGTCGACTGCGCCTCTTCCTATAGATGCTGCTTGGCCTGCTGTGTTCACCAGCAACTTTGATGTGTGTTGCTAAATAGTTCATTGTGTTGAGATTTGTGGTGTTTATTAGTTATTTAATGTGTTTGGCATGCAAATTTTTGCTTTCAATTGACTTTAAGCCCTTCTGTTGTGTTTGTGTTTTTTTATAAAATTAACTTGTACTTTGAACCTCTAATTATTCATATAGTTTCATACTGAATCTTTGCTTTCATTTTTTGTCTGTCTTCTATCCCTCCTTTCAGCTGAGTTTGCAGAGAAAGGCATTTTAACCATCAGTTTATTCTTCACCTTGGTTATAATTTTGTTACTAATTAACTGTTGTCACTTCTGTTTGTCCTTACTTAGTTCTTCTAAAGGGTCACCACTGTAGCTTAGCAGTTAATGTAATGCTATTACGGCGCCTGTAACCCAGGTTCAATTCCACTGCTGTCCGTAAGGAGTTTGTATGTTCTCCCCTTGACTGCGTGGGTTTCCTCCCACATTTCAAAGACGGTGAGAATTAAGGAGTTGTGGTCATGTTAATCGGTCATATGGGTGTAACTGGGTGGCGCAGGCTCAGTGGGTCAAAAGGACTTGTTACCATTCTGCATCTGTAAATAAAATAAAATTAAGTTAATCAACAGTAATTGATGATAAGCAACTTCAGGAAGCAGTGTCTCAGAACGGCAGCGTCCATTATTAAGGTCCTCCAGCACCCAGGGCATGCCCTTTTCTCACTGTTACCATCAGGAAGGAGGTACAGAAGCCTGAAGGCACACACTCAACGATTCAGGAACAGCTTCTTCCCCTCTGCCATCTGATTCCTGAATGGACTTTGAAGATTTGGACACTACTTCACTTTTTTTAATATACAGTATTTCTGTTTTTGCACAATTTTTAATAATCTATTCAATATACATAATTGATTTACTTGTTTATTTATTATTATGTTTTATTTTATTTATTTATTATTATTATTTTCTCTCTCTGCTAGATTATGTATTACATTGAACTGCTGCTGCTGTTAACAAATTTCACGTCACATGCCAGTGATAATAGACCTGATTCTGATTCTAAAATGTCACTAACATAAGCTTATTTGAAGTGACCTAACCAAAGAAAACTTTCTAAAGGAATAGTGATCATAGTCATAGTAGTCATAGTCATACTTTATTGATCCCGAGGGAAATTGGGTTTTGTTACAGTTGCACCAACCAAGAATAGAGTATATTGATGAATAGGTATAAGAATAGAGTCACTGATGTTATTTTACCATGAGATACTGTATACATAAGTGACTGTGTACATACATCTATTGATGCTTCTGGACATATCTTCAGTGATGTTCCTGGAATCATCGGGTGTTTCAGGTCTTTCAACATCATACAACCTCCTCCAGGTGACCCAGCCGGGGCTGATCAGACCCCAGCTTGTGTCCAGATGGCTAGCTACTTATGACTCCATGGCTCCCCTCTTTTGAGCCACAGCCATCTTGAGGCCCTCTCTGCCGCGTCGGTGGTACTGCGGATGGCTCTCCTCTTCCTCTTTCCCTTGATGCCCAAAATGCTGAAGGCTCTAACTAAAGAACAGGCTATGAATCCCCTACAACCAACCTCCACTGGGAGACACCTCGCTCTCCATCCACCTGCTGGCAGTTGCTGACCAGTCCTGCGTACTTGGAGAGCTTCCTTTCAAAGGCCTCTTCCAAGCTATCTTCCCATGGGACTGTCAGCTCCAGCAGCACCACTTGCTTAGTAGACTCAGACACTAGGATAATGTCTGGTCGCAGGGTGGTGGCTGCGATATGGTTGGGGAACTTCAGCTGCCCTTCAAGGTCCGCCAACAGCTGCCAGTCCCTTGCAGAGGTCAGAATGCCTGCAGATGTTCTTTTGGCAGGTATTGGCTGCTCCCCAGTTCTGACAAAGGCAATGGTCTGCTTGGAGGGCCGGGACCGCTTCGCCCACTCAACTCCTGCGCTGACGGCTTCAGCGATGGTCTTCAGGACCTGATCGTGCCTCCCACCTGTACCGTCCCTCACCAAGTGTCCTAGTGCAGCCGCTGAGGATGTGCTTCAGGGTTCCTCTCTTGGAGCACAGTGGGCACGCAGATGACTCTGCCTTGCCCCACGTGTGCAGGTTTGATGGGCTTGGAAGCACATCGTACACTGCCTGGATGAGAAGTTGGATGCGGTGTGGTTCGGCTTTCCAAAGATCAGCCCAGGTCACTTTCCTCTCAACCGCATTCTCCCATCTTGTCCAAGCTCCCCGTTGCTTCATTCCCACCGCCTTGCAGGCTCTCATCTCCTCCACTACTGCCCTCACCTCCTCCTGAACTAGACGACACCTTTCCTTCCCTCTGGTGTCCATTTGGGGAGTTGGAAAGGATCCTAGCCCAGCTCGGCCTTGTGTGACCACTCCCACCAGCCTCCTGTGACGCAGCCTCGCCTCTGCCTCCTGAACAGCTTCCTCTGCCCTCCACTTCCTGCCAGTACTTACTTGGATCCCTGCTCTAGCCACCTTCGGGTCACTTGAGTCCCTATAGTGTAGCACTTCTCTGGCTCTTGTTACCTTGAATTCTTCCTCCAAGGATTTGAAGGGCAGTTGCAGTTTGTTGTGGTGTCCACAGAGTGCGATGCTGCTCAGGCTCTTTGGCAGCTCCAGCCATCTCCTGAGGTGGTTGCTAACTCTCCTCTCTAAGGTTTCGACTGTCGAGATCGGAACTGCATAGACGAGGAGGGGCCACAGGATTCTGGAAAGAATGCCATGCTGATACACCCAGGCTTTAAACTTCCCAGGTAGGCCAGACTTGTCCACAGATTTCAGCCAGCCATCCAACTCGGTGCAGGTTGCCTGAATGGATGTTATGTCCCTTAAAGAGCTGTCAAAAACCTTGCCTAAGCTCTTGACTGGCTTTTCTGTGATGGTTGGGATGGCTGTGCCTGCGATGCTGAACCGGAACTTGTCCTCCACCTTCCCTTTCCTCAGCACCATCGATCTTGATTTGGCAGGTTTGAAACACATCCGGGCCCACTCCACCAGCTTTTCAAACCCTTGCAGAATCCTCTGGCAGCCTGGGACTGATTCTGTGGTGACTGTGAGGTCATCCATGAATACCCTGATAGGTGGTTGCCGTTGAGCAGACTTCATTCTGGGCCCTCTGCACTCTGGTTCAGCAGACTTAGTGAGCATGTTCATGGCTAGGGAGAACAGTGTCACTGAGATAGTGCACCCTGTGATGATGTCGACCTCCACCTTGTGCCAGGTTGATGTAATTGCTCCTGAAGAGACCCTCATCCTGAAGTTGCTGTAATAATCAGACATCATATGCATTTAAGAAGAATTGCCCACTGTCAAAACAGCCAACAAGAGAATAAGTTTGTAGCTTATCACTTGTCCTAATACTGGGAAGTTATTAGGAATAGGTTGGTTACGACCTTTAGACTTAACCTTGATAACTATTAGCACCAATTGTTAGATGTTAATCTCTGGAAATTTTCTCTAGATATTCTATAAAAACGCTTTCAGTTACAAGCTTGGTGCATGGTATCCATTTATTGTATTCAACATCCAAAGCCAGTTCACCCAAAACAGAAGTAATTCTTTGTCTTCTCTGACCTTTAACTGCTTTACTGAGTTTAATTAAGTGCTATGTCGTTTATGTTTATCCAGCAGAATAAATATGTTTTTCTTGCACTCTTCTTTTTGATGTTTGCTCGTAATGCCGAAGTTGCGGTTGGCACAATGCTTTAGAGTACCCGCCACCCGGGTTCAATTCCAGCTGCTGCATCTGAGGAGTGTGTACGTTCTCCCCATAACCACATGAGTTTCCTCTGTGTACTCTGGTTTTCTCTCACATTCCAAAGACCTGCTAGTTGGTAGGTTAACTGGTCACTGTGGATTGTTCCATGATTAGGCTAGGGTTAAGTCAAGGGTTGCTGGGTGTCACGGCTTGAGGGGCCTGTATGCCACACTGTATCTCAATAAATAAATAAATACTTAGCCCCTCCCCCACAGCCAAGCTCTCCGAAATGATTTTAACCAGGGTGTTGGCTTCCACATTGCAGTTAAGAGTTTTTCTTTGGAGCTCTGACATAGAAATCTCATGAAAATGAAAATTAGAAAGTAATGTGGTTGTAATGAGGATCAGAGACAGACTTACCCTGTTACTCTGTATCGCACATTACAGCACTTTTGGGAGATATTTTGCCATTGCCTCCTGATTTATTCATTGTGATAAATCGAAATGTAGATTTAATTATTTCTCTTTGATAATCATATAAACCATGCAAGATGTCAAGCATTGCAGAAGATAAATGATATCACATTAATTCTATGTTTAAATTAATTCAGAAATTCGAAATGTGCATGACCCATTGACATGGCATTTTTATCTTGCATATTAATCAAGGTAAGAAGAAAATAAAATAGAACAAAAGGTTAGGAATTGTTTTCATGGCATTACACCAGCATTGCAGATTACCCATAACATTCAGATCACATTAGATTGAATATTCTACTGCAAGCTTCTTTGCATGGCACTGTTGGGTTTTCAATGTAAAGCTGTATTTTGTCAGTTTCCATGCTATATTATCTATTGATGTACATAAGTTTTCCAAAGCTTCCCCCATTTATCCTTGCCAATGCAGTCACTGCAGGCAATGGACAAACCATAACACACAAAATGCTCTTTCAACAGCAGGGGACTGTTGCTATCAAATAAGTGGGTGACGCTGTATTGGGAAGGGAGGGGCATGAATCTCAAATGGACGGGGTGCCTGGACAAGCAGGTGAAGAACAGTACCTGCAGGAGGTGTGTGCTCTGCACAAGGGGACTACAACAACCTTCCAGAGGGAAGACAGGCTCTACTGGTAAGGCATTGCCGCCAAGGTCTCTACCACTTCCTCTGGTAACTTGTCCCATGTACCCTCCACTCTCTGTGTGAAAAACCTGTCTTTCGTCTCCTCTTACATCTTTCCCTTACTCCTTAATCTGAATGCTGTCTAGTTATAGACTTCCCCACCCTAGCAAAAAGACGTTGATCATCCACCTTATCTACAGCCCTAATGAACTCACCCCTCAGCATCCTTTACTCTGCGGAAACAGTCCCAGACAATTCAGTCTCTCCATTATATCTCAAGCCGAGCAGTCCTGCAAGCTTCCTTGTGAAACATTTCTCCGGCTTCTCTTGCTTAATCACACCCTTTCTATAACATGGTGACTAGAGCTGAACGCAATACTCCAGGTGTGGTCTCACAAACATGATACTTGCAGTTATAGCTGTGTTTATGTCATAAATAATTCCAGGAAAAACTTTTCAGTTCATTTTGCAATCCTTTCAGCCTTTTCATTCGCTTGAGAATATTAGATCGCAGAACAGCTCACATTTGCCAAATCCATAGTTTCACTGAGTTCTGAATGTTTGACATTCTGTAAATTGTATCCCTTTATAAAAGCTATGTTCCTCAAAGGTGGCACAATGATTTGACCGGTAATTCAGAATGAATTACAGCAGAGAACTTTTTCTGTGAAATCATGCAGATGCTCACGAGCCTTTGGCCCAGGATCAGCCAATAAATTCACAAGTAGATGCATTGCTCCTAATTATACTAATGACTGGCTGTGTTTGTTCTTTCCGTCAGTCCAATCCTGATTCTATCATTGATCCTGTCAAGAATCTCACTCCTCTTTGTCTCAGGAATTGCGGTCCTGCCTGATACACTGAACACAATAATTCATTACTGATATTTCTAATAGAGTGCTATGTCCTCTGGAAACATTTGGGCATTGACTAAAAATCACTCGTTGTGTGCTGTGCCATGTATTATGGACAATCATGGTCTTTCCATGACTATGATTGTTCTTAGCAAACATTTCCACGGAAGTGGTTTGCCATAGCCTTCTTCTGGGCAGTGTCCTTACAAAACGGGTGACCACGGTCATTGTCAACACTCTTCAGAGACTGCCTGCCTGGGGTCAGTGGTCACATAACCAGGACTTGTAACATGCACCAGCTGCTCATACAACCATCCACCACCTGATCCCATGGCTTCATGTGACCCTGATCGGTCTGGGGTGGGGGGGTTAAGCAGGTGCCACACCTTGCCCAAGGGTGACCTGCAGGCTAGGAGAGAAGGAGTGTCTTACACCTCCTTTGGCAGAGACATAGCTCTCTATCCCACCACCCACATATACTAATAGTTGGCCGCTTCAGTATATAAATCACTCTCTGCCATGTATTCATGTTGTATAGTCAGTCCTGTTTCAAGTGGTGTTAAGGATTTTAAGACTGTTAAACTTTTAGAAGGAATCAATCCCTTGGAAGAATTCGAAAAGAAACTCAATAGATCATTTATTGACTGACTTTGTATTTTATTATTGTATTTATCATCATGGAAGTATTTAAAACAAATTGCATCCAGTGTAAGTTTATTTCCCTGTTATCCCATCAATATACATCACAAGGTCTAATTGCTTGAACCTTTAATTAGTTTCTGTTGGCTTATTATTTTTCCTACTGATGATACAGTTCTTTGGGAACAAAAAAAGGCTATTTCTTCTTATAAGCAAATGTATTTTAAGCCAAGAAGAGCCTTGCAATTTTAATTTGAATCACCTCTGAACAACACTCTTGTGCATAAATCATTCAAATTTAATGGTAAACCATCAAATTTTGGAACATTACTCACAATGGAATACATGGCCAACCTAAAATATTATCTTGTTATCTGTGAAGGGAAAGATAATATAATGGAAGCATGACATCTGGGCTGTGATAGAGTTAGAAGCTATACGTTGAAACTCAGTGACTCAATGGGGCAGTGAGGCAGCATAGTGGCTAGCACAACGCTTTATGGTACAGGCGACGTAGATTCAATTCTCACCCCTGCCTGTAAGGAGTTTGTATGTTCCCCATGAACGCGTGGGTGTCCTCCCAGCCCTCCTGTTTCCTCCCACAGTCCAAAGACGTACTGGTTGTTAGGTTAATAGGTCATTGTAAATCGTCCCGCGATTAGGCTAGGGTTAAATCAGGCGATCGCTGGGCGGCGTGGCTGAAACGGCTAGAAAAGCCTATTCCACACTGCATCTCAAAAAATAAATAAATGAAGAGACACTGAGTAAACTTGATGAAATCATCATGAGGAAATACAAAGTCTAAAATCCTAACAATTCTTTTCAGCAAGCACTTAATAATACGAGGGGTGATTGATAAGTTCGTGACCTAAGGTAGAAGGAGATGAGTTATACAGCGCACGTTACATGCACATGCAATTCAACTCTTTGAGTGCAAATACAGAAAGTTTGAAGTTAATAACTCATCTCCTTCTACCTTAGGCCACAAACTTATCAATCACCCCTACAGTGGACCACTTTCTGGAGATCCAAGACGCCAACTTCTACAAAGAAGGGATCTGTATGCTCCATGACCGTTGGACTAAGTGTGTAAATGTAGGAAAAATAAATGTGCTAGGTTTTCTAAAATTGACTCCTACTTAGGCCACGAATTTATCAATCACCCCTCGTACGCTCTGAAATGTATTTGAGTGCCAATGGTTTTGTGATGAAGCTAATATTGAATTATTAGCTAATTTCTATAATGCAATTAGAATCAAATGATGTAATGCTGTCAGTATAAAGACCTGAAAATGTTGAATCCACGCCTTGCCAGACAAACCATGCATTAGGAATATTTAACTGATATTTAAAGATGGTAATGTCAGTGGCTTAGCCTTTCTGAAAGCCTATCAGGAAGACAATGGAAGAGCTGTGGTCAACTTCTAAAACTGTATGTTGGATATGAAAGTTATTTGCACCAATTTAAACCAAATAACATCGACAAACAGCCCTATTCATAATGCTGGCCTTAATTCCCATGAGAGGTTGCTACCAATTCTGTTCATTTCCAGCCCTCAAGAAACCCTTAATTTTTTTCAGGTGACTGGACACCTAAAAGCTTTAAAATATTCAGTGTGCAGATCCATAGATACCATTTCTGTGCTGCAGTGTTTTCAGAATCTATTTTTCTTTTAAATAAGAAATAGGTTGCTCTACACCTCAACAAAATTAATGTTCGGAATCAGAATCAGGTTTAATATTACAGGCATATGTCATGAAACTTGCTGTCTTTGAGTCAGCAGTACAATGTAGTACATAATAATAGAGGAAAAATGTGAATTACAATAAGGATATATATATATATTAAATACTTAAATATGTAGTACAAAAATAAATATAAGGAACGGTGGTGAGGCAGAGTTCATATGTTCAATGTTCATTCAGAAATTGTATGGCAGTGGGGAACAAACTGCTCCTGAATTGTTGAGTATGTATCTTCAGGCTCCTGGATCTCCTTCCTAATGGTTACAATGAGAACAGGGCATGTCCTGGGTGATGAGGTCCTTAATGATAGATGCTGCCTTTTTAAGGCATCACTCCTTGAGCATATTCTGGATACTACAGAGTATTGTTTGTGTACAGTATGTTTCTAAAGGCACAATCAGTTGCTTAAAATCAGGGTCGCACACTGATGGACGAGACATTGAGTGAAAAAGCTTGGTCCAGAAATTAACTAGTCTGCATCAATGCTCAAATTTCCCACCATGCACTGCACTAATGGTTCACTTGCAACCCTTGAACCTTTGCAGTTGAGATCCCAATCTCCAACCCACCCAGCCTTGCCTCAGATGAAGACTCTGATTGCCAACAGTTCTCTGCAGTCAACAAGGTCCCTGGTGGAATATCTGATCTTGGGCTCCATACTTCTTCCAGATTTAGGTCCTTGGAGCCTCCATTCCACAGTCTCCACTGCCTGTAGTCTTCCCCCATCTTTATTTCCCTGCCCTTCAATAACACCCACATGTTAACTTCCAGTGATTTGTGTACAAGAATGATAATGTCCCTCCAAACACTAAAATCAATCTATCTACCACCTTTTTAAAACATACTCTACCTGTTTCATTTCTCTGCCAAAGAAGATGACCTCAGATTTTTTCAACTTGATATTCCATCTGCTAATTCAATTCAATTAACCTCAATATATTCACTTGAAGCTTGTTTGCATTCTGTTCACTGCACAGATTTCCATCAGGGTTTTTTTTTTAAGTTTGCTTGGTCCCCTAATTAAAGTCATCCCTGCCACATCTGATAAGCCACAAAACTGGCCTACAAATCTCATCTCTCTGTTTTCTGTGGTCACATTACCCTCAATCTCATACGCTCTTTTTTAGTTTATCAAAGGACTTCAGAAATTCCAAATATGCCCTCCAGCATGCTCCACATTAGCTATTCTTTCGTTTACATTATTTTTCATCCATCTCCACATCTCGTGGCACATCGCGCAGCAACCTACCGTGCCTTTGGCATCTTGTCTGTTTTTTACGAGGCCGAGTTGCTAGCTCATCTCTCGACCCAGCACAGATGGAAAGCATGCAAGGAGCCAGCTCGCTTCAAAGCCTGGTGCTGATGCCACTACACCACCAGCCAGCATTACCTATTCTTTATAAGGTGACAATAACTTTAACAGATTCCTGAATCGTGATTACTTGAAGTATTCTGCAACTACTTCCAAACTGTTCAAATTTCACATTTTCCATACTTTTGACGTCTGTAGTTTTGTTTTTTCTTAAATACTGAGTTCACATTTGCTGCCTTTCATTTTGTGGTAACCTTTCTAGAACTGATGGAAATTTGGAAGATGACAACCAGTGCTTTTGTTATCTCCATTACAACCTCACTCAACAGCTTGGAATGCAGTCATCACACGCAGGCTTATGTCACCTTTCAGCTCCATTAACTTTCCCATTTTTTTGTTTACTAATGATCTTCTTCACTCTATTGGATAAATTAAGCATGTCGTGTTTTTAAGCAATACGGGTACCACTTGTTATGTTGGATGATTTTAATCAGCAGTTACTCACTGATCTGCATAATTAGCCCTCAGAAAGTTTTCAGAATAAAAAGGAATAATACTGTTCTTTTATCACTGAACTATAAGATATAGAAGCGGAATTAGGCCATTTCGCCCGTCAAGTCTGCTCCGCCATTTCATTATGGCTGATCCATTTCCCTCTCAGCCCTAATCTCTTGCCTTCTCCCTGTATCCCTTCACTCCCTGACTATCAACCTCTGCCTTAAATATATCCAATGGCTTGGCCACCACAGCTATCTATGGCAATGAATTCTACAGATTCACCACTCTCCAGCTAAAGAAGTTCCTCCTCATCTCCGTTCTAAAAGGAAGCCCCTCGATTCTGATGCTGTGTCCTGTAGTCTTAGACTCCCCCACCATAGAAAATGTCCTCTCAACAACCACTCTATCATGGCCTTTCACCTTTTGATAGGTTTCAATGAGGTCATCCATTATTCCTCTGAATTCCGGTGGGTTGAGCCATTAAATGCATTTCATATGACACGGCTTTCAATCCCAGAATCATTTTCAGGAACTTCCTTTGACCCCCCTCTCCAATGTCAGCACATCCTTTCTAAGATAAGGGGCTCAAAACAGCTCACAGTACTCCAAGTGATGCCTCACCAGTGCTTTATAAAGCCTCAGCATTACATCCTTGCTTTTATATTCCAGTCCTCTCAAAAGGAATGTTAACATCACCTTTGCCTGCCTCACCACTGACTCATAACACAATTATTACTAATGAATCCAATTTCCATTTCAGTGGCACCTTATGAGGAATTTGTTGTCAGAGCCCTGATCTTTCCAACATTTACCTCAGGCACTGCACTGTGAACCACTTTTTATAATGCTGTTTACATTATAAATACATGCTGGTATTAATGTGCTTATGCAGATATTATTCCATAGCTGTACTTCTAACTTTTTTAATAATATTCCTTATTCTGTACAATAGTTGTCATTATTGTTGCATGCAGTGCCAACACTCCACAGCAATTTCCTAATGCATATGGTGAATAAAGTTGATCCTTATTGAAAGGATTTCTGTGGAGTGCTTGACTTCACGAGATACCATTGTAGTAGATGGGTAGGGTTTTGCGTGGGCAAATTTGGGATGAGTGCAAACATACAGTATTTTGTGATGCCTGCTGTCCATCAAATCTGCAAACAGGGAGGCTCTATAAGGCGCTGGTGAGACCTCACTTGGAGTACTGTGGGCAGTTTTGGTCTCCTTATTTAAGAAAAGATGTGCTAACATTGGAGAGGGTACAGAGAAGATTCACTAGAATGATTCTGGGAATGAAAGGGTTAACATATGAGGAACGTTTGTCCGCTCTTGGACTGTATTCCTTGGAGTTTAGAGGAATGAGGGGAGACCTCATAGAAACATTTCGAATGTTGAAAGGCATGGACAGAGTGGATGTGCCAAAGTTGTTTGCCATGATGGGGGAGTCTAGTACGACAGGGCATGACTTAAGGATTTAAGAACAGAGCCATTCAGAACAGAGACGCGAAGAAATTTTTTTAGCCAGAGGATGGTGAATCTATGGAATTTGTTGCCACGGGTGGCAGTGGAGGTCATTGAGTGTATTTAAGGCAGAGATTGATAGATATCTGAGTAGCCAGGGCATCAAAGGTTATGGTGAGAAGGCGGGGGAGTGGGACTGAATGGGAGAATGGATCAGCTCATGATAAAATGGCGGAGCAGACTCGATGGGCCAAATAGCCGACTTCTGCTCCTTTGTCTTATGGTCTTATGGATACAAGTCTTTTTGTTAAAGAACGTTTCGGATTCCTGTTTAAATATCTGGAAGTATCAATTGGGTTTACAATTTCATCCAGTTTCATCATCCAGTTCGCCTACCAGCTCCGACTAGGAGTTGAGGATGCCATCGTCTACCTGCTGAACCGTGCCTACGCCCACCTGGACAAGCCAGCAAGCACTGTGAGGGTCATGTTTTTTGACTTCTCCAGTGCGTTCAACACCATCTGGCCTGCTCTGCTGGGGGAGAAGCTGACAGCGAATAAGGTGGGTGCTTTCCTGGTGTCATGGATTCTTGATTACCTGACTGGCAGACCACATAACGTGTGCTTGCAACACTGTGTGTCAGACAGAGTGATCAGCAGCACTGGGGCTCCACGGGGGACTGTCTTGTCTCCCTTTCTCTTCACCATTTACACCTCGGACTTCAACTACTGCACAGAGTCTTGTCATCTTCAGAAGTTTTCAGATGACTCTGCCATAGTTGGATGCATCAGCAAGGGAGATGAGGCTGAGTACAGGGCTACGGTTTGAAACTTTGTCACATGGTGTGAGCAGAATTATCTGCAGCTTAATGTGAAAAAGTCTAAGGAGCTGGTGGTAGACCTGAGGAGAGCTAAGGTACCGGTGACCCTTGTTTCCATCCGGGGGGGGGGTCAGTGTGGACATGGTGGAGGATTACAAGTACCTGTGGATACGAATTGACAATAAATTGGACTGGTCAAAGAACACTGAGGCTGCCTACAAGAAGGGTCAGAGCCGTCTCTATTTCCTGAGGTCCTTTAACATCTGCCGGACGATGCTGAGGATGTTCTATGAGACTATGGTGGCCAGTGCTATCATGTTTGCTGTTGTGTGCTGGGGCAGCAGGCTGAGGGTAGCAGACACCAACAGAATCAACAAACTCATTCATAAGGCCAGTGATGTTGTAGGGATGGAACTGGACTCTCTGATGGTGGTGTCTGAAAAGAGGATGCTGTCCAAGTTGCATGCCATCTTGGACAATGTCTCCCATCCACTACATAATGTACTGGTTGGGTACAGGAGTACATTCAGCCAGAGACTCATTCCACCAAGATGCAACACAGAGCGTCATAGGAAGTCATTCCTGCCTGTGGCCATCAAACTTTACAACTTCTCCCTTGGAGGGTCAGACACCCTGAGCCAATAGGCTGGTCCTGGACTTATTTCCTGGCATAATTTACATATTAATATTTAACTATTTATGGTTTTATTATTACTATTTAATTATTTATGGTGCAACTGTAATGAAAACCAGTTTTCCCCTGGGATCAATAAAGTATGACTATGACTACTATGACTATGACTATCCCGGGAGTGGAGGGGGAGCATTGAACGTTTGACTCAGTTGCTCTCACAGGGTCAAAGATAAACATTATGGAATCAGTTCATACAATGTCGTGCGCACGTAGATGCATTAGAGTTTATGCTGCACTTGCATTTGGCTTACGCTGGCAGTTAAGGTCTTACTGATATAATAAGCTTTTTCGGTTGCGGACTTACTCCAGAAAAAAAAAACAATGCAAGACTCATTACAAAGAAGCTTAAATCTCTGGCCATGATGTCACCCAGTGGTTGAAATGCATTTGGATGCAGTTGATGTTGACTGGCTTACTAGCTACTTCTAAAAAGCAGTGCAGTGAATTCCAAAAGCTACCACAACGAATAACAGAATGAAGTATTTTAGAAGCAATCTCATTATCAGTTAAAAGCATCATGATCTCAGCATGAAAATGGAGTATCCTTGTATTGTTGACCCTGCTTTTTCTGATCTTAAGAATGTCATTTCCATTAAATGATACCCATAGCCGAGAGAGAGCCAGGTTCCATTAATTACCATCTCCTGGGCACTTTGCCACTTTAAAGTGTTTAAATTTAAAAGCTTGCGGCTGTGCTGGAATTCTAAAGTTATAAAGTTGTCTAAGGTTATAAACAAGAGAAAGTATGCAGATGCTTGAAACCCAAAAAAAAAACACATTCAAAATGCTGGAGGAACTCAGCAGGTAAGGCAGCATCTATGGAAATGAATGAATAGTCAATGTTTCGGGCCGAGACCCTTCTTCAGGACACTGAAGATATGTTAGTCCAGCAGAAGAACTGAACATAAACGACATATTTAGGTGCAGAAAATTATGAAGAAGACCAGAGGAGTACTGCTGTGATTATCTATATGGCAACAACAGACGGAAACACTTCAGGTCATAAACTTCGATGACTTGGAGTACTATGTTTAATTCTGGGCACCTGATTATACAAAGGATATTTTGGCCCTAAAGTGAGTGCAGTGTAGATTTACTAGAATGGTTCCTGGTTTCCAAGAGATAAATTATGAAAGAATCCTGGTTGTAATGCCAGGATAGGGAAAGTTCAGAGGTAATTTGATCAGTGTTGGGGAGGAACCACTGCAGACAGACAAAAAGCATTTTTATTGATGGCGATGTCTAGGCAAGGGTGATCTAACTAATGTGGAATCAGGCTTTTCTAATGTGGTGTTAAGAAACACTTAAACAAGAAGATTAGAAGTTTGAACTTGTCTTCCAAATGTACAATTGTTAATTGTACAACTGAAACTGAGACTTTTTAAAAAAACCATAAAACATAAAAGGATATGGTGAAAAGATTGGTATCATGAAATAAGCCATGGATTAGTGATAATTGCATTCAAAGATACAACGGGCTGTGGGATGGGGTGGTAAATGACCTACTTTCATTCTTATTAGGTTTGGAAGAATTAGAAGATTAAGTTATTTCCTAACCTTATGGGACCTATCAAGGTGGAGGCATAATTTTCCTGCCACAACTGCAACTGTTCTAATATTGCAGCATTAAAAGCTCTTTCAAAAAGAAAGGAGTGGTCTCTGAGACAGTTGAGTGTTCCTGTGGCTTAAAAATGTTTCAGAATTGTACATCATTACACCGATGAGTATCTGCAGAAAATATTCACAGAGGAGTCTCTGGTCATGATTTGCTTACAAAGAGCAGCAGTGGTTTTTGAAGCTATTTTGGGTATCATTAGAGATGCAGTTTTCAACATCTTTGTACTGACAGTTTGAAGGAAAGGATCTTGCGAGGCGTTGACAAAACTACAGGAGGTTGGAGGACTGGGGTAGCTCTTTCAAAGTGCAGTGTTGGTACCAAGGATTAAGTGGCCTCAGTCTGTGCTGCGTTCATCCTGCAGAATCCAGGAGTACACATATTAAAGAATTTATCATGAAATAATTGAGCATATGTTCCACACAAATGTATTAAGACACAATATATATACATGAATTGATGGGTTATTTGAATGGAAGAACACGATCTATTTATATGTGGAGTCTTCAATTTGCTGCTACAGTCTGTGCGCTTCAGTCATTATTGAACTCTTGCAAAGCAGGTACAACACGTGAATGTGATGTCCCCTCTCTTTCAGGACAAAATGACTGAGGTCCCCGGTCTCATCCTGTGCAGATCCCAACAGCCTCGAAAGTCAATTTCTGCTGCTACTCTCATCTTACCCTCTATCAGTCAGCCTTCTGAAAGCACCATTCCGTTCATGATGACTGCCTGCTTATCCACTCCATCCATTCTGCCATTTTGCTCCCCCAGGCAACCATCGAAGATATAGCAGCTGCTTTTTACCTCTTCTCTGAACTATCCTCCCAAGGGAAGCAAAGATTGACTTACACTTTACCTTATTATTTCTGAATTTATTTGTATTAATATCACTTTATGTGAGATTTATATCTACTGTGTACAGCTTCTTCCCCTCTGTCATCTGATTCCTAAATGGACGTTGAACCCTGAACACTACCTTACTTTTTTAAATATATATTATTTCTGTTTTTTGCACGATTTTTAATCTATTCTATATACATATACTGTAACTGATTTATTTATTTATTTATTTATTATTATTATTTTATTTTTCTTCTTCTTCTATTTTATATATTACATTGAACTGCTGCTGCTAAGTTAACAAATTTCATGACACCTGCCAGTGATGGTGAAGCTGATTCTGATTCTGAACATTGATCCAGAAGAACAGTGTTTCATTTAATTTAATTTATTAATTTACGGGATGTGGGCATCGCCAGCTAAGCCAGCATTTATTGCCCATCCCTAGTTGCCCTTGAGAAGGTGGTGATAAGCTGCCTTCTCGAACCTGCAGTTCCTGAGGTGTAGGTACACGGACAGTGCTGTTAGGGAGGGAATTCCATGATTTTGACCCAGTGACAATGAAGGAATGGCGATATGTTTCCAAGTCAGGATGGTGAGTGACTTGGACAGGGATTTCCAAGTGGTGGTGTTCCCAGGTATCTGCTATTCTCTTCCTTCGTTGATGCTTGTGGAACGGGTACCAATCAAGTGGGCTGCTTTGTACTGGATGGTGACAAGCTTCTTGAGTGTCGATGGAGCTGCTCTCATCCAGGTGTTACATACCTTGTGGGTATCTTGTGACTGTCTTATGACCATGATGTAACTGAGTGTCTTGTGAGCATGATGTAATTGTCTTGTGATGGTGGGGTGATGTAATTTTCCCGCCGGTGTGAGGTCACGTGATGGCATGTTCCAACAGGTATATAAGGGGAAACCCCTGTTGTCATGCAGGTAATTAGTTAGTTTTGCTGCGTATTTGTCTCATGATGCAGTTTCATTTTAAAATGGAATTTTACTTTCTATTTTAAGGTGCAAAGGTTGTTGCTGGCAGTTTCATCAATCACTGCCAGTTTTTGTTTGTTGCACCCTTGTTTTACCTTTACAGTCTAGTATTGGAGAGTGAAGACTTCACCAAAGTATGGGAACCCAAAGGTTTGAGTAAAGTTGTTGTCGTTCAGCTGTTTTAAAAAGGATTGACCTTATTGAATCTTCATTCAGGAATAGTGGCCTGCATCTGAGATAACCCCTGCAAGATCAGGAAGGTTTGTGCAGTGTTCACCCTCCAGGAAAAGGTCAGTTCCTTTAAGTCATTTTATTTCCTTCATCCTGAATTCTTTGGACAAGGCATCTCTGGGCTGGGATCAGCAGTAACGTCATGTCTTCGAAGAAATCAGTTTTCAGGGAAGACTCTCCTTACTGACTGTATAAATCACTTGGACTTTTTAATTTACCACTCTAAGAACTATTCCAGAGTTTGGCTGTTTGTTAAATTGCCATATAGCAGTTAACTTCCAGTTAAGTTAGTCGTTTGTTCACTTTTCACTATTGTTGAGCAAAGTTTAATAAATGTTTATGTTTGTTTATAAAACCTGACTCAATTCTATATTCATTGTTGCCGACCACGTAACACAGGTGAGTAGCGATTATTCCGTTACACTCCTGACCTGAGCCTTGTAGATGGTGGACAAGCTTTGGGGAGTCAGGAGGTGAGTTACACACCTCAGGATTCCTAGCCTTTGACCTACTCTGGTAGCCATGCTGTTTATATGACTACACCAGTTCAGTTTCCTGTCAATGGTAACCCCCAGGATGTTGGTAGTAGGGGATTCAGTGATGGTGATGCCGCTGAATGTCAAGGATGATGTTTAGAGACTCTCTTGTTGGAGATGGTCATTGCCTGGCACTTTTACTTGCCACTTGTCAACCCAAGCCTGGATACTGTCCGGATCCTGTTGCATTTGGCAGTATACATGTGTACGACTGAACGTCAATAAACTGAACTTGAGCTTGAACTAGTTCCAGTGTAGTGTATTCCCCGCAGTGCTCACTATGTAGTTTCCTTTACGTTGTAGAAATCAAACACAGATTAACTGATCACTGTGTGGAACTCCAGAGCTTCCTATGACTTGCCTCTTCAATTCACCATCCCAGTCTGACTCTTCCAACAATACCCTCCAGCATTGTTATAATGAGGCCCACTGTAATGTTGAATAAGAGCCGCCCATCTTCTGCCTGGCACTTCAAGAAGCTCACTTTCTCTGTTTGGATAAGAATTAGCCAGTTCTGCTGTAGGCCATCAGCCTGAAACTTTGATCGAGTTTTTCATCTCTCCATTAACACAACCTGACCAAAAGTAAATCCAACATACTTGTACTTTGCACCTTTTCAGGATTTTTCAGAATCAGAATCCGATTTAATATCACCAGCGTATATTATGAAAGTTGTTATTATGCAGCAGCAGAACGAGCAATACATAATAATAAAAAAAGTGAACTACAGTATTTAATTTAACTTATATAAGTTAAATTAAATAAATAGTGCAAAAAAGTAGTGAGATAATGTTCATGGGTTCAATGTCCATTTAGAAATTTGGTGGCAGAGGGGAAGAAGCTGTTCCTGAATAGTTGAGTGTGCGTCTTTAGGCTCCTGTTCCTCCTTCCTGATGGTAGCGATGAGAAGATGGCATGTCCTGGGTGATGGGGGTCCTTAATGATGGACGCTGCCTTTTTGAGGTGTTGCTCCTTGAAGATGTCCTGGAGGCTGGAGAGGCTAGTGCCCATGGTGGAGCTGACTCAGTTCACAACTTTCTGCAGATTATTTTGATCAAGTGCAGTGTCCCCACCTCCACCCCCATATCAGAAGGTGATGCAGCCAGTTAGAATGCTCTCCACAGAGCATCTGTAGAAATTTGCAAGTGTCTTTGTGGCAAACCAAAACTTCTCAAACTCCTAATGAAATATAAATTTTGTTGTGCCTTCTTTGTAACTATATTGATATGTTTTGTCTATATTTGCACACTCTAACTATCCCCATCTCATAGTTTCTGTTTAATTTTCCCTATTTTTGATTGTCCCCATTAAACTCATGATTTCTAAAACATAATCCCTCAACAACCTTGGCATCACCCTATCACACACATTCAATTTGGCCTGTCCAGACCTCCTTCATCTTCTCTCTAACATAAGATTAAATTGTTTTCCCTTTTTCCTGATTCTGACGAAGGATCTTCATTCTGAAATGGTAAATGATGATGTCTGCTCTGTCAAGTGTGTCCGCTATTTTTAGGTCTTATGTCAGACTTCCAGCATCTGCAGTTCATTTGATTTTCATAAGAGTGTTTGATGACTTTAATATAAAAGCAAGGATGTAATGTTGAGACTTTATAAAGCACTGGTGAGGCCTCACTTGGAGTACTGTGAGTAGTTTTGGTCCCCTCATCTCAGAAAGGATGTGCTGAAACTGGAGAAGGTTCAAAGGAGTTTCACAAAAATGATTCCATTATTGATCAGCTTGTCATATGAAGAGTATTTGTTGGCTCTGGGACTGTATTCACTGGAATTCAGAAGAATGGAGGGTGACTTCATTGAAAGCTATCAAATGGTGAAAGGCCTTGATAGAGTATGGTGGGAGGGGCTAAGACCAGAGGACACAGATTCAGAATAGAGAGGCATCCTTTTAGAACAGAGATGAGGAGGAATTTCTTTATCTGGAGAGTTGTGTATCTGTGGAATTAATTGCCACAGGTAGCTGTAGAGGCCAAGTCTTTATGTATATATAAGGCAGAGGTTGACTGATTCTTGATTGGTCAGGGCCTGAAGGGATATGGGGAGAAGGCAGGAGCTTGGAGCTGAGTGGAAAGCCATAATGAAATGCCAGAGCAGACTCGATGGGCCAAATGGCCTAATTATGCTCCTACATCGTAGGGTTTTTAGCTAAAGAATATTAGTGAGTAAAGATGGGAAATGAGATCACTCTACCAGGAGCTGCATGGATTTAGAAACCCAAATTATTTCCTTCTGTGCTGTAATTCCATAATATTGCGTATCTTGGTCACTAACGTGGTCATGAGCATTTTATTCCAAATATATTGAATTATAGAATTCAAGTTCTCCAGTTGCCATGTAAATGGAGTTGAATCCATCAGGTACAGTAAATGGATTTATCTCACTGCTTATGGGTCAGGTTAGAGCAGCGTTATTTCCTTCAGGCCAAAGCAGACAAATCATGACTCTATGGTAGCCACCAACACAACCCCCACCCACACACACACACACACACACACAAACCCATACCATGATCACCACCATCAATCTGATCACTGCGCACCATACCATCTCGAGAGCTCCCTCAGCTCACTCTACATCTGGCATCAAACCCATGGTACACATTCATTCCTCCTCCTCTCCCCACCTTGCTCTTTGATCTGAAAGCTTCAGCAAGCCACAGCCCACCCCAGCACCCCCACGCACACACACAAGGGCTCCCTGACAATATGAAGCCTTGAGTGCTCCTAAAAGACAGCCTGTCAACCAAGTTGAGTTCCAAGCAGGAAATATGTTCAACCAGAAAAAAAACAAGTGAAGTGGAGTTAAAATCCAGCCGTGCATGCGAATCCATGTAACCATAAATGCTCTGCGTTGCTTTGTAGCTATGCCAAAATTAAATCAATGTTACTTCACTTGCCTTGTCTGTTATTAGAAATATCGACATTATTCGCAGAGACTTACTCTCACAAACAGAAAAATGTCAAGTTTAGTCTACTTCAGAATTGTCAACATCATTACACACTCTTAGCCTCTCTCCATTACTAACGACAATTGTTTGTCAAGTTTAAAAGAGATATTTAATGTACTTAAAACACAGTTCATCTCTCAATTTTGATGAAGTAGCATCGTATGCCATCATGCAAGCCAGTAATAATTTGCTATGAGTGGGATTTTAATGTAACAATTTATCTTGATTGTACTGAATTTTCTTTGATGTCAATACAATGTGGAAAATGTATTAATGGAAGCAGAACTGAGAATATTGTATGAATTAAGTAACATCTTGTAATGAAAGATGATTGCTAATTGGATGGGCTGTTTTTGTTTAGACATTTGGGTCATAATGTTGCTTACTGGAAGCAATTATCCTGACAATGAAATGTTTTGAAAGCCGTTCATGAATCCACATCTTTTAGAGTGTAGCAACATTTTATTTGGTAAGATGTCATAATCCAAAGGCTTTGTTTTCTTAGGAATTCCAATAATTAATTTTCATGATGAACTATCACAGACAAAATTGAACAAAAGATGGCTAGATTTGTGAAAATGAAATTTAAATTTCTGCAGGATTTAATGAAAATGAATCTGTGATTGGACAACATTATTATAATTAATATGTTGTGTGAAAATAGTGATTTTCAGAGAACACTATTTATATACAACATGAAGTTTTGTATAATACTAAAACCTGTTACACTGAGTATAGCGATTTTTCATGCTGCTGAGGTGTTAGGTAAGTTTTATACCTGGACATTCAAAGCATTCAGGGTATCATTTAGATGTGAAAAACACACAAAATGCTGGAGGAGTTCAGCAGGCCAGTCAGCACCTATGGAAAAAATGCACAGTCGACGTTTCGAGCCAAGATCTTTCGGCAAGGTGTTACTTAGATTTCCAGCATCTGCAGATTTTCTCTTGTTTTTCATTTACATGTTACCTCTTTTGATGCCCTTCAATAAGGTTCAGCTTTTATTTAAACCTGGGGTTGCCACCACTATTTCTACAATTTCAGGGAATGATTCAACTACAGTGGAATCCAGTTAATTGGGACACATGAAGACCAGTATACGAGGGGTGATTGATAGGTTCGTGGCCTAAAGTAGAAGGAGTCAATTTTAGAAAACCTAGCATATTTATTTTTCCTACATTTACACACTTAGTCCAGCGGTCATGGAGCATACGGATCTCTTCTTTGTAGAAGTTGGTGTCTTGGACCTCCAGAAGTGATCCACAGCAGGGGTGATTGATAAGTTTGTGGCCTAAGGTGGAAGGAGATGAGTTATTAACTGCAAACTTTCTGCATTTGCACTCAAAGAGTTGAATTGCATGTGCATGTAACGAGAGCTGTATAACATCTCTTTCTACCTTAGGCCACGAACTTATCAATCACCCCTGCTGTGGAGCACCTGGAGGTCCAAGACACTCTCGTTACATGCAAATGCAGTTCAACCCTTTGAGTGATAATACAGAAAGTTTGAAGTTAATAACTCATCTCCTTCTACCTTTGGCCAGGAACTTATCAACCACCCTTGCTGTGCACCACTTCTACAAAGAAGAGATCCGTATGCTCCATGACCGCTGAACTAAGGTCATGTAGAAAGGGACTATGTTGAAAAATAAATGTGCTAGGTTTTCTAAAATTGACTCCTTCTACCTTAGGCCACGAGCTTATCAATCATCCCTCGTATTGTGGTCCAATTAAGCAGCTGCCCCAGTGAGTCGCAGTTTCATAAAAATAAAAAAAAAGGTATTAAAAAAGACAAGCAGAGAAACAAATTATGTTTTTAAATTAAATACAGAACAAGTTAGAACATTCCCAATAGTCCTGCAGTACTAGAAAACTATAATAATTCCTAATAGTAATTGTCTGAGGAATTTATCCAGTGCATGACATGAACAAAATCAGCAGAAGCATCTAGTGCAGATAATGAACTGCCTCATATGATGCTTTCAATGATTGCATCTTCCAAATCTTCATTTTAATTGTAAAATGATTGTTGATACCTTCAAAATCTTTGTAGCGCCTAACTTGTTGAAGAAGAGAAATCATTTCATTTTCCTGCCTGGCTGTTTCTGCCCTCTCCAAGGCTGAATGCTTGAAACCACAGTGAGTAAAACAGTTTGGAATTGTCTTTCTGCTTATTTCTTGTCAACTATCAGTAACGAAAGTCACTGCTTTTTGAACACAAACACACGCAACTGACACTATTTAAAAATTATTCACTCTAAGCATGGTGTAGTGTCTAACAGCCACACGAGTGCGCATGACTGGTGCTAGTTAGAACAAGCAAGAGAAAATCTGCAGCTGCTGGAAATCCGAGCAACACACTCAAAATGCTGGAGGAACTCAACAGGCCAGGCAGCATCTACAGAAAAGAGTACAGTCGACATTTCAGCAGAGATCTTGGAGGAACTCAGCAGGCCAGGCAGCACCTATGGAAAAGAGTAAACAGTCGATGTTTCGGGCCGAGACACTTCATCAGTCCTGAAACGTTGACTGTTTACTCTTTTTCCATAGATGCTGCCTGGCCTGCTGAGTTCCTCCAGCAGTTTGTGTGTGATGCTAGCTAGAATTTGATTGGCAACAGTCTTCTGCCTCAATTAAGCGGCATCGTGTCCCAAATAAACAAAGGGAATCCAGCAATTTACCCAACTAGTTTTTGTTCTTTTTAGGTGTTGTGCAAATAAGTGGCTGTCCTGATTAACCAATGGCCCAATTAACTGGAATCCACTGTATTCCTATTTGTGGCTCCGATACGCCCAACCTGTTTTTCCGCTTGTCCGATTACATTCCTCTTTGCCCCTTTTTGTTTTAACCATAATCCCCTTAAGCATTTTAAATCCTACTGCCTGCCATCCCTTTGCAGACTTGCCTTCCAGTTTTCTCTGCTGTCAATTACTACAGCTTGGTATTCAAAGCCATCGTCCCCTTAGTACTAATCAGCCAGCTCCTAAACCTGGGCGCCTATACCACCCTCCGCAGCTGGATCCTTGACTTCCTCATTGCATCAGTATGGTTAGTACTGATTGATAATAACATCTCATTCTTGCCAGAGATCAATACAAGAGCAACCATGCATTGCTCACTGCTCTGCTCTCTCTACACTCATGACTGCGTGGCTAAGCACAGATAAATTCACAGATGACACAGCTGCTGTTGGTTAAAATCTCAGACGGCTATGAGAAGGCATATGAGAGTGAGATAGATTGGCTGGTACAACAACCTTGCACTCAGTGTCAGAAAGACAAAGGAATTGGTTGTGGACTTCAGGAAGGGGAAGTTGGGAGAACACGCACCAACCTTCATTAAGGGGTCACTGGTGGACAGGGTGAGCAGTCTTAAGTTCCTGGCTGTCAACTCCTTGGAGGGTCTGCTCGGGGCCGAACACATTGATGCCATCACGAAGAAGTCGCACCAGCTGCTGTACTTCATTAGGAGTTAGAGGAGATTGTTTGGGTATGTCACCAAAGACTCTGGCAAATTTCTATCAATGTACAGCAAGAAAGCATTCTGACTGGTTACAACTCAGCCTGGAATGGAGACCACAATGAGCAGGATGGCAAGAAGCTACAGAGGTTTGTAGACTTAGCCATCTTGAATCCTCCCCACTTTCAAGAGGTACGTTTCAAGAAGGTGGCATCCATCTCAGAGTAGCTTCATTGTTCTTCTTGTTGTTGTCATTCTCATTACTACAGGGGTGTGAAGACCCACATGCAGTGATTTATAAACAGTTCTTCCCGCTCCGCCATCAGATTTCTGAATGGTCTCATGAACACTAACTCTAGAACTATTTCAGGGCCCCAGACAGTACTTCCAGGTGAGGTGACACTTCACCTGTGAGTCGGCTGGGGTGATATACTGCGTCCGGTGCTCCCGATGTGTCCTTCTATATATTGGCGAGACCCGACGCAGACTGGGAGACCGCTTTGCTGAACACCTACGCTCTGTCCGCCAGAGAAAGCAGGATCTCCCAGTGGCCACACATTTTAATTCCACATCCCATTCCCATTCTGACACGTCTATCCATGGCCTCCTCTACTGTAAAGATGAAGCCACACTCAGGTTGGAGGAACAACACCTTATATTCCGTCTGGGTAGCTTCCAACCTGATGGCATGAACATTGACTTCTCTAACTTCTGCTAATGCCCCACCTCCCCCTCATACCCCATCCGTTATTTATTTATGTACACCATTCTTTCTCTCTCTCTCCTTTTTCTCCCTCTGTCCCTCTGACTATACCCCTTGCCCATCCTCTGGGTTTTCCCCCCCTCCCCCTTTTCCTTCTCCCTGGGCCTCCTGTCCCATGATCCTCTGGTATCCCTTTTGCCAATCACCTGTCCAGCCCTTGGCTCCATCCCTCCCCCTCCTGTCTTCTCCTATCATTTTGGATCTCCCCCTCCCCCTCCCACTTTCAAATCTCTTACTCACTCTTCCTTCAGTTAGTCCTGACGAAGGGTCTCGGCCTGAAACGTCGACTGTACCTCTTCCTAGAAATGCTGCCTGGCCCGTTGCGTTCACCAGCAACTTTGATGTGTGTTGCTTGAATTTCCAGCATCTGCAGAATTCCTTGTGTTCTAGAACTATTTATTTATTTTGAAATTTATAGTAATTTTATGTCCTTGCACTGTACTGATGCTGCAAAACAACAGATTTCACATTGTATAAGACAGGATAATAAACCTGATTCCGATTTGGATACTTTCCCCTGGATGTTTCTCTTTAAACATTTGGCTTCAACCATTTACTCTGTTTCTTTCTCTAGACTTGCTGAGTTTTACTTTCCATTTTATTTCAAGTTCCCTTTGTCTTTGAGGAATACAAAGAAAACCTCCGCTGGAAAAAGCAGCTATTAACGTAGACAATAAAGTAAACAACACATGTATGAAGCCGTCCGCCATTGTTGTTGTGGTGTTGGAGGTTGCGTTCAAGAAAACAATGAAATGCTGCGCTACCACCACCATCTGTTCCAGCACGTCACGAAAGCGGTTTTAAAAAGCCCCGGTTCCCCATACACACTACACCGCCCAACCAGCGTTTTCAGATTTACACACTCTGGAGAGCATTTTAGAAAAGCTCCATTTTCAGGGGAGGAAAATGCCGTTTCAGTGTGGACGAAGGGTGAAAATGGAGAGAAAAAGCTTTGGTTATGGATTTATCGGGTCTAGTGTGGATGTAGCCCAAGGTATATTTAAAATAGAAGTTGATGGGTTCTTGATTAGCAACAGCATCGAAGGTACATTTAGGATAGAGGCTGCTAGGTTCTTGATTAGTCAGGGCATGAAGCGTGATAGGAAGAAGGCAGGAGATTGGGGCTGAGAGGGAAAATGGATCAGCCGTGTTGAAATAGCGGAACAGTCTCGATGGGCCGACTAACCCAATTCTGCTCCTATGTCTTATGATCTTATACTACAGGAAAGATGTGAATAATCTAGAGAGGATGCAAGAAAGATGCACAAGGATGTTGCCAAGACTACAGTGCTTGAGTTATGAGGAGAAAGCAGTTAGGTTGGGACTCTTTTCCCAGGAGTGAAGGAGGCTGAGTGATTACCCTTATAGAAATTTATAAGATTAACAGGGGCACAGACAAGGTGGATGGTCCTAGTATTTGTCCAAGGGTTAGGGAGTCTAGAAGATCTAAAGGGGACATATGAGGGAATTGTTTCACACAAAAGGTGGTGCGTATATGGTATCACCTTCCAGAGGAAGTGCTAGAAACAGATACATTTCAAATGCATTGGACTGGTACATGGATAAGAAAGATTTAAAGCAGGGATTTCCTACCTGGGGTCCACGGACCCCTTGCTTAATGATATTGGTCCATGGCATTGAAAAATTCCTAATTTAGAGAGAGATGGACAAACGTAGGAAAATGGTGCTTGCTCAGAAAGGCAGTTTGGTTGACATGGCCTGTATATCTTTAAGACTTTAATGTAACTACCAAGACCAGAGAATAGAGATTGCAGGAAATGATGAAGAGGGTCTGAAATCCTTTGTAGTGGTATGTTAATCTGATTTACACGAGGATTTCCCATACAGATATATAAACGGAATACACTAAGCACTTTGAAAAGATGCTTATTTCTGATGAACTGCAGGCTTATTATCACTAGTCTTAATTAATAAGGAAAGTAATCACAAAAAGTTACTTCACCTTCTTTTATCTCTGTGTTGTGCCCATTACCAGAGGTGAGTGTGTTTGCTTGTGGAGGTTGTGCAAGCATATCATAGAACCATACAAATTTATCACACAGAAATTGGAAATTGGGCTCCACTGAGTCCCGGCCTGTTGAGAAAGAACGGTCCACTATAATCCCACATCTCAGCTCTAAAGTCGGTAGTCTTGTCGTTAAGTGTGCTTTCAGGTGCTTTGTAAAATCCATTTGGTTTCAAAATCTACCAATGAAATGGTAAATTAGAAAGAAAACCAAAGATGTCTGCTAAGATGCAGCACACAAAAAATGTTAACAACAAGAATTCTGCAGATGCTGGAAATTCAAGCAACACACATCAAAGTTGCTGGTGAACGCAGCAGGCCAAGCAGCATCTATAGGAAGAGGCGCAGTCGACGTTTCAGGCCGAGACCCTTCGTCAGGACCAAAAATGTTGGAGGAACTCAGCAGGTCAGGCAGCCAGTTGATGTTTCAGGCTGAGACAGTTCATGGAAAGGAATGGGGGAAGACACCAGAATAAAAAGGTGGGGGAAAGGGGAAGAAGGATAGCTAGACAGTGATGGGTGAAGCCAGGTGGGTGGGAAATGTAAAAGGCTGGAGAAGAAGGAACCTGATGGGAGAGAAGAATAGACCACGGGAGAAAGCGAAGAAGCGGGGGGCAACAGGGAATTCATTTCCATAGATGCTGCCTGACTTGCTGAGTTCCTCCAGCATTTTGTGTGCATAGCTCTGGATTTCCAACACCTGCAGAATCTTCTTGTGTTTATGGTGGGGTACAAGGTTACTCAAACTAGAATATGGATTAATAATGGTAGAGACTCAACTGGTAAACATTTCAGGTCCCATAAGCTACTTCTATTTCACTATGAAGTCAATGATCCGCAGTAACTCCAAGTTATGCTCTGATTTTGTATTTATGAAGTCATCCTCCATATTCCTCAGAGGAATAAAGCCTGTTGTTACCACATTTTCTCTTTGAATGATCAGAAATTGCATTTCCCTCTAGCCCAGGGATTCCCAGCGGTTTTTTATACCATGGACCCATACCACTAACCGGGGGTCCATGGATCCAAGGTTGGAAACACCTGCTCTTAGCCTATGTTTTGCATGTTTTATGTCAGAGATTTTCAAACACTTACCTCATCCCTCATACAAGGATGAATTCTGGGGAACATTAATGTGCTTCTGCTGTGCTTTGCATAGTGCTCATCACAATATATTTTGTGCCTTTGAGGCAGATACTTTAATGTAATTTACTTTCATTAGAGATGCTGAGGCACTTACCTTAACAGTCATTTGTGCATTATGCCCTCAGTATTCTCCCTCAAGTACCATTGGTAATCAATATAACTAGCTTTGGCCGGTTATCAAACTTACCTTCTGTATGTGAAAGTTGAATTGCACTGGTATGTTCTCTTCATTACTAGAAGTTGAGATGGAGTAGGTTGATATTAGAATGAGAAGGGACTAGAGCGATTATTCTGATTTGAAGCTTGCATGAATCTTGGCACACTCTTGACTAAACTCCTACTGCGGTTGGCTGGTTTGTGATTTCCAGTATGGTTTAGATGTGACGTTGCTATGCAGATGCTTAGGAACGAAGGTTCCCAATCAAGGGTCCATGGACCCCTTGGTTAATTAGTAAGGGTCCATGGCATTAAAATGATTGGAAATCACTGATTAGGAGTAAGGGAGATGTAAGGGAAGTCTAATGAATGGTAATGCCTGCAATAATGCATCAGAACAAGCAGGTGCACTCATGCCTAGGAGATCAAATGGAAGATTGATTTGATGTTTTCAATT
Organism: Mobula hypostoma; assembly: GCF_963921235.1. Classification (NCBI taxonomy): domain Eukaryota; kingdom Metazoa; phylum Chordata; class Chondrichthyes; order Myliobatiformes; family Myliobatidae; genus Mobula; species Mobula hypostoma. The sequence goes on along the minus strand of NC_086111.1, from coordinate 60,383,023 downwards.
TTCACCCAGTTTGGGATCAGAGTTCTTAAACAGGCATTCATCCCTCAGTCACATAATCAAAAGAATGAATCAAAGAGTCATAATCAGGTTTATTGTCACTGATCTATGTCAGCAATTACATTTCCCTCTAGCCCAGGGATTCCCAATGCTCTTTAGGCCAAGGACCCATACCATTAACCAGGGGGTCCGTGGATCCGAGGTTGGGAACTCCTGCTCTAGCCTATCTTTTGCATGTTTTATGTGAGAGATTTTCAAACACTTCCTTCATCTCTCATACGAGGATGAATTCTGAGGAACATTAATGTGCTTTTTGGCAGGAGTATAGCACAATGCATAAAAAACACTAAGTTACAACAAAATACACATAACAATAAATCGTGACAAAGAGGAACAGTGAGCTATTTTCATAGATTCATGAACCATTCAGAAATCTGATGGTAGAGGGAAAGAAGCTTATTCCTAAAACATTGAGTGTGGATCTTCAGGCTCCTGTACATAATGGTAGTAATGAGAAGGGTGCATCTCCCAGGTAGTGAGGGTACTTCATGATGGATGGCACTTTCCCGACACACCACCTTTTGGAGGTGTCATCAACGAGTCGAGGAGAGAGGGGTGGGGAGTGACAGCAGTGTTGATTTGGAACAGTTTACCACACAATCAATTACTCGATCTGCTAATTTTGACCTGAGGCACAGACATTTGAAGATGACCGTCCTGAAAAGGAAACCAGGCCACTAATGAAGGACATCAGCTGAACTGACTTTTCAAGTATTTCTCTTACTCTCCCAAAATATCAATTCAGTTGGTAATCTTCTTGTGGTAAACTGTTCCAAATCAGCACTGCTCTCACTGCCCACCCCTCTCTTCTTGGTTTGGCTGTGTCTGTACTACAAAAGATATTATTTTACGATGATGGGAGTGTGGCCAAAACTCAATTTTGTTTGGAGAAAACCCCACATTATTCCTCACGGCCTCTTGTGAAAATCACTGAGTTTAGTAAGCCAGACTTTATCAATTACATGACAATATATTGCTCTCAGCATTAGGTACCAGAACTCTTCACTTTATTATTGCAGCAAGGAAACAGCTACCTCACAGTATTGTGTCTGTTCATAGAGTTACACTGCAGGGGAGCCAACCCTGTGGCCTGGCTTGTGCATGCCAACCACGGTGCCATCTTGAGCTAGTCTCATTTGGCTCCTTTTCCTTGAAACCAGAGGTTTCCAACCAGGGGTCCCTGGACTCCTCAGTTAATGGTCGGGGTCCATGTTAGAAAGAAGCTTGGGAATCCCTGTTCTAAACCTTTCTTATCATGTACCAGTCCAAATGTGTTTGGATTGTATCTGGCGGTATGTCCCCGATACCCACCACCTTCTGTGTGAAACGCTTGTCCCTTAGCTCCCCTTTAAATCTTTCCCCTCTCATCCTAAACCTATCCTGTTTTGTTTTAGACTTCCCTACCCTGGGAAAAAGTTATTTTATAGAGTCACTATCTGAAGCCATGGGATCAGGTGGTGGATGGTCATTTGAGCAGCTGCTGCACAAGTCTTGGTTATGCGACTACTGCCACCAGGGTGACAATCTCTGAAGTATTGATAATGACTGGAGTCACACATCTTGTAAAGACACTGCCCAGAGGAAGGCAATGGCAAACCACTTCTGTAGAAAAAGTTGTCAAGAACAATCATGGTCATGGAAAGACCATAGACACCTATGTCATACTTATTGGCATATAACAAAGGAACGATCTGAGTAGATTGTGGAAGTAAGAACATTTGGGAACTCATAAAGGAAAGAACTGAGGTCTTTTAATCATGAGATTAAGGTTTTGCGAGAAATTGAAATATTAAAATTGTTGCTACAGAGTTAATTATATGTAACTGGGTGACCATCGGATCTTATTCAGTATCGTTCAAAATGTACTTAGGCATCCATCCGGGTAATGCTAGAATAGTTGTCTGTGCCTTTAAGGGAGATGGTGATGTCATTACACACGCGCAGGGTAGTGGGGAGAACATTTTGCTTTCTGCTGAAGACATGGTAAGGTGTTGGAATTGGGTTCTTCCCTCCTGAGGCTGGGCATGGTGAGGAAAGATTTTCTCGAGTAAGTGACTCAACGCTGAATTGCGTGGCTTGGGCAAAGTTCCTCACCATCCAAGTAGGATCGCCACTACCGTACTTGTACCATATAAGTTCTGGTATTTTTTATACTGCATACGCAATTCTGTCCATACACAAGGGTGTGAGTTGGAAGTTAAACTGAGATTGTAATGGCAAGAACTGGTTGTAAATTCGTTCGTTTTGTTTCGCGACCCTCTTCTGGCACTTAAACATCGAAAACCAATAAAGGAATTAAAACCCAAAAAAGTCTTTGTTGTCCTGAGCATGTACTTTTCCCCAGGCTACAAAATATATTTTCATTGATAGGCTGCAAACATTTTTACCAAAGGTAACATTGCCTTCAGGAGAAAGCTGACAGCTGATGCCAAAAACAAAATACTTCAGACAAAGCAAATTTGAAACAGAATAAAAATAAATACTCAGCTGGTTATATTCTGGCAGCATCTTTGGAAAGAGAAACAGAGGGAATGCGTCAAGCCAATAGTATTTCATCAGAACTGGGAAAAGTTATGGGACAAAACAAGTTTAAAGGTAAATATTCTGGGGCAGGAGAAAACTGAAAGCAAGTCTGCAAAGGGATGGAGGCAAGACTGCAAAATCAGCTTACGCATGGGTATCTGAAACGAATTGTTAACTCTTCCAACTACTTATCAAATTTACCCACTATATACAATTTGTATATCAAAAGATGCATGTTGGTTTATTGTCATTCAACTACACACATGTACAGTATACAGATAAATGAAACATTGTCCCTCTGGGGCCAAGGTGCAAAATGCAGTACATATAGTCACACACAGCATATATAGTTTATGATCCCGCACATACAGTCACAAAATAATATTAGCACAAGTATCTGAGTGATGGACTGGCATGACCTGAAGATTGATAGGTCCCATGGACCTCTTGCTTAGTGGTAGTGATGGTGGTGATCCATGGCATAAGAAGAGGTTGGGGACCCCTGCACTATTCTATTAAATCAATCAGCAGTATAAATATGTGAAACAGCAGCTGTAAAAGGGTGTAAAGTGACCAGTGCAGGATGAGAGTGTGTCTATGAGTTGGGGAGTTGGGGGGTGTGGGGTATAGGGCGTTCAGACAGGACACCATGGTCCTGGAGGATCGTTGTTTCGTTTTTACTGTGTACTGTACCAGCAGTTATGGTTGAAATGGCAATAAAAGTGACTTGACTTGACTTGATATACTTGCAAGCTGGGTGGCAACAAGGTGTTATGAAGTCTAGCAGCTTGGGCGAAGAAGCTGTACCCAGCCCTACAGTTCTGGTTCTTACGCCGCGATACACCTACCTGATGGCAGGAGCTCAAAGAAACATAGAAACATAGAAAATAGGTGCAGGAGTAGGCCATTCGGCCCTTCGAGCCTGCACCGCCATTTATTATGATCATGGCTGATCATCCAACTCAGAACCCCGCCCCAGCCTTCCCTCCATACCCCCTGACCCCCGTAGCTACAAGGCCCATATCTAACTCCCTCTTAAACATAGCCAATGAACTGGCCTCAACAGTTTGCTGTGGCAGAGAATTCCACAGATTCACCACTCTCTGTGTGAAGAAGTTTTTCCTAACCTCGGTCCTAAAAGGCTTCCCCTCTATCCTCAAACTGTGACCCCTCGTTCTAGACCTCCCCAACATCGGGAACAATCTTCCCGCATCTAGCCTGTCTAATCCCTTTAGGATCTTATACGTTTCAATCAGATCCCCCCTCAATCTTCTAAATTCCAATGAGTACAAGCCCAGTTCATCCAGTCTTTCTTCATATGAAAGACCTGCCATCCCAGGAATCAATCTGGTGAACCTTCTTTGTACTCCCTCTATGGCAAAGATGTCTTTCCTCAGATTAGGGGACCAAAACTGCACACAATACTCCAGGTGTGGTCTCACCAAGGCCTTGTACAACTGCAGTAGTACCTCCCTGCTCCTGTACTCGAATCCTCTCGCTATAAATGCCAGCATACCTTTCGCCCTTTTCACCGCCTGCTGTACCTGCATGCCCACTTTCAATGACTGGTGTATAATGACACCCAGGTCTCGTTGCACCTCCCCTTTTCCTAATCGGCCACCATTCAGATAATAATCTGTTTTCCTATTTTTGCCACCAAAGTGGATAACTTCACATTTATCCACATTAAATTGCATCTGCCATGAGTTTGCCCACTCACCCAACCTATCCAAGTCACCCTGCATCCTCTTAGAGATTTGGAAAAAATGGGAGGGGTCTTTGACAATGCTGGATGCGCTACATTAGCAGAGATTCCAATAGATATACCAAACTGGTGGGGGGTGGGGAGGTGGGAAAGACACCTATCCTTGAAAATTTGCGCAATATTAATGCTGCTTGTATCTATCTTCATGTTGAACCGCTCCGTAAGTAACATCCAGATTCTGAATTGGCAAACCAGATTTAGATGAAAATTAAATTCGAGCTGGAAAACAACAGAAAATTATTTTGCAAAAGGATTGTTCTGGGGAAAAGAAACGAGCCAGGTTTTATTTCTCCTGGCCGGTGATTCTGCTGCAGGTCAGATGAGAGCTTTGAGTCTAGTAGCAGGGCCGTAAACAAGAAGAGCTGTCAACTTCGCCTGAGTCATTAGTATTTCAGGGTTGGCTGTTCATTGTGACGGTAATAGATCTTATGCTCATTTCTGACGCACCTTACTAATCAAAGCTAATACTTGGTGTGACAAGAGTGACAGTATATGTCTCTTAAAATTGCTGTTTTTTGACCTAATAGTTCTCAGAAGATACTGCAGTTTTCTTTTTCTTTAGGGAGCCTAACATCAAAAGGCCTTTTACTCAGTGTGGTCCTCTGGAAGCCATGGAAAATCAAAGTCTGTTGGAGTTGTGTGGGGGTGGGGAAGGGGTGTAGGGGAAGGTTCACCTGTTAGAATCATACCCTGCACAAAGGAGAGTGATAATGGTAGTGGGTGTCAGTTACCTCATCCTCAGGATCTCCTCCGTTAATGTCCTTGGACCTGCCATCTTCAGATGTTTCATCAATATCTCCTGTCATGAGACCAGGTTGATGTTTTGCTGCACGCTTGAGTGCTCGATGGAGAGTGCCGATGCTTTTATGCTGGTGGGGGAGGGGTGCCGTTGCTTTACTGCTGCTTGTGTGTGGGAAGGGGGAGCTGGGGGGGGGGGCGCTTTGGGATTCTAACATTTAACTGTCATTCTTCCTTTGGGGCACTCCCCTGTTTTCGTGGATGTTTGCAAAGAAAGAGAATTTCAGGATTTATATTGTATACATTTCTCTGACATTAAATGTACCTATTGAAACCTATTGTAAATGTAGATGTTTTCTTAACACTGTATAGCATTCCACTCCACTCAGAACTTCGCAAATAATGAAGAAGTTCATGTCCAAGTGCAGCAAGATCTGAAGAAGATTCACGCTGGGTAACTGCCTGAAAAAGACACCTCTACCTAACAAATACTACTCAATAGAAGCTGCCAATCGAAGGATGCCAAACTAGTCTCCTTTGACGTTCAATTAAATATCACTTGGAACACATCAGTATTGTGGAGGTTACCATTAGGCAGAATCTTCAGAGAACCATAAACATTGTAGCTATGTGTATGTTCTGCAGAAAGTTACCCACACCCTGCCTTCTCAGACACTTTCCACAAGCTACACAACATATGATAGCAATGTGGTGGAATTTGTTCCACTTGCCTACATGAAGAAGGCTCCAAAAATGACAGAAAACTCAATAATGTCTCAGTCAAAATATCTGGTTGGCTGTAGATGCAGGAAGCAAAGACATTCCTGTAGATGCTCTGCATCTCAGGCTACATCTGCTGAGAGAGGAACTAAGTTAACACTTCAGGTCAATAAGCTTGCAGTATAATGGGACAATTGGGAAAGCAAGCTGTAGATTATGAGAAGAGGGTGAAAGGAGCAAAGGGAATAACTGTGAATTGGGTGAGGGGGCACATGGTACTAAGCATCACAGGTGACATAGCTGATTTTGGTGTCAAGTCAAGTCAAGTCAAGTCACTTTTTATTGTCATTTCAACCATAACTGCTGGTACAGTACACAGTAAAAATGAGGCAACATTTTTCAGGACTCTGGTGCTACATGAAACAACACAAAAACTACCCTGAACTACGTAAAAACAACACAAAACTACACTAGACTATAGACCTACCCAGGACTGCATAAAGTGCTCAAGACAGTGCAGGCATTACAATAAATAATAAACAAGACAGTAGGCACAGTAGAGGGCAGTATATTGGTGTCAGTCCAGGCTCTGGCTATTGAGGAGTCTGATGATTTGGGGGAAGAAACTGTTACATAGTCTAGTCATGAGAGCTTGAACGCTTCAGTGCCTTTTGACAGATGGCAGGAGGGAGAAGAGTTTGTATGAGGGGTGCGTGGGGTCCTTCATAATGCTGTTCGCTTTACGGATGCAGCATGTGGTGTAAATGTCTGTAATGGCGGGAAGAGAAACCCCAATGGTCTTCTCAGCTGACCTCACTATCCGCTGCAGGGTCTTGCGATCCGAGACGGTGCAATTCCCGAACCAGGCAGTGATGCAGCTGCTCAGGATGCTCTCAATACAACCTCTGTAGAATGTGGTGAGGATGGGGGGTGGGAGATGGACTTTTCTCAGCCTTCGCAGAAAGTAGAGACGCTGCTGGGCTTTCTTTGCTATGGAGCTGGTGTTGAGGGACCAGGTGAGATTCTCCGCCAGGTGACCACCAAGAAATTTGGTGCTCTCAACGATCTCTACGGAGGAGTCGTCGATGTTCAGCGGAGAGTGGTCGTTCCCTGTCCTCCTGAAGTTAACAACCATCTCTTTTGTTTTGTTCACATTCAGAGACAGGTTGTTGGCTCTGCACCAGTCCATTAGCTGCTGCACCTCCTCTCTGTATGCTGACTCATTGTTCTTGCTCATGAGACCCATCATGGTTGTGTCATCGGTGAACCTGATGATGTGGTTTGAGCTGTGTGTTGCTGCACAGTCGTGGGTCAGCAGAGTGAACAGCAGTGGACTGAGCACACAGCCCTGGGGGGCCCCCCATGCTCACTGTGATGGTGTTGAAGATGCTGCTTCCAATCCGGACTGACTGAGTCTCCCAGTCAGGAAGTCTAGGATCCAGTTGGGAGGTGTTCAGGCCCAGTAGGCTCAGCTTTCCGATCAGTTTCTGAGGAATGATTGTGTTGAAAGCTGAGCTGAAGTTTATGAATAGCATTCGAACGTATGTGTCTTTCTTGTCCAGGTGGAGGGTGATGGCAATGGTGTCGTCTGTTGAACGGTTGGGACGGTTTGCGAACTGCAGGGGGTCCAGTGAGGGGGGCAGCAGGGTCTTGATGTGCCTCATGACGAGCTTCTCGAAACACTTCATGATGATGGATGTGAGTGCAACGGGATAGTAGTCGTTGAGGTAGGACACTGAAGACTTCTTCAGCATGGGGATGATGGTGGCGGCCTTGAAGCATGTAGGAACGACGGCACTGCTCAGGGAGATGTTGAAGATGTCAGTGAGAATCTCTGCTAGCTGGTCTGCACATCCTGTAAGCCCTCTGCCAGGAATATTGTCTGGTCCAGCAGCCTTCCGTGGGTTGACCCTGCACAGGGTTCTCCTCACATCGGCCACGGTAAGACACAGCACCTGGTCATTTGGAGGAGGGGTGGTCTTCCTCACCGTCGCATCATTTTCCGCCTCAAAATGAGCGTAGAAGTTATTCAATACATCTGGGAGGGAGGCATCACCAGCACAGGCAGGTGGCGTTGTCTTGTAGTGGGCGATGTCCTGAATGCCCTTCCACATGCGCCGTGTGTCGCTGCTGTCCTGGAAGTGGCTGTGGATTCACTGGGCGTGTGCACGCTGTGCCTCTCTGATGATCTGGGACAGTTTGGCTCTCGCTGTTGTTAGGGCTGCCTTGTCACCTGCTCTGAAGGAGGAGTCACGGGTCCTCAGCAGTGCACACACCTCTGCAGTCATCCATGGCTTCTGGTTAGCGCGTGTAGTGATGGTCTTGGCCACAGTGATGTCATCAATGCCCTTGCTGATGTAGCTCGTCACTGATGCCGTGTATCCTCTAAGTTGGTAGAGTCGCCATCGGTTGCAGCCCCCCTGAACATGTGCCAGTCAGTGTGCTCAAAGCAGTCTTGAAGAGCAGAGATGGCTCCTGCTGGCCAGGTTTTCACCTGCTTCTGAACTGGTCTGGAGCTCCTGATGAGCGGTCTGTATGCTGGGATTAGCATAACAGTTCTTGCACCATTCCGTATTGATGTAAACACACAAGCCACCACCACGAGTCTTACCAGAAAGAGCTGCATCTCTGTCTGCTCGAAACAAGACAAGCCCGTCCAGCTGAATGGCGGCGTCCAGGATTCTGTCAGTAAGCCACGTTTCTGTGAAAACATATGCACAGCAGAACCTGTACTCCTGCCGAGTATTTCATTGGAGTCGGATGTAGTCCAATTTATTGTCCAGGGAGCGGACATCGCAGAGCAGAATGGACGGGAGAGCCGGCCAGCTGGGGTTTGCTTTTTGCCTGGCGCGGACTCCTGCCCACTTGAATGCTTGATAAACAACTGTTGTCTCCTTTAACTGAGGAATTGAAAGAGTGGGAAATGAATGAGTAGAAGTGAGGGAAACAAATTAAATAATGTTGAAACTGTGAGATGTGACACACAGCAATTGCTGGAAATCTGATGTAAAAAAAGATTTGGAAATACACAATGTTACGTACCCCGTAACTGGGTTGCCAAACCAGCAGAACTGGATCACTCAGTTGGAGTCTGGATTACTAGAACTAAGAAAGTTTTATTAAAGAAACAAGCAACACAGTACTCTAATTAAAAGGATAATGAATGCAACAGTTCACCAATGATAAACATACATGTACACAGAATTAAGATAACAGGATCAATCAAGCTCTATCGTTGTCTAGGGGTAAATGACCAGTTTCAAAGTGACACAAAGTTCAGTTCAATTTAGTTCAGTTCGCAGTAATCGTTGCCGTGGCGATGGACAGTGGGGGGGGGGGAGGAGAGAGAGCAAAATGAATGAATATTCAACACAGCTTCCACACACAGACCTTCGCAGTCAGCTTTCGGGTGAGTCCTTTGTGATGTCATCTGAGGTCACCGACCGTGACCCCTCCGTTTCCAGATACGACCGTTTCTCTGCGGTGAACCTGGCACCCAGGCAAGGGTGGACACACACCAGGTTCCCGCCGATCGTGCCTTTCCACCCTGAGCGTCTAAGGCTTGATCCCGCGATCAGCCGTCCAAAAGCTTCCCACCGACTTGTGAGAGGCGCACCGCTTCCAGGGTCTCGTTACCTCGGGTGTTGTGTGTCCTGCCTTAGCGAACCTGTCCCTTTTTATCCCCCTGCTGGGGTAGCGCCTGTCCATCACTTCAAACAGTTCAGGGTTCAAAGGGTGAGCCGATCTTGACAGCTCTCCTTCCTTCATTAACATCTCCAAATGCTGCTCCATTGTTTTCCTTATCTCTCTCTCTCCTGAAGACAGGTGGCAGACCAACTGCTGATCACACAGGACAGCTAACATCTATGTGTATTCTTGTCACAACAACAAGACAAGTACTGTAGTATCTGTGAAAAAGGAAAAAAGCAAATGAATGTTGCAGGTAGATGACCTTGTATTGGGACTAGTTAATTCAACACAAATAGGGAAGGCTGGTTATCTGAAATTGTTAAATTCAGTATTGAGTCCCAAGGGCTGGGTGTTGCCTGGACAGAAAATGAGTTGCTGATTCTCAAGCAGAGGTTAGACTTTCTTGGGGCAGAGAAGTCAGAATGGGAGGAGGAGAGGGCTGGAGAACTAAAGTGGCTGCAACTAAAAGCTCAGGGTCAGACTTGGAGGTTGAACAGAGTTGTTCTGCAAAGAAGCTACTCAATCTTCCTTTGGTTCTCCAGTGTAATCTTGTGAGCACTGAACGTTGTGCACTAAATTAGAAGTGCTAGTGAGGAGTGTGCCTGAAGTACACAGCATCTGATAGAAATGTGAGGGAATCTGCTCCACTTGACTGGATGAATAAGGCTCCCAACATGATTGAAAACTCAACAATATCTAAGCCAAGACATCTGTTTTGTTGCAGATGCTGGAAATCTTAAATACAACAGAAATTGTATGGAGAAATGGCATGGAAGAAATATAAGGGCAAGTATTGGATTTCCTACAGATTATGACTTTTTTCTCTATATATCTAACTATATCTCATAAAAAAAGATATAGTTGTTGGAGATGGAGAAAAAAGTCAGTCACAGTGTGAATAATCCCTTTGGAATTCTGAAAGGGGAGGGGAGAAGAGGAAGATATGACTAATTGTAGCAGCTCAATGGAAGTAATAGAAATTCCAAAACTGATCCATTGAACGTGCAGGTTGATGGGGTACAAAGATGATAATGGGAAACCTGTGTCCTCATCATAGTTGACAGAGTACAATGTACCTTTGTTGACAGGGCTCTCAAGCATTTCTGTTCCACTTCCTGTACTTGCCCCTCTCACCTCACCTCCTCTCCTTCCACTCAAATTGAGGATGAGTTGTCCTATCCCCAACTCACTACCTCACCAGCCTCCAGAGTCATCTTCCACAATTTCTGTTGCACTCACCGAGATGCCACCAGCAGGTACCTCTCCCTTCCCTTTCAGTATATCAACTCAAGTCAGGTTTTTTGTCATTTACCTATATAGCATGGCCAAGTGGTTAAGGCATTCGTCTAGTGATCTGAAGGTCGCTAGTTCGAGCCTTGGCTGAGGCAGCGTGTTGTGGCCTTGAGCAAGGCACTTAACCACACATTGCTCTGCAACGACACCGGTGCCAAGCTATATGGGTCCTAACGCCCTTCCCTTGGACAACATCGGTGCCGTGGAGAGGGGAGACTTGCAGCATGGGCAACTGCTTGTCTTCCATACAACCTTGCCCAGGCCTGCGCCCTGGAAGCCTTCCAAGGTGCAAATCCATGGTCGCATGAGACTAACGGATGCCTATATATATAAAAAGCTGTATACATGTATACCATTAAATGAGATGAATTATGCATAAGCAATCAAAGTAAAGTGCATAAATAAAATATAGTAAGGTCAAGAACAGAATAGCTGGTGACTCTTCAAATGTGATGCGGCAGAGAGCTGAGAAGCCTAAAGAAACTGTTTTCCATCCTAACCGCTCTTGTTTTTATGCATCAGAGTCTCCTGCTGGATGGTTTGGTAAGATCCTTCATAGTACTAAGAGCCCTGCATAAATATCCCTGATGGATGGTAGGGAGACCCTATGATTCTCACAACTGTCCTCACAGTCCTTTATCGGGACTTCCAGTCCAACGCTCGGCTGTTCCCATACCAGATGGAGATGCAACTTGTCAGGACGCTTTCAATGGTGCTCCTATAACAGTTCAAAAGAACTGCTCCCTCCCCAGTTCTCTGAATGGCTCTTTCAAGTCCACTGACAATTCCCTTACTTTGCTTTGCAAGTGCAAGAGATCCATCATCCGTCCATTTAGTTCCTTTCATCCCCTCATCCAAGGCCACAAACTGTCTTTCCAAGTTAAGCAATGACATACTTGCACTTTTTCTACTTTTCTACTCATGATGTTGCCTGCTGTATGTTGGAGATACCAAATGCAGATTCTGTGAACGCTCTGAATGAATTCAACAACTTGTTTACGTCAGAGCTGAGCAGTCAACCACATATAGCATTCATTTTGTTATCCTCTTCTTATCTGTAACATAACCTGCTATATAATCTACATTTTCTCTTACCTCAGAATTACAGCAACTGCTATGCTCTGTCATGCCAAAATTCCAGTATAGTTTATTAATCTCCTTTTTCTACTGACTTCAGCCAGATCAACAATGAAGAATAAGCATTCACCAATAACACCGGTGTCAGCTGAATTGTCAGACTGTGCTCTGAAGGTGGACTTTTCACTTCGTGAGCTTCACACCAGCAGTATATAAGCTGTGTGTGTAACGTGAATGGATTTCATGTTTAGACTTGGAACTTACCCACAAGTTATCTCATTGTATAGATGCAAATATTCCTAAATATGAAAATGCTTCTAGCTCCAAGCATTTCGGATAAGGAGTGCTCAATCTGTATTTTGTATCTTTATCGCAATTGCTTGATTGTTGCCACAATCTACAATCATAGCATTCACTCCCTCTGCTACCCTAAGGCTGCAGAGCGTGCCATCTACAAAATAAGATGCAGTAGTTCACCAAGACTTTTATTGTAGAACCTCTTCTAGTGCATAAACTCAACCATCTGGAAGAACAGGGTTAGCTCGGGCAGAGGAAGAATATCACCTCTAAAATCTGCTGACTGAAAGATATAGCTTGTCACCTGTTGTCTGTGGATCTGAATCCTTGAACTCCCTACCAAGCAGAGCTGTGGGTTAGTTCCACTACCCAGTCTGCAGTTGTTCAGGTAAGCAACTCACCTCAGACAATTAATACTTCCCTGCTACTGACTCTACTTAGTGGCAAAACCAACAGTTCAACTGTTCTGGACGGTATTATATTTTCAAGGTGATTATACATCCAAAGTTGCTTCTTATCTCAACAACATCAAGTTTTGTTCGGATTCAGATTTAGTTATCATATGTACATCGAAACATACAGTGAAATGGGTTGTTTGTGGTAACAACTGGCACACTCAAGGATGTACTTGGGGGCAGCTCGCAAGAGTTGCCACACATTCTGGTGCCAACATAACAAGTCCACGATGCCCAGGAGGACCACACAGAACTCAACAAAACAGAATACAATAAGTGACAAAGCAACAGTAGCGAAACAAGCCTTGTTTCTCCCTCCCACCAACCCCCCACCTGCTCAGATACATAGTCCCGGACACATCCATCAACTCCATCATGGGTAACGCCCTCCCAACCATTGAACACATCTTCATGAATCGCTGTTGCAGGAAAGCAGCATCCATCATCAGAGACCCCCACCGTCCAGGTCATGCTCTCTTCTCACTACTGCCATCAGGAAGAGGTACAGGAGCCTCAGGACTCACACCACCAGATTCAGGAATAGTAATTATCCTCAACCATCAAGCTCTTGAACCAGGGGAGATAACTTAACTCAATTTCACTTGCCCCAGCATCAAATGTTTCCTTTCCTATGGACTCACTTTTCTGGACTGTGCATCTCATGTTCTCGATAAATATTGCTTACTGACTCACTCCGCCAGGTTCCATGACAGTAATTGTCCCTCAACCCTCAGGCTTTTGAGTCATCTTCACTCAACTTCACTTGCCCCATTATTGAAATGTTCCTACACCCTATGGAGTCACTTTCAAGGACTCTTAGATTAGATTTTTTTAGATTATGAAGACACATAGTCCTCTTTTATTGTCATTTAGTAATGCATGCATTAAGAAATGATACAATATTTCCTCCGGTGTGATATCATAAAACACAAGACAGACCAAGACTGAAAAAACTAACAAAACCACATAATTGTAACATATAGTTACAACAGTGCAACAATACCATAACTTGATGAAGAACAGTCCATGAGCACAGTAAAAAGTTTAAAGTCTCTCAAATGTCCCACATCTCATGCAGACGGGAGAAGGAAGAAAAACTCTCCCTGCCATGCCCGATCACAGTCTGACTGAGTCGTCCGAAAACTGCGAGCCTCCGATCAGCTCTCCGACACTGAGTACCGAGCACCATCTCTATCCAAACGATATGACCTCAATCTCAGTCGCCAACAGCAGGCAAAGCCGGGGATTTTGAGGCCTTCCCTCCGGAAGATTCTCGATCGCGCAGTAACGACAGCAACGAACGGGCATTTCAGAAGTTTCTCCAGATGTTCCTCTGTGCTTTCACGTCCATCTCCTTCAAATCAGAATTGTCCACGGCCCCTATTTAACGGATATGATATCATTTTTCACCGGAGGGCTGCGAACGCGCGGCACGCTGCTATCTCTCCTCCCACTCCGATTGGATTAGATTATTAGATTAGATTAGATTCATCTCATGTTCTAGATATTTATTGCTTATTTATTTATTATCATTTTTTTTTGTATTTGCATAGTTTGTTGTCTTTTGCATACTGGTTGAACATCCAAGTTGTGTGGTCTTTCATTGATTCTCTTATGGCTATTATTCTATTATAGACTTACTGAGTATGCCCACAAGAAAATGAATCTCAGGGTTGTATTTGGTGACATATATGAACTTTGATAATAAATTTACTTTGAACTTTGAACTGCATTCCATACCTCTTGTTTCACGCTAACCTAGTGCAGGCTAATTGTAAGCGAAGGTGCAGGTAGAGTTATACATGCTGTTCATTCATTGGCTTCACATAGCAAACATGCAAATAAGCAGCCAAGGAGAATCCATATGCGTTAATTGCATATTGTGATCCTCACAGCCTTTTCCAGATGCTAACTAATTTAGCACCCAGTAAACTGCAGCATAAACAATGATTTGTAAAAGTTTCCATCATCTAATTTTAGTTTTATTTTTTGCCCCTATTTTAAATGTGTGTGTGTGTGTGTTTTTTCCCCAGTTTATCAACTCATATTTAAAAAACAGTGTGTCAAACGACAAGTGCTACTGCTCTTCAAAGCCTCCTTATTCACTGTATGTTTCCTTTCTGTTTTCCTTCCGCGGCTTGACGTCCATACGTTTTGCCATTAAACTTAATTTGATCTGCACAGGAATCCTGATTATTTACATCCAAGCTGTTTTCCCAAGTGAGAGAACTTGCTCCTAAATTTACATCGTGTGCAATATATATCACCATGCTGGAAGTTGTTTTGTTTCTGTCAGCTGGTGGCTTTATAATTAAAATGCAAAGTATTTGTGAATTATCTGTAGTGCAGATAATTCATAAGTGGATCTAAATGTAGATTAGTGAGTAGTAAATTTGCAGATGAATTGAAGATTGAATAATGTAGAAGGCTGCCAAAGGAAATAGATCAGTTGCAGATATGGGCAGAGAACTGGCAGATGGAGTTTAACCCAGCTACATGCGAAGTGTTGAATTTTGGGAGATCAAATATCAAGGGGCAGTATGCTGTTAATGGCAAGACCCTTACCAGAGTTGAGGTACAGTGCAATCTCGGGGTCCAAGTCTAAAGCTCTCTGAAAGTGGCACCACATGTTGAAAGCATGGTAAAGAAGGCAAATGCCATGCTGATCCTGATGAAGCCAGTCCTGATGAAAAGTCTCAGCCTGAAATGTTGTCTGTTTATTCCTTTCTAAAGACGCCACCTGACCTGCTGCGTTCCTCCAGTATTTTGAGTGTGTTCCTCCGGATTTCCAGCATTTGCAGAATCTCTTCTGTTCATGATTTGTTGTTTCATTGCAAGCTCGCTTCGAGGTGTACCTACCCCGAAGAAGTTTAATTCTTCTCTTTGACGGGAGTTCAGTGAGACTCCCTCTCACTGCTCCCCCTCTGTGGCGGCCAGTCCTGATGAAGGGTCCCGGCCCAAAATGTCAGCTGTTTATTCCTTTACACCAACGCTGCCTGACCTGCTGAGTTCCTCCCACATTTTGTATGTGTTGCTCTGGATTTCCGGCACCTGAAGAATCTACTGTTTATATATGGCATGCTTGCCTCTGTTAGTCAAGCAATTGAGTTGAAAAGCCAGGAAGTTATGTTGCAGCTTTAATTAGGTCACATCTGGAGTATTGTTTTCATTTCTGGTCACCCCACTGTAGGGAGAACGTCAAGGGTGCAGAAGAGGAGGTCCTATAAGAAGAGGTGGGACAGACTTTGTTTTTTGCTCTGGAGCAGCAGAGACCAAGGGTGAAAAGCTGACTGAAGTTTATAAGATGATGCCAGGCATAGATAGAGCAGACAGCTGGTATATTCTCCGCAGGGTTGGAATATCTAATACCAGCAGGCATTAAGCTGAGGGGAGTAAATTCAAAGGAGATGTGCAAGGCAATAGTTTAACACAGAGAATGGTGGATGCCTGGAATACACTGCCTGGGATGGTGGTGAAGGCAAATACAACAGAGGCATTCCAGACGCTCTTAAAAAGGCACTCATGAATGTGCAGGAAGTGAAAGTATATGGACATTGTGTAGGCACAAGGGTTTGGTTTAGTTGTGCATTTGATTACTAACTTAGTTCAGCACGATATTGTGGGTTGAAGTACCTGTTTCTGTGCTGTGCTGTGCTGTACTGTTCTGTGTTCTAGGTTCTAATATATATTTGCCCCTGAATTCGTGTGTTACACATGAACTTTCAAATGTTTTTAACAGAATCAAAGATTCAGAAGATTCAACGTACATTTATTATCAAAGTATGTATGCGGTCTGCAACCTTGAGATTAGTCTTCCCAGAGAGAGCCAGGAAACAAAGAAGCACCATGGAGCCCGTTCACAGAAAACATCAAACACCCACTGCACATAAAAAAAAGAACAAATCATGCATGCGGCTAAGAACAAGCAAAAAACACGCAAAATATAAAGTATCAAACCACAGGGTCCTTGAAACAGCCTAGGAATGTTGAGATTAAAGATTTGAGCATTCAGATTAAAACCTAGTTTCTACTTTCCCTACCCTGCTTCTCTTGATGGCACTGGGGTTACGAAGGTTGATATGAATGGAAAGTGCTGATTACAGTTTACCTTACTTCAAAGATTCTTGTCTACTTATAGCTGAGTTGTAACTAAGAGAGCAATTAACCTGATAATCTCTCTTTCTTGTACCTCATTATTGCCATTCATAGAATTACAAAGAATTGCACTGAAAATATAAAACAGAGATTAGATTTATTTGCCAGATGTACATCAACACCGACAGTGAAATGCATCATTTGCATCAAATTAGATCAGAGTGGATTATGCTGGGCAGCCCACAAGTATTGCCACACTTCCAGTGCCAACATAGTATGCCTGCAAAGAAGTGGGCTCTCCCGGTGGCCATCCATTTTAATTCCATTTCAGATTCCCATTCCAATATGTCTATCCACGGCCTCCACTACTGTCGCGATGAGGCCACACTCAGGTTGGAGGAACAACACCTTGTATTCCATCTGGGTAGCCTCCAACCTGACAGCACGAACATAGATTTGTCAAATTTCTGGTAATGCTACCCCCCCTTCACCCATCCCCTTTTCCTTCTCTCACCTTATTTCCTTGCCTCCCCCTGGTGCTCCTCCCCTTTTCTTTCTTCCATGGCCTTCTGTCCTCTCTTATCAGATTCCCCCTTCTCCAGTCATGTATCACTTTCACCATTCAACTTCCCAGCTCTTTACTTCACCCCTCCCCTTCTCCCAGTTTCACTTATCACCTTGTGTTTCTCCCTCCCCTCCTCTCAAATCTACTTCTCATCTTTTTTCCTCCTGTCCTGCTGAAGGGTCCCAGCCCGAATCGTCGACTCTATTCTTTTCCATAGATGCTGCCTGGCCTGCTGAGTTCCTCCAGCAGTGTGTGTGTGTGTGTTGCTTGGATTTCCAGCATCTGCAGACTTTCTCTTGTTTGTGGTTGGATTACTAACTCCATCATATTTAGATTATGAGAACACTCAATCCTCTTTTATTGTCATTTAGAAATGCATACATGCATTAAGAAATTATACAATGTTTCTCTGGAGTGATATCACAGAAAACAGGACAAACCAAAGACTAACACTGACAGAACCACATAATTATAACATACAGTTACAGCAGTGCAAAGCAATACCATAATTTGATGAAGAACAAACCATGGGCACGGTAAATAAAGTCTCAAAAGTCCCCAAGTCGATCAACTCCCAGGTCTCCGATAGCGGTGGCAAAAGGGAGAAACTCCCTGCCATAAACCTGCAGGCACCGTCAACTTGCCGATGCCTTGGAAACAGCCAACCACAGCCGACACTGAGTCCGTCCGTCCGAAAACTTTGAGCCTCCGACCAGCCCCTCCGATACAGCCTCCCGAGCGCCATCCTCTGCCGAGCGCCTTCGACCTCACCCCGGCCACTGAAACACGCAAAGCCGAGGATTTCGGGGCCTTCTGCTCCGGAGATTCTGGTTACCACACAGTAGCAGCGGCAGCGAAGCGGGCATTTCAGGAGTTTTCCAGATGTTCCTCCGTACTCTCACGTCCGTCTCCATCAAATCAGAATTGTGCACGGTCCCCTACTTGACAGATTACAGACATCACCACCGAAGTGGCCGCGCGCGCTGCTGTCGCACCGCCATCTTCTCCTCCTCCATCTTCATTGATGGAGTTAGAATGTGGGAGGAAACTGGATCATGCAGTCATGGGGAGAATGTAACAAACACCTAACAGACAGCAACAGGAATTGAACCCTGAATGCTGATTGTTTGCACTATAAAGTGATGTGCTATCTACTATGCCACCACTTCTACCCATCCAGCCTGAATAAGCATGATTTCTCCCTTTTCATCGCATCACAACATATTCTTTGTCACTCTTTCTCTCAACTTCCTTCAAAAAGACCTGAACTGTTTACCTTCCCCATTTCCTTCAGAGCCGAGTTCCATATTGGGTGTTTGGCATCTCTAAGTTGCTTTGGTATGAATTATGACAATGTTTGAAGCTGTACCTTCTGCTGACATATTATGCAGCAATGGCTTTCTATCTGATATCACACATTCCCCATCATTTACTTTGGTTCATTTTCGAGATTGCTTCAGATTTGAAGCAGCCACCCAGACTATGGCTCAGCTACTCAAAACAAATTCCCTAATGTACTTTCTGTGGTTGATGACAGCTTAGTAGGAAATCAAATCTTACAGATAATATTCTGTCTTGTGGATCCATTATTAACATAAACTCTTTTCACATGGTAATAGTTAGAAGAATCATCACACTTCCTTAGAGATTAAAGTTAAATCTTGATGAATTAAAATGATTTTGTTTTGCAAACATACTATTTGCTTTTTGGTGAACTTTTATCTCATTTTTACACATGTAACCATTAGCTCAATACTAATTTGCGTTTCCTAAGTCAGTTACACAATTCTCCTAACCAAAATAAAGAAAATATACTGCAAGGGCCAGTGATTTACTACAAGTAGCTTAGTAGGTTAAAAAGTTTGGGAAAAGCCCTTTCCTATTTTTTCTGGGGCCACATTATAAGCTGTCATTTCCCTAAGATAATTATTCAATTCTGGTCGCCTCAAGGAAGGATGTGGAAGCCATAGAAAGGGCGCAGAGGAGATTTACAAGGATGTTGCCTGGATTGGGGAGCATGCCTTATGAAAACAGGTTGAGTGAACTCGGCCTTTTCTCCTTGGAACGACGGAGGATGAGAGGTGACCTGATGGAGGTGTACAAGATGATGAGAGGCATTGATTGTGTGAATAGTCAGAGGCTTTTTTCCAGGGCCGAAATGGCTAGCACGAGAGGGCACAGTTTTAAGGTGCTTGGAAGTAGGTACAGAGAAGATGTCAGGGGTAAATTTTTTACACAGAGAGTGGTGAGTGCATGGAATGGGCTGCCAGCGGCAGTGATGGAGGCAGAAACGATAGGGTCTTTTAAGAGACTCCCGGATGGCTATATGGAGCTTAGAAAAATAGAGGGCTATGGGTTGGGTACAGCCGAAGGGCCTGTATTGTGCTGTAGGTTTTCTATGTTTCTATAATTATGAGAGTTTAAAACTATAAAAAACATATGTCAGCAATCAGTTGCCTATAATGTCTCTCTGTTGTCGTCCAACACAAATTAATGCTGTAATCTCATCAGACCACTGAAGGACTGACCTGAACTAATGAGTTGGACCATAATCCATGAGGTAATGCATTTAAATAGAATATAGCACTGTCTGCAATAATACAACTTCATCAATAATAGTATTTGCTTCTAAACCCTGATCCTAATTGCTGCCAATTATTAAAACCGTGTTACATTTAGCAATATGGATAACATCTTCTCAATCATTCAGACTTCTCCCTCCCAAAGGTGAAGAGAAATTGCAAGGGTCTTTCATTATTTTTAAGAGCAATGATTTCATTGTTTCTCCTGTGTACTGCAAATTTCAACCTCTTTCAGAAAGATTTCACCTTTTTTTTTGGTTAGTGACCAATTGAAGGAAAATTATGCATCTGTAAGCATTTTGTTCAAGGTCATAAATTAAGATGGGTGTCATGTCTGTGAATTTGACAATTTTAAATTATCAGCAAGATGGAAAATTTGCAGGACATTGAAATTCCAGAGGGACCGCAAAGTTCATTTGTGGGGATAAACATTGAATTAATAATTAAAGTTGAAGAAATTTCACCAGAACAAGGGAAGTCTAAAAGAAATCAAGGAGTAGAAAGAACAAAAACAATATTTGTGAAGATGAGGTGCTGACCATGAAAAACCAAATGGTAGTGGTACTGTTGTTCGTCCATCGTCGTCGATGAAGACCTCAACACCATTATTGATGATGATGGTGTCGAAACTAGTGCTTGATTTGGATTTAAGTGAGGGAGAGTTGTGCAGCGTCAGCCTCACTCTCTCTTCCCAATTCCCATCTGGATCCAGTGGCAAGACAAGAGTCGAGACGGCTGGAGATGGGTCTAGGCGCAGTGGATGACCAGGACATCCTCTTTGTCTCGTCGTGCTCTACGCGTTCCACAACGCTTGCAGAGACTGCCTTCTTGACCGTTGGACCTTCCATTGGTCTCGTCTGCTCAATCCGCCAGAGTCTGTCTTCACATTCTGGGATAGACAACTCTCTATCTCACCGAGGGTTTGAGACCCATCAGCTACCCTCACCTGGTTTAGCTGGCTTGTCGAGGCTGTTGCTTGGGGTGTGGCCGCTGTCGCATGCAAACCGCTATGGGGAGCCACAGATAACAGCTGAGTGCCAGGTGGGGACCGAAGGAGGACAAACTGCCTGAAGAGGACGCGACATGTTCCCCCAGCAGAGGTGCTACCCCTCCCTGACACCCCATGCACCCCAATATTTGTGAAGATGAAGTGTTGACCATGAAAACTGTTGATGAGATGTGTTTAGATGGAAATTAATGAGAACAGCACAGAGAAAGAAAAAAACAACATATTGGAACTCCTAGATTCACAACATTTTATTGATGAAAGATCTAGAGGAAAAAAAGAAAGTTGGAAGTATTCATCAAGTTAAGAAACACCTGTAAAAAGGGAAGAATGGAATTACCCATTATCAATGGTCAGTTCTGGTGTAAGATGGGGATTGTCTCAGGATTATTAGCCCAATGACCTGACCCGCATTTCAGGCACAGACACTCAATAAACGTCTGCAATACTCCACTCGTAACATTTATAGGAGGAATGTGAGGTTTGATGATGAGGTGCTGCTCTGATGTTCTTATTGCCCTGCATTTTGCTACCTTTTAGCCCTTCCCTCAATCGATTCTCTTTCACTGATGACTTATGTCATGTACCATTCAGCTAGGTTTTCTAATATACCAAAACAAACTACAACAAATTCAAAGTAGATCACGTTATTAGTTCATTTATTATTTTACTTACAAGCAGAAGTATACTTCCAGAGAACTTTCATCAGGAAAAATAGCTCTAACCTTCTGTTTCAACCGAAGTACTTTTATACGTTTTTTTGACAATGAACAG
This sequence comes from Mobula hypostoma, assembly GCF_963921235.1. Classification (NCBI taxonomy): domain Eukaryota; kingdom Metazoa; phylum Chordata; class Chondrichthyes; order Myliobatiformes; family Myliobatidae; genus Mobula; species Mobula hypostoma. The sequence continues at coordinate 60,361,386 of NC_086111.1, read as the reverse complement.
TGATTAGGTTGCTCCATTCCATGACATTACATTCCCCTGTTATCTTCATCTTTAACTCATTCTTACATTTGATCTTTAGAAGCTCCATCCTGTTTCCTCCTATTGTCAAAACATCCCCTCTGGCCATAAGACAAATTGCCTGTCATAAAACAAACAGTTTCCTCCCACACTTCTAAGCTTTCTCCTCCAAACCAGCAAAGCACCTTGGGATTTCATAGACCCCCATTTTGTCAAATTACATTCCACAAAAGTTACAAATTCATAAAGAACTCAGGGTCACAGATGTATTTCCACTCTTGGGACTTAGTCTCGGTACTTTTATGGGCTTTAACATGAAAGAAGTTTTTATACCAAGGATAGAGATGTGAACATAAAATGCTAAAGTCACCAACTCAAAATACCCTTATTCTTGAAATATGATTAGGTCTTGGAGGAGATGATGAATATGGAGATAGCCAGACATGGAATAAGGCATGGTACTTGTACATTATTATTGGAATATCATATCCCTGCCTTTGATGGTGATCTTGCCTTCCAATGAAATTATCATATTAAGTTTGAAATCCACCTGTAGCAAATTAACCAAGATGTTCCCCATTCAGTATGTGCTGTGGGAGTTCCCTACTTTTCCCTTGTATGAAGCACACCAGTCAATTGGTAAAATGGCAGCTCTCACCAAGAGCGCAAGGTTCAAGTGGAGCAAGAATTGACTAAGGAATAAACACACACAAAATTCTGAAGGAACTCATGAAGAGTCTTGGTTTAAAACATCAACTCTTTGTTCCTTTCCATAGATGCTGCCTGACCTGCTGAGCTCTTCCAGCATTTTGTGTATGTTACTCTGGATTTCCAGCATCTGCAGAATCTTTTCCGTTTATGAAGGAGGGACAAATATTGGTTGATCAGTAAGCTGTCCAAATACACAGCCACCCCCTGTTGGACCACACTGTTCCTTCTATAGTGGTGCACGTCCCAGCTGTGAAACCGGAATGGGTTTTTATTAACTGATGCAGTTCCACACTTGTTGCTTGGATGGTATCACTGAGACTGAACACTTGTGAATTTTATTTATCAATAGAACATTGTTAACCATTTAGGGAATAAAACCTTTGAGCACTTTTTAAAAGAATTAAAAGCAACTGAAGTGAATCAGGTAAAGTGATCTGCCTACTGTTCATTTCAATGGGGATGTTATCCTTGTGTTAGCTAATGAGCAGGGCAAGAAGAAGAAGACTCTGTATCAGCGTCATCCATTTGTCCTTGGCCACAGCATCTAACAAGAGTGAAAGGCTGCATTTAGGTCTGTGCAAAGGCAGTCTTGAGGTTCTGCCCAATTAAGGGCTTAAAAGATGAGAGGTGTAACCAGGTCTTCTGGCTTTAAACTTGATGATCTACTTCAAAATCTAATCAGAAAGAAGACATCTCATTAATTTTTAAAAGTTACCAGTATATAACCTTGCAATTATATTGGTTGTTAAATTAGTATGACTGAATATGCTGGATCAGTCTTTGCCAAATACTGGCCGACCTTGGGACAGCAGTGAAGGTTCTCCATTCTAGAAGGGTTCTTCATTGCTGTTTCCATAGCAATTGTTTTTTTGACCATTCAGGGTTGTTAGCCCTAAGCTGAACCCCCAAACCTGGAGGACTGGCAGACCACTCTTAGTCTGGCCTCTACCCTTTGACCTGTTTGGCATAGGTGACCTTATCAAGAGCCAAAGCACAAAGCGCTGATTCCAGCCAACATAGGTCATTGAGACACACAAGTCCTCCAAACCTTACCACAAGGTTGTGGTTCTCTTGGAGAACATGCGAATGAGCTCCCATAATATTATGAAATTCAAAACCCAGATGAATGGCAGAACTAGTTTGCTCTCTCTCCACTTTTAATAATTGTTTGTTTTTCTCAGTTTTATGTGTTTTTGATGCAAATCGTTACGATATTGTGAAGGCATGGTTATCATATTGAATGATTATTGTGTATTTTCCAATGTGGACAAAATTGATTTAAGAACATATGTTTCAAACAAAACCTGTTCATTATCCAGGGATAGCCTGTAGTATTAATTTCATCTCATTCTGTCTTGTATAAGAGTTAATGTAAAATGATTGGAGGACAAGCAACGTTCAACTATTTTGGCCATTTTATAAATGTGGCAAACAACTAAAATGTTTCCATCCAGTTTTCTGAGAACAGAAATTGAACTGGCTGAAAGTCATTGCATTTTTGTCATTTTGAAGTCATTATCTTCTACCCATTTTACAAGATTCACGAAAACCTACAGCCAGTTTCCATTACACTGCAGAAATGCAGGGAGAAAGTAACTTATTTTGCTAAACCCGTTTGGTATTCACAATAGAAAGCTTCGGCCTGGCTTCATGTCTTTCGTAAACTTCAGTTCTGAAGCTATTTGGCTATATTGGCTATATTTCAATAGGAGTTTGAAGAGATTCAGTTTGTCCCTTAAAACACGCGAAAACTTCTGTAGATGTCCCTTGGACAGCATTCTGACAGGCTGCATCACTGTCTGGTGTGGTGGCAGGGGGGCTACTGCACAGGCCCGAAAGAAGCTACAGGAAGTTGTAAAATTAATCAGCTCCATCTTGGGTACTAGCCTCCGTAGTATCCAAGACATCTTCAAGGAGTGGTGCCTCAGAGAGGCGACATCCATTATTAAGGACCCCATCACCCAGGGCATGCCCTCTTCTCATTGTTACCATCAGGAAGGAGGTACAGAAGCTTGAAGGCACACACTCAGCGATTCAGGAACAGTTTCTTCCCCTCTGTCATACGATTCCTAAATAGACATTGAACCCATGAGCACTACCTCATTTTTTTTTCTTTCTTTAATATATATTATATCTGTTTTTGCACTATTTTGAATCTATTCAATATGCATATATATATTTACTGTATTGATTTTGTTACTTATTTATTTTTCTTTCTATATTATCATGTATTGCATTGTACTGCTGCTGCTAAAATAACAAATTTCAGGACACATGCCAATGATAATAAACTGATTTAGATTCTGATTCCAATTCTGTGTGTAGTACTAATCATTCAGTGATGTTTAAAGTTTCTGGAGTACTTTGTGCCAGTTTGTTGAGCTCCTGGCAGATGCAGAGCTGATGATGAATGGTTTCTTGCTGGCACAAACTGAATTATCTCACAATTCTGGAATCTTGTTCCATCAAGCAGCTTTTTGAATTTAGCTTTACAATGACAGCAGTCAATGACCTCTGGTGCAAAACTGAAATGATTGGAGAAATTGCTTATTGAACATGTGTCTCAGTATGGTTTGGGTATTTTAACAAGTACTTTAGCAATACTTTGGTGCATATTCTCAATGGCCTGGTTTGATATTGTCAAATATCTTGATTTCATATTTTCTTATGACATAGAATGAAGACCTTGAGTCGATCAGATCTACACATCTCGTAGAGAAATTGCATAAATCCCATTCTCCAATTTATTTCCTTGTGACCCATTTTTCCTCTGTTAGTCATTAAATTCATCTTGATTTTCCCACTGTTCAGTTACAGTAGGAGTAGTTTATAGTTCCCAAGTAGCTTACCAATCACTGCTTCTTTAAGAACATGGGAGGGAAGCAGGACACATGAGAAAACCCATGAGATCACAAGGAGAATTTGTAAACCTCACAGACAGCACTAGAAGTCAGAAACAAATCCTGGTGATTGAAGCTGTGGGACGGCAGTATTGACTGCAGTACCTCAATGCAACATACAGAATGCTGGAGGAACTCAGCGGGTCAGACAGCAGCTTTATTGTCACAGACAAATGATATGAAATTTCATATCATAGTTTATGTGCGAGACATGAAAAACACTATAAGTTACAACAAACAAATAAATAAATAGGTAAGCATATAGTGTACAACTGGAATAGCTGGAATAGTGTTCATGGATCATTCAGAAAGTTCAAGTTTAACCGCCATTCAACCATACATGAATACCTATGAATACAGCCAAATGAAACCTCATTACTCCAGGGCCAAATATAGCACATATAGATAGCAAGCACATATAAGATGTCAGTAAAATAGAGTCATTCAAAAAAAAAAATTAGTCCAAGACCCTGAGTCCATAAACATTGCAGCAGTCTGCAGTTGAACCCAATAGAGCTAGTCTTCTGTTGGGAGAGAAGGATGCGCCATTCCTAAAGCATTGAGTTTTGGTCTCCTAGCTCCTGTACCTCCTCCCTGATGTTAGTAATGTGAAGAGGCCATGTCCCAGGTAGCAAGGGTCCTTAATAATGGATGCTATCTGTTGAAGATGTTCTCGATGGTGAGGAGACTAGTGCCCGTGCTGGAGTTGGCATCTACGGAGAATCTCTGGAAAGAAACTGGCAGTCAATATTTTGGGTCAAGACCTTTCATTAGGACCTACTGAGTTCTTCCATCTTTTCGTCTGCTGCTCCAGATTTCCAGCATATGCGGTCTTTCTTGTGACTCCATTTTGCTGTATCTCAGTGCTGCTGATCTCAAGGCTGTTGTCAGCAACGTATCATCTACATGCGAAGGAGAATATGTAACAGTGATCTAATAGATCAGTGCAAAGGTTTGCTATGAAATTACAACAGTGAGCATGTATGCAAAGGTCAAAAAATTATTTTAACATTGATGAAGAATGAGAAGGAGGAGACGATGACGGCGTGACGCAGATTGCGCGGCCACTCCGGTGAATGATATCTGTAATCTGTCAAGTAGCGTGCCGTGCACAATTCTGATTTGATGGAGACAGACGTGAGAGAACGGAGGAACATCTGGAGAAACTTCTGAAATACCTCTTTCACTGCCGCTGTTACTGTGTGATCCTGAATCTCCGGAGGGGAGGGCCCCGAGTCCTGGGCTTTGCGTGTTGCTCGGCGGCCGGGACGGGGTTGAAGTGCTCGGCAGAGATGGTGCTCGGTGCTCGGTGTCGAAGGGCTGGTCGGAGGCTCAAAGTTTTCAGATTGTCTCAGAGTCGGCTGGGGTTGGGTGCTTCCAATGCATCAACAGTTGTCGGGGCCTGGAGGTTTATGGCAGGGAGAGTTTTTCCCTTCTGCCACCTGCTATTGGGGACTATCAGGAGCAGATCGGAACTTTGACACTTTTTTTTACCGTTCCCATGGTCTGCTCTTTATCAAATTATGGTATTGCTTTGCACTGCTGTAACTATATGTTATAATTATGTGGTCTTGTCAGTGTTAGTCTTTGATTTGTCCTGTTTTTTTGTGATATCACTCTGGAGGAACATTGTATCATTTCTTAATGCATGCATGCATTTCTAAATGACAATAAACGAGGACTGAGTGTCCTCATAATCTAAAAAAAAGTTGTGAAATGGAAGTCACTTGCAATGGGAGTTAAAGTTTGAATTAAAAATATTTTTCCTGACTCTTACAAGCTTATGGTTTTTGAAGAAAGCTACTTAGGTCTAAGTGCTTCACAATATAGAATGAGTAAATTATAAGTGTAAAGCAGACTAGAGTTATCTGCATTAATAATAGGTGAATTGCAGTTTCCAGCATCCACACATTTACAGTCATATCCAGGGTGGTCAGAAAAACTAGTCCAAAGTCCCATTACCAATCAGAGGCCTTCCCTTCCTACTTTCATCATGTAGGTGGAATAGCAAGAATATTTTATTTTGTAAAAAGGGAAAAAGTAAATACTAAATTGATTCTGTGCTAATAAGTCTGTTAGAGAATGAAAGAAATCAGATCCTGGAAATATAAAATATAAAGGAAAAAATGACGGAAATGCTCAGTGGATCAGGTCACATCTGTGGGTAGAGAAACAGAGTTAATACTTCAGGTCAACGCCTGTTAACAAGTTGGGATTTAATGCCTAATGTTGATCCTAACAGTAAACGTTGCTGTAATTTACATAAGGGTGATGGTTTAGCATTTCAGTATTAATCTGGAATTCATTTTGTTGACCTGCATACTTGGGTTCCATATGATGACTTCAATAGACAGGATGCCATGACTATATATCAGCACAGTTTAGACGAGAGGATTGATTAGTTCCTCAACGTGTCACTAAATGCCCAAAGAATGAGGAGAGTCCTGGAAGTTGGGAAGGAGTCTGCTTCACCATCTTGCCCATCTCTCCTGTTCTGCTTTTCTCAGAACATCATCCCATTCCTCCTGTAAAGCAAAGTTGGCAATGTGCTTCCGCTTGAGGGCTCGTATGACAGGAGAGTGGCCTAGCGCTTCTTTTAGATTAGATACTCAGAGAATTCCAAGAGCTAATAGTGATAATGAAGTCTTGATCAGGGCTAAGGGAGTCTCCAGTATGTTTCAAAAGGCCTTTGCAAATCTCCAGCAGTGTTTTGGTAAAGGGCAATAGACATTGTAGATTTTGAACACTATTTCAATGAAGACCATAAGACCATAGGACATCAGACATAGGGACAGAACTAGCTATTCATCCCATTGAGTCTGCTCTGCGCCATTAAACATAGGAGCAGGATTAGGTCATCTGCGTCATCAATCTGTTCAGCTATTCGACTATTTTCCTTCTTAACCCAATTCTCCTGCCTTCTCCCCATAACCTTTGATGCCCTTACTAATCAAGAACCTGTCAACCTCCACTTTAAATATACACACTGATATGGCCTCCACTGCCAACTGTGGCGATGAATTCCACAGATTCACCACTCTCTGGCTAAAGAAATTCCCCCTCATTTCTGTTGTAAAGAGATGTCCTTGTGGTCTGAGGCAGTGTCCTCTGGTCCTAGACTCCCACATTATTGAAATATCCTCTTCACATCCATTCTATCTAGTCCTTTCAATATTCGCTACATTTTAATGAGATACCCCCACCCCCATTCTTCTAAGCTCCAGTGAGTACAGGCCCAGAGCCATCAAACACTCCTCATATGTTAACCCTTCCATTCACAGAATAATGAGCTATATTCACAAAATGGGGTGCTATGTTGGGAGTTCTTTGAAATCCATTTTGTGCTGGTACCAGTTGCTGCTGTCAGAAGAAGGCATTGGGACAATACTAATTAGATCAGCATTTTGGAGTATCAACCAGAATATAAGCTTATCCACAGGAGTGTTTTAATTCATTCTCAAAGCCAACTGCAGCTTGTTTACCAAATTGTTTTATTGTGTTAGGTACAAGCTAAATTACACAGAACCTCAACTTAAAGTCAGAAGATCTGTAGCAATTTGAATGAATTTTTCACTTTAGTGTTTGTTGTGGAATTATTAAATGCGTGGGGGCAGGGATACACATTAGCATCATTTCCAATAGTAATTAACATCAGTTGTATATTGAAAACTACTAAGATATGTTAAAAGCAGACCATTTTATAATAACATAATAACATGCTTTTAAGCTTGTGACAACCCTTTGACTAGGACTTTAAAATACACCTTTTTGTTAAAACTCAGTTCTCAGCCCACAGATCAAGCTCCCATTGCTGGAGTTCAGCTCCAAAAGGGTGGCAATGTAACACAGCACTGACAGTAATGCTTCACAGTGCCAATACCCCAGGTTCAAATCAAACTGCTGCCTGTAAGGAAACCCTAGCTGCTCTGGTTTCCTCTTACATTCCAAAGTCATAGGGGTTAGTAGGCTAATCGCTACAATTGGACTGGAGGTGCCTGTATCTCTAAATAAAATATATCTTTTAAAGAAACACGTCACTTTGCATATAAATTTTTCTTCAGACTATCTGACCAATAAAACCTTGGTCCTGCAATATTGACAGCCATGTAGAAAATGTGCAGTGAATAAGTATTTTCAGTACTATTATTTATTAAAAGATATTTGTAACTGCAACATTTACTAGCATTTATTATTTCTTGAAACACAATATTTATCAGAATAGCATCTGAAACCAGCACCTACCTGAGATCTTTCACAAAGTTTCCCAGCACAAGCTCTTCCCTTCACCAGTTGCTCCCTGAAAATCCTGACAAGGATGAAAAGTGTTGTGTATGTAATATTTCAGTAATATTTGAGTAAAGTTGTGTAAATATACACTGGTTGATCAAGCATTCTTGTTCTTTAAATAATTAATTATGGGTTATATATAAAAATACAGAAATTCCATATGTTATCATACTACCATGTGATTTGTGCGCATCCTGCTTAAAGTAAACTCAAAGTTAGACCCGCATTCTCTGACTCTCGTGTCTTCCTTTGAATTACTGTAATGTTTTGAAGTTATGAAACATAACAAAAACTGTTTGATGTAGCATCACGTATATGGATAATTGAATTAAAGGTCACATTCTAAAGAGAAGATTGCCTGGAAGAGCGAATAAGAAAGTATTGGATTCAGTATACTGTGATAAGGTTGGATGGATATGGGAAAACATTTCGAAAGGTTTAATTACTTATTATGTCAGTTTTAGTGTTAGTAACTTCTGGCACCAATGTAGTTCCATTACTGTAACAGTTGTGTCTGCTTCTGCAACAGCAAATGAGCTTTATAGATTGGATGCATGGAATTCCCCACCTCCTCTGTGCCAGCACTCTGTTACATTTCTTCTTCTGTATATTTTTTAAGCTTTCAATTGATATAATTAAAACTTTTCGACCTTAATGAAGCAAAAAAGCATCAGGTATAAATAAAAATCCACTTAAGTGCTTCTTTTCTAATTTCTCACCAAATGCCCATCATAAGAAAGAAATGAGTCATAAACACGAGGAATTCTGCAGATGCTGGAAATTCAAGTAACACACATCAAAGTTGCTGGTGAATGCAGCAGGCCAGGCAGCATCTCTAGGAAGAGGTACAGTCGACGTTTCGGGCCGAGACGTCGACTGTACCTCTTCCTAGAAATGAGTCATAATCTTGAATAAAACAGTGCATGTTACAAGTGCTCGGCAAAACTGTCAGAGTCTGTAGAGGTCAGTGGATTGAATCTTGTTAAGTGACAGCTAACTCTTCCAGGCCATTGGTTATTTGAGCCTCAGCACGTCCTGGACTATGCCATGCACACTTGGTCAAAGACAGGACTCGCTGATGTGCTGGAGGCTCAGTGCTACTGTCAAACTTACTGAAGGAGCTTTGATGTGGTGAAGACAAGGGCCAAGTTCAACTCTTCATGCCAGAGTGGGTCAAGATACAAACTGGACGTTCAGGGTCACCAAATGTGTATGAAAACATCATTTTTTTTCAGTTTACTTCATTTTAATATGTTAATCATTTGTTTTAATTGATTTGTTTTAGAATTTAATGCAATGTTTGTACTTTTAATCATTTCACTTCATTTGAATAGATTTTAATCAGAGGAAAAAAACTTTAAAGCGGCTGCCAAAAGCCCCCAGGGTTTGCATGTATGAGTGCCTGATGGCTAGTCATTAGTAACAGCCGCCTGCACTTGTCAAATGCCATTTGACTGCAGAGGGCCAGTCAAAGTAAAATGGCAGGGGAAACTCCACATATGGCAGATCGAGGCGCTGTGCCTGGCATTATCTGAACCAATACTGAATTCGAACATCAGCACAGAGGAGTTTATACACTATCATCAATTAGTCATCATAGGTTATCTTATGGATACACTCTATTTCTACATAATTTCAGAATCAGCATCAGGTTTATTATCACTAGCATGTGTCATGAAATTTGTTAACAGCAGCAGCAGTTCAATACAATACATAATACAGAAGAAAAAGAAAAAAAATTAGTGATAAATAAGTAAATCAAATACAGTATATGTATATTAAATAGATTAAAAATAGTGCAAAACCAGAAATAATATATATTAAAAAAGTGAGGTAGTATTCGCAGGTTCAATGTCCATTTAGGAATCAGATGGCAGAGGGGAAGAAGCTATTCTGAATCGCTGTGTGTGTGCCTTCAGGCTTCTGTATCTCTTACCTGATGGTAACAGTGAGAAACAGGCATGCTCTGGGTGCTGGGGGTCCTTAATAATAGACGCTGCCTTTCTGAGACACCACTTCTTGAAGATGTCCTGGGTACTTTGTAGGCTAGTACCCAAGATGGAGTTGACTAATTTTACAACTTTTTGTAGCTTCTTTCAGTCCTGTGCAGTAGCCACCTCCGACCATACCAGACAGTGCTGCAGCCTGTCAGAATGCTCTCCACGGTAATCTATAGAAGTTTTTGAGTGTAAATTTGTTATCATACCAAATCTCTTCAAAATCCTAATGAAGTATCATCGCCATCTTGCCTTCTTTATAGCTGCATTGATATGTTGGGACCAGATTAGGTCCTCAGAGATTTTGACACCCATAAACTTGAAATAGCTCACTATCTCCACTTCTGATCCCTCTATGAGGATTGATATGTGTTCCTTCATCTTACCCTTCCTGAAGTCCACAATCAGCTCTTTCATCTTACTGACATTGAGTGCAAGGTTTTTGCTGTGACACCACTCAACCAGATGGCATATCTCACTCCTGTACATCCTCTCATCTCCATCTGAGATTCTACCAACAATGGTCGTATCATCAGCACATTTATGGATGATAATTGAGCAATGCCTAGCTACACAGTTATGGGTATAGAGAGAGTAGAGCAGTAGGCTAAGCATACACCCGTGAGGTGTGCCAGTGTTGATCAACAGCGAAGAGGAGGTATTATCTCTAATCCATACAGATTGATATCTTCTGGTTAGGAAGATGAGGATCCAATTGCAGAGGAAGGTACAAACGCCCAGGTTCTATAACTTATCAATCAGGATTGTGGGAATGATGGTGTTAAATTCTGAATTATAGTCGATGAACAGCATCCTGACATAGGTGCTTGTGTTGTCCAGGTGGTCTAAGGCCAAGTGAAGAGCCGTTGAAAATGCATCTGCCATTGGCCTATTGTGGCAATAGGCAAAGTGCAGAGGGTCCAGGTCCTTGCTGAGGCAGGAGTTCAGTCTAGTCATGACCAACCTCTCAAAGCATTTCATCACTGTAGGTGTGAGTGCTACTGGGCGATAATCATTAAGGCAACTCACATTTCATAGAACTTCCAGAAAATAAGAGACCCAGAAAGCTGATACTGCTAAAGACACAAATTATTCAGAGATTGAATCATAAATAGATCAGAAATGACAGATTAATAAATAATCAGAATATCTGTAGGGTGAGTCCTGGACAAGTATAGAGAATCACAGAAAATCTGATTGAGAAATAGTATGAAAAGATCACAGGGAAATGGAGGGAATGAGATACAATTAACGTCCATGTAATGTTGACAGAAAGACACCTACAGGCCTATAGTTGAACAAAAGAAAATCAATAGAAAAGATTACATGGTTATTTATCTCATTACTGTTTGACTTCATTGCCTGTGACATGGACTGGGATATACCTATATCATGAAGAGCTGTGGCTTGGAATAGACAGTGAAATGTACAGGAGAGTTTCCAAAATTGTATTCAGCCATTAGTGGTTGTTTTCCTGACTGACTAATCCCCCTTTTCCTCCCCCACACCCATAAGGGAGTCCACAAAAGCACCCTGTGCCAGACTGCACCGATTGTCCAGATGGTTTCTCCGATGATTTCAGTCCAAAGGAAGAGCTGCAAGAATACAAGATTAGTATCAGTTAATTTTAGATATATGAGGGTTGTAAGAGCCATGCATCTGTTTTCTATCTGCAGTGTATTCTGTGTTGTGTGTTTATTCAGGCAGCTCGCCACATGGATCGGGGTGTGGTAAAAGCAAAGAGGATAAGTTATGTATTCATCCTTATACTGGTTAGTTTTAGTGCTGTGGGCCGCTGGGTGTCATATCTTTTGTTGACTGCTTAATTACATTTGAAATCACTTAATTACATCACTTAAGTCCTGTTTAAAGACTTTTACTATCACCAGTTTTTAGTTTCATCACTTCGAGATTGTGCGTTTGCTAGTTGCTAATAAATGATTGAATATATTTCTTCAACTTTTTTGAATATTATGCTTGGATTGATCAGTGGGCGTGTCATGCAAGGTAACTACCTGTGGGATCTCTAGCAATGGCATTGTTTGCTCAAGAGTTTTTTAGTTCTTTATTATTTGTTTAATTTTTTAGGTAAAATAGTTCTGTAAAAAGACCTACTGCTTTCCCAGCATATGTGACGAATAAACTCTTCTCGGGCTTCCAGCCGGGTACAGGTATCAAACATAACCAACATCTCGATGACAAATTCTGCCATCTTCATCAAGGATGATGCCTGGGCTTGTCTAGTCTGATGGCTTTTAATGTTGGAAATGTTCAGAAACGATACTTGAGTGTTAGCTAAAGTAGATGACTGGCTTAAACAAATACATTCCACAACACCGACTCCACAGGGTCATTACTTTGACTTAATGCAACACACAAAAGGGTGGAGGAACTCAGCAGGTCGGGCAGCATCTATGGAGGGAAATATGTAGTGCCTTTTCAGGCTGAGACCCTTCATCTGGAGGAGAGAGTGAAAGTCGTGCCTGAAGCTGGGTAGTGATGGGTGGAAGGTGATGGAATATGATAGGAGAGGAAGGTGGAACATGGAATTAAGGAAGGGAGTTGGGGGAGGGAAGGTGGGAACAGTGGAGGAGGAGGAGAGTGTTGGTGATGGGCAGATGGAGGAAGGGCACAAAATAGGCTGATGGGGGAAGTACTGGGTAGATCAGTAGAATAGAGAACTGGGACTGACAGAAGTTGGAGAAGCCTGTGCTTATGCTGTTGGGTTGTAGACTACCCAGGTAGAATATGAGGTGCTGTTGTTCACCGTGATGCCATAGATGAGCTGGCTATGGCCGCAGCTTCCTGCTGAGGGAACTGGGAAAGGGACCTGTGTTCAGATTATATTGACAAGCTCAGGCACCCTGCCATTGCTTTCAACTTCTGAGCAATTACATCAGTACCGGTTTCCTTGCATCACTCTTTGTTTGTCATTGTAAAATACAACAGAATGTCAACTGGGTGTCATTGATTATCTTCTGACAGCACTCTCTCTATTTCTGTACAATCTAATCCAATTTGAAGATGCAGAACTCGATCTGCAGGCAAGCCTGTGGCCCTGCTGTCCTATTTAAGAAGCCATTAACTGGAGGATGTATTCCTCTCCAGAACAACTGCAGGCATTATTTTTCAAAACTTAATTAGCATCTGTGAAGTGTCCTTGGAAGAATTTAAGCTTTCAAGTAGGACGCTGGCGATACTGCCTGTCCTGAAGCCTATCTGCAAGGCCCATCCTGTATTAACTGTCACGGATTATTTACACCTCACTGTCTAGGGGGTTTGCGGGTGTCAGGGAGCTGCTGACTTGCTGAGGACAAGTGAAGAACAGTCACCTTGCTGTCAGTGGCTCGTACTTTGTTGCTGGGAAGGAAAGGTTATCAGCAGGACCTTGTGGCTCAGAAAAGGAAGTCCAGCGCAGCTGAGGTGCAAGCTTTCCTGCCCGGGAATGATTGTAAGAGAAAACCCTGAGTGGGGTGGAATCAGTCATCTACCAAAGCTGTTCACTTTTGATTCTTGTTTTTCCACTTTCTTTTTGCAGAAAGCAGGCCCATGAAAATGGGAGGCACGGTAGCGCAGTGGTTAGCACAACGCTTTACAGTGCCAACGACCCGGGTTCAAATCCCGCCGCTGTCCGTAAGAAGTTTGTACATTCTCCCCACGGCCGCATGGGTTTCCTCTGGGTGCTCCGGTTTCCTCCACGGTCCAAAGACACACCAGTTGATAGGTTAATTGATCACCAGTTGATAGGTTAATTGATCATTGTAAATTGTCCCATGATTGCTGGGCAGCACGGCTCGAAGGGCCGAAAGGCCTATTCTGTGCTGTGTCTTCATTTAAAAAATTATTCCTGTAGTTTTGCCTGTGATTAGTATGAGCCAAAGGTTGATTAACCACAAGCAATCCGGATTATTATAGTGGCATTTTGATAAATAGGGTGATTTTGAAACTACTCTTATCTACTCCCCCAAGAGGAACTGAGACAGAGATGCAGGGGGCATGCATAAACCTTTTACAGCTTTAAAAGAGTCAAAATGGATCACTATTTCTTTCCTTTATGACACAGCATCCCATTCTGGAAGTCATTTTGTTGATAATGTATTAGTTATTTTACATTATCTAAATAACAAAATACTCAGCAGATATGGCAGTATTAGTGAAGGAGAAAGCAATGAAGATTCAGATCAAAGGCCCTTTGTCAGAACTGGGAAAGGGAGAAAACAAGTTGGTTTTAAATTGCAAAAAAGGCAAAGGCATGAAGAGAACAAAGATAATATTGCAGAATGTTGTGTTCAGTCCGCAGGGCTGACTCAGAGCTCCCTAATTTCCTTTTCATCATGTGCAGAGAAAATCAACAGTGGGTTGAATCTTTAAAGAAGATCAATGAGAAATATGGAAAAAAGATATCGCTGCAGACTATACCCTCAGGCACTGAAAAGATGCTTTAATAGGTTGCAAATATGAGATGGATGATGGAAAGGACTTGTATTAAATGTTTCTTGAATTTAAAATCTTTCACAGGATTTGTGCATTGCTGGTAAGGCCAGTACACATCGACCTTGAGTGCCTGCCAGTTTTGATTTCAAAGTTCAAGTTCAAAGTACAGTTATTATCAAATTATACAACCCTGAGATTTGTCTGCTTAAAGCCAGCCGCAGAAACATGAACACATTTTAAAAAGACCACAAATAGTGCAAACGAAATTAAAAACAAACAACAGCTTTCAGAATGAAAGTCAGTCCAATAGACACAACGCCTGAAGCAGGCATAGTGGGCCCTCAGCCTCAGCTTCAGTTCATCACCCAGCGGGGAAAAATCGTGGTGGAGCTCACAGCACAGAGCAGCTGGAGCAGGCCCACAGCCTCAGGCCAGTGAATGTTCAACCACTTTGCCACTTGGGCCCGTTTATCTGACCTGAGCCTGACGTGACCCAACAGTTAAGTGTCAGGTTTCAGTCACTGGGCTGGATGCAGCCAGCTGCTTATATCCACTATGCAGCGTATTTATTGTTTGGGAGGGGCATATCATGACAGCATCAGTGTTTATTAACCGGTCATGAAAGCACTTGAACTGATGAGTCTCACATATGGTGACAAATATGTACTTCAATAATAAATTTACTTTGTACTTTGGTGAAGGTATATACAGAATGCCACTGGAAAGGAAGCTCCAGGAGTCATCTCAGTGACCCTGATAGAGAGGCATTGCATTTCTAAGTCAGGATGTGACTTGGAAGAGATCCTCCAATAACACTGCAGCAGCACTGACATGTTTCGGAGGTGCTATCGCCGTGATCCTGGTGAGTGACTGCACTTTGTAGGACATCTTCCGGCTGATGGCCCACAATTAACTAGGGGCTGCAAGCAACACAGGAAATACTTGCTACCTATCAACATATGACTTCACTACTGCCTGAGACAACCTGAGACCAGTAGGAACTGACGGCACAGTGGTTGAGTTGAGTTCAGTTGCCCTCCGATCTTGGCAATTTACTTGCAAACGTTTCATCACCATACGGGGAGATATCATCAGTGCGCTGCTAATTGTGGTGTGTCCTCCGAAAGCTTAGCCTTTTTATACTTATCAATCAGCTGATTGGTTTTCATTCCAGAAATTGGGTTGTGAAATCTTGTCACAGACACGCTGGAGGAACTCAGCAGGTCGGGCAGCATCCGTGGAAACATTGACTCATCGTTTCCACGGATGCTGCCTGACCTGCTGAGTTCCTCCAGCGTGTTGTGAGTGTTGCTTTGACCCCAGCATCTGCAGATTATTTTGTGTTAAATCTTGTCACCGATTGGTTGCATGGCGAACTTTGTGCATTGCAGGCTGGAATTTTGGCCGCATTGGATCATAAGTAGGATGTCTACGTGTTTGTTTACAGAATTGTTCACGGAAAACCACACTTCTAGGAATTCTCTGCGTGCCATGTGTTTGCTTGTGCCATGACTTTCACTGATGCCAAGTCGAATTTGTACACATCTCTATCTTCATGGGTGGAGCCTAGGGAGACTTGGTCAAGTTGCTTTACACCAGTTGATGCTCGTGGATCCTTGTGGGTAGTTTTCTCCCAGTTTGGCTGATGTAATATTTGCAGCAGTCTCTGCAGTGGATTTTGTAGACAACATTAGTCTTGGCCAATAGCTTTGTTCTTTCTTCTGGTCTGCAAAGTACTCTCCTCAACGTTGCTGTTGGCTTATGCACAACTGAAATTCTATGTCCTTGGAGCAGTCGGCCGTTATTTCGGAGATATTTTGAATGTACGCAAGGACAACCCATTTGGTTGCTGCATTGTCAACCTCACAGGCAATCTCATATGATGTTCCATAGGTATCCGTTTGGAGAAAATACTGCAAAGTATCAAAATGAATGTGAAGCTATTGGACTTGAATTGTCCATAATAAATCTTGTTATGTTCTGTAACACCAAAAACATTAAACTAATTGAAAGGAAAAACACTGAGCCAAAATCTGGGAATATTCAAGTACATTTAGTTTCATTTTTACATTAACTGAGGCACAGAGGTATGATGTGGCAGTGTAATGACGTATGCCATTTATGTCCTTTACAAAAATGCATTATGTAAACAAAAAAGAATGTTTAATTAAGCAATATATTTACAATATCACTCAAATATTACTGAAATATTAAAAACACAAGACTCTTCCCTGGTTAGCTCCAAATCAATATAGAATGCATCTCAACTTATATAGTGTGTGTGTATATATATATATATATACAGTATGCTACATTATTCTGTACTATATGGACATCCATAGCATAGTAAGTTTTAAATTGCCCCATTCAGGTCAAAAGATTAATCACTATGGAGGATTTCTTACCCTTGTGTGATAATGTCTTTACTTACAAGGGAGGTCACTCTGCTTGGCAGATGAGACTTGTAGCTGCGAAAACAATTTCAGACTCTGGGGCCTTCTCCATGGTGGTTGTAAAAGTTGACTTTGGGCCTGTAGGAAGTGGTTCTGATAGCTCTGGCCACCTTTTTCCCTCCAACAATTGAGTCTGCTCTCCTCAACTGATTGATGTATCATCTTCAGATGATATCAGGTGCAATTTTCACTGTGTAGGAGAATCCTCCAGTTCCATCCCACTTTTGATCACCTCTGCTTGTCCAGGAGTAAAACATTGAACCTCCTTGTTTGAGGAGCCCTCAATTTGTCTCAGCTGTTTGTCCTGCCTACTCCTCCTGAGATTGGGTTTGAGGAGATCCAACTGTGACCACAAGGTACGACCCAGGAACATAGCTGGTCAGTTGTTGGTTGTGCTGCATTGCAATATACATGGAGGAAATTGCTGAGGTTCTGGTTCAGTGTTAGTGTGGTATGTTCTGCTGACATTGCTCGCATTGTATTCTTTAGACTCTGCACAAGCCTTTCCACCAAGCTGGGTGGTACGGTGAAGATGTAAAATGTCTTATTCTATTAATTTTCAGGAATGACTGAAACTGTTTTACAGCGAACTGTGGTCACTTGTCACTGACTAAGTGTTCTGGAACTCCAGTCCCTGCAAAGAGTGTGCGGGGCTGTAGTGGAGGCTATTGGGCACGCTTCTGGCCACTTTGTAACTGCAAACACTACTACCAGGAAATATGAGCCCATGAATGATCCTGCAAAATCCACATGAGTCGTCTACCAGGGCAATGCAGACCATTCCCAAGGATGAAGAGGCACTGCACTTGACGTCTTCTGGATGTGTTGGCATCCTGAACGGTGCATGGTGAGCTACTCAATCTGCTGATCTACCACAGACCACCGGACAAAGCTTTCATTCTGACCACACCTAGATGACCTGCATGTAGCCCCTCCAAAACTTTATCCCTCAGCTTGGATGGTACAGCATCTCTCAATTCCTGCATAAGGCAGCCTCCATCAAGGGCAAGTTCATCCCCACACTGGTAAACATGGGGGAACTGAGATTTCTGTTGCACAATCCAGCCATTTAGGGTGGCTTTGTAGACCTGAGACAGTATAGTTTCCTTTTGGAGCATCTCTGCCATCATAGGGAGATAATATCCTTTGGTCTTGGGACATTCATCACTGCTTGAATTTTCTCAGCACACTTGTGTAATCCCTTTGCATCGATGGCCACAGTAAGTAATGTGTAGTTTAAAGAATTCACAGTTGTTGCGCCATGCTGAGCTCATAATCTTCTCATCTTTTTAACACTGCCTTGAGATTTAGGAGATGTTCTTGTAGTCTTCACCGGTACCACTGAGTGCCTGGACAGTCTTGCAACATCTGATCCATAACTTTCTATCAGAGTGCAGGTGCTAATCCAAAAATAAGCCTATTATAACAATAAAGTCCTTTGTGAGTGTCTATGGTGAGAAACACTTTCAACTCTTCTTCCATCTTCACCTGTAGGTAGGCCTCAGCTGAGTCCGCTTTACTGAAGTATTTTACTCCAGAAAGGTTTACAACGATATCCTTTATCCTAGGCAGAGAATAATTGTCTACTTTCAATACTGGGTTGATGGTGACCCTAAAATCACCACAGACCCTGACAGACCCATTCTTCTTGGCTACTGGGACCACTGGTGTTTCCCATTGGCTCCAGTCAACCTTGGAATGAAATCCTGCAGACTCCATGCAATCTAGCTTATTGGTTGCTTTATCATGATGGTATAAAGAACCAGGCGGGCTTTGTAAGACTTGGGTGTGGCATTTTCATTTAACACTATTTTATGTCTGAGTTGTCCAATGCCATCTAGAACACTGCTGTGGCATCATCCAGTACCTTTCTTAATTCACATTCAGTTGAACTCTATTGGAGGGGTTGTAGCATGCAGATAGATGGTGGATGGATCTCCAGCAGAGTTATAGTTGACTCAACCAATCACAACCCCCTGCAGCGCTGGCAGTACTGCTTCACCATATTCAAGCTCTTTGTGGGTTGTGGGTTGTGGGTTGTTAGTTGTTGTATAACTCCCACAGGAGGTAACTTTCTCCAGAGTAAGTTCTTAGTTGGATATCTGCACGCTTCAGTTCAGTATCTTTGAAATGCCAGTCAAACTCATTTTGTGAAACGACTGTAACTGCTGAACTAGTGTCCAAATGAATTTTATTTAATTTGCCATTCTCTTCTGATGCTTGTCTCTTGTGAGTTTTCACATTATAAATCTCAAGACTACCCAGTCTTCTCACAGCATTATCAGATTTTTCATCAACAATATGCAAGTTAGTGCTCTTTCTCAAACTGTATCTTGACTTTTTATCTTTTATCTTCCCTGTGCAATCTATATATTTTTGTCTGCCCAACATGCTCTTTGTATGTGTCCTACTTTGTTGCATTTTCTGCAGGGTTCACCTTTAAACCTCCATTGGTCTGGTGTACATGAGGTCCTTCCACAACAGTAACACAATTGTTTGGCCAGGACGATTTCTGTTTAGACATCGCAAATTTGTTCACGCTCACTTTCATTCCTGACTTCAATTTAATTGTATCTCTGCCTGCTGTTTCTATTAATATGCCTATTTCAACTGTTCTTTTAAATGTAAGTTGTGCTTCAGTTAGGAGCTATTTTTGAATGCTTTCATGTAAGGTTCCACAAATATAATTAAGCCCACCACTGAACTGACAATGCTCAGAAAACTTCTTCAATTCAGCCACTTATGCTGAAATGGACTCCCTTTCCTTTTGATTACACTTTTGAAACCCAAAGCATTCTGCAATCAACAAGGGTTCTGGCTCTAAATGTTCCTGCATTACTTTCACAAAGTCAACAAAGCTCATTTTGGCTGGTTTAGTTGGAGCAGTTAAACTTCTAAGCAAACTGTATGCTTTTAAGTCCAATGTTCTCAGCAAAACTGGTACTCACTCCTCATTGGTATTTCATTTGCTTCAAAATACTGCACAGTCCATTCAGTGTACAAACTCCAGTTATCTGTTTTGCAATTGAACATATCTATCTTTCCAATGTAGCCAGCCTTTTCTTTTTTTTTAAATTTATGATTATTACCACCCAGTACTCATTGTTTATGAACCCATGAATTTGTCCATTTTCTGCCTAATTTAAAATTCAACCTTCCCTGTCCCTTCTGAAGAAAACATGCGGTGCTGCTTTTTTTTAATCACTGATTCTCACTGTGCTTTTTTAACCTCAAATATTTCATTGCACTTTAATACGTAGGAAGTCATCTCAGGTTCGTTTAAAACTTCATCACTACAGTTATGTTTTGTAGCTTAAAAACAGTAAACTAATTGAAAAGAAAAACACTGAGGCAGAGTCAGGGTACCAGCAATGCATCATGTCAACTACACTGAATGCTTAATCAAACAGAATATTTACAACACTACCCAAATATCACTGAAATATTAACTGATAAACAAGTCTGGGCTTTTATTTTGTAACAGATCCCTAGCTGATAAGGAGATGAAGGTCTGAATGTGCAAGGATGGCAAATTGTCGTCCTTAAAGGTGTCTGTCAATGAGATGTCTTTTATGCTGAAATAATATGTAGGAGCCTACTGGTGGGAGTGGAGTCAGCATGAGTTCGGCTGGCTTCCATGGCAACAGGGATCAGACCAGATACAACATGTGGTATTCACTAATTTTCCTAAAGTACACTTTTATTAAAGTAACATTTACATGAAATGTTGCTGGTAGAATAACATTAGGGCTTTTAATCTGAGATGCCTCTGCCTCGGGACAAAAACATAATTTTCTGACTTAAACTTATGAATGTCCTTCGTGGTGGAGTGTCCTATAGGGTCGCGATGACTATTGAATTGCATCATTGGGCCACTAATACAAGCTGCGGCTCTCTATTTATAGATCCCAATTATTCTCCCACTGGGTCATTTAGCTCTGGGGAAGAGCTTCCACAGGTACATAAATCTGGATCATTAAATTTATTTTCCTCTGATAAATCTAATTCACAGCTAGTCTGCAGGAAATGATGCCAACAGAAGCTTCACTAAGTAATATTTCAGTTATCTTGTTGACAATCATTGCAGGACAGGCTCCTGACACCACTTAAAGCATACCCGGTTTAGCCAAATTCATTCAAAATAAGGCACATTTTTCAAAATATTGGCAGAATCCTGCAAATTGCAAAAGAAATTTTGCTGACGACATCACACATCACCAGCACTTATTTTGGATGCAGTATTTTGGGAATGGCTTTTGAAATGAAAATCTCAGCATTTCTTTTCCAGCAACCTAGACAGAAACAAAATATGAGTTCAGTCGAACTTGAAATCAACTTTGTAAGTAAAATACCACTTTCTAAATTTATGGCATGGTTTGTTTAGAAAGGAGGAAATGATTTGTCATTATCCAGAAGTACTGGAAAGAAAGTTGAGTGGAGAGATATTGCTTGAAATATTAGTAATCGTTTGGAGGATAAAAGCAAAATCATCCTCCTAAAATGGGCGCAGGGATTGAAAAGCCTGGTTAATCTGCCCCTTTGTTTTGAAAGCTGGCAGCACTCCAAGCAGAAAGACCATGTGAGTTTAGTGAGAAATATCTCTCACCTCCCTGGAGTGTGGCCTCATTCCATGTATGACATGTGGAGCATGTGAATGAAAGAGATACTCGTTCACTCAAAATGCATGCCAAATTTCAAACATGTATGCCCTTGTGCAAGGTTTCTATTAATTCCATCTCATCCATCACGTTATTTGATTTCTGATCAAAGATTAATACTTTCCTTTCAATTGGACAAAATTGGGTGACTTCATACCCCTCTCCAACGTCTACACATAGGGTTTTTTGGAAAGTTTTCCATTCAAAGTAGTTAAAGATCACTTTACTTATCTTGGCTTGGCAATCCGCAAATATCCTAAATTATATATTTAACTTAAGCTTCGCGGAGTTTATTTCAAAACTTAAACAGAATATAGAAAATTGGAAAACCCTACCTCTGTCCGTGATTGGTCATATAAATTCAATTAAAATGGTTTCCCTTCTTAGGTTTCTCTATCTTTGTCAAAATCTCCCCAACTTTTTTTTACGTCAGCCTTCTTTAAAGAGTTGGACTCCATAATTTTGTCTTATATCTGGAATTATAAGAATCACATGATTTCAAAGGTGTATTCAGACACTGGTATTGGGCTGTCAATGCTAGGGCTGTAATGTTTTGGCAACAGGGGGCTCCGGATAACCTAGCCCCTGGGGCTCCCTTGTGGCTATGTATGGAGTCCAACTCTGTTGTCAATTCCTCCTTGCCAGCCATGCTGTTCTCTAAGTTAGAAAAGCCTGGGACTTCAAAAAGTTTAAGTTCCGTTTTGAAAACTGTCGTCAGAATTCTAAATCAGATTAGGAGTGTTCTGAATTTACCAGAGGCCTCTGTACAGACACCAATCTGTTTCAATCACTCCTTTCTACCTTCTTGGTCAGATAAAACCTACCATGCTTGGAGGGAGAAGGGTCTAGTTTCTATTGAAGGCCTGTACATAGAGGGGCGGTTTGCAACATTTAGTCTGCTGAAAGAGAAGTTTGAGCTGCCTCATTCACACTTTTTTCGTTACTTACAAATTAGAAACTACATTTAATCTAAGATTTGTAATTTTGAAATCCTTTCAAAGAAGCATATATCTTTTGATATCTTAAAGAACCCTCCTGACTCCAAGCATCTTGTTTCTAAGTTTGTACGTTTGTTTGATGATTGCACTATAGCGTCTACTGTGAAGATTAGAGACACCTGGAGAGAGGAGTTGGGCATTGAATTATCTGAAGCTGCCTGGGATAAGTGTTTGTCTATGATACAGGCTTGCTCTGTTAACAGCAGACACCAACTGATCCAGTTTAAAGTTGTCCACTGTCTCCACTACTCTAAACTTAGATTGCTCAGGATTTTCCCTGCTGTGTCGCCAATGTGTGATAGATGCCAAGGGATGGAGGCCACGTTGTCACATACCTTTTGGTTTTGCCCATTACTGACTGGATTTTGGTCCAAAATATTTGACTGGTACTCAAAGGCCTATAAAATATCCTTCCCCTTGGAAGCTGGTCTCTTATGGGGATCTCATCTGAAGATTTTTACTGATGGCTCAGTGGACCCAGAGAGCAGTAGGGCAGGATTTGGGAAGTATGTGTCTCAACTTGGAGTTAAGATTGGTCACCAAGTTTCAGATGGTATTTCTGTCTTTGCAACAGAAGTATTAACAATCCTCTGGGCCTTGTGGTGGATAGAAGACTTTCGACCGCGTAGGGTTATCATCTGTTCGGATTCTGCTGCTGCCTTAGAGTCTATAAAAGGGAGTAAATCAAAAGCTTGTCCTGACATAGTTATTGAGATTCTCTTAGTGTTGTTTAGAGTAGGGAAAATGGGTTGTGCAGTTAGATTTTCATGGATACCTGGGCATATTGGGGTGGAAGGAAATGAAATTGTGGATGGCATTGCAAAGTCTTCCTTACAGAGCAGGCAAGTAGAAATTAGAGTTCCCCTAGGCAGAGCAAAATTGAGAAGTAGGATTAAAAAAGGTATAGAGAAGAAGTGGCAGGAGGATTGAAAAAATGAATTAAGGGGCAGGTATTATTTTTCTAGTCACCTACTAGTTAAAAAGGTCTCAGACTGTTACCTTTTAAGTTGTAGAGATATGGTGAAATTTACAAGACTTAAGTTGGGGCATTGTGGGCTAAACTATTATTTAAAGATAATAGGAAAACATCCTACTGGATTATGTGACTGTGGTAGTCCAGAGACAGTCCAGCATGTTTTGCTGAGCTGTAATCGATACAAAATTGAAAGAAGCATGTTGTTCAAGAAACTATCTGGCTTAAATTTATTTTGGTTTTCTATTAAATCTTTATTCGGCCATCAAGAGAATTAACATCTGATTGAAGAGTCTATTATTCAGTTTATACGTGAGACTAGGTTGTATTCGAGAATTTGAGTTTCTGGAAGTTCTATAATTAATTATACATCCTGCGGAGGGCTGTAATATGACAAGATGGGTCTAAACAGCCAGAAATAGAAGAAGAAGAAGCTGGTCTTGCCATCTTTGGCTGTTTGTAATCTACTATATGCTTCTCTACAGTCATACAACAGTCTCTGATGCTGGGGATGATTGTTGCCAAAAGACTTACCTTGAGGGAATGGAAATCACCCTCTCCCCCTTCCTTTCGGAGATGGATGGCTGACCTGGTCTCAGTCATACAGATGGAGATACTTAGGTTCTTGAGAACCAATTCAATTAAAAAATTTTCGGCTATCTGGGATCCATTTCTTGCCTACCTGGACGACGCCGGGGGTGGATGAGCAATTTCCCCCCAGCTGATTTCTCACGGCCCTCATTTGAGATTTTATGTTTAGTATTTTTGAGCACTTGGTACAATAGGCATCCCTCTAATGTAATGTCCCTTTTTTTTGCTTATTTCAGTTTTACACATGTCTGAGCTGGTACATTCTTGTTGATTTCATTGTTTCTTTTTGAAAATGTTGAAAATAAAGTATTTAAAAAAAAACTTCTTCATCACTACTGTTATGTTTTGTAACTTTTGTAAGTAAAATACTACTTTCTAAATTTATGGCATGGTTTGTTTAGAAAGGAGGAAATGTTTTTTTCATTATCCAGCAGTACGGGAAAGAAAGTTGAGTGGAGAGATATTGCTTGAAATATTACTAATCGTTTGGAGGATAGAAGCAAAATTACCCTCCTAAAATGGGCACAGGGATTGAAAAGCCTGGTTAATCTGCCCCATTGTTTTGAAAGCTGGCAGCACTCCAAGCAGAAAGACCATGTGAGTTCTTAGTGAGAAATATCTCTCACTTCCCTGGGTCTGGCCTCATCCCATGTATGGCATGTGGAGCATGTGAATGAAGGAGTTACTCATTCACTCGAAACGCATGCCAAATTTCAAACGTGTATGCCCTTGTGCAAGGTTTCTATTAATCCATCTCATCCATCACGTTATTTGATTTCTGATCAAAGATTAATATTTTCCTTTTCTGGAAACAGATTTGCTCATGTGAAGTCAACTGTTATTATCCTGCTGTGCTGCATTGCAAACCAGATGATGAAGAGAATTTAATAATGCCAGGCTGCTGTCAGATCATTTAACTTGTCAATGAGAGGAAGAACAAGCAGGAAAGAAAAATGCTGGTCATATTTGTGATTGATGGAGACCTTTATGGTTGGGCAAGAAATCCATCTAACTTTTATCATTTAGCTGAACAATTCTGCCCAATCTGTCCGATTAATATTTCACAGAAAGTTACACAATCATAACACACACAAAATTCTGGAGGAGCTCAGCAGGTCAGGCAGCATCTATGGAGGGAAATAAGCGGCTGACAGTTCGGGCCAAGGGTCTTCATCAGGATGGGAAATGGAAAGGCGCAGAAGCCAGAGGGGAAAGGTTGGGGGGAGGGGTGTGAGAACAAGCAGGCAGGTGATAGTTGGGAACAGGTGAGGGGGAATCTTTCATTCTCCTAAACTCCGGTGAGTATGGGCCCAAAATGGTCAATGTCTCTTTATGCGCTATCCCTTTCTTCCAGCAGTCAAACTGCATCTCTGCACAGCCGGCAGTGCAAAGATGGAGACTCAGTACAACATACGCTACCTCGCTGATGCCTTGTACTTGGCAATTAAACCCGATTACTTACATCTTCCAAATCACTAGCTGTATGCCAATATCCTTTACTTCCTGCAGGAAGATTCCCAGGTTCCTTTGCACCACAGCATTTTGCAGTCCCACTCTGCTTAAATAATAATTTCCTTTTTCATTCTTCCTTGCGAATGGGTTAATGTTGAATTTTCCATTGTTAGTTTTCCATTCACCAACTCCCTGTCTATTCAGTTAACCTATCCATTTCCCTTTGTAGACTCTAAGCACACCTGCCTTTGCTTTATTAGCAGCTTTGGCCAAGGTGTGCTTGATCTTTTCATGCAAGACATTAATGTAGACTGTAAGTAGTTAAAACCCCAAGCACTGATCATATAGCACCCCGGTATTGCTGATTGCCAATCTGAATGTGACCCATTACTGACTCTGCTTTTCTATATTCGTTCCATGTTTTTCTTCAGCAATCAATCTAATGGAATTGACTTTGGGAGTTCATTGTGATGAAAAATGCCATTGCTACAAAGCACATGAATGTCAAGTAACAGCATCTAACTCTATGCTAGACAGAAACTGAATGCATTAACAGTTGCCCAAAATATTAATTACCAAATATTGCTATTGGTTTATGATTTCATGTGTATCGAGGTACAGTAAAAACTTTGTCGTGCATCTTGCATATAAAGTAACAACTTACCTTGTTCTACCTCAATGCACTTATAACAATCCAATCATTACTCAGTGCGTTGAAGTAGAATGAGGTAGAATAATAACAGTGCAAATAAAATGTAAAAGCTACAGAGAAAATACAGTGCAGCTAAACAAAAAGGTGCAAGGTCTGTCGTCTGGAGCTACCTGACCTGAATGCAGAAGAACTTTCAAAGCCAAGATTGGACTCATAAGCCACTTGAGAGCCCATAAGTAGATCAACAGAACGAAGATCATCATCCTCGACCTCGAGGGATAGCCACGACGATGACGAAGGTGCAAGATCATAAGGTAGACTATGAGGCCAAGAGTCCATCCTGTCATACATAAGAACTGTTCAATGGTCTTTGAACCTGGTGGCACATGCTTTCAGGCTTTTGTATCTTCTGCCCATTCGATGTGAGAACAGAGAATGTCTGGGTGTGTGTGGTTTTCGATTACTGAGAAGGCAAGAAGTATTGGTAATGTCCGTGGAGGGCAGGCTGGTTTCTGTGATTTGCTGAGCTATGTCCACAACTCTTTCCAGTTTCTTGGAGTCACTTGCAGAACAGTAGTCATTATTATTATGTTATTATGCATCCAGATAGGATGCTTTCTATAGTGCGTCAATAAAAATTGGTAAGAGTTGACAAGGGTATACCTACTTTCCTTAGCCCCCTGTGGAGGCAGTGGCATTGGTGGGCTTTCTTAGCCATGACATCAACGTGATCGGTCAAGGTCAGGCTACTGGTGATGTTCACACCTAAGGATCTGAAGTTCTCAACCTTCTCAACCTCAACACCATTGATATAGACAAGAGCATGTGCACGGTCTCCCTTCCTGAAGTCAATAACTAGCTTTTTATTTTGTTTTGCTGACATTAAGAGAAAGTGTTTTGTCATGAAACCATGTTACTAAGCTCTCCATCTCCTTCCTATAGTTTGAATTACCATTATTTGAGATACGGCCCACTACAATAGTATGATCTGCAAACTTGTAGATGGAGTTGTAGCAGAATCTGTCCACACAGTCATGAGGGTGCAGGGACTAGAGTAGGGAGATGAGGATGCAACTTTGTGGGGCACCTGTGTTTAAAATAATCGTGGCGGAGGTGTCTCTGTGTATCAAGCATCCAATTGCAAATGAAGGTATTGGTTCCCAGGGTTTGGAATTTGCTTAGAATTCTAGCACTGAAAGTGGGGCTGTCATCAATAAACAATAATCTAACAGTGCTTGGCACATCTTCTGCTGGCCCCTTAATTGCCAACGTTATGCCCTAGTACCACACTGCTTCTCCCAGCGTGGCCCCAGGTGCCATCTTGCACTGGAATGATGGCTCCCAACTGATTGATGTGGCTCTGTAAGTGAAAGTGACAGCACTTCTGTCTGAGAACGGTGGAGCCCTGCTTCCAGCCTCACGGGCTGTCACACCTGCCACAGGGATTGACTGACGTTCTCAAACATTGAAAAACACCTGGGAAGAACAAAAAGGAAGAGTAATATTTAAACTTCTTCAGATACTTGGAAGTTGCCCCACACTTTTTCATGATGCCCTATACAAGAGCGTGGTCCAGTCTGCTCCATGCTCTGTGGGTAGATTTCCTTGCCTGACCACAACAAGATCTGTGGACAGCTACAGTGCCACATTGGAGGTGCAAGCACTTCCAACATCACAGCAGGCAGAGTGGGAGGTAAGATAAGCCAGAACTGGATTTCAGGATAGAAATCCATATAAATCCTGGCAGAATCACTGGCCTTTTATATCTTTCATTTGACAGGTATTAACTTCCTGAAATGTATCTGATCAGTAAGCAGCCAAGATTGTATTGATGAGATGGAAGAAACCTTGCACAAATGGATATGGACTTGAAACAAGATATTCCTTTTGTTTCACCGAGTAACCTACCAACATATACTAATGGTACCTAAACATTTAGTTGCCCTCACTATATTGTGCACAGATGTGAGGAGAACAGTGACAGACACAGGAAAAGCTGCAAAATACGGAGATTAAGGAAATTACAAAACATGGTAGATGGCATCAATCGGGAAAGAATGAATGGGTTGTGAATTTTTTTTTATTCCTCAAAGAGTAAACTTCAAATTTAAAAAAAGATTTGTAATTTATATTTGCAGAGAAAAGATATTTTTATTTGTATCAGTGGTCATTTCCAAGGACCCCATAAGTATGAGATAGCTTTCATAACTTGTATAAGGAGTTCAGGAGAAATTTCTTTACCAAAGATTGTTAAAGTGTGGAATTCATTATCAAAATTGGTAGTTAAGGTGAACAACATTGGCATTCAAAAGAAAATGATCAACATTTTACAATAGGAGCTTGATTGTTCTCCACTCCACTCCCTTTATCATCTCCTTTATTCTCAAGTTCTGAAGAACTGTAGAACTTGGATCTCACTTTTGCCTAAATTAACTGAAAATAAATGTATGCTTTAACAAATGTAATAATAGGCTAGGGTTCTTAATGTATAAACAGAAGTGACTTCCTAATGCCCAATACTCATTAAAATTTACCATTGTTAACTTTGACATTAAGGTCTAGGAGAATTACAGATGTATGTCTGTTCGCCAAATCTACTCATGAACATCTAATTTTTAAAATGCTATTGCATTTGGTTTTTTTATTCATATTATAGAACTTCAGTCATTTTGCTTTAAACAACAACTGCTATATTAACTGTGTCTCAATGGACAATTGTTCTCATCCCTTGTGACCAATAATCTGATTATAATCTCTTAACTCCCTTATCCTTCATCCATCTATATAACCTGTTCTTCAACTAACAATATTGGTCTTTGTTTGTTATTAATCTCAATAGTCAATTCCTAAACATCACACTCCACTGGATGAGAAACGTTGCCCAGTTCTAACATCCAAATCGTTCTAATTCGATTCCCTTTTGCTCTAGGTTCATGCTTCACTGGAAACTCTACATTTCCAGTGATCCCTTTTCTGTCTTCCAGCAATGGTCATTCTAAAGGGAGCATTTACAGAAGCACACCAATGCATTCTAGTCTTTATATTTTATGGGTGGTGGCAAAAAAAATCCAGTATTGTAGCAGCTGCATCATCCGATCTGCTGTGTTTAAGTTTTATGAGCCAGGACTTTCATTCATCAACATTGGAAGCTACCTTCAGCATCTCAGATCTGATTGATGTTAAATTCCAGTGCAGTTTTGGCCATTTGGGTATCTCTGTCTTCTGAATGGTTTGCAGTGCTTCCCATTTCACTGTGATCATCAAACTTGGACACCTCTCCCAATGGCTCTGAATCTAAATCATGGTGAACACAAGACTATGGGGTATTTCTGTTCACTTTCAGCTGATCACAGACTGTCCTTGGCTCAAATCCCGTTTGTTTACCCAAGCAGCTCCTGCATCAAAGTAGGAACTCAGACTTTAACTTGTAACTGTGGAAAGATGGTGCAAGACCTCACACACATATGCACGCAGTTTGAAGTACACAGTGCCAGCCATGTTTTGAGAACTAGCAGACTGTGACTACCCTCTACTGGCTAATTACAAAGTTGCATTTTCGGAACTGTTACAACCTTTGATGACAAATTGTTCTATTTTACCGAGAGTCTGTGGACGACAGTGGCTTTGCAAAGCAGAAAACACGAATTGTGCTTTTTAATTGCTACAAATATTTGATTTTCCCTGCTTGTTAATTTGGCAGTGTTCTCAGTCACTATTTTCCACTGTCTTTGATGCTTTGATCTATGGAAGCAGCAGTAGTCTCTTTGAACAACGTTAAAGGAACAAAAACCTGAGCAGATGGCAGAAAAGTGGGAGCTGGCCATAATCTTGGAGTGTGGTCCTGCAGAGCGAATTACCACAGTGAAGAATTAGTATCAGTTGCAACAAAAATCAACGTTGCATCCAATCATTCTAACAGATTTTCTACTTTTAGATTATGAAAATATTTGTCATTTTATGTATTAGGTGTTTGATTTCTGACTCATACATTATCACTTATGCTTAAGTTAATATATCAAAGATAAATGATAATCATATTTCCTGACGGGCTGTAGACCGCCAACAGCTTCTTTCAGCTAATCCACATTTTGAGCAGCACAAGTAAATTGATCCAGCCACACGAAAGCAAATTGTTGGATTATACTGTATGAACAAGTATTTCACTTCATTTATTGCAAGATTCATGGATTTAAATAAAAGACAATTTTCTATAAAAATAACGGCTAGGTTAATAACTTTGGCTATTAATGATGCATAGTCTGCATAATATGCATATTTATGCATAGATAAGCATAAATGTAAATTAAACCCCAAAATCTATGAAGTTTCCACCCCATAAATCATATAAAAATGATATATGAGCAACATACATCAAAGTTGCTGGTGAACGCAGCAGGCCAGGCAGCATCTATAGGAAGAGGCGCAGTCGACGTTTCAGGCCGAGACCCTGAAACGTCGACTGCGCCTCTTCCTATAGATGCTGCCTGGCCTGCTGCGTTCACCAGCAACTTTGATGTATGTTGCTTGAATTTCCAGCATCTGCAGAATTCCTGTTGTTTGCGTAAAAATGATATATCACCATTTGACTTTCTATTCAAATGAATCCAACACTGTAAAATTCTTGAATAGACTAAACTCATGAAAGTTTTCTTTACCCGTAACAAACTCCTCTGCCAATTAATCTCTATGGCAGAGATGTATTCCTTAAGATTTTAATTGTTTTTGGAGTTCCTTGTTGCTTCAATCTTTTCTGTCTCCCCAATCTCTTATTTTTTTCAGCTACCTTGACATGGAATTCAATATTTTCTAACTTGTACTTGCTGGTTTGGACTCTGCGCTTTGCAATCTGATTGGTCTGGGGCATATCATTGCCCATTTGGGGGGGCACTGCTCTGCTCGATCTCCAAACAGCAACTTCTGCTGCAAGAGCTCATATGAATTACTGACCTACGTACTTACTGCCCTTTTTGCCGCTGGCATTCAGGGCAGCAATGAAGGTCCTCCATCTCTGGTGGTGGTCAGGGCTTCCTTCATCACATCAGTAGCTCCCTGTTGGTTTTCACTACTGTCAGTCATGCAAGTCTCGGGTGGAGACTCAGGAATACTGTCACACTCAGATGTAGAAAGATTCTTCATTGCTGCTTCTGTAACAATTTTGTTTTACTACTCAGGATTGTTGACCTGAGCTGAACCTCTGAACTTGGAGGACTGGTAGACCACACTTTTCCCTCTGCTCTTTGACCTGTTTGGCATGGGTGACCCTACCAAGAGCCAAAGCATAAAGCCCTGACAGCAGCCAACTTAGCACTCTAGGGTATCAAGAGACGCAAGCTTCCAAACCATGACAGTGTTTTGGGCCTCGCAAGCTTCCAAACCATGACAGTGTTTTGGGCCTCTTGGAGGACATAGGAGTTAAATGGGGATAAAAGCAAATCAGACAAGCTGTGGAGTGGCATGGTAGCGTAGTGGTTAGCACAGCACTCTGCAGGGTTCAATTCCCGCTGCTGCCTTTTAGCGGTTTGTATGTTCTCCCTGTGACTGCATGGGTTTCCTCCAGGTGCTGTGGTTTCTTCCCACAGTCCAAAGCCATACCGATTGGTAGGTTAATTGGTCATTGTAAATTGTCCCATGATTAGGCTCATGTTAAATTGGAGGATATGCTGGGTGCCATGGCTCAGAGGGCCCGAATGGGCCTATTCTGAGCTGCATCTCAATTAAAAAAATAAATAAACTGCTGGCAGTATTTGTTTGCCAACTAATGTTAATTCTGGTCATTTATACATTGCAATGAAATGTGGATTTTGAGTGATCAATTTTTGAACGAGAAAGATAAGCTAAAATCAAAGTTTAGTAGAAAATAAAGTTAATATAAAATAATTATGGATTTCAGTCCCTTAAAGAATTAAGGAATTAAAATCCTTAAGGAATTAGGAATGATAGTGTTACCATATGAGGAACGTCTGGCAACTCTTGGGCTGTATTCCCTGGAGTTCAGGAGAATGAGGGAGGATCTCACAGAAACATTCCGAATGTTAAAAGGCCTGAACAGATTAGATATGGCAAAGTTATTTCCCATGATAGGGGAGTCTAGGACAAGAGGACACGACTTCAGGATTGAAGGACTTCCATTTAGACAGAGATGCAGAGAAATTACTTTAGTCAGAGGGTGGGGTGGTAAATCTGTGGAATTTGTTGCCACGAACGACTGTGGAGGCCAGGTCATTGGGAACCTTTAAGGCAGAGATAGATAGGTTCTTGATTAGCCAGGGCATCAAAGGGTATGGGGAGAAAGCAGGGGAGTGCGGATGACTGGAAGAATTGGATCAGCCCATGATTGAATGATGGAGCAGACTCGATGGGCCAAATGGCCTACTTCTGCTCCTATATCTTATGGTCTTATAGCCTTATAGTCAAATATGGGATACAGCACAGATGTAGGAGCAAGTTTTGACTTTTTTTCCCTTCATGAACATAAAGTAATTTTGAAATGCGCACTCCATATGTAAATATACCAAGGATATGATGTATGTGTGTTCAAAGTTCAGAGTAAATTTTATTATCAGAGTACATATATGTCACCACGTACGACCCAGAGATTCTTTTTCCTGCGGGCATACTCAGAAAATCTATAGAATATTATCTATAGGATCAATGAAAGATCAGCCAGAGTGTAGAAGACAAACTGTGCAAATGCAAATATAAATAAATAGCAATAAATAATGAGAACATGAAATAACAAGATAAAGAGTTCTTAAAGTGAGATCATTGGTTGTGGGAACATCTCAATGGATGGAGAAAGTGAGTGTATTGAGATGTTCCTGCAACCAATGATCTCACTTTAAGGACACTTTATCTTGTTATCTTGTTTGCATTTGGACCAGCAAATATTTGGAAACATGTTCCTGAGTCATTAGTGAGAGGGCTAATAGATGACGTGAAGGTAAATATACAGAATTACACTACTCCTTTACATGATTATTTAGAGTTATATCAGCAAACAAAAATGAATGTTCAGTGTTCATGAACCATGCATTCAGTGGAAAGGCAGATGCTTGATTTAAAATGAAACTATATGAAAGGTACAAAGGGAGTCTTAATGTGCAAATTCTAGTTTGTATTGAAAAAGTCACCTGTGTGTAGAATCAGCAGGACACCAAATTTAAAAAATTATAGGCTACTGCAATCAAAAGAGCATAAAATGTCTGTGAAGAGAGGGAAATTGTGTATGATGTGTGTACATGTTGCAGTGCAAATCATATTGTAGCTACTGACTGTAGGTGTCACAGGACTTTACATTGTTGTGTGATTCATCGAGCAGAAAATAACCTGGATTTTGGTAGTTGCACACAATTTAATTCACTGCCTCGGGGGAAAAAATAATTTTGTTAAAAACTTTGTTAGCTATTCATCAACTATTTATTGCGGAGGTTTTTCTGAGCACTGAATGGATTAGCATTAAAATGTAATGCTCTCAGCAGTAACTAAGCTAGCGGGGTTTGTCATTGTTTCAATTGCCGCATCACACCTATTGATCCCGCTGTTTGTGCTTTATTGGCGGAAACAAATAAATGATCATCAATTGTTCTATCTCACCTAATGGAACATAATTTGCATAGTGCTATATTGATTTAGTTTTGGAATGTAATTATGTTGAAAACAGATTGTGCCCTTGGTTATTTGAATCGTAAGACAGCTGAGACCTTGGACATCTCGTGGGTTGAACTGGAGCATAATAATTTTGCAATGAAGGCGAAGGGAGCCTGAGCAATGAGCCCACTTATACTTTTCATTGTACCTCAGATAATGAAAACCTCCAGCGAGGACAACACAATCATAATAGAGAGAAATGATTTGTCATTTGTAGCTCATGATCATTACTAATAAATATAATGGGCTGCTTTACAAGGAACTATGTTACCGTACCTTTTGATCCAGATGATAGCAATGAGAACTCGAGGACCTGGGTTATCAAGAAAAATTGAATAGGTAAGAACTTTATTCATTGGAGCATAGAAGATTGAGAGGAGATTTGATAGAGGTATACAAAATCATGATGGGGTATAGCTAAGGTAAATGCAAGCAGGCTTTTTCCACTCACGTTGCATGGGACTACAATTAGAGGTCATAGGTTAAGGGTGAAAGGTGAAAAGTTTAAGGGGAACACAAAGGGAAACTTCTTCACTCAGAGGGTTGTGAGCTGCCCGCGCAATTGGTGCATGCGAGCTCGATTTCCATGTTTAAGGGAGGCTTGGATAGGTACATGAATGGTAGGGGTACAGAGGGCTACGGTGCCAGTACAGGTCGATGGGAGTAAGCAGTTTAAATGATTCGGCATGGACTAGATGGGCCAAAGGGCCTGTTTCAGTGCTGTACTTTTCTATGACTTTATGACTATTTTAATGATGTTTGAATATTTTTCTCCATTACTGTTTTCCCTCAGATAAATGAATCAAAGCGTTCAATAACAATAGCTATTTCTTGATATAAACCTATATGTAGAATCATGTTTATGGGAATAAAGTGTAATAGTTGTCCTCTGATTGAAAGATAGTCATTGGCTATCATCATAAACAAATTATTAATAGAACCATAACAATTTCATAAAGATTGATGCATGACTGATCTTGCAATTATTCTAAAAGCAACAACGTTTACCACAGAGCTAAAATTAGAAAAATAATTGAGGTAAGAGTAGAGTGTTCCATGGCATCAGCTTTCATCCAGACCATCTGCTGCATAATTGTCTGGCCGTCAGGCTGGTCTATATATCCAAGGCCATTGGTCTGCTTCTGTAATGTACTGCCTCGTGATTTATTAGCTGGCTGGTGGTGTAGTGGCATCTGCTCCAGCCTTCGAGCCGAGTGGTGCCAAGTTCGAATCTGGCGGGCTCCTTGCAATTGAGCATTGAGCTAGAAACTCGGCCCCATAAAGAGCCGACAAATGCTCCAGGAACGGCTGGGCTGCTGCCCGATGCGCCACGAGGTGCGGAAAGGAGCTCAACAACATGACTCATTTCTGAGGCTTAGCGAATACATGGTATTATTGCACGGGAAGAACGAATGAAGTTTCTCCATTCAAATCAATTTCAGAAGCAACGCATCCAAATGCTCTTTTCTTTAATTTACTTCTTTGAACACAAAGAGGTTTAGTCAGAGCAATGCAACAGGTGTATTGTCCCAAAGGTATATTTGATTAATGGTGGATCCAGTGAGAGACAGTCATTATACAAGCAAATGACTCATGGAATGTTGAGTTTAATCTGATGTTTGGTCGTCACACATAGTCAGGTTTTGCTTTGCTTCTTGAGACTCACATTCAAGTTTGACACAACAGTAAGTTGAAGCCAAGCACAGCCAAAAGGCCTCTTGTCATTTTGTACAATTGAAGATTCAACAATGAAAGAAACAGCATGGAGGTGATTGGAATAATGAAATATTCAGCAGGCAAGGTGTACAGCCTTTGAAAAATCTGATTCATTTTCTATAATCTTGGAATGTTTCATTGCTAATTTTATTCATACTGCTCACTTTTATCATTTTGACAGCAGATAATAGCTTTAATAATATCATGTTTCCTCTCATTGAGTGTGACATTGTTATCTACGTCTTTAAAACAATATCTAATCCTTTATCAAATTAAAAATAATAATAGGCACAAAGAGCCCATGGTGCAAATATTGACTGCTATCACAAAATTCGGAAGCACTTTTACCTGCATATGTTGTTTGAATCCAGGAGAGCAGTTGGTCCAGTGTGGGGAACATATTTTTAAATATGTGGCTCGATTATACAGATTTTTTTCAGGCTTTACACAAAAAATTAATCAGTAAGGCAGGGAAGGAGCTGGTTTTCTAAACTTTGAACATGAATTAGCTTCTCTTCCTGACATCTCATCCAATTATAGTAATGATTAAAGCATGCTACAACTTATATTTCAAGATTAGTGTACTTATACACTGTTTCCTCTGCTTCTCAACACTCCCACAAGACCCTGCAATTCATAGAAATGTTCTAACCTTATTTGCCCTCCCAAAGCACATCACTTTGCACTTATCAGAATTACATTCCATCTGCCATTGGCCTACCCATTTTGCACGATGATTAATATCGCCTTAAGCTTGAGTATCCTCCCCACTATTAACAACACCACCAATCTCTGTGACATCTGCAGAGTTATTCAGACTTATTAATCATACCTCCTGCATTCATATACAAATTTTTAATGTATATAAAAAAACAGTCATGGTCCAAGCACCAAGCATGGCTTCCCATTGCAAAACTAACCCTTTGTTGACACCTTCTGCCTCCTAATATCTTCTTCAGACCAAGCCTGTAATCATCCCCTGATATCTTCTGCCTCAAACTAATTTTGTAACTTGCCTTGGATTCTGTAGCTTTTAAACATTTGGACCAGTATCTCATGTAGTACCTTATCAAAGCCCTTACTGAAGTTCATGTTGACTTCCATCAACCACACTGGCTTCATCAATCTATTTTGTAACCTTCTTGAAAGAATTAATCAGATTGTCAGACAGGACATTTTCTTAACAAAGCTACAGTGATAATGTTTGATCTAGGGGTTCCCAACCTTCTTTATGCCATGGACCAATACCATTAAGCCATAGTTCCGTGGACTCTAGCTTGTTAACCCCGAGATTAGACATTGCCTTTCTAAGTGCTGATTAATCCTGTCCCTCAGAATTGACTCTATTTACTTCTCTACAACTGAGGTTAGACTCACAATCTGTAATCATCTGGCTTAACACTGCTTATATCTGCAGATATCTGAAAGCAGAGGGGTAGAAGGTGTTTCTAAATAATTGAGTGTGGGTCTTCTGGCTCCTGTACCTCCTCTCTGATGAGAAGAAGGCATGCCCACCCAGATACTGAGGATCCTTAGTGATGGAAGCTGCCTTCTTAAAGGGGTCCTGAATGATGAGAGGGGCGGGTTGTGATGGAGCTGACTGAGTCTAGAACCTTCTCCAGCCTCTTGTGATTCTGTGCATTGGAGCCTCCATGCCAGGCTGTGATGCAGCCATTTGGAATATTCTCCATAGTTCATTTATACAACTTATCAAGGATCTGTAGAGACAAACTCAAACTCCTAACGAAGTAGAGTCACTGGCGTGCCTGCTTCATGACTGCATCAGTGTGTTGGGCCCAGGTTGGATCCTCCAAGGTGCTGACACACAGAAACTTAAAGCTGCTCACCTCTTTCACCCTTCAATGAGGACAGGTGTTCTCCTGACTCCCCCCCCCCCGCCCCCGCACCCGAAGTCCACAATCAATTCCTTGGCCCTGCTGACATTGAGGGCAAGTTTGCCATTGCGACAGTACTCAACCAGCCACTCTATGTACTCTTGTACATTTCCTCATTACTATCTGAGATTTTACCAACAACAATTCTGTCATCTGAAAAATTACAAATGGCATTTACAAATGGCCACACAGCCATGAGTGCAGAGAGAGTAGAGCAGTGAGCTCGACACACTTCTTTCAGGTGCGCTTATGCTGAGTGTCATCGAAGAGGAGACGTTATTATTGATCCCCACTAAATGTGGTCTCCTGAAGAGAAAGTCTGGGATCCAATTGCAGAGGGAAGTACAGAGGCTCAGGATTTCTTGTTGATTATTACTGAGGGGATAAGACTATAAGACTTATGGGCAGAATTAGGCCATTCAGCCCATCGGGTCTGCTTCACCATTCCATCTTGGTTGATCCTTAATCCCACTCAGCCCCATACACCTGCCTTCTTGCCATATCCTTTGATACCTTGACCGATCAGGAAACGATCAACTTCCGCCTTAAATATACCCACAGACTTGGCCTCCAACACAGTCTGTGGCAAAACAGTTCATAGATTTACTGCTCTCTGGCTAAAAAAAATTCTCCTTACCTCTGTTCAAAAGGGTCACCCCTCAATATTGAGTCTGTGCCCTCTGGTTCTGGATACCCCCGCCATTAGAAACATTCTCTCCACATCCACCCTATCTAGTCTTTTCAACATTCATTAGGTTTCAGTGAGATCCCTCACATCTTCTAAGTTCCAGTGAGCTGCCAAACACTCTTCATATGTTAACCCCAAAGCTGCCAACACTTCATTCCCAGAGTCAGCCTAGTGAACCACCTCTGGAGTCTCTCCAATAACAACACATCCTTTCTGAGATCTGGGGCCCAACACTGTTGACAGTACTGGTATTGATGGCATGATGGTATTGAATACTATGGGATACTGGTATTGAATACCATGTTGGATAATAAACAGCAGACTGATGTAAGTTTTGCTCCAAAGCAGACTGGAGGGCCAGTGAAATTGCACCTGTTGTGGTGATAGGCAAATTGCAGCGAGTCCTGGTTCTTACTCAGGCACGAGTTAATTCTAAGAATAACCAACCTCTCAAAGCACTTCATTATGGTAGATATTAGATTAGATTATGAGGACACGCAGTCCTCTTTTATTGTCATTTAGTAATGCATGCATTAAAAAATGATACAATGTTCCTCCAGTGTGATATCACAGAAACACAAGACAGACCAAGACTGAAAAACTGACAAAAACCACATAATTATAACATATAGTTACAACAGTGCAAGCAATACCATAATTTGATAAAGAACAGACCATGGGCACGGTAAAAAAAAAGTCTCAAAGTCTCTCAAAACTCCCAACATCTCACGCAGATAGTAGAAGGAAGAAAACTCTCCCTACCATGAGCTTCCAGCGCCGCAAACTTGCCGATGCAGCATCCTGGAAGCACCCGACCACAGTCCAACTTCCAGTCCGTCAGAAAACTTCGAGCCCCCACCCAGCCCTCTGACACCGAGCACCATCTCTGCCGAGCGCTTCGACCCCGGCCCCGACTGCCAGCCAGCAACAGGCAAAGCCGAGGATTTGGGGTCTTCCCCTCTGGAGATTCTCGATCGCACAGTAGCAGCAGCAGCAAACCGGGCATTTCAGAAGTTTCTCCAGATGTTCCTCTGTGCCTTCTCACGTCTGTCTCCATCAAATCAGAATTGTGCACAGCATCCGACTTACAAATACGATATCATTTCACTGGAGAAGCCGCGCGCGCTGCATCGCGCAGCCATCTTCTCCTCCCTGCAGTCGCTCGATAGCTGTTGAGCCCACTCACATTGCGCATCATAGGCATTGATTGCTGCCCTTCTGTAGCATCGAGAAACTCGTACCACAGCAGTGAGAGGTTGATGATGTCCTTGAACACTCCCATTGGCCAGCACAGGTTTCCTTTACCCAGCCAGATACACCTTGTCGAACAGCGATCTGATGCCTCACCAATTGTCAGAAGTTTCCAAGGAAACAGATCATCAGGACAAGAAAAATACCTAGTCATGGCGTTTTAGTCCAGAAAGAAGTCACTTGAGACTTAAAGCTTTCCTGTGGAAATATGAATTTTGAAGCCACTGTGCAGTATTATTAAATATCCATTATTGTCTGTTATGTTTGTCTTTTGTTGATTGGGTCATTTGGTGGCAGTAGTTAACAATGAACTGGCATCTCTTGCTATTCAAATTAACATATAACATGAAACAGAGAACCTTACAGCACCATACAGGCCTTTCAGTCAAAATTGTTGTGCTGAGCTTTTAATCTACTCTTCGCTCTTAAGTTATCTTCATCATCATCATCATCATGTGCAGTGTCGTATGATGCAGGCGCTATGTTCCCTCTAAGGTGCTTGTGTGTGTGTGCATACGTCTTTTGCTACTAGTGCACAAAGGAATTTAAACTCTGCACAATAGATTGTCTCCCTCTACCTCGTTGGCATGTTAAGTATATTTCACGATCGTACACAATCACATTTCCTTTTCCGGTTTCTGGTGCGGACGGTGTTGACAATGTGGAGCTCGTGATGATTTGTCTGCTGATTTTAGAAGTGGCTTATTCATACTGTTTTTATGGAAGATATTATTCTGTGCACACATGTTGTTGTCACTGAGCAAAAAATTGCACAACACAAGATTTTTGCACACACTGATCATTACAAATTAGAGGGAACATTGTGTAGGAAACTGTGGTCTTTAACCATGATTGTTCTTGGCAAATTTTTCTACAGAAGAGGTTTGCCATTGCCATCCTCTGGACAGTCTCTTTACAAGACAGGTGACCCCAGCCGTTATCAATACTCTTCAGAGATTGTCTGCCTGGTGTTAGTGGTCACATAGACAGGGCTTGTGATATGCACCCGCTGCTCATACGACCATCCACGACCATCCGGCCAACATTGTGGGCCGAAGGGCCTGTAATATGCTGTAATTTTCTATGTTCTATGTTGTAAAATTAGATACACAATCAAAGCAGACCTGTTATGCACTAACGTGAATTGCCTGCCATTGTGCATTCTTTGAATGCTGCATTATTTAATAACAATAAAATCTTACCAAACTGTACAGCTCTGCAATGAACAACAGAGATCCTTCATTTCAAAAAAGTACTGTTGAATCCATTACACAGCCTGTCATTATCTTTAGTCCTGGGTGAACTTAAGTAGATCACTGTGAGCTGAGAGTTTGTAGCTTGTCATTTCTGAGCGAACAAAATCCTTCTGCAAGATAGACAGGAGATTTGGAGAATGTGTTGTTTTATATCTCACTGTGTTACAGAAAATGTTATTGAAGTTGCAACATAAAATAGGTCATTTAGCCTAGCTGGTCTACAGATATTGCCAGCTGCACAGATCTCCTAAAATGTCTCTTCCTACTCTGCCCCCTATTCCCTCCATTTAGTAGTATTCCGAAAGCACTTGCAATGATACAGATGGTGAGCTGTTGTCCAGCAGATTCAGCATCCCGGGTTCCAACTTCCAGTGTTATCGTGGTGAAGTTTTCACATCTTCTTGTGACTCAGTTTCTTCTAAGTGCTCCAATTTCTTCCCACATTGTGGAGGAGGGAAGAAATTGCCCCTTGTGCGTGTGTGGGTGGTGGAATCAAGGACCAACTTTATTCGCCACATACATTTACATGTATTAGGAACTTGCTGTGGTGTATTGACATGACAAATAACAACAACATTCAAAAATTACAAAAATAAAGAATTATATAGAAGATAAATTTAAAGTACAGATATGGAATAAGATGTTTATGAACACAAAATGCAAGCATGTATTTGCAATGTAAATGACATTATGAAAATGGTTTAAAGGGTTTACAGTACAATACAGTGACAAGAGTAAAAGATAGAGGGGGTGGGAGGGGCTAACTAGAAGAGTCAATCAGATTAGCTGCCTGGGGGAAAGAAACTTTTAAAATGGTGAGAAGTTTTATGTTTTAATAGCCCTATTGTGGTTTGCAGAATGGAGATTGCTGGTTGGGTAGTGTCTACAATGATTTTTCCTGCCTGTTTCTTTGTCCTGGATATATGCGATCCATGCAGTGAAGGTAGACTGCAGCCAATGACCTTTCCTGCTGCCCTGACAGATCACTGCAGTTTTCCTGGACTGGGGGAGGATGATGCACCAAACCAGACAGTAAGGGCTGATGTGAGGATGCTCTCCATCACGCACTAGTACTGTACGTCCTGGGGAAGATGGCATTTGGCCAATTGCCACAAATCCCCTGCTGAGACTCTTTGTTAGTGAAGTTTTCCCACACGAGGTACTGCGAAATAGTGACACCTGGGGATCCGAATGTGGAATGCAGAATTGTTGACGATGAGTGGGCGGAGAGGAGATGTACTTCTCCTGAAGTTGATATTTATCTCCATGAGTTTGAGGACAATAATCTTCATGTTGCTGTTATTGCACAAGCACATTGGCTTCTTTATATCCTGGTGACACTACAGTTTGTCACACCTTGTCACTAGTCCAATGGCAGCGGTGTCGTCCACAAACTTTATCAGTTTAACTGATGGATCACTGGAGATGCAGTCACTGGTGTATAGAAAAAGTACGCTCGATGACACTTTATTAGGAACGTACTATATCAAATAAAAGTGGTCACTGAGTCTGTGTCTGTGGTCTTCTGCTGTAGCCCATCCACTTCAACCTGATGTGCGTTCAGAGATGCTCTTCTGCACACCACTGCTGTAACGAGGGATTATTTGAATCACTGTCGCCTTCCTGTCAGCTTGAACCAGTCTGGCCATTCTCCTCTGACCTCTCTTTCATTAACGAGGTGTTTCCACCCAGAGAACTTCCACTCACTGGATTTTTAAAAACATGCAACAAATCGGAGATACTGTATATTTTTTTAAAAGTGAGGTAGTTTCCAAGGGTTCAATGTCCATTTAGGAATCGGATG
Organism: Mobula hypostoma; assembly: GCF_963921235.1. NCBI lineage: Eukaryota > Metazoa > Chordata > Chondrichthyes > Myliobatiformes > Myliobatidae > Mobula > Mobula hypostoma. The sequence goes on along the minus strand of NC_086111.1, from coordinate 60,319,005 downwards.
GCAGAGGGGAAGAAGCTGTTCCTGAATCACTGAGTGTGTGCCTCCAGGCTTCTGTACCTCCTACCTGATGGTAACAATGAGAAGAGGGTCTTGGGTGGTGGAGATCCTTAATGACTGATGCCGCCTTCCTAAAGCACGGCTCCTTGAGGATGTCTTGGACACTGTGGAGACTGCTACCCATGCTGGAGCTGACTAATCTGCAAAGGGAATCCTGGCATATATTCTGGGGAGTTGTGGTGCTGTGGTATGAAGTCCAGACCAATGTTATCTGTGTCATCCACATATCTATTGGCTCTGGAGATAAACTGCTGCAATTCTAGAAAATTGTGATTTATGGATGAGACATGATTTAACCAGCCTTTTAAAAGTCTTTGTTAAGACTAATGTGAGTACAACTGTCCTTTAGTCATTAAGTGGGTGACCTTTGATTTTTTAAATTTTGGAACTGGAATAAAGACAGATTTTCCGAACTTGCTGGAACAGTGCATACTTTAACAGACTGATTGGAAATGTCTGTGAAGACTGTGGACAGCTGGTTGGTGTAATGTTTAAAGGTGGCCAGGGAGTCAGAGTCAGGGGCAGCAGCCTTCTTAATATTTTGCTTCCTGCACAGCTTTTTCACCTTCTCTTCCTTGATGACGAAGGGTGTGGGGCATTGGTGATGGTTTGGCTGAATTCAATGGGAGTTGAGAGGAATATGGGAAGAATAAAATGGGATTTGTATAATTCAGTGCTTGTTGGCCAACATAGACTAGGTAGTATGTACTAGATGGCATGAAAGGCCTGTTTCCATGCTGTGTTGTCTGGGCTTATAACGCAAATCCTTCAGTGGCCATTCCATGTGGCAGCAAGCTTCACAATCTCACTGAACGTTCCCCTAAATCTTTAAACGCTAGTGATTTAATATTATTATTTTTGCAGTATGACAACCAGAATTATGCTCTGCTTAATTTAATGCGGTTTTTCATTTTCCTGGCGCTGAATCCGAGTAATTGTCATCTTGTGGTTCCAGATCCCTTCCCTCTCATTCAATTGAACCCCAATAATTGTCATCCTGTGGTTCTAGATCTCTTCCCTCTCATTCAGCTTCTCAACTTCAAATGCAAAATTGGCCTCTTAAAATCTAAACTGAACCATCCCACAATTCGCTTTGTTGAATCTTATTTTTCATTTCTCTACTCACTCTTTGAATCTCATTCTATAGGTCCTCCACATGATCAGCTAATTTCACATCAATTGTGAATGTCATGCCTCTGGCTCCTGGCTCCAGGCTCCAGTCATCCAAGTAGACAAGGCAGCCATGCCTGTCAAGTTGTTTTTCTTCATTATTTCTTGATTCCTGATTTTAGATTTCTGAATCAGAATCAGGTTTATTATCACTGACATATATCGTGAAATGTATTGCTTTGTATTCTGCAGTACAGTGCAACACATAAAATATGACAAGCATGCATAAATAATAATTAAATATGTGGATAAATAAATGATTAGATAGATCGATAGTGCAATTCAGGAATAGCAATGTAGTGTTCATGCATCCATGTACCAACCATTCAAAAATCTGAAGGCAGATTGGAGAAAAAAAACCTGTTCCTAAAACATTGAGTGTGGGTCTTCAGGCTCCTATACCCTCCTCACTGATGGTAGTAATGAAAACACGACATACCCCAGATAGTGAGTGTCATTAATGATAGAGGCCATGTTCTTGAGGTCTGCCTTTTGAAGATGTCCATAATGGCGGAGAGGCTTGTTCCTGTAGGGGTTGGCCAAGGCTACCATTCTCTGCAGCTTCTTACACATTGGAACCACCATATCAGGTGAGATGGAGCCAATGGGAATGCTGTCCACTGTACATCTATAGAAATTTGCTAGAGTCACAGATGGCATACTAAATTTCGTCAAGCTCCTAATGAAGTTCAGATACTGATGTCCTTTCTTCATGATTGCATCAATATGTTGGGCCCAGGATGGATTCATTGAGAGGTTGCCACCCAGGGAAGCTGATCACCCTTTCCATTTCATTAAAAGCACTCTGAAATCCAGGTTTCTATCAGATCCACTTCATCACCTTTGCCTGCCTTTAGTGTGACTTCTTAAAAGTGTTCAATAAAGATGCTTAAAATTGAACTTCCTGAAAGCCGTGCTTATTCTTATATTCTCTATCGTTCTTTTATCTGGACTTTTAGTGAAGGCTCATTGGCACTTTGCCAAGTGGTTAAGGCGTTCGTCTAGTGACTTGAAGGTCGCTAGTTCGAGCCTTGGCTGAGGCAGCGTGTGTGTCCTTGAGCAAGGCACTTAACCACTGATTGCTCTGCAACGACATTGGTGCCAAGCTGTATGGGTCCTAATGCCCTTCCCCCGGATAACATCGGTGGCATGGAGAGAGGAGACTCGCAGTATGGGCAACTGCTGGTCTTCCATACAACCTTGCCCAGGCCTGCGCCCTGGAAACTTTCCAAGGTGCAAATCCATGGTCTCATGAGACTAATGGATGCCTATATAGTGAAAGCTCTCATGGACTGCAGCTCTCAACTGCTGATTTATTACTTTTTCTGAAGGATAAGGATTAAGTTTAATTGCAGTCATTATTACTTTTCTTTATTTCCTATTTGACTGCATTTTACCTGGAGCCTTTAATTTTGATGGGCGTGCAGGACAATCACAATCACTTACAACCAGGTAACAGTGGGACTCCATCTGTCCTGCTATTCCTCCACTGGATTACTTGCTAATAACACAGTGACATGAGGAGCACGGTAGCATAGTGGTTAGCACAACACTTTACAATACCAGCGACCCAGGTATTGTATTCAATTCACACCACTGTCTGTGAGGAGTTTGGACATTCTCCCTGTGGCCACATGGTTTCCTCCAGGTGCTCCAGTTTCTTCCCACCAGTCCAAAGTCCTACCGGTTGGTGGGTTAATTGGTCATTGTAAATTGTCCATTGATTAGGCTGGAGTTAAATCGGGGGTTGCTGGGCAGCATGAAGGGGTGGAAGGGCCCACTCTGAGCTACAGTTCGAAAAGTAAATAAAGATGAAATTAGCTTTTTTTTAAGCAATAACTACTATCCAAGACTCTGTAAGAGTAAAGAAGCAAGAAAGAGCACTAAGATACTCTCCTGTCCAGTACAATATCAGAGCCAGGGTCTGTACAGTTCAGCAAGACACCACAATACAAAGAAAGACAAATATGCTATTACGTCCATGGAGCAAACGGCCTGTTACTGCTGTACTTCTTTTCAAAATTATTACGTTGTCTAGCAATTTGAAATAATCTTAAATGATAAAATTTACAAGAATGTTGCCAGGTCTGGAGAACCTGAGATTTTAGGGAAGATTGGATAGGTTAGGACTTTATTTCTTGGAATATAGACGACTGAGAGGAGATTTGATGGAGGTGTACAAAATTATGAGGGGTAGAGATAGGATAGATGCAATCAGGCTTTTTTCACTGAGGTTGGGTGGGACTGCAACCAGAAATCATGGATTAAAGGTGAAAGGTGAAAGTTTAAGGGGAACATGAGTGGAAACTTCTTCATTCAGAGGGTCCTGAGTGTGGAATGAGCTGCCAGATCAAGTGGTGCATGAGAGCTCAATTTTAATATTCAAGTGAAGTTTGAATAAGTACATGAATGTTGGGGGGATGGAGGGCTATGGTCCTGGTGCAGGTCGATGGGGGTAATTATTTTAAGTCGTTTTGGCATGGACTTGATTGGGCAAAGGGCCTGTTTCTGTGCTGTACTTTTCTAAGACTCCATAACTGCATGATGATAAATAAATTCTGATCTTGTACCTTACGCAAGCTGTTCATTTGCCTTATCCACTGGGGTTTCTTCATCAATTTGTTGGGTAAATCTCTGTTAGATTGGATTATTAATGATAGTTGAGTTATAAATTATGTATGCAGTCTGATCATTAGCTTTGGAAATAATAGGATTTAAAATTAAACCACAACAACCAAAAATTAAGGAATTTCTACTTGAGCTATAAACAGTAAAGGATATTGAGTTCTGAGTTTTTATAATGCCACCCTGCTCTGAAAATTTGATTAAAAAAAAAACAGGTGTGCTTGAGGGACAATGTTTATCGTGTTCTATGAATACAATTAGAGTTTCAGTAATTGTACCTAAGAACTTTGCTGGTAAAAGGTAATGTAGTAAACCTTTCTGATTTAGCTCCATGGCTGTTAAGTTGTACTTAGCTGATTTTCACTGGAGGGTATTTTATGTAGGGTGAGAGATCTAGCCATTAGATTTATACCTTTATTCCATTGGGGTAGCCTCAAACCTAATGGCACGAACATCAATTTCTCCAACCTGGTAATTACCTCCCATCCCACCCCCTTCACCATTCCCCATCCTTGTTTTCCTCCCACTCCTTTTTCTTCTTACCCGCCCATCACCTCCCTCTGGTGCTCCTCACCCTTCCTTTCCTTCCATGTTCTTCTGTTCTCTCCTATCAGGTCCTCCCTTCTCTAGCCCTTTACCTCATTCACCAATCAACTTCCCAGCTCTATACTTCACCCCTCCCCATCCCCAGTTTCACCTATCACCTGCCACCTTGTACTTCTCCTCTTCTCCCGCCACCTTCTTAATCTGACTTCTTCCCCCTTCCTTCCCAGTCTCAATGAAGGGCCTTGGCCCAAAATGTCAACTGTTGATCCCCATCCATAGATGCTGCCTGACCTACTGAGCTCCTCCAGCACATTGCGTGTATTGCTCTAGATTTCCAGCATCTGCAGTAACTCTCGCGTCCACAGTTTATACCCCAGACCAGCCAGGACAGCCTTAAATTGCAGACAGTTAAGAATTTCACAAAAGCAGGCTGCCATGGTCCGGTCCGTGAAATCCGCATTCCGGTTCACAGTCCGGTCCATATTCCTTATTCCAGGTTTTCCGGTTTTCCCCAGTTTTTGTTGAGGCAGCTGATTCTCGTTTGGGCTGGCTTCATAAATAGCTTCAGGATTCAGCCTCTGGTTGCTGGATTGTTCCTGTTCTCACCCCCTGTCTGAATCCCTTCCTCCTGAAGTCTTGCCATGCCCCTGCAACCTGTGTCTGAAGCCTTGCCTGCAACTGCAACCTTCACCTTCACTGCTGTCAAGTTCAACCGCCAGAGCAAGATATGGAACTGTCTATTGTTGTTTTGAACTGTCGCTGTGTCCACGCCTTTGCTAGGTAGGTCTGGCTGTTTGCCGGTACCTAGTATTGGGAACCATCTTGTCAGCATACTGTGTATGAGTCCTGGCCCTATGTCCTGTACCCAATAGACAATAGGTGCAGGAGTAGGCCATTTAGCCCTTTGAGCCAGCACCACCATTCACTGTGATCATGGCTGATCATCCACAATCAGTACCCTGTTCCTGCCTTCTCCCCATAGCCCTTCACTCTACTATCTTTAAGAGCTCTATCTAACTCTTTCTTGAAGGAATCCAGTGAATTGGCCTCCACTGCCTTCTGAGACAGAGCATTCCACAGAACCACAACCCTCTGTGTGTTCAAGGAGGGGTCCTGGCTCTGTGTTTTGTGTATGAGTTCCAGCCCTATGTCCTGTACCCAAGGAGGGGTCCCAGTTCTGTGTTCTATGTTCCTGTCTTTGTCTTGACCAAGTCAAGGCTTCGGGGTCTTGTCCAGTCCTAGCCTTCAGTATCTGTGTCTTGCATTTGGGTCTGCACCAATACCCTTCTTATAACACAGGCAGGGTTTGTCAAAAATGTAAACCATGCTCCAATACCATTCGAAGATCTGATTATGACAACCAGAGGCTTGTTGAGAGTTCACTACAAGGTTAGACCTGCTGGGAAAACTATGTAAGAGTCATTAAGCCTACTCTAGGGGACTATGCTTGGAAGAATTGCCCCTGTAGACCTCACAAGACAACTTTGGATCACCTCTGTGTTAGGCTTCACCCAGGGATTACCTTGGGACCACTGCCACCACCATCACGCTCACCAGATGACAATCTAGCCCCACGCTGCAGCATGACGGTGTTTTTCTGCCACCTGAATTCTGCTCCACCAGGCATTGATCCCACTGGAATAAGGCAGGAGATCACATAAAACCTCCAGTCCTCTTGAGCCAACCTGAAAAATGGCTGCTTATCACGAGGTTCTTTCTCGCAGGCCTAGGTTTGGCCATATTATAACAGAGCAGAAAGCAAAGATAAGACAGTCAGAATGGAAGATGGATTGAGAATTAAAGTAATTTGGTTTGTTACCCTTTGTTTTCACTGTATTACAGAACAGAAGGCTTTTTTGGCACTTTTGATATCAAGTTTTATGTTGTCCCTTATGTTGTCGGATCAACCTTGGCTATTTTATTCGCAACTGAAATTCTTGATCTTTAAAGTCTTCTCTGTTGTTTAATACGTTTTAACAGCACCTGTCACCCCTGTCATATTCCCCCAATTTCTCGTGGTGTTTTCTGTAATGTGGATTACCTATATCTTTGCACATTGGTAGCTTCACTTCTAGCACCACGTTGAACTAGACGATACTATGTTATTTGATTAATGCTCACATACAGAATGGAAACAATCGATTTAGAAGAGGGAAGAAGGTTATAAGCAATAGTTGGAATGGTGATTGATGACTAGGTGCTGTGAACCACAGTGGAGGCAGCAGTGATTACCTTTCTTTCGTTTTAGGGTCAAGCAGAACACTGTTTCTTGTGCTCTATTACCTTTTTTTAAAATATACTTGCCTTGTTTATTGCTGAATCAGAGGTGATCTCTACTTGGTGATGTGGATAAGGGTCATTTCAACGGTATAAAGAACAGAAAAGGCCTGAGGAAAATGGAATCAATGACTGGCTGATGAAACTGTAATTGAGCAATGGGAATTATTTAAGGCGAAAACATTCCAGCTAGGACTTATTACATACCATGAAGGTGGAGGAAATTAAAGCCCCCTGGATGACCAAAGTGTTGGAGAGTGAAATAGACCAAAGGAAAAAAGAGCACATGGTGGAGGCTGAGGGTTAATACTGACTGATTATAACACAGTCATTCAGGGGATTGAGAAACAAAACTTAAGAGAGCATGAAGAATTCAGACAGCAAGCATAAAAGGGAATCCAAAATTACTCTACAAACGAGAGAAAATCTGCAGGTGCTGGATATCCGAGCAACACACACAAAATGTTGGAGGAACTCAGCAGGCCAGGCAGCATCTATGGAAAAGAGTAAACAGTTCACATTTCAACCCAAAACATTGACTGTACTTTTTTCCATTAATGCTGCCTGGTCTGCTGAGTTCCTCCAGCATGTTGTGTCTGTTGTCCAGAATTACTCTATTGCGATGTGAGCAGGAAAGGGTAAGAGAGGAGTGGGGCTGATCTGACACAGAAGTATTAATCTGGTCAGTGGGATAAATCCTTGGATCAGCCTTCACTGAGGGAAGATGCAACTGAGATTCTGGATGGGGTGAAAAGAGTAAAGTGGAAGGTATAAAAGGCAACCAGTGTTTGAAGTAGATAAATCATCTGATCTAGTTGACATGCATCCAAACTTCTGACAGTCATTGACTTGATATGCTAATGCTTAGTCTCTCTCACCACAGGTTCTTCCTGATTTGCCAGATGTTTCCAGACTTTCTGTTTTATGCCAAGGATGAGGGACTTTGGTTAGCTAGTTAGAGAGGAAAGGCTGAGCTTTGGATAAGTGGTTGTGAAGAGATTTAACGGGGGTGCTTAAAATCAGGGAGCGTATAAACAGAGTAGATGGACAGAGACAATTCCCACTAATGAAGGGTTCAGGAACCAAGGGAAGTGGATGAAATTATTGGCAAAATAAAATAAATGGACACTAGAATAAACTATTTATTGAATGCTTCATTTTTGGAACCCACTGGCAGGGGGAGTACTTGAGAGAGCTAGATGAGTATTTGAAAGGCCTGGGAAAAGAGAATGGGAATACAATACTGGATTTTATTTACATAGAACTCAGTAAATCAAATGTCTGCCTCCTGTCTGCAGTTATTCAATGATTCAGTTTGGCCAGATGTGTACGTACTTTCTCTGGTTGCAGCCACCACTGTTATCACACATCGTGCTCCAAGCTTTCACTGATTGATGGAGAGTAGTATTATTACCATTCCTCATGGTGCACTTCCTGTCTGTCTAATGGAGGGTAGGAAATACTGGTTGCACTCCACTAGTGTTGAGTCATGTCACGTGTGACACAACAATAGATAGGCTAGAGAAGAGGATCACATTGCTGTCTGCGTTCATCAAACAACAAACATCAGATGAAGGGAGCCGAAGAGGCTTTCATGTCCTGTAATCCATTGTTCTGCATCAAACAACAGAAAAAGATAAATTGTTTCTGTCATCTCTCTAATCATCAGCATCTTGACTGGTCAGAAACTTGCACCTTGAGTAACTATTCAAAGCAATGAAGGAGACATCCAAAAATCCATTACATCTTCTCCATCTTTAAAATGGAAGTATTTCTCATTCATTGAACTCTGTGGCTGATGCCAATTGTAAAACTAATGCCATGTTTATTTCCTGTGATAGATTTATTTCACGATGAATGTATTAGTGGGTGTTACTTTGGTCATTTTTCACTTTAGTAAATACTTATTTTTCTATGAGGTTTTTCAAACATTAGTCAGCTTTTCTCCATTGTGACTAAAACAAAATAGCGTCACCATCAAGATGGTGGTAGTCCTACCCAACATTTTCACCCACTCAACCTTTAGCTGTAGGCTAGCTGCATGCCAGTATGAGTCGTCGGCTGGCCAGAACCCCACATTGTGGAAAACAGAGAGCATCCACACCTGATTGAGTGAACTAGGAACAAATCAAATGGAATTCTAGTGGGGGGGGACCACAATTATCCTGCTTGATTAGAAGGATGTCCATTTAAAACAGAGATGAGGAAGAATTTCTTTAGCCAGAAGGTAGTGAATCTGTGAAATTCATTGCCACAGACGGCTATGGAAGCCAAGTCATTGAGTATACTTAAAGTGGAGGTTGATAGTCCCTTGATTAGTCAGTGCATCAAAGGTTATGGGGAGAAAGCAGGAGAATGGGGTTGAGAGGGACAATAAATCAATCATGATGTAATGCTGAAGCAGAATTGATGGGCTGAATGGCCTAATTCTGTTCCTGTGTCTTCTGATATTATGGATTTCAACTGACATTTTTACATTTGGTGAAAATAAGCCATAGTGTAGCTCAAGGAGTGTTTGGTGTGAGGTGGTGGATAATTCTCCAGAGGAATATAGAGACGGAACTGTGAACTAGTAACTCCCTTCACTCAACATTCTCTCCTACGTAACTGCTGTAAGCCTGGTTTGATTACAAACAGTGTCAGACTTGTCTGAAGCAGGAATGCTCCGTACCCGATCAAAGACCTCGTACATTAGTGGAGGGTAGGCTTTGGTACTGAAAAGGTGCCAAAGTTTGAGTTAGCATTACAGCAAGCTGAAACTGAAATTTACAAGATGAGTTTTCCCAAACTGTTTATTCGGAGGAGATCTATGCAGTCTCGGGGAGATTGTACAAACTCCTTATCGTCAGCGGCGGAATTGAACCTGGGCTGCTGGTGCTGTTATAGTACAATGCGAACAACTACCTGCCACCCAATTTTTTAAAAATTAGATAATTGAAATATACTTGCCGAAATAAATGTAATTGTGACAATTAGTTGAGGAAGAACAGATTCAAAGACTATTATTTATTATCGGACTATGTATACAGGATACAACCCTGGGATTCATCTTCCCATAGGCAGCCGCAAAACCAAGAAAGAAACGCCATGGAACTCGGACACAGTAAACATCAAACACCCAATGTACAAAAAAGAGAATGAATTGTGCAAATGGCGAAAAACACAGGACATAAAATATCAAACCACAGAGTCACTGAAATAGTTGAGGAGTGGTCAATTTAGTTCAGTTCAGTTCAATTTAGTGCTGTACCGCTCGTTGACTATAGGCCACAGATCCGATCAAAATCACACAAAATAGCAATAAAAGAAGTAGTAACCAGAAACCAGGAGCTCATCATGTCATGAACTCCAGAGTCCAATCCACAAACTCTGGCACCGTCCTCCGACAGCTTCAAGTGAGAGAGAGAGAGAGGCTGGTCAAACACAGCCACCTTCCTCCTGTAGTAGTGAGCAAGAGGGAGAGAGAGCAGCCAAGGACGATGCTTAATGACTGGTTACCATAATTTTTTTTTTAATTGGATGTTCAGTATAACAAAAGACAAATTGTAGAAACAAAATCCAGACACTTTCAAGACTCAGGGCAATTTTGTATACATATCTCCCCTAATTTGCTGACATCTTCTTGCTCCTTGCTTCAGTCTAAGATCCCCTCGTGTTTTAAAAAGGCAACGATAATCCCAGTGCTGAAGAAGAGCAAGGTGGCATGCCTAAATGACTATCGACCTGTGTTCCAACAGTAAGGAAAGCCATAATGGAAAATTAAGATGCAAAAAAATTGAGTTCTTTTTTAGATTATGAAGACATGTAGTCCTCTTTTATTGTCATTTAGTAATGCATGCATTAAGAAATGATACAATATTTCCTCCGGTGTAACATCACAAAACACAGGACAGACCAAGACTAAAAAAAACTGACAAAACCACATAATTATAACATATAGTTACAAAAGTGCAACAATACCATAACTTGATGAAGAAGTCCATGAGCACAGTAAAGTTCAAAGTCTCTCAAATGTCCCACATCTCACGCAGACGGGAGAAGGAAGAAAAACTCTCCCTGCCATGCCGACCACAATCCGACTCTGAGTCATCTGAAAACTTTGAGCTCTGATCAGCTGTCCGACACCGAGTACTGAGCGCCATCTCTGTCCAAGCGATTCGACCTCCTTCTCGGTCGCCAAAACCAGGCAAGGCCGGGGATTTTGAGGCCTACCCTCCGAAAGATTCCCGACCACACAATAACAACAGCAGCGAACGAGCGTTTCAGAAATTTCTACAGATGTGCCTCTGTGCTTTCACGAGCATTCTCCATCAAATCAGAATTGTCCATGGCCCCTATTTAACAGATACAATATCATTTTTCACCGGAGGGCTGCGCACACACACAGGTGCGCCTCCATCTTCTCCTCCCGCCTCTGATCTCAGCTATTCATAAGGAAAGAATGATTTTCTTTCTGCACAAGGCAATTAGAGTTGGAGCCAATGAGGCTGAAGTAAAATGCAACTTGTAACAAAGTTAAACTTGCCTTCATCAATCACAGATAGTGTTTCCATAGAAAACCAAAGCATTTCTCTATGCATTATGCAGAACAATTAAAAAGGTCATCTGAGAAGGAAAGTGATGTGTATGGTTTATAGATAGTTGCAAACTTGCTTACTGCTTTGCACCACAAGTTGCTTACTTTGGTCCACAGTTGCTAATTGTGAGTCAGACATTCCCACTTACCAGGTGCTGTTAAACATTTGTTTTCGATTTCCACCAAAGTTTGGAAGAAACTGAAGTTTCCAAGGGTAGGATTTCCATCATAACCCATCACCTGTCAGTCTTGATAATGTGGAAGCTCTGATGTTACTGCTTTCTTACCACACGTAGACTGGAAAGATGCCCGAGTAGAATAGTTTCAGGACTAGAGGTCTATTAAGAGACAGTTGGGTAAGACTAGTTGCTCCAAAATGTCTAAGAAAATAATTTTCCTACAAAGTGTGGGAAGACTAGTAGGTCTGAGGTCAGAGGTCTGTTAGTCACTCTGGAGATTAGGTAGATGGTTGAAGCATTTCATTTCAAATTGTAGTTCTATGCTCCAATTAATCTCACAAATCTGTCAAAATTAAATTTGCCTTTAATACCAAAAACTGAATGTCATGAGTTGTTCAGCAGTAATGTCAGCATTTGACAAACCACAATGAACTCGGGGGCACTGCAGTTCTGAAATCAGATCCCACCTTTGTCACCTGGGATCATCTTTCAACCACAGTAAAACATCTGGCTGTCCATTAACCCTTCAGGAGAGACCCTTTCAATTTTCTCTCGTATTGTATTATGGCACAGAGTCGTAGAAAAGTACAGCACTGAAACTGGCCCTTTGGCCCATCCAGTCCGTGCTGAATCATTTAAACTGCTTACTCCCATTGACTTGCACCGGGACCATTGTCCTCCATGCCCCACCCATCCATGTACCTATCCAAACTTCTCTTGAACATTGAAATCACGCTCACGTGAACCACTTGCACTGGCAGCTCATTCCACACTCTCACGACCCTCTGAGTGAAGAAGTTTCCCCTCCTTTTCACCTTTCACCTTTAACCCATTACCTCTAGTTGAAGTCCCACCCAACCTGAGTGGAAAAAGCCTGCTTGCATTTACCCCTCATAATATTGTACACCTCTACGAATCTCCTCTCAATCTTCTGCATTAGAAGCAAACTATTTGGGCTATCATTTCTTTGCCAAGTCTCAGAGGAATTACCATCAATGTCATTTCCCCACTTATCTCCTTGCTATTTATTCTCTCTCACATGACTAAAAACTGCTTCCAATTCTTCTACCACCCAACTACATTTGGGTAATGGACAGGAGGTAATTAAGCTCCCGAGGGTGCCATGGCAGTGTAGCCATTATGCACAATGTGATTGCACCATGGGATGTTAGAGTTCAGAGTTCAATTCTAGCATTGGCCATTAAGCTAAAGGCTAAATAGGGGGTTGCTGGGTGGTAGAGCTCTTTGGGCCTGAAGTGCCTGTTCCATACTGCATCTCTAATAAATAAACAAACAAACATGTGGAAAGAAACCAGATAACTGACATGGCTACTTGCAAACCATAAAATGATAACACCGGACATCAAATGACTGCAGCTAGAGCTAACTCCATATATAATTCTAACTTGGCTCATAATAGTTGATTCTTCTTGTTTAATTCTGGGCATCACTTATCTTAATTTTTTTTTAATTGGAGAGGCTTTCATGTTTACAAACAACAGCTGTTGTAAAAATGTATTTCTTTTCCCAGCTGTCGTTTTGCACTTCATAAGCTTCAGGAAGTCCATGGAACTGAAGGTGCAAAATGCAAAAGAGAAGGAAACAAAGTCATTGAGAGGGAGGGAGGGAAAGGAGAAGGATTGGCTGGGCTTGGAGGAAAAACACTAGTGTTCACAAACAATGTGCAAGGTCATCTCCGTTTCTCTCACACACACACGCACACGCACGCACGCTCACACACGCAACCTTGGGTTCATGCCATTGAATTTTGCGACCACAGATCTTCACTTGAAGCTGACATGATATCTTCATGCAGTGATGTATTTATGCATCGATTTGGAGTCTGAAGAAGTTCTAGTTCAAACTCTTCCTTTGTACTGATTTTCCTAAAGCTGCGTAAAAGTCTTGGGCACATATATATACTAGTTCTGGGCTACCTAAGACTTTTGCATAGTACTGTATCCACTAAGTGTTTACCAATGTTTACTTAAGATTCATAGATATTGCTATTTCGAGGACAGTTAAAGAGAGGATGGAGACGGATGTCTTTCAACCATGTGTTTCAAATCAAATCAAAGTTAACCTATGCAGGAAATGATATAAAAAATAAATTACAGTACTATGCAAAAGTTGTCAGCACACTAGCTGTATATACAGTATGTGCCTAAGACTTTTTGCACAGTGCTGTAAAAGTTTAAAGGAAATGGTTTCATTAATGATAAATCAATAGGAAATTATAACAGTGTTTATAAATATATTGAGACATGGCATTTATATATTCAAAGGGATAATGGGCATCTACAAAGCACATTTAATCAATTTGCATATTGAATCTCTTATCTGTAGGTACAGACAGTGCCCCTGTGTGGGAAAACAATACCATACTGCCAAGTAGGTAGATCATGGATAAACACATTAAAAAAAATACAGAACAGAACACTCCTACTTAAAGAGTAACACGCACAAAATGCTGGAGGAACTCAGCAAATCAGGCAGCATCTATGGAAATGAATAAACAGTTGACGTTTTGGGCCGAGAACCTTCCTCAGAACTGGGAAGGAAGGGAGAAGAACTATCTAAACATGGATCTAATACCAAACTTTTCATGAGATCAGGAAAACCATCAGGCTGTTAAACCAGAGGGCATAACTTCACTCACCCCATCACTAAAGTGTTCCCACAACCCATGGAGCAATACACATCAAAGTTGCTGGTGAATGCAGCAGGCCATGCAGCATCTCTAGGAAGAGGCACAGTCGAAGTTTCAGGCAGAGACCCTTCGTCAGGACTAACTGAAGGAAGAGTTAGTAAGAGATTTGAAAGAGGTTGTCGTTTCCGCAACCACAACCCATGGACACACTATTAAGGACTCTTCATCGCATGCTCTCAATATTTATCGCTAAGACAACTGAACTGCTTCAAAGAGCGCTATATGAGGTCATTCTTACCCTTGGCCATTAGGCTCAATAATGAATCAACCTTTAGCCGGGGAAGTGATGACTCCTTCCTGTTAAACTGTTTGTGGTAACTTATTTTTTAATCTTTCTGCTTATGATATTAATATCCGTGCACTCGTAATGCTACTGTGATACTGTAATTTCCCTTGGGATCAATAAAGTATCTATCTTATTTATTGTTTTATTATTATTTTCTTTTATATTTGCACAGTTGTTTGCCTTTTGCACATTGGTTGTTTGCCTGGGTGTGGTCTTTCATTGATTCTATTGTGTTTCTATTCTATTCTATTGTGTGGCATTCATAGCAAGAGGATTTGAGTACAGGAGCAGGGAGGTACTACTGCAGTTGTACAAGGCCTTGGTGAGACCACACCTGGAATATTGTGTGCAGTTTTGGTCCCCTAATCTGAGGAAAGACATTCTTGCCATAGCAGGAGTACAAAGAAGGTTCACCAGATTGATTCCTGGGATGGCAGGGCTATCATATGATGAAAGACTGGATCGGCTAGGCTTACACTCTCTGGAATTTAGAAGATTGAGGGGGGATCTGATTGAAACGTATAAAATTCTAAAGGGATCAGACAGGCTAGATGCAGGAAGATTGTTCCCGATGTTGGGGAAGTCCAGAACGAGGGGTCACGGTTTGAGGATAAAGGCGAAGCCTTTTAGGACTGAGATTAGGAAAAACTTAGTCACACACAGATTGGTGAATCTGTGGAATTCTCTGCCACAGGAAACACTTGAGGCCAGTTCATTGGCTATATTTAAGAGGGAGTTAGATATGGTCCTTGTGGCTAAAGGGATCGGGGGTATGGAGAGAAGGCAGGTACAGGGTTCTGAGTTGGATGATCAGCCATGACCGTACTGAATGGCGGTGCAGGCTCGAAGGGCCGAATGGCCTACTCCTGCACCTATTTTCTATGTTTCTGTTTCTTGGATTTACTGAATTTTTGGCCACAGTAAAGTGAATCTCAGGGTTGAATATGGTGACATATACGTATCTTAATAAGAAATTTACTTTGAACTTTGAGGTTAACTTGAAACCTGGGTACCTCTTTGTCCCAACGCAACATGCCAGTTGCGCAGAAAGCTTGCAGCGAATAATCAAATGACGTAGAGTGGAAATAATAAAGAAATTAAAGAATTAAAAGAGATTCACCTAATTGTAGTTGGAGGTTTTGTCGTGCACTTGCAAAATGGACAGAATCCTCAGAATATCAAATCAAAACATCAGCGTCAAAGCTTGTGCCAGAATTCAAAGGCCGATGCTGCCATGGCATTTCTGAATCCATTAGTTATCTTCAAAATTGGTTGCCATGACGGGTGTTCCAGACACTGCTTCTAGGCTTGTTTCAAGTGCAATGCTGAAATAAATCTGTTGCAGGCCAGGTCTTGTGTGTGCTATATACATACATTCCAAAAGATGTTTATGCTTTGTTTTCATTTTATGCATGTTCTTCCTACTACCAGTGCAAATAGTATTCAGTCATAATCTGGTATATGTCCCATCAGTCATTTGAAACTTGTTCTTTTATGTTATTTGCAGCTTGTGCTAATTGTTTATTTCTCGATATTACGTTATTCTCTCTGTGGGCTATCACTGCCTTCAGTTCTGCAGCTGCCGTCACTGGAAGCCATATTCTCATTAATAGGTGCCTTTTCGATACAGAATGCTACCTGACGGACCTATTTCAGTTCTTTCAGCATTTAATGATTTGTGGGGCTGCACTCACTCTGTGTATCTGCAGCTGGAGAACATCTTTCATCTGTTACCCAGACCGTGTCACAAAACAATTTCTCTGTATTTACATAAAAATAAAGCTGTTGCAATTTCACAAAACCTGCAAAAACAGCATTATAATTCATGATGAACTGAACAGCATAGACTGGTACAATTTAGCATAGAGATTGATATCATTGTTCGTTATGTTTAGTTTTGCAGGTCAGCTACCAATACAAAGAGTACACAAACAACATTTACAGAATTGTGATGTATTATTGACTTTTAACTGCTGCCAAAACCCATTTATAGTGATCCCTGCATAAAACATGCATGAGGACAATTATTTTCTTGGAAAAGACAGTGTACTGTTTGATTGTTGAGGAAAACTGATGTGCGTTGTGCATAAACGCGGACATCATTGTTAATATAGGTTATTAAAAGGAGTCTGTAAAAAAATGGATTCATTGAAATGTAAATCCACTGTGAATCGTAACTTTGTAAAAATTTGTTTAATTTCAGAAATGCTCAAATCTGAGATGAAAAATTAAAGATTAAGAAGAGATTAAAGATTAGCTTTATTGTCACACATGCGTCAAACATGCAGTGAATCAGAATCAGGTTTAATATCATCGGCATCTGTTGTGAATTTTGTTGCCTTTGCGGCAGCAGTACTTGCTAATAGAGAAAAAACTGAATCACTGTAAGTGTATACACACACACATATATATGCGTGTGTATGTATATATAAGTATATGTATGTGTGTAAATATATATATATATATGTATATGTGTGTGTGTGTGGTATATATGTATGTGTGTGTGTGAGGTAGTGTTCATGTGTTCAATATCCATTCAGAAATCAGGTGGCGGAGGGAAAGAAGCTATACCTGAACTGTTGAGTGAATGCCTTCACACTTCTGTACCTCCTTCCTGATGGTAGCAATGAGAACAAGGTATGTCCTGGGTGTTGGGAGTCCTTTATAATGAATGCCACCTCACTAACACCAAGTGTGAGGATGTGCCAGAAGCAGCCCACAAGAGCTGCCATGCGTCTTATGCCAACGTAGCGTGCCTGCAACTTATTAGCCCATATGCCTTTAGAAGTGATCCAGAAGCTCACTCCTAAATCCCTTTGACATATAGCGCAGTATTATTTTATGATTTACTTTAGATACCATGAATCAACAACATCAGAATGTATAAACTTGCAGCTATAATCAGCTAAAGAAGGATCGGCTGAACAATGTATGAGAATCAATGAATCGGGGAGCTGTTAAAGCATTTTAAACCTCTTCATCCTTAGTAGCGCTCTCTGTATATGTAGAGTCATAGAGCGCATGTCCTGGGTGGTGGAGGTCCCTGATGATGGATGCTGCCTTCCTGTGACAACGCTTCATGTAGATGTGCTCAGTGGTGGGGAGGGCTTTACTCCTGATGGACTGGGCCGTATTCACCACCTTTTGTAGGATTCGGGAGGGCTAGATTATTCAGAGCCTTATATGTAATTAAGAATATTTTAAAATTGATCCTAAAGACAGCCAGTGTAGTAATGCCAAAACTGGTGAAATGTGCTCAGATGTCCTTTTTTTGGTTACAATTCTTACTGCTGCATCTTGAACAAGTTGCAGCCGATTTACATCTTCTGAGGCTGTCCTGAAAAGAGTGCATTACAGTAGTCTAATTGGCTAAAAACAAAAACGTGCATCAATTTTACTGCATCTTGAGGAGAAGAAGAAGAATATCTTTATTGTCATTGTTGTGGAGCAATGAAACACAGTTTAGCAGCTCAATGTTTTGCAGCATGACAAAGAATATATACATAAAATAAACTCCAAAACCTCAGGAGTGCAGTTCAAAATTAATAATATATGGATGGGGGGGGGGTAGGACTATTGGAGACCTGCCACTCCTGGAAGTGTGATGCATTTAGCTGCCGCCGTCTTAGGAGGGCGGGGCAGGAGAAGGGAAGGGGGTGTTATACACTTCACTGCTTGTGGGTAGAAGCTGTTAAGGAGTCTCTTTGTTTTCATCCTTAGTCCTCTGTATCTCTTCCCAGAAGGTAGAGGGGAAAACAGGTGATGTCCAGGATGAGTGGGATCCTTTGAAGTACAAGTAGCCTTCTTTTGAAGTCTGCCAGTATAAATGACTCTGAGGGAGGGTAATGTTGTGCCAATAACCCGCTCTGCTACCCTCACCACCCGCTGCGAGTCCTTCCTGTTCTGTTCTGTGCAGCTGGCAAACCACACTGCACAGCAATACGTCAGGAGGCTCTCAATAGTTGTCCGATAGAAGTTGATCAGCAGGTGATGAGGGAGGAGAGCATGCTTTAGCTTCCTTAGGAAGTAGAGCCTCTGTTGGGCCTTCCCCACCTGATAAGAGATATGGGCAGTCCAGGTGAGGTCAGCCGAGGTGTGGACACCGAGGAACTTGAAACTCTCTACTCTCTCCACCTCTTTCCCGTATATGTGCAGAGCAGAGTGCTCGACGCGCTTTGATTTCCTGAAGTCTACTATCAGCTCCTTGGTTTTTGTGATGTTCAAGTCCAGGTTATTATGACAACACCATTCTGTCAAATGCTGTACCTCCTCCCTATAGGCCGTCTCATCACAGTCTGATATGATACCTATTAGGGTGGTATCGTCAGCAAATTTAACAATGGTGTTGGTAGAGTGAATGGTAAAGCAGTCATGGGTGAAAAGAGAATAGAGGATGGGGCTGAGAACACACCCCTGTGGTGTACCAGTGTTCAGGATGAGAGTAGATGATGTGTGTTCTCCCATCCTGACACTTTGAGATGTTATAAGGAATCGAACTCTTGGAATCTTCTTTAAATGAAAGAACACATTCATAATAATATGGTTAAATATCATTTGAAATTTAGCTCAGAGCCAATAATAACACCTAAATTCTTTATTTCTGGCTTGACTTGGAAGGCCAAGATGATCAAGTTTTTTCCTAGGATTCACATTTTTTTTATTGCTACCAATAACCAAAATTCCTGTTTTTTTCTTAAATTTAGTTTAAGGAAATTCAAACTCATTCATTCTGTAATGCTAGTAAGACACCAGACCAGAGGGTTCAGAGCCTTGAGGTTATCTGGAGTAACAGATAAATATATTTTAATATATAAATAAATTAATACATACTTGGTGACACAGGACAAGATAGGACAATATCAGCATGTTTTCCTTATGGAAAATCCTGCCTGAAGAACCTGTTGGAATTCTTTGAGGAGATTTCAAATAGGATAGATAAAGGGGGATGTAGTGCATATTGTATATTTGGACTTTCAGAAGGCCTTTCACAAGGTGCCACAGATGAGGCTGCTTACCAAGTTAAGAGCCCATCGTATTACAGGAAAGTTACTGACATGGTTAGATCATTGGCTGATTGGAAGAAGGCAGTGAGTGGGAATAAAAGGATCCCTGTCTGGTTGGCTGCCAGTCTACTGGTGTACCGCAGGGGTTGGTGTTGGGACCACTTCTTTTTATGCTGTATATGAATAATTTTTTGCCAAGTTTGCAGATGATACAGAGATTGGTGGGGGGCAGGTAGTGTTGTGGAAACAGGTAGGTTGCAGAAGGACTTAGACAGATTTGGAGAATGAGCAAGAAAGTGGCAAATGAAATACAATGTCGGAAAATGCATGGTCATGCACTTTGGTAGTAGAAATAAATGTGCTAAATGGGGAGAAAACCCAAAGCATCTGAGACGCAAAGGGTCTTGTGAGTCCTTGTGCAAAACACCCTAAACTTGAAAGTTGAGTTGGTGGTGAGGAAGGCAAATGCAATGTTAGCATTCATATCAAGAGGTCTAGAATACAAGAGCAGGGATGTGATGCTGAGGCTTTATAAGGCACTGGTGAGGCTTCACCTTCAGTATTGTGTACAGTTTCAGGCTCCTCATCTTAGAAGAGATGTGCTGGCATTGGAGGGGGTCCAGAGGAGGTTCACAAGGATGATTCCAGGAATGAACGGGTTATCATACGAGGAACATTTTATGGCCCTGGGTCTGCACTCGCTGGGGTTTAGAAAGATGAGGCGGGGGTGGGGCAATCTCATTGAAGCCTTTTGAATGTTGAAAGGCCTAGACAGAGTAGATGTGGAAAGGGTGTTTCCCATGGTGGGAGTGTCTAGGACAAGAGGGCACAGCCTCAGGATAGAGGGGCGCCCTTTCAAAACAGAGATGCGGAGAAATTTCTTTAGCCAGAGGGTGGTGAATTTGCAGAACTTGTTGCCAAATGCAGCTGTGGATGTCAGGTCGTTGGGCGTATTTAAGGCAGAGATTAATAGGTTCTTCATTGGTCATGGCACCAAAGGTTACGGAGAGAAAGTCGGGAAATGCGGTTGAGGAGGAGGAGGAAAAAAAGTTCAGCCATGATTGAATGGTGAAGCAGACTCTATGGGCCAAATAGCCTAATTCTGCTCCTATGTCTTGTGGTCTTATGGTCTTATTTGAGTGTCATTTGCATAGCTGTGGTCATTTTGAAATAATCCGTCCTAATAGTTTTCATCGACTGCAGATCAAGGTCTCTCTCTTTGGATGCTTTGTTGTTGCTTGGTGGGTGGTGGGTGGTGGGTGGTGGGTGGTGGGTGGTGGGTGGTGGGTGGAGGGTGGTGGGTGATGGGTGGAGGGTGGTGGGTGGAGGGTGGTGGGTGGTGGGTGGAGGGTGGTGGGTGGTGGGTGGTGGGTGGAGGGTGGTGGGTGGTGGGTGGAGGGTGGAGGGTGGTGGGTGGAGGGTGGTGGGTGGTGGGTGGAGGGTGGTGGGTGGTGAGTGGTGGGTGGTGGGTGGTGGTTGGTGGGTGGTGGGTGGTGGGTGGTGGGTGGTGAGTGGTGGGTGATGGGTGGTGGGTGGCTTTTTGCTGAAATAGCAGAGTTGGGGGGAGGGGCTTTGATGCTTGCTGCTGCTTGCATAGGGAAAAGGGGAGAAAGTGTGTTCAGGTTCTAACGTTTTTCTGTCGCTCATTCTTTTGGGATTCTTCTGTTTTTCGTAGATATCTGTGAAGAGTAAGAATTTCAGGTTGTGTACTATATACATTCTCTGATAATAAACAGAACCATTTGAACCTAATGGGAGAAAGTAGAGTGAGAACAACAACGAGCCTTGCAGCACACCAAACACAATATCATGGATCTTTGACACACAATCACCACAGCTAATGAAGAATTTCCTCCCTGTTGTATAAGATCGCAACCAGCTTAAGGCAGTACCGGAAAGACCTATCCATTGGCTTAGGCGGTTCATGAGAATGCTGTGACCTATGGAATCAAATGCTGTGCTCAAATCTCAAAGTTCAAAAAGGTTCAAAGGTTTATTTATTATTAAAGTATCTATGCAGTATACAACTCTGAGATTCGTCTTCTCCAGATTGCCACAAAAACAAAGAAAACAACAAAAAACATCAGCACCCCCTGTCCAAAAAAACACCAAATCTCACAAATGGCAAAACTAAGAGAGCATGAACTGATATGTTAACTGTGTCGGCATTAAGCCGTAAATCATTACCTACCTCAAACAATGCAGTTTCTGTACTACAATTTGATCTAAAACTTGAATGATACTTGTCAGGAAGAGAATTTTTATTCAAGTAATCACTTACTTGTCGAAAAACTACTTTTTAAAAAGTTTTACTTGGAAAAGACAGGTTGGAAATTGGTCTAAGATTTTCCAAAACAGAGCAATTTGGAGTATTTTTTTTTAAGTAGGGGGTTTAACTACTGCAGTTTTTAAGGAATCCAGAAAATGCCAGAAACTTGTGAGCAATTAACTATGTCAAGTACACTGTCAATTAGTGCATCAGAGGCTTCTTTAAAAAAGCCTGTGGGAATAAGATCAAGGACAGAAGGGGATGGTTTTAGTTGAGTAATTATTTTTCAAAGTTTAGGTAAACTTATTTTAGTGAAAGAGTTTAGTTCACAGTGTTGATCTCGTTGAAGTCCAACAATGTTTATTCTTGAGTTCTGTTTTATATTACATCTTGTATTATTTATTTATTTTTCTATAAAAATGCGGCAAAGCTCTCACTTTTAGCCTCAACTACTTTCAGAAATCATTTCATCAATGGAGCTGGGTTTACCGGACAGTCAATAGTTGAAAATGATGCTCTTAGGTTACCTGCACCCTCACTAATAATTTTAGAAAAGTACGACTATCTCTCAAGATGAATTGTGGTGTGTTGTATTTAGTTATATGAGCCCTCAAGATTTCATAATGAACCGTCAGTTTAGTCTCTCTCCATTCAACATGCTGGTGAGCATCTTGTAAACCATCTCCAGTGCAGCTCATTCCTTCTCTAGTGCGGCAACCGGAATGACACACCCGTCCCATCAGCGCTTTGTTCTTCAACTGTTTAACTTATAATGGGCTGAAGAAGGGTCTTGATCTGAAACATCGTCTGTTTTTTCATTTCCATGGATGCTGCCTGACATGCTGAGTGCCTCCGGCATTTTGTATGTGTAACTTGTCGTACCCACTTTTAAGCATATCAAACAGGAGTTCCAGTTCTGTAGGCAACCGCTTGCAAAAGAAGGGCATGCATCTTATTGGAATCCACTGTACCATTTACAGATATCATAAATTTGCCCACATCTTTCTTCCCAGGTTCCCTTTAAACCACCAGGCAGTTTGCTGAATATTTCTGCTAATGTAAATGTTCTTTTCCTATCCTTTATCTTATTCTGTACATCTTTTTTTTTAATAATTATAATCCCATTTTCTTACTATGATCATGTCATCTCTCATCAGCATAACCACCTAATCTTTGCTTCATCCTCTTTCATTTTCTTTTCTGAGTTACAAGGTTCCATGATATTCAACTGCCCTCTTCCTTGTCTTCTCTTCTTAATTCACTGAAGTCACAAATCCTCTAATCACGAGCACGTTGGTAGTGGTTTATTTGGTGAAAGGAGATTACATGATCGACAAAGTTCAAAGTGAATATATTATCAAAGTGCGTATATGTCATCATATCCTACCTCAAGATTCATTTTCTTGCAGGCATTCACAGTAGAATAAAGAAATACAATAGAATCAATGAAAAGCTACACACACTGACAATCAATGTGCAAAGAAGACAAACTGTGCGAATATATAAATAGCAATAAAAATAATAATAAACAAATAATACTGAGAATAGGAGCTATGTGGTCCTTGAACATAATCCATAGATTGTGGGCTAAATTCAGCGCCGAGTGAAGTTATCCATGATGGTTCAAGAGCCTGATGGTTGCGGGGTAATAACTGTTCCTAAATCTGGTGATGTGGGACCTAAGGTTGCTGGATCTCCTTCCCAGTGGCAGCAGTGAGAAGAGAGCGTGGCCTGGATGGTGGGTGTACTTGAAGGATGCTGCTTCCTTGTGGCAGTTCTCCTTGTCGATCTGCTCAATGGTGGGGTGGATTTTTCAGGTGATGGTCTAGGCCATTTCCATTACTTTTTGTAGGCTTTTCTGTTCAAAGCCATTGGAGATTCCATACCAGGCCATGATGCAACCAGTCAGGATACATCTGAACAATCGGGTAAATTCACAGTGGCTGGACATTCTTGCTGTGGACTTTGTCCTTTATCATCATTATGTGCCGTCCCATATGACATCATCATTATGTGCCGTGCCATATGACGTGGGTGATCATGGTCTCCATGACCATGGTTGTTCTTAGCAAACTTTTCTACAGAAGTGGGCAATGTCTTCACAGAACAGGGGACCCCAGCCATTATCAATACTCTTCAGATATTGTCTGCCTGGTGTCGGTGATCACATAACCAGGACTTGTGATATGCACCAGCTGCTCATACAATTATCTTCGCTTCCTTGGCTTCGTGTGACCCTGATTGGGGGTCTAAGCGGGAGCTACAATTTGCCCAAGGGTGACCTGCAGGCTAGAGGAGGGAAGGAGCGCCATACATTTGCTTTGGTACATACATATCTCCAACCCGCCATCCAATAAGCTCTAATTATCTGTTCCTGATCATTGCAAATGATTGACTCATCACCCAGATCTTTACGTCAGCTTTATGATATTTTTACTGGATCCTTCCAGTCTACCATGCATTCTTACTTTTATCATGAACAAAGTCAAAAAATATGTTTTTAGAAGGTCACACTGATTTAAGCATTACCTATATTAAGTGCTTTCCAATTGGTAGATAACATAACTTTTCTTTTCTTCTTAGGGCAAAGCTGTTCCGTGGGAAAAAGGTTCATGGAGAATATGATATTAGAGTGGAACAGGTCAGTATTCTTCCTGTCTTCAAAGTTGTTCATTATCATGAAATGTAAGTGAAATGTGATTAAAGAATGGACATAATCATCTACCCACCGAGGGTAAATGCTAATCCTGCTTGGCTACTCAGTTAGCGGTTAATAGGAGATCATTTTGATAGTTAACCCAGGAGATTCAGCAGATGTTGGAAGTCACACAATAGGTCAGGCAGCATCTATGGAAATGAGTAAACAGTCGACGTTTTGGGCCGAGACCCTTCCTCAGGACCGGAAAGTGATAGGTGAAGCGTGGTGGGTGGGAAAGGTAGAGGGCTGGAGGAGAGGAAATCTGAAAGGAGAGTATGGGAGAAAGGGAAGAAGGAAGGACACCAGGGGGAGGTGATAGGAGGAGAAGCGGTAAGAGGCCAGAAAGGAGAATAGAAGAAATTTTGATAATTGCCTGGTTAAGTGATCACATTGATTAAATACACTAGCCTGTCTCACTATTCGATGCAGCAGTAAGGACTGGAGAGCTGTCATTGTGAAAAACAGTTTTTACTATCTTTACATTAATAACAACAAACAATAATTTTCTGGGGCTGACAGCAGGCACTGGAATAATTGGCATATGGCATCTGATATCATCAAATTTCAGAATGAAAATAAAGTGAGTCACTTCATTTGTGTAAAACAATAGTTCTCAATGACATACCAAATTAAATAATGATTCTGCCTAACGTGATACAGTTGTTCAACTGACAACTTTTACGAAAATAGCCTTTTTGCCTTTTATTAAAGTAGCCTTGGCTGTTGCTTGCATCTCCACTATGTTCTATAACATAATAATTTAAAAATTGCTGATTTATATTGCAAGGGTGTGGTACTGAGATAATAACCACCACTGGTGATATTAATGGCTAAGTAGATAAAGAGATGATATGATATCCTTGTGTTCTCCACTGTAACTGAGGCATCAACCCTTTTATTTGTCCAGTACTGTATTATTAATAATTTTAACACAAAGTCTCATATCCAGATAGGTAGATTTTCCTTATTTTTATTCCATTTAGACTAAACATGCATTCCAATATTTTGCAAGAATGTTTTAGGTTAATGTTTGGGTTTGTATGGTAATAGTGAATTTATTGATTCTGTCTAACTGACACTATCTTAATAACCTGATGACTGACCAGCAGAGGGCAGTGGTGAGCTACCCATTCTATCACACATTCTTTCAACGTTATGACTGCTTACATCAGTTCATAAATGTCTCCATAATTTATTTAATAATTGATATTTATTTAGAGTTACAGCAACCAACCGATTTAAACCTAGCCTAATCACAGGACAATTTCCAATTTCTAATGAGCCTACTAACTGGTATATCTTTGGACTGTGGGAGGAAACCAGAGCACCCGGAGAAGACCCGTGCACTCACGGGAAGGTCGTACAAACTCCTTACAGATGGTGGAGAAATTGAACTCCAGACACTGACACGCCAAGATGTAAGAGCATCACACTAACCACTACGTTACCGTGATGCCTCTGGAGTTCAGAGTTAGTTATTTACTAAGATACAGTGCAGAACAGGTCCTTCCGGCCCTTCGAGCTGCGCTGCCCAGCAATCCCCCGATTTAGCCCCAGCCTAATCTCAGGACAATCCACAATGACCAATTAACCTCCCAACTGGTACGTCTTTGGACTGTTGGAGGAAACCGGAGCACCCGGAGGAAACGCACACAGTCACGGGGAGAACGTACAAACTCCTTACAGGGAGTGGCGGGAATTGAACCCGGGTCACCCGTACTGTAAAGCGTTGTGCTAACCACTATATTACCATGCTGCCCTCAGATGAAAGAGTGTAATCATAAGAATAAAATAACATTTTGAGTGTATCAATTATTCCTAGGTTAATTGCAAATGTACAACTTCCACAGAAATTGCGTTTAATAGTTGGCTTCAGCTGTGAAATCACAATAAAATGTGATTTTATCCACTTTTATTTGAGAAAGTTATACCTGTTAGATTACAGAAAACACAGGCTTTACAGGTTAAAAGTCAAATGAATTATTAAATTCTTCCCATTGTTAACAATTCTGCTAAAGCTAAGCTTCTTTTGCAGTTTACAGAATTATGAAGGTCTTATTGATTTTTAAAAGATCATAGACTCCCTTGGCTGCAGTATCTTCCCATTCCCATGGGTTCCATCTGGTGGCGGTTAATAGTGTGTGCGCCCTCTCGAGGGTGAATCAAATCCACTACAGTCTAGAGATGGAAAGGCGTTTGTTTATATCTATTACATGGCACCCAAGAGAAATCAGCTGTTTTGGGTTGGGGGAGATCATAGAGGAGAGAATCTTGAGGTAAAAGGAAGTGAGGAATCAGAAAGTGTGACACTAGTTGCTATGTAGAAGAGTGAAGATCAGGGTCAGGAAAATGGCTGACCAAGGGGGTCAAGGCTGAATGGAATGCTGGGATGTGGTTGGAAGAGCACTTGTAGGCATGGGATATTTTGAAGATTGAGAATTTGGCACTATTGAAAAGTTTTTACCTGAAGGAGAAGCGTGTGTGTGTGTGTGTGTGTGTGTGTGTGTGTGTGTGTGGTATTCTGCTTGAAGGGAAGGTACCTGAGGTGGACTCACAGTACTGGAGCAGATCCTGATGAGACAGCACCCTTGTGAATAACACTTGCGAATAATCATCCCAGACATTGTGAAGCCTCTTCTATATGAGCAGCTATTTGATAGAGGTATGTTTTGGAGGATGAATTTCAGTCCCTGTATCCAGTTGGATGCTGGTGTACAAGTCCAGGCTCCTCCAGGTGTCACATGGAGAACCCAGAAGGTAATTAATGGACATAGATCATGCTTGTAAATTTGTTTGTTATCTGTCATGCATACGAGCCAAGCTGCTGACTTTCAGTGGAGGAGACTATAGATGTCTTTAGTTATGACAAGGAAAATCACAAGTGTAGAACATCCTTGTGAATTTAGTTGCTCCCCCCCCTTCACCATTCCCTATTCCTGTTCTCCTCTCACACCTTCTCTTTATAACTACTCATCACCTCCCTCTGGTCCTCCTCCCCCTTCCCTTTCTTTCATGCTCTCCTGTCCTTTCCTATCAGACTTCCCCCATCTTCAGCCCTTTATTTCTTTCACCAATCAACTTCCCAGCTCTTTATTTCACGCCCTTTCCCTCTCCCAGTTTCACCTATCACCTAACACCATGTACTTCTTCCTCCCCTCCCCCCACCTTCTTACTCTGACCCCTTTCCTCCTTCCTTTCCAGTTCTGATGAAGGGTCTCGGCCCGAAACGTCGACTGTTTACCCTTTCCCATCGATGCCGCCTTGCCTGCCGAATTCCTCTAGCATCTTGTGTATGTTGCTTGTATTTCCAGCATGCAGATTTTCTTGTGCTTGCACCCTTGTGAATTTGCTTGATCCTTGTATTTCAATTACCTTGGTGCTCAAACCAAGCTGCTGACTTTCAGTGGGGAAGACTGCAGATGTCTTTAGTTATGATAGCAAGCTCAGATTCAAACTATTTGTGACCCTTGGCCAATGCACAACACAAAAGACAACAGAAAATGTTGTGGCCCATGTCTGCATGCAGCAGGATCTGGAAAACATTAGGCATGGGCTGATAAATAGCAAGTGTCATCTCCACCATACAAGTGTTGGCAATAACCATCATCAACCATATCGCCTCGATATTCAATAGCATCACCAACACTGAATACTTCAACATCAATGTTCTGGAACCTGTAAGTCATTTGGTCCAGCCTCAAAAATACTGTGGCTACAAATGGATGGGGATCTTGGGGTCATTAACCTAACTACAAAATCCCCACAGCTATGTCATTATGTACAAAAGGAAGAAAGACAAGGAGGGAAAGACAGATGATTACAGGAATGAAAAGGTTATCATATGAGGAAAGTTTGATGGCTCTGGATCTGTACTCACTGGAACTTAGAAGGATTGGGGAAGGGGGGATTTTATTGAAACCTTTCGAATGTTGAAGGGCCTAGATGGAGTAGACGTGGAAGGGATGACAAGAGGCCACAGCCTCAGGATAGAGGGGCGTTCATTTAAAACAGATGTGGAGAAATTACTTTATCCGGAGGGTGGTGAACTTGTGGAATTTGTTACCACAGGCAGCTGTGGAGGCCAGGCCGTTGGGTGTATTTAAGGCAGAGATTGATTGGTTCTTGATTGGACATGGCATCAAAGGTTATGGGGAGAAGGCTGAGGAGGGGAGAAAAGGATCAGCCAGGATTGAATGGTGGAGCAGACTCAATGGGCCAAATAGCCTAATTCTGCTCCTATTTTCCTAAAGTGATGGAGAAAGGAAATGAAAAATGGGAAGGCACATCCATAGGGAATCTTCTGGCAGCAGATTATTGGAGTCTGAAATGTCTAATATCCCAGGAGTCATTTTTCATTCTGATGTCCAAACTCACAATGACAGCAGTTGAATTTCATAGTGGAGAGCCTGCTTGGCATGTTATATATTTGAGCTTGCATTGCTGAGGTGGAAGTTGGGATGCTACAGTGGAATTAGATCCACAGATAGGATGCTGCAGATAATCATCCACTGCATGACTCACTAGATGTTAAGATAATTACTCATTCCGTGCTGGAGGAACGTTGGCCAAGAGTTGCAGAGAAAGCATGGAGCTGAAATCCTGGACGATGAGATGCAAAGACCTTTTCCAAGTTGATTATTGCCCCTTTTCAAGAGTAAAAAAGGAAAACATCAGCAAACCCTCCCATGTCACCATTATCAGCTGTGGTACAGCACACTTTTCTCAGTGAGTTACTTCCCCCAATAGTTACAAAGCATCTCCCACTTAGAAACACAGAAACGTAGAAAACCTACAGCACAATACAGGTCCTTTGGCCCACAAAGCTGTGCCGAACACGTCCTTACTTTAGAAATTACCTGGAGTTACCCATAGCCCTCTATTTTTCTAAGTTCCATGTACCTATCCAGGAATCCCTTAAAAGACCCTATCGTGAAAATAAATGATGTTAAAAGTTCAAGCAAATCCGCTAATAGAAAGGTGAGTGGTGGTAAAAATCTTCTGAGGTGTATATATTTCAATGCTAGGAGTACTGTAGGGAAGGCGGATGAGTTAAGGGCGTGGATTGACATGTGGAATTATGACGTTATAGCAATTAGTGAAACTTGGCTACAGGAGGGGCAGGACTGGCAGCTTAATATTCCAGGGTTCTGATGTTTCAGATGTGATCGAGGCAGATGAATGAAAAGTGAGGGAGTAGCATTGCTTGTTAGGGAAAATATTACAGCAGTGCTCAGGCAGGACAGATTAGAGGGCTTGTCTACTGAGTCCTTATGGGTGGAGCTGAGAAACAGGAAAGGTATGGCCACATTAGTGGGATTGTATTACAGACCACCCAATAGTCAACGAGAATTGGAAGAGCAAATCTGCAGAGAGATAGCAGGCAACTGCAGGAAACATAAAGTTGTGGTGGTAGGGGATTTTAATTTTCCATATATTGATTGGGTCTCCCATACTGTTAGGGGTCTAGATGGTTTAGAGTTTGTAAAATGTGTTCAGGAAAGTTTTCTAAATCAATATATAGAGGGATCAACTAGAGGGGATGCAATATTGGATCTCCTGTTAGGAAACGAGTTAGGACAAGTGACAGAAGTCTGTGTAGGGGAGCACTTTGTTTCCAGTGATCATAACACCATTAGTTTCAACTTGATCATGGACAAGGATAGATCTGGTCCTAGGGTTGAAGTTCTTAACTGGAAGAAGGCTAAATTTGAAGAAATGGGTAAGGATCTAAAAAGCATGGATTGGGACAGGTTGTTCTCTGGCAAGGATGTGATCGGTAGGTGGGAAGCCTTCAAAGGAGAAATTTTGAGAGCACAGAATTTGTATGTTCCTGTCAGGATTAAAGGCAAAGTGAATAGGAATAAGGAACCTTGGTTCTCAAGGGATATTGCAACTCTGATAAAGAAGAAGAGGGAGTTGTATGACATGTATAGGAAGCAGGGAGTAAATAAGGTGCTTGAGGAGTATAAAAAGTGCAAGAAAATACTTAAGAAAGAAATCAGGAGGGCTAAAAGAAGACATGAGGTTGCCTTGGCAGTCAAAGTGAAGGATAATCCAAAGAGCTTTTACAGGTATATTAAGAGCAAAAGGATTGTACGGGATAAAATTGGTCCTCTTGAAGATCAGAGTGGTCGGCTATGTGCGGAACCAAAGAAAATGGGGGAGATCTTAAATACGTTTTTTGTGTCTGTATTTACTAAGGAAACTGGCATGAAGTCTATGGAATTAAGGGAAACAAGTAGTGAGATCATGGAAACTGTACAGATCGGAAAGGAGGAGGTCCTTGCTGTCTTGAGGAAAATTAAAGTGGATAAATCCCTGGGACCTGACAGGGTGTTCCCTTGGACCTTGAAGGAGACTAGTGTTGAAATTGCAGGGGCCCTGGCAGAAATATTTAAAATGTCGCTGTCTACAGGTGAGGTGCCGGAGGATTGGAGAGTGGCTCATGTTGTTCCATTGTTTAAAAAAGGGTCGAAAAGTAATCCGGGAAATTATAGGCCAGTAAGTTTAATGTTGGTAGTAGGTAAGTTATTGGAGGGAGTACTAAGAGACAGAATCTACAAGCATTTGGATAGACAGGGACTTATTAGGGAGAGTCAACATGGCTTTGTGTGTGGTAGGTCATGTTTGACCAATCTATTGGAGTTTTTCGAGGAGGTTACCAGGAAAGTGGATGAAGGGAAGGCAGTGGATATTGTCTACATGGACTTCAGTAAGGCCTTTGACAAGGTCCCACATGGGAGGTTAGTTAGGAAAATTCAGTTGCTAGGTATACATGGAGAGGTGGTAAATTGGATTAGACATTGGCTCAATGGAAGAAGCCAAAGAGTGGTAGTAGAGAATTGCTTCTCTGAGTGGAGGCCTGTGACTAGTGGTGTGCCACAGGGATCAGTGCTGGGTCCATTGTTATTTGTCATCTATATCAATGATCTGGATGATAATGTGGTAAATTGGATCAGCAAATTTGCTGATGATACAAAGATTGGAGGTGTAGTAGACAGTGAGGAAGGTTTTCAGAGCCTGCAGAGGGACTTGGACCAGCTGGAGAAATGGGCTGAAAAATGGCAGATGGAGTTTAATACAGACAAGTGTGAGGTATTGCATGTTGGAAGGACAAACCAAGGTAGAACATACAGGGTTAAAAATTCCCTAAAAGTGGCGTCACAGGTAGATAGGGTCGTAAAGAGAGCTTTTGGTACATTGGCCTTTATTAATCAAAGTATTGAGTGTAAGAGCTGGAATGTTATGATGAAGTTGTATAAGGCATCGGTGAGGCCGAATCTGGAGTATTGTGTTCAGTTTTGGTCACCAAATTACAGGAAGGATATAAATAAGGTTGAAAGAGTGCAGAGAAGGTTTACAAGGATGTTGCCGGGACTTGAGAAACTCAGTTACAGAGAAAGGTTGAATAGGTTGGGACTTTATTCCCTGGAGCGTAGAAGAATGAGGGGAGATTTGATAGAGGTATATAAAATTATGATGGGTATAGATAGAGTGAATGCAAGCAGGCTTTTTCCACTGAGGCAAGGGGAGAAAAAAAAACCAGAGGACATGGGTTAAGGGTGAGGGGGGAAAAGTTTAAAGGGAACATTAGGGGTGGGCTTCTTCACACAGAGAGTGGTGGGAGTATGGAATGAGCTGCCAGACGAGGTGGTAAATGTGGGTTCTTTTTTAACATTTAAAAACAAATTGGACAGATACATGGATGGGAGGTGTATGGAGGGATATGGTCCGTGTGCAGGTCAGTGGGACTAGGCAGAAAATGGTTCGGTACAGCCAAGAAGGGCCAAAAGGCCTGTTTTCTGTGCTGTAGTTTCTATGGCTTCTATGGTATCCACCTCCACTGCCGTCACCTGCAGCCCATTCCACGCACTCACTATTCTCCGCGCAAAAAACTTACCCCTGACATCTCCTCTGTACCTGCTTCCAAGCACCTTAAAGCTGTGCCCTCTCATTCTAGCCATTTCAGCCCTGGGAAAAAGCCTCTGACTATCCACATGATCAATGCCTCTCATCATCTTGTACACCTCTATCAGGTCACCTCTATCCTCCGTCACTCCTAGGAGAAAAGGCCGAGTTCACTCAACCTATTCTCATAAGGCATACTCCCCGATCCAGGCAACATCCTTGTAAATCTTCTCTGCACCCTTTCTATGGTTTCCACATCTTGTAGTGAGGCAACCAGAACTGAGCACAGTACTCCAAGGGGGTCTAACCAGGGTCCTATATAGCTGCAACATTACCTCTCGGCTCCTAAACTCAATCCCACAATTGATGAAGGCCAATGCACCGTATGCCTTCTTAACCACGGAGTCAAACTGCGCAGCTGCTTTGAGTGTCCTATGGACTCAGACCCCAAGATCCCTCTGATCCTCCACACTGCCAAGAGTCTTACCATTAATACTATATCCTGCCATCATATTTGACCTACCAAAATGAACCACCTCACACTTACCTGGGTTCGCCAATTCTCAGCTCAGTTTTGCATCCTATCAATGACCCACTGTAACCTCTGACAGCCCTCCACACTATCCACAACACCCCCAACCTTTGTGTCATCTGCAAATTTACTAACCCCAACCCTCCACTTCCTCATCCAAGTCATTTATAAAAATCACGAAGAGTAGGGGTCCCAGAACAGATCCCTGAGGCACACCACCGGTGACCGTCCCCCATGCAGAATATGACCCATCTACAACCACTCTTTGCCTTCTGTGGGCAAGCCAGTTTTGGATCCACAAAGCAGGCTCTGTACTAGCCTACAAAGTATCCAGGACATCTTTAGGAAGCAGTGTCTTAGAAAGGCAGCGTCCATTATTAAAGACCTCCAGCACCAAGGACATGCACTTTTTTCACTGGTACCATCAGCTAGGAGATACAGAAGCCTGAAGGCACACACTCAGCGATTCAGGAACAGCTTCTTCCTCTCTCTGCCATCCAATTCCTAAATGGACTTTGAAGCTTTGGACACTACCTCACTTTTTTTAATATACAGTATTTCTGTTTTTGTGCATTTTTTAATAATCTATTCAATTAATGTAATTGATTTACTTGTTTATTATGTTTTATTTTATTTATTATTATTTTTTTCTGTCTCTCTGCTATGTTATGTATTGCATTGAACTGCTGCTGCTAAGTTAACAAATTTCACATCACATGCCAGTGATAATAAACCTGATTCTGATTCTGATTCAAGGTCCCCTTGGATCCCATGCCTCCTTACTTTCTCAATAAGCCTTGCATGGGGCAACTGATCAAATATCTTGCTGAAATCCATATACACTACATCTACTGCTCTATTTTCATCAATGTGTTTAGTCACATTCTCACAAAATTCAATCAAGCTTGTAAGGCACGACCTGCCTTTGACAAAGCCATGCTGACTATTCCTAATCATATTATGCCTCTCCAAATGTTCATATGTCCTGCCTCTCAGGATCTTCTCCATCAACTTACCTATCACATATGCAACTTTGCTTAAAGAAGAATGGGTTAGCATTATGCAGACTAGGCAGGAGTTGTATAGATGTACAACACCAGTGTGTGGTTAGTATTGGCTGGACACTAAATATAATCACAAACAAGGCAAAATCTGCAGATGCTGGAAGTCCGAGCAACACACACAAAATGCTGGACGAACTCAGTAGGCCAGGCAGCATCTATGGAACAGAGTACAGTGAACATTTCAGGCCTCAAACCTTCAGCAGTACCGGAGAAAAAATGCGGAAGAGTAGGTTTGAAAGGTGGGGGGAGGGGAGAGAAACACGCCAGGCGATAGGTGAAACATGGTGGTGGAGGGATGAAGCAAAGAGCTAGGAAGTTGATTGGTGAAAGAGACAGAAGGCCATGGAAGAAGGTGGGGAGGAGGGGAAGGAACACCAGAGGGAGGCGATGGGTGTGAAAGGAGATTACATGAGAGAGAGAGACAAGGGGATGGGAAATGGTGAAGTGGGGGGGGGGGCTGTTGGAGATTACTGGAAGTTTGAGAAATCGACGTTCATGCCATCTGGTTGGAGGCTACCCAAATGGAATGTAAGGTGCTGTTCCTCCATCCTAAGTGTGGCCTTACCCCGACAGTAGATCATCCTGGGTCACTGTTTGAATCTAACACTGCAAAGGTGATGTGTGATTACATTGTATAGAACAGGGGTTCCCAGCACTTTTTATGCCATGGATCCCTAACATTTAATTGAAAGGTCTATGGACCCCAAGATGGGAACCTCCGGTCTAGAATGACTGGGTTAATTATATATTCCAAACATACAGCTATAGTTGTGGCTTTTTAAAGGGGATGACTACACTCACTCGCCCATCCATTAGGAAGTTGTCACAGCCAATTATCCCACTTTGTGTTTTCTAGGAGGTAGTTGAATACTGCCTGAGGAGAGTTTGCTAGACTTGATATTTTGATTTTTATTTCACACAAACTTTGTTCCCTGTAATGACTCTAGTTGCTTCCTTGCTGGTTTATATCCTCATTGTGCACAGCGTGAATCTGCTTTATGCAAATGCCAACACAATATTTGCCTTTGCATGGTGGGAGAGGTGTCTAACTGGTGGTAAAACCAACTGTTAAAAAGATGAATATTCACTCATTAGTCAAAATTTTCTTAAATCATTAAAGGAAATAGCAGCCACCACACAAGTAAGTGTTGAATTATTTCAAAAATTTGACTTTTTACATTGGGCGAATTTCAGTAGAGTGATTGATAAATACAGATTACTAATATTGGTTAATCTCACTTAGTTTCTGGTGATATATACAGTATATGGTTCATTGAACATAACACCTTTCTTGAACCTCACCCCATCATCTCCTCAGGATCAACTGGGCATTTACCCCATCATCTATTATCATTTTCTTAGGCAGTCCTTCGGAAGAGGAATGATCTGGTTTTGTGGGTTCTCAGGAAACTGAAGAAGTTAGTTTGGGAACCACAGATAGTCTATCAGTTGACTAATAGGACAGGAAAGTAGATAGTTTACGAAGTCTATGCTCCTCTCATTACTTGCCCTGAGTTTCTTCACGTTCCCAATGCATGAACTCAAGCTTTTCAGAACTATTCCAAAAACCACCTCCTCTACTTTGAACAGGTATGAGGTGGGGGGGGGGGGGGATTGGATTTCCTTTCAAGAAGGCATGGACCACAATATTGAATCTATAAATATTAAGGATTAGCTTTATTTGTCACTGTAATGCCCTGCTTCACATTTTTACTGTTATGCTGTAGGTATTTCATTCAGCAGTTCTGTATGAGCAGTCTGTTCTGCTTTCAGCCTCTTGGGTTACTGTTGAAGATAAGGAATGAAGAATCTGTGTCATCCAATCAGGATGGTGGAACTGGGGGGAGGTTTTTGTGAGGGACACCAAGGCTGGTCTTGGGCTGGTCTTTGTTTGGTGGGAGATGAAGAGAGAAGACACTGGAGAGAAGGGGTCATGGGATTCAACCCGGTAGGGGACTATGATTCAACAGAGCCAAGTGCCGAGATTGACACAGTATCGGCAAACATCGGTGAAGTGTTGAGCTCCAACTTGTGCACATTTGACTGTTTAATTAAAACAGGCCCTTTTTTTGTTTTTCTTTACTAACCCTTTAGTTAAGTTAAGATTTATAAATATAATTCTTTTAATCATATGCAGTGTGCTGTCTGTTATTTCGTGGCACTAATTCGCAACAGGGTAGCAAATTACACAGCATCCACACACACCGGGATTTGGGGTGGGAGAGCCGTCTCAATCTTACGGGTTTGGCGGGACCAGAGTGTGTTTTCCCTAGACTTACACAGCCGAGGAAACCAGTGGGATTTCATCACAAGCAGCAATACATCAAGCTTATGTGCAACCTTAGCACTGAGGTTGTTGGCCCAGGAGAGGACCGTGTCATTAGTTTGCAAGCATCCTTTCCCTCAGCTAGCCAAAGGACTGGAGGCACATTGAAATTGGTGTTGAATTTAGTCATCAGTGTCTGCCTTGGCTTAACAGGAGCAGTGTCCGATAGATGGGAAGCAGACTAATTTTCCAGAGACTTGCAATTTACTTTTAATGTCAGAGAGTAGTAATCTGCTGGGATGGCAGGTTGGCACTTTTTCCTTTGGTCTTGTTAAGCACCTTTTTGCTACATCTTATAACAAACAAAAACGAACTCAGGATAGATCAGGCATAAACGCATTTATTTTACTTACTAGTCTGCACCACAAAAAAGCCAGTGATAGCTTCAAAAAAATGGATAGCATAGTCACTCCTTTATACACAAGTGTTAGCTACTGTGCCAGTTCAAGTACAGGGTACATTCTGTTCATCTGCTTAAACAATAACAGAATCCACTTGTCTTTCTGGAGTTTGTCATATACCCAGGGTCCATTGGCATAATTTTGCAGGAACACTATTAGCAAAGCACTCTGGCATAATACAGGTTCCATTTCGTTACTACAAGTAAAGTACAATTAATGAACCAGTCAACAATGGCCTGGAGCTTAGCCTCAGACTGGGGACTACTGCAGCTCGATGGCAGTGGTTGTGGTGAGCTTATTTCAGGAGATTACTCATTGAAAGGTTCCCCGTTACCACAGTCAGACCTGCCTCCTGTCTTGAAGGTGCTCACAACTGTGGCATCTCTAAGGTCCCTCTAATCCCACTTCTTCTTCCCAGATAAGGACAATGAGAGTATTGATTTGTAGCTGAAGATCTTCCCCCAAATGGGTACAACTTATTTCCTGTACTTTTGCTCAAGCCTTGTAATCAACAGTTTGAATTGATGGAAGCCTACTTGACTCAGAATGACCCTTTGGTATAAAACACTAAGATTTATGGAAAAAAAACATATTAAAAGGGAATAGTGATCTGACACTTTCTCTATAAATTGAGGAATAGAAGAAGGAGAGGACCATTTGGCTCCTTGCTGATGCATGGCTATTTCATTACGATCATAACCTCAGTCAATTTCCTATAACAACTCTCCTTCCATTGATACCCCATCCAACAAAAAGTTATCGATAGTCGCCTTACAAGTGCTGAGCAGATGAACCTCTGCATTTTTCAGGGGTACAGAATTCTAAAGCTTTGCTATCCTCTGAGTGAAGAAATTTCTTCTCATCTCAGTCCTAAATAGCTGACCCTTCCAATTACAAGTTGCTGGTGAACGCAGCAGGCCAGGCAGCATCTCCTGGAAGAGGTACAGTTGACATTTTGGGCCGAGACCCTTCACCAGGACTAACTGAAAGAAGAGCTAGTAAGAGATTTGAAAGTGGGAGTGGGAGGGGGAGGGGGAGAACCAAAATGATAGGAGAAGACAGGAGGGGGAGGGATGGAGCCAAGAGCTCGACAGGTGATTGGCAAAAGGGATATGAGAGGATCATGGGACAGGAGGCCCAGGGAGAAGGAAAAGGGGAGGGGGGAAAGCCCAGAGGATGGGCAAGGGGTACAGTGAGAGGGACAGAGGGAGAAAAAAGAGAGAGAGAAAAAGAATGTGTGTATATAAATAAATAACAGATGAGGTACGAGGGAGAAGTGGGAGAAGTCAGTGTTCATGCCATCAGGTTGGAGGCTACCCAGACGGAATATAAGGTGTTGTTCCTCCAACCTGAGTGTGGCTTCATCTTTACAGTAGAGGAGGCCGTGGATAGACATACCAGAATGGGAATGGGACGTGGAAAATTAAAATGTGTGGCCACTGGGAGATCCTGCTTTCTCTGGCGGACAGAGCGTAGGTGTTCAGCGAAACGATCTCCCAGTCTGCGTCGGGTCTCGCCAATGTATAGAAGGCTACATCAGGAGCACCGGACGCAGTATATCACCCCAGCCGACTCACAGGTGAAGTATCGCCTCACCTGGAAGGACTGTCTGGGGCCCTGAATGGTAGTGAGGGAGGAAGTGTAAGGGCATGTGTAGCACTTGTCCCGCTTCCAAGGATAAGTGCCAGGAGGGAGATCAGTGGGGAGGGATGGGGGCACAAATGGACAAGGGAGTCGCATAGGGAGCGATATGTAGTGAGAGCAGAGGTGCATGAAATGGGGGAGTTGCCTTTGAGAGCAGAGTTGATGGTGGAGGAAGGGAAGCCCCTTTCTTTAAAAAAGGAGGACATCTCCCTCGTTCGGAAATGAAAAGCCTCATCCTGAGAGCAGATGCGGTGGAGATGGAGGAATTGCGAGAAGGGGATGGCACTTTTGCAAGAGACAGGGTGAGAAGAGGAATAGTCCAGATAGCTGTGAGAGTCAGTAGCCTTATAGTAGACATCAGTGGATAAGCTGTCTCCAGAGACAGAGACAGAAAGATCTAGAAAGGGGAGGGAGGTGTTGGAAATGGACCAGGTAAACTTGAGGGCAGGGTGAAAGTTCCACATCCCATTCTGATATGTCTATCCATGGCCTCCTCTACTGTAAATATGAAGCCACACTCAGGTTGGAGGAACAACACCTTACATTCCGTCTGGGTAGCCTCCAACCTGATGGCATGACCACTGACCTCTCTAACTTCCGCTAATGCCCCACCTCCCCCTCGTACCCCATCCGTTATTTATTTATACACACACATTCTTTTTCTCTCTCTCTTTTTTCTCCCTCTGTCCCTCTCACTATACCCCTTGCCCATCCTTTGGGCTTCCCCCCCCCACCCTTTTCTTTCTCCCTAGGCCTCCTGTCCCATGATCCTCTCATATCTCCTTTGCCAATCACCTGTCCAGCTCTTGGCTCCATCCCTCCCCCTCCTGTCTTCTCCTATCATTTCGGATCTCCCCCTCCCCCTCCCCCTTTCAAATCTCTTACTAGCTCTTCTTTCAGTTGGTCCTAACGAAGGGTCTAGGCCCAAAACATCGACTATACCTCTTCCTAGAGATGCTGCCTGGCCTGCTGCGTTCACCAGCAACTTTGATGTGCGTTGCTTGAAATTCCAGCATCTGCAGATTTCCTCGTGACCCCTCCAATCAATTCTTTGACCCCTGATTCTGGATACCTCACTTCAAATTGGTAGAGTAACTGATGACTTTGACCAACTTTATTATTGTTAACTGTAATTCATTTTATCTCATCTGAAGTTATATGATTTATGCTAAATGGCATATGTTTTTACATAATTATAGGTTAAGGATTATTTGTTGGTACGGAAGACAGAATAAGTTATTCTGCAAAGTTTAATAATGTGTTGCTGACTGATTTTTTTAATTGCTGCAATAATTCTACTTTCCTCTTACCTCTATTAAAAGGAATTTAAACATTTGGTGAAGGAAATCTTAATTTTAAATTAAAAATTCAAATAAACCTGCATTCAGAATATGAGACATCGAGGCACTATTTGTGGTAACTATTCGGTGGCACATCAAAATGTTTATGTCTGTGTTGAGAACATCCTTCTAAATTCTAAACGAGGGCTATCTGGACAGGAAACAAACTTCAATTCCACAGTCCACCAAAAATATTCTGAAAAGAAAATCTGGCATTTGTCTGGCACTCTTCATGACCCGTTCAAGCCACTATAAGTAGTTCTGAAGTGCGCTCACTGATGTAAGGTAGGAACGTGGAGCAACGTGGTAGTGGAACAGTTAGCGTAACACTGTATCAACACCATCAATCGGACAATCGTGGTTCTGTCCTTGCCACTGTCTCACCATGACCACGTGTTCTGTATGATCTGGTTTCATCCCTCATTCCCAAGACATGCGAGTTAGGCTCTGGGCATGCTATGTTGATAGTTGCCTTGAAAGTGCTGAGCAGAGTTTAGGATTAGGGTTAGCAAACTGTATGCATGCTGTGTTGGCAGAGGCAGTGTCCTGAGCACATAAGACCATAAGATATAGGAGCAGAATTAGGCCATTTGGCCCATTGAGTCTGCTCTGCCATTTCATCAAGGCTGATCCATTTTACCTCTCAGCCCCAATCTCCTGCCTTCTCCCTGTATCTCGTCATGCCCTGACTAATCAAGAATCTATTAACCTCTGCCTAAAGACTTGACCTCCCCAGCCGTCTGTGGCAATGAATTCTACTGATTCACCACTCTCTGGCTAAAGAACTTCCTCCTCGTCTCCGTTTTAAAAGGACGCCCCTCTATCCTGTGGCTGTGTCCTCTGGTCTTAGACTCTCCCACTGTAGAAAACATCCTCTCCACATCTGCTCTATCAAGGCCTTTCAACATTCGATAGGTTTCAACGAGGTCACCCCTCATTCTTCTGAATTCCAGTTAGTACAGGCCCAGAGCTATCAAACGCTCTTCATATGACAAGTGTTTCGACCCTGGAATCCTTTTCATGAACCTCCTTTGAACCCTCTCCAGTGTCAGCACATCATTTCTAAGGACTCCCAGGTGCTTTTGCATCTCCGATTTTTAAATGTCTCTCTTCATCTTTGGGCTGTGTGGCTCATTGATGCAAATGATGCATCTCACAGTATGTTCTGATGTCAATGTGACAGCTGTTCTTTCTTTCTAAAATTTAGTGTGCAGTGAGTTCTTGTGAAAAGCAATACGATGACAACCAGATTATCTGAGACCAGATGATATGTTTTTAGTGATGTTGATTAGAACATAAATTATTTCTTTGACCCTGAAGATAAATCCACTGCTGTACAAAGTAGTGACATGGGATCAATTGCATCTGCCTGAGGCAGCAGCTTGGGCCTTATTTTACCCTCTCAATCAAACTCGTGAGAAGGCTGCATTCCCTCAACACTGCGGTGCTGCATCAATCTAGGAATTCCTTTTCAAGTCCCTATGATGGAAGTCAGACCTTTATGGTTCAGAGAGACAAGATTCCTATCAATTGAGTTTCATCTGGTGCAGTTTTATCTGAAGCACCAATCCTGACATTGGGCAATTGGGTTAAAAATCTTTCCTTAGAAAGATACTATCTAATTTCTACTTCGGTGCCTTGAAGGTCCAGAAATCAGAACACTTAATTGGATAATATTAGAAGCAATTTGACATAAGATAATTTAAAACGAGCTGAAATTTTTTAAAAAAGCATTTGTTTTCTGATGTGAATGAGCTGAAGATTAACTTTTGCTTGTTGATGTGTACTCCAAACTAGATGTGATTCCATTCGAGCCTGCCGTAGAACATGGAACAGTACAGCACAGGAACAGACCCTTCAGCCCTCAATGTTGTGCTGAACCAAATAAACTAACAATCAAATGGTCAATTAAATAATAACTTCTACCAAGACAACATCCATTTTCCCCATATTCATGTGCCGGTCTAACTGTCTCTAAAAGTTCTCTAATGTATCTGCCTCTACCACCACCCCAGCAGATCATTCCAGGCACCCGACACTCCTTGTAAAACAAAACTTGCCTCTCACATCTCCTTTGAAATTATCCCCCTCTCACCTTAAATGCATGCCCTCTGGTATTAGACATTTCAACCCTGGGAAAAAGATATTGTCTGTCTGCTCTATCTATGCCTCTTATAATCTTGTGAACCTCTATCAGATTTCCCCTCAGAAAACAACCCAGGTTTGTCCAGCATCTTGTTATATAGCACATGCCCTCTAATCCAGGCAGCATCCTGGTAAACCTCTTCCACACCCTCTCCAAACCCTCAACATTCTTCCTATAATGGGGTGACCAGAACTGAAGGGAATATTCTGGATGCGGCCTAACTAGAGTTTTATAAAGCTGCAGCATAACTTATTTCTTTTCACTATCTTTTTGCCTTGGCCAAAGCACAAACAGGTTTCCAACCACAATCAGCTGGAGGTTCAACACGCTTCACTGGTTGCCACGGCAGCGTAGCAGTTAGCATGACGCTATTACGGCCCGGGGCATTTCAGAGTTTGGAGTTCGGGTCCGGCGCCATTCTGTAAGGCGTCTCTACGTCTTCCCCGCGGAATGCGGGGGCTTTTCTGCAGTGCTCCGGTTTCCTCTCACGGTCTGGAGATGTACCGGGTAGGTTAATTAGTCATTGTAAACTTGTCCCAGTATTAGGTAGGGTTAATGGGGTTTATCAGGGGGTTGCTGGGGCGACAAGACTCGAAGGGCCTGAAGGGCCTACTCCATGGTGTATCGCTAAATAATAATAAATAATAAAAATTCTTTAGATCTAGACAGAAGCTTTAGCTGCAGTCTTCAGTATAAATAATGGATTCTGTGGTGAATATGAAGGGTATTAAGGACCTGGTTAAGGAAAAAAAAGAAGGTGCATGGCAGGTCGGAGCAAATGAAGTGCTTATGGACTATAAGAAATGCAAGAGAACACTTAAGAGAGAAACCAGGAGGGCTGAAAGAAGGCTGGAGGTTGCCCTAGCAGACATGGTGAAGGAGAATCCTAAGAGCTTCTGCAGATATATTAAGAACAAAAGGATAGCGAGGAACAAAATGGGTCCTCTGGAGGATCAGATTGCTTATCTGTGCATGAAGCCCAAAGAGATGAGGGAGATCTTAAATGGACTTTTTGCATCAGTATTTACTCAGGAGACAGACACAGATTCTAAAGAAGTGAGGCAAAGTAGTAGTGAGGTCATGGACCATATACAGATTACAGAGGAGGAGGTTTTTGCTGTCTTGAGGCAAATTAGGGTGAACAAATCCCCAGGACCTGACAAGGTGTTCCCTTGGACCTTGTGGGAGACAGGTGCAGATATTGCAGGAAACATAGCAGAGATATTTAAAACATCCTCAGCCACAGGTGAGATGCCAGAGAACTGGAGGATAGCTAATGTTGTTCTGCTGTTTAAGAAAGGCTCGAAGAATAAACCAG
Source organism: Mobula hypostoma (assembly GCF_963921235.1). NCBI lineage: Eukaryota > Metazoa > Chordata > Chondrichthyes > Myliobatiformes > Myliobatidae > Mobula > Mobula hypostoma. The sequence goes on along the minus strand of NC_086111.1, from coordinate 60,275,930 downwards.
AAAATTATAGGCCGGTGAGCCTGATGTCAGTAGTGGAAAAGTTGTTGGAAGGTATTCTAAGGAAACAAATATTTGAGTATTTGGATAGACTTGGACTGATTAGGGATAGTCAACACAGCTTTATGTGTGGTAGGTCATGTCTAACCAATTTTATAGAGAGGGAGTTACCAGGAAGGCAAGGCAGTGGATGTTGTATTAATGGACTTTAGCAAGGCATTTGACAAGGTCCTTCATAGGAAGTTGGTCAAGAAGGTTCAATCACTTGACATTCAAGATTCAAAATTGGCTTGCCTGCAGAAGGCAGAGGGTGGTGATGGAGGGAGTACATTCAGATTGGAGGATTGTGACTAGTGGTGTCCCACAAGGATCTGTTCTGGGACCTCTACTTTTCGTGATTTTTATTAACGACCTGGATGTGGGGGTAGAAGGGTGGGTTGGCAAGTTTGCAGATGACACAAAGGTTGGTGGTGTTGTAGATAGTGTAGAGGATTGTCAAAGATTGCAGAGAGACATTGGTAGGATGCAGAAGTGGGCTGAGAAGTGGCAGATGGAGTTCAACCCGGAGAAGTGTGAGGTGGTACACTTTGGAAGGACAAACTCCAAGGCAGAGTACAAAGTAAATGGCAGGATACTTGGTAGTGTGGAGGAGCAGAGGGATCTGGGGGTACATGTCCACAGATCCCTGAAAGTTGCCTCACAGGTGGATAGGGTAGTTAAGAAAGCTTATGGGGTGTTAGCTTTCATAAGTTGAGGGATAGAGTTTAAGAGTCGCGATGTAATGATGCAGCTCTATAAAACTCTGGTTAGGCCACACTTGGAATACTGTGTCCAGTTCTGGTCACCTCACTATAGGAAGGATGTGGAAGCATTGGAAATGGTACAGAGGAGATTTACCAGGATGCTGCCTGGTTTAGAAAGTATGCATTATGATCAGAGATTAAGGGAGCTAGGGCTTTACTCTTTGGAGAGAAGGAGGATGAGAGGAGACGTGATAGAGGTGTACAAGATAATAAGAGGAATAGATAGAGTGGATAGCCAGTGCCTCTTCCCCAGGGCACCACTGCTCAATACAAGAGGACATGGCTTTAAGGTAAGGGGTGGGAAGTTCAAGGGGGATATTAGAGGAAGGTTTTTTACTCAGAGAGTGGTTGGTGCATGGAATGCCCTGCCTGAGTCAGTGGTGGAGGCAGATACACTAATGAAGTTTAAGAGACTACTAGACAGGTATATGGAGGAATCTAAGGTGGGGGCTTATATGGGAGGCAGGGTTTGAGGGTCGGCACAACATTATGGGCCGAAGGGCCTGTATTGTGCTGTATTATTCTATGTTCTATGTAAAAAACTTTATTGTCATTCTAACCATACATCAGCTCTGCAGGGCAGAATGAGACAACGTTTCTCAGGGGCAATGCAATCATAACATAACAAACGCAACACTAAATAATAAACATAACAATAAATAGTAAAACACAACAGCCACATGTCAGTTAAAATCAGTTATAAGTGTCCAGTGCAAGTTAAAAGTGTCCAAAGCAGAGTCAGGTGGAGCAGCTATTTAGCAGTCTGACTGCCTGTGGGAGGAAGATGTTTAGTAGCCTTGTGGTTTTAGTTTTGATGCTCTTGTAACATTTGCCTGATGGCAGAAGAACGAACAGTTTGTGGAGAGGGTGTGAGGGGTCTTTAATGATGTACCATGTCTTCTGGAGGCATCGACTCTGAAAGAGGTCTTGGACAGAAGGTAGGGAGACCCCAATAACCTTCCCTGCTCCCCTAACCACCCTCTGCAAGGCTTTTTTGTCAACAGCACTGCAGCTGGAGTACCAGGTTGTGATGTAAAAGGTCAGCACACTCTCAACCACGCCTCTGTAGAATGTAGTTAAGATGTTAGTGGGGAGTGATGCTTGTTTAAGCTTCCTCAGAAAGTGCAATCTCTTCTGGGCCTGTTTCAAAATCCCAGTGGTGTTCCTGGACCAGGTGAGATTGTCCGAGATCTGCACCCCAAGGAACTTTATGTTTTCCACTCTCTGCACTGTGGAGCCGCTGATGCTGAGGGGTGTGTGCTCAGGCTGAGACCGTCTGAAATCAACGATCATCTCCTTGGGTTTTGGTGACATTAAACATCAAGTTGTCATCCCTGCACCAGCTCTCCAGGTGTTTGACCTCCTCCCTGTACATAGTTTCATCATTTTTGCTGATGAGCCCCACCACTGTGGTATCATCTGCAAATTTAATGATCAGGTTCTCCTTGAATCTGACTGCACAGTCATGTGTTAGCAGTGTAAACAGAAATGGGCTAAGCACACAGCCTTGTGGGGATCCAGTGCTCAGTGTGATGGAGTCAGAGATGTTCCTGCCAACACGAACTGACTGTGGTCTCTCTGTCAAGAAATCCAGAATCCAGCGACACATGGCAGTGCTAAGGCCAAGCAGTGACAGTTTCTCCACTAGTCTCTGCGGGATGATGGTATTGAACGCTGAACTGAAATCAATGTACAGGATTCTGGCACAAGATGAGGTAGTAAATTAGGTTAGACATTGGCTTCATGGGAGAAGCCAGAGAGTGGTAGTAGATGGTTGCCTCTCTGTCTGGAGGCCTGTGACTAATGGAGTGCCACAGGGATCAGTGCTGGGTCTGTTATTGTTTGTCATCTATATCAATGAGCTGGATGATAATGTGGTTAACTGGATCAGCCAATTTGCAGATGACACCAAGATTGGGGGTGTAGCATACAGCGAGGAATACTATCAGAGTTTGCTGCAGGATCTGGACCAGCTGGAAAACTGGGCTGAAAAGTGGCAGATGGAATTTAATGTAGAAAAGTGCAAGGTGACGCCCTTCACTAGGACCAACCAGGCAGGTCTTACATGGTAAATGATAGAGTATTGAGGCGTGTGGTAGAACAAAGGGATCTGGGAATACAGGGCCATAATTCATTGAAAGTGATGGCACAGGTAGAGAGAGTCGTAAAGAAAAGTTTTTTACGACTCAGAAAACAAAATGTTGAGTACAAGAGATGGGATGATATACCGAAATTGTATAAGACATTGGTGAGGCCTAACTTGGAGGATTCTGTGCAGTTTTGTCACCTACCTTGAGAAAAGATGTAAATCAAGTTCAAAGAGTACAGAGAAAATTTACGAGAAGACTACCAGGTCTGAAGGGCTGGAGTTATATGGAAAGATTGAATAGGTTAGGACTTTATTTCATGGAAGGTAGAAAATTGAGGGGAGATTTGATAGAGGTATACAAAGCTATGAGGGGTGTAGATAGGGTAAATGCAACAGGCTTTTTCCACTGAGGTTGGCTGGGACTGCAACTCAAGGTCATGGATTAAGGATATAAGGTGAAAAGTTTAAGGGGAACTTGAGTGGAAACTTCTTTACTCAGAGGGTCATGAGAGTGCGGAACAAGCTGCCAGTGCAAGTGGTGCATGCACGCTCGGTTTCAACATTGAAGAGAAGTTTGGATAGGTATAAGGCTGGTGGGAATATGGAGGGCTATGGTCTCGGTATAGATCAATGGGAGTGGGCAGTTTAAATGGTTTGGCATAGATTAGAGGCCCTGAAGGGCCTGTTTCTGTGCTGTACTTTTCTATGACTATGACTCTATTTAAAATGGTAATATTATAAGAGCAAGATTATGTCAACAAAATGAATTTCCTGTAGCTGAGAATACAATCACTAAAGGGAATTCATTTAAATTAATTGGTGAAAGGATTAAAAAGCAGTTGACAAAGTTTGCATTTCCTCCGCTAATTTCCTTTCGTGACTTTATAAAAGACACTTCTGTAATGATGTCTCATAAAATCTTATTGAGACCCATTTCTGCATTGTGAGGAAATTATTTTACACCATGCACCATCTAAATTATTCAATAATGATAATGTATTTATTAATTGAAGTCTATTTTTTTTCATTGTGAGAAATAAGCAGACTTATTCTGGTTTGCAAAAGTAGGTCTTTTTAGAAGAGTGGGTTCACAAATGGACTGAAATGACAACGATTGAGAAGGACACTGCCTGGGAGGTTGAGACATGCAATAGACTGTATATTCTGGAATGTGGAGGGTTAGACAATATACTGCAGGAAATCAATGTGACAGGCAGCTTCGGTGGGATGGGGTGAAGGAGTGGAGGGGTGGAGGGAAGGAACTGTTGGCATTTCAGGTCAAAACCCTGCACAAGCTTAGAGATTGAGTCTGAATCATCATAACCTGTGGAGACCTTGACCACATCAAACAGAAACCGGTCTTCGAAGGTGAAAGTTCTTTATGGAAGTAGTTCAACAGTGCAGTGACTTGGATGCTAAAGTAGCTGGTTTTGAGTTTACTTGCTCCAAATCTATTACACTGTTACACTACCTCATGTGGAAAGAAACACTGGCAAACAGAACTACTTTAGAAACTGACTGAGTGGCATGGAGCTGTAGAGATAATGATGTCCTTAGTAGCAGGATGCCACCAACGGGCCCACAAGGACCTCTGACACAAGAGGTACTGCAGATGCTGGAAGATACTGCAGACGTCTCAGCCCAAAACATCGACTCTTTATCCCCATCCATAGATGCTGCCTGACCTGCTGAGCTCCATCTGCACACTGCGTGTATTCCACAAGGATCCCTATTAGGAATAGTAGATAACATACTTATACTTTATACTTTAGTGTCGCCAAACCATTGATACTAGAACGTACAATCATCATAGTGATATTTGATTCTGCGTTTCCTGCTCCCTGGATTACAAACCGATAGTAAATATTAAAAATTTAAATTATAAATCATAAATAGAAAATAGAAAAATGGAAAGTAAGGTAGTGCAAAAAAACCAAGAGACAGGTCCGGATATTTGGAGGGTACGGCTCAGATCTGAGTCAGGATCTGTTCAGCAGTCTTATCACAGTTGGAAAGAAGCTGTTCCCAAATCTGGCTGTACAAGTCTTCAAGCACCATACATAACATTTAAGCAGTGCAGACAGAAGTATAAACTTACAAAATGGCAATAACGAAGTAAGTGAATGGGCAAAAGCTGTGGCTTTTATGGTATGTCTCATTGTTGACAGATATAAAGTTTCCAATTTGTATCCTAAACAGGATAGCATATTTCCAAAATATTGCTGAGCTATTAACAGCGAAGACCAAAGTTCTTTGTAGCTGACAGAGTGTTAATAGATGGGGAGAAGGTTGATCTATCCCAGTAAATCGTTAAAATACCATGACTTGGTTCAGAAAGGAATCAAAAATGTTAAGGGAATACTGAAGTGCAAGTAGCTCGAAGTTATGTCAGACCCAGGGTTATTATAATTGTCTTTTATGATATGAAATTTGTTGCTTTGTGGTAGAGCTTCACAAAGACATGATTAGACATACCTGTATAGTAATGACTATGAGTAATCCTGGCACCACATCTTTGCAACAGTATACTGTCACTGACAACAGTGCACCTGTATCTGAAAGGCACCTGTTCTTGAAGAGTTAGCTTGTAATGATAGATTAATTAGACTAACCTAGTCTATATTACTCTATAACTTAGAATTAAAAAGTTAATACTTTTTTTTATCAAAGTTGCAAAGGTATTTTGTATAGCCAGACAGAAACCAATACTGTTCATTAAGAAATCTGTAGCTAGAGAGCACAGTCCAGAGAGGAGGTAGTGGAATGAGGAACTGTGTTGTGAAGGCACAGTTCCATTTTGTGAGCATTAATTACCTTTAATCCTGAAATTGATTAATTTTGTTAATTGACATTTTAAAGTATAGAAAGAAAAGAAAGAGTATAAAGCTAACAGATCAGCCGTAACTTTCCTGAATTGTACAATACGTTGAGGACATTTTCAACTCTCACTGCTACGAGCTGAAGTTCCCACTTGCTTCAAAAAGGCAACAATTATACCAGTGCCTAAGAAGTATAATGTGAGCTGCCTTAATGACTATCGCCCGGTTGCACTCACATCAACAGTGATGAAATGCTTTGAGAGGTTGGTCATGACTAGACTAAATTGCAAGGACCCGGACCCATTGCAATTTGTCTATCACCACATGAAAAGTACCTCACTACTTTTTTATTTCCTAATTTTTTGCACAACTTATTTAATTAAACTATGATAATATAATAAACTCTGAATTAAAATATATATTTTTACTCTAATTCAGTTTTTTCTCTCTATCATATATTGCATTGTACAGTTGCCACAAAATTAACAAATTTCATGACATATGCCAATGATATTAAACTTGATTCTGATTTTATATCTCTTATCGTCTTGTGCACCCCTATCAAGTCACCTCTCATCCTCTTTCTCTCCAAAGAGAAAAGCTCACTCAACCTACCCTCATAAGACATGATGTTTTGATGACCCATTATGAAGGAATGTTGAACTTGTTTGAATTTGACCATGGGATAATCTCATGGTGATCAATATCCGCAGCTAGATCCACATACTTTATATCATTTGTAGAACTCCATTCAATCTGACAGATTTTGAAGGATCAATGGCTTCTAAAACAATGACTCACCTTTTTAAATAGTTGATACAATCTCTTGTGGTCTCGTTGAAATGAATGGGAGGTGACTTCAGGGACAAAACCAGGAGAATGCTTTATTTGTTTTAGTGATATTGTGCACTTGTGTCATTTTAATGTTTGGTTGGTTCCGCACAGATCTTTAGACACAGCAAAAACAAGTTAATAACTAAAATTGGCAGTGGAGCATTCCAGAAATAGGGCAAAGGTCAATTGCTGTCACACTTCATAATGTCACATTTATTGCAAAACCATCGTGGGCTAACTGAGTCAGAAATCTGTGTAACTGAGCTGAACTGCTTCAGGGTAATGGCTTTCAATTCAGCAATTGTTTTACTGTATCTTTGTATGTAACCTACAGATCTGTACAATAAGGAAACTTGGAAAGCAAATTGCAAGTAATTACTTCATTTTCAGATGCCAGACTGATTGAAATTGTGATACTTTAATTTTAGAAATATGAATTCTGATGTCAACAATGAAAGAATGATTCATATATGACTTAATAGATTATTAGCCAGCTCTTACAAACAGCCTAAAATGAAGATCACTGGCTAACAACAATGTTGTTCCTCTTCTCTCTTTGTGGCACATTAGGTAGCATTTTTCCTTAGCATGTGTCTGTTTTTTTACGAGGCCGAGTTGCTAGCTCGATGCTTAACCCAGCACAGATGGAAAGCGTGTAAGGAGCCAGCTGGATTCAAACCTGATACCATTCGCCTCGAAGTCCAGTGCTAATGCCACTACCCCACCAGCCAGCATAGAGAACAACATTGTTCAATTATATATTTCAACTCATTAGGGATTTATTTATTTATCTATCTATTTATTTCTTTATTGATTGATTGAGATACATTGCAGAGCAGGCTCTTCTGGCCCTTTGAGCCATTCTGCCCAGCAACCCCCCATTTAACCCTAGCCCAATCACAGGACAATTTACAATGACCAATTAACCTACCAACCGGTAGGTCTTTGGACTGTGGGGGGGGGGGGTAACCACAGCACCCAGAAGAAACCCATGCAGGTCATGGGGAGAACATACAAACTCCTGGATTGGTGGGATTGTTGCTTAATTCTTCTGTCAGACGTACTGAGGTTCAGTCAAAGGTCTTTCTGATAATTAAAGAGTTACAGATTCAATGCTGTGGTTTTTGATTGTTTTTTGTTATTGTTCAAGTACCTTTTCACTGTGTTCTAAGCAGCTATTTTTATTGTTTTTACAGGCAGAATTTGCTGAGATTAATCTGATGGCTCAAGCTGACGGTACCTGTACAGTCGACATGCAAGTTTTTCGAAATGGCACCAAAGTTGTCAGGTGAGACATAAGGCTGTACAAGTAAAGCACGAAAGGAACCATGTGACTGGTCTGCTTTTCATTAACGTCTCCTTAGAAAATTACCTTTCCAAACCAAGTCTTGCACTGATGGATTTGACTTTTCATGTAACACTTCATCACCTCCTAATGAGGTATGCTGTAAGATGGAAAACAAGAAAAATTAGCTGTGAATATGAAAAATATCATTTAAACTCGTCTGTGTCAATAATAGGTAAAGGTTTAATTAAAGTGCAATTGGTGTTTTTACAGTATAATAAGAATATCATTACATTGTTTGGAAATTCTGTTTATGTATTTCACTTCCTGTTAGCAAAATGGCTAAAATATCTGCAGATATAGCAAAATACTGTTTGTTCAAGTAATTCAGTGCTGTTTGAAGGAATTTAAGATATTTATAAAAAAAATTATGAAATAGTATATAAATCTTTTTTTTTCTGGCACAGTTATTGAGAGTACTGGTACACTGTATGAGGGGTGATTGATAAGTTTGTGGCCTAAGGTAGAAGGAGACAATTTTAGAAAACCTAGCACATTTATTTTTCAACATAGTCCCCTCCTACATGTACACACTTAGTCCAGCGGTCGTGGAGCATACGGATCCCTTCTGTGTAGAAGTGGTCCGCAGCAGGGGTGATTGATAAGTCTGTGGCCTAAGGTAGAAGGAGATGAGTTATACAGCTCTCATTACATGCACATGCAGTTCAACTCTTTGAGTGAAAATGCAGAAAGTTTGAAGTTAATAACTCATCTCCTTCTACCTTAGGCCACAGACTTATCAATCACCCCTGCTGTGGACCACTTTTGGAGGTCCAAGACGCCGACTTCTACAAAGAAGGGATCTGTAAGCTCCACGACCGCTGGACTAAGTGTGTAAATGTAGGAAAAATAAATGTGCTAGGTTTTCTAAAATTGACTCCTTCTACCTTAGGCCACGAACTTATCAATCACCCCTCGTAAGCGCACAGCAGACACTTCCAAGAATGGGGCAAGAGGTGTTTGCCAAGTCTATCAAGTGGATCGTTGTGAGGGGCTGCACTCCTTTGACCACAAGGCTTTTGATTGCTCAAAGTGCATGGTCTCAAGGTTCTCGGTACCATCTCAACTTCTCCAGTTTGAGAGGCAATGACTCAGAAGCTTGGATTACAATGTTGGTTTGGGGAATCTGGCCTCAGGAATGGAAGCAGCAAGTGCTATCCAAGTCCTGATTAAGGGTCTTGGCTCAAACCATCAACTGTTTACTCTTTTCTATAGATGCTACCTGGCCTGCTGAGATCCTCCAGCATTTTATGTGTGTGGCTCTGGATTTCCTGCATCTGCAGATTTTCTCATATTGAAGAGCTATCCAATGTAACCAACTGAGTATAATTAAGGCCACAACCCTGGGAATGTTGGTTTGGGGGACAACAGTGTTGTTAGTTCACCTATCCTTCCAGCGAGTTTGGAAAATTTTGCAGAGGCGACTGGTAGTATTTTTCCAAAGTCTTTGATGCCTACTGTAGATAGAAGAATGTAGGAGGGCAAGGATCACTGGACCGTTGGAAATTATGAACTTTGTGCCATGGATCTTCAATGCTCAAAATTTCAAAAAGCCCAAAATAAATCTGTCATCAAAGTATGTGTATGCTGCCATATACTACCATTATTGGTGGCAGGGTGGAGATACGTCTCTACCAAAGGAGGTGTAAGGCTCTCCTTTCCACCACTAGCCTACAGGTCACCCTTGGGCAAGGTGAAGAACCTGCTTAGCCACCTAATCAGGGTCATGTGAAGCCATGGGAGCAAGTGGTGGATACTGTTGGTACATGTCACACATCCTGGCAGTCAATCTCTGAAGACTATTGATAACAGCTGGGGTCACCCAGCTTATAAAGTCACTGCTCAGAAGAAGGCAATGGAAAACCACCTCTGAAGAAAAATTTGCCAAGAACAATCATGGTTGTGAGGCCATGATTGCCGATGTCATATGACATGGCACATAATGATGAGGACCACCCCGAGATTCTTTTTCTTGTGGGCATTCACAGTAAATACAAAGAAACACAAGAATCAATGAAAAGCCTCACACAACAAAGACAGACAAACCTCCAACGTGCAAAAGACAACAAGCTATGCATATACAAAAAAAAAGAAAAATGATAATAATTTTTAAAAAGCAATAAATATCGAGAACAGGAGTTGTAGAGTCTTTGAAAGTGAATCCATAATTTGAGAGCCGGAAGTTAATGAGTGAAGAAAACAACGGTCCTGGGTGATATTTGGGTCCTTGGCATTTCATGTGAGAGGAATTTTTAAGCAGGTAAAGTTTGCTTTGCAGATGACACATCCACTTTATGAGATGATGCAGTGCAATGACCTACCCGGTGTTCCCCATTTTAAATGAAAAACATGCAGGGGCGTAGCGGTTATGCAAAGCTCTACAGCAGCCAATGATAAGATTGGAGCTCAGTTCCCACTGCTGTCTGTAAGGAGTTTGTACATCCTCCCCGTGACCACACGGATTTACTCAAGGTGCTACGGTTTCTCTCCCACATTCCAAAGACGTACCGGTTAGGGTTAGTAAGGTGATGCCTGAAAGCATAGCGACACCTGCGGGCTGCCCAGTGCAACTCGCTGATTTCACTTGATGTAAACGACACACTTCACTGTTTCGTTGCATGTTTGACGAAGAAGCTAATAATTAAAAATCTTTAAGAGCCACACAAACGACACATTTCACTATCTGTTCTGATGCATGTTTGACAAAGAAGCTAATAATTAAAAATCTTTAAGAGCCTCAGTCAACCAAAGGTTGCTGGTACAACTTCTTAGCCAAGAGATAACTCTGCAGATATGGGAAGAGGTCCCTGAGCTGCAGAGTCTCACCATGAACCTTAGTTACGGGGGCTGTAATGCACTGCCCTAGGGCCAGGTTGATTGGGACTTTTGTCTTGAGAGTGTTGCACGGAAGATGATCCTCTCCTGTGCTTGAGTGGGAACATGTCAAATGGAGCTTTTGAGCTGTGCATAATGAAACATAAACAAGAAACTGCAACGACATCTGTAGTACCCCGGCTTTGACAGGAACTGATGACTGATATTGGGACGGCACAGTAGCATAGTGGTTTACACAGCGCTTTACAGTACAGTCGACCTGGGTTCAATTCCCACTGCTGCCTGCAAGAAGTTTATACATTCTACCCGTGAGTGCATGGGTTTCCTCCGTGTGCTCCAGTTTCCTCCCACAGTTCAAAGATGTACCGGTTGGTAGGCTAATTGGTCATTGTAAATTGTCCTGTTTTTAGGCTAGGATTAAATCAGGGGGTTGCTGGGCGGCACGGCTTGAAGGGCTGGAAGGGTCTATTCTGTGCGGATCTCAATAAAATAAATAAATAATACAAATCAGCACCCAGTCCTCTTCTTTATGTCCATCAAACCAACCTAAAAATCATCATGAGTATTGCTGCTAGAAGATCAACATTGAAGTTGTCAAGGACCCCGCAAAGGTGGCTCATCTCAGGTAGCACCTCAGACATTGTCGACACTCAGGAGGCTCAAAGTCTCCTCAGCTCGTGGGCTATTGGAAGTCCACCCTAACTGGCAACTCGCAAAGAGACTTCTGGCTTCTCTAACGCAAAAAAAATCAAAACTGATGAATGAAACTGACCAGGAGATTGAGGAGCTAATTTAGGGAAAATGTAAGATGTTTCTGGATTGAAAGCTCCACTTTTTCTTCAAGGGGAAAGAAGGAAAGAAATAGCTTCACTGGCACCTGAAGGCGGAAGTCCAGCAGAAAATTAATGATGCAAAAATTTATGAGAAGGAAAATAGAGAATAATGCCGGAGACACAGCAACCTGCTGACAGCCATGATGTGTATGGGTTCTTCATCCACCTATGGTCCAAACACCCAAGGCCCTGTCTCGTAGAGAACTAAATAATGGGAGCAAACTCATTGCCGGTCTTTTCCCAGGAAGGAACACTCTGAAACTCTCCTCAACGATGACTCTGCCCTTGAGATGAGCACCTTGACAACTTCCCACAGCAATCCATTCACTCCAGGCTTGCCATCACCCCTGATCGAAGAGAAGTTGAAATGCTGATGTCCCAGAAGAAGAACAATAACAAAAACATGGGGCAGCAGGCACATCCCTGCTGAAGTTCTAAAACGTGGGCATGAAGAGCTCCAGTCTCAACTCCACATCCCATTTCTCATGCCTGGAAAGAGGAAGATGCACCAGAAAATCTCTGAGAGGTCATAATTTTGACCCTCTTCAAGAAAAGAGACTTCTGCGATATCTTCAGGGATGTCTTCAATTTTTTGTCACAGTGTTCTAACCCATCTTCTCCCAGTGACTGAAGAGCAGTTTCATTAAACAGAGTGTAGGTTCTGCCCGTCTCATATCACAAAAGGGACAATCTTCACTATAAGAGGGATACCAGGAGAAGCATTTTTCTTACGTCACTAAAGCCTTTGATTCCATCAGTGAGATAATTCATCACTTGTTTGTGTTCACTGTGTGATGGTAAACCAGCCTGAGTAGTAACCAACATGTCTACAGCAGAGTCTGTCCCAGTGAAGACCACCCCTTTCATCAGCCTGAGAAAAGGCAAGCAAGGGGATTGGGGCTGAATGGACGTCAGCGTAAGGAAGGTGTATCTGTCTGTTAACACTCAACTAGTTTGGCAGAGCTGCTTGGGCAGGCTGCAGTGACTAATCTTCTGAGGATCACATTTTGCAGAAACGAAACAAATTATATCCAATGGAATGTGAAGCTGATCCTGTTTCTCCCATCCGTGGTTACAAAAACTGGCATGTGATGAATTCCAGGCGCACACATGCTGAGGCAGACAAACTTTGCAGAATCTCTAGGTACATGAAGAAAAGCCTGAAATTGTTACTTGAATATAAGCCCAAAGGCATCCTTATTATTGATGGAAATACTGTTCTGTGTGTTGGCTATGCACAAGCAGAGCATTAAATTCCAGCTAAAAGAAATGGCCAAGGCAAAATTGTCAAGAAACAAATCACGTAATTTTCATTAATAGGGCAGGGGTTGGTATACAGTGTAGAGTAGAGATAGAAGGATCCCTTTACCCTTCCATTGCCTATCATATCATACGCTATCTAAAAGGTTCAAGGTTCAAAGGTTCATTTATTCTCAAAGTATGTATGCAGTATGCAACTCTGAGATTCACCTTCTCCAGATAGCCAAGAAACAAAGAAAATCGTGGAAGCAAACTCCTCACCGCACAAAAGTCACCCAAATTCAAACTGCAGTGACAACAAGAGCATCAACCACCCCCCCCACCCCACAGAAAAACAAATTGGTGAACTGCGTGCGCATCAAACCTCAGCCCCCGTCCCAACAAAAAACCATACGAATCGCACTAAAATTAAATCGTCTCAGATGGCAAACAGAAAAAAAAACGGGTGAAAACACAGAATGTAAAAGACATACAACCGAAAAAGAGTCCAGTCCAATCCATAAATCACAGAACTTTGCCTCAAGGGAGAGGGAGACCGCTCACACGTAGAGACAGAACAACAGGGGAGACGTAGACATCTTATCCAGCTACATTGAGCCATGGACTCTTTATCCGGCAACATCAGGTGGCAATATCTTAGCCCTTTTTTAAGGTTGTGTTTGCCTGTGATCTGATTCAGCCATTTTCTTTAATAATGGTTAGTAACTCTGACCAAAGTTTCCTGTTCCAGAGCAGAAATATTACCTCAGAAGTTGATAACTCCAAGGTTCAGTTTACAATCAGAACATAGAACAGTACAGCACAGTGTAGGCCATTTGGCCCACAGTGTTATACCAACTTTTTCACCTACTCCAAGAGCAATCTAACCCTTCCCTCCCGCATAACCCTCCATTCTTTGTTTCCACCATTCATCAGTCGAAAAGTCTCTTAAATCTTCTTAATGTATCTGCCTTTACAACCACCCTGGCAATGTGCTCCATGTCCCCACTACTCACTGCTTGATAAACCTACCTCTGCCATCCCCCAAACATTAGAATTAAGACTTTCATCAAAAGCTGCCCAAGGAGCAGCTGCGAATGTGACTGGGATTAGTGTATGAAGTAGGCCAGGATCAGAGACTTGTGGAATCCTAACATGCCAGCACCAGCTCCAGCCAGTTGTTCTCCCCTATTCTTTCCCACTGGCCATGCAAACTCATTCACTTTGAGCCTTTTACTAATTTCCTTGAAAAGTTAATACTGTAATTATTTTCACGGGCTTTCTGAAAATACCTTCCAGATCGTAACAACTCTCAGTGCATCCTTTTCATCGTATCCCTTTTGCCTATCACCTTAAATCCATGGCCTTTGGTACTCAATATTTCTGCTACAAGAATCGTTTCCCTTATTTACTTAATAATAAAGGTTTTCAACATCTCTTTCAAATTCTACTTTTAATGTGAGTTTCTTAAGAAACATGTAATTTTGATTGATATGAACTTATTTATCCAATTTGCACTTGAGAGTTAATCACTTTGAACAACAAACTTGGTTGATAAAGCATCTCTATTAAGTGCAATCACAAATAGAAGTAGTAGTAGTCATGTGATCACTCAAGTCAAGTCAGGTGTTCTCCTAAGGGACTGTCTATTGGTGGGTCCTCAGGTTACTGTAGAGACCAATCCAAGATCCACATATTCTGGTGCTGTGTGGGCAAGAGGAAGTGGTGGTTGTGGTTAGTGAGTGGGTCTGGTACTTAGTTACTGCCTGTAATGCCACTGACATTTAGGACAGCAGTGAAGATCCTCCACCTCTGTCTGTATAGAAGGATTCTTCATTGCTGTTCCTGTAACAGTTGTTTTTTGGCCAGTCAGGGTTATTAACCCTGAGCTGAGCTCCCGAACCTGGAGGACCGGTGGTCGGTGGACCACTCTTGGTCTGGCCTCTACCCTTTCACCTGTTTGGCAAGGGTGACTCTACCAAGAGCTAAAACTCAAGGCCCTGACTCCAGCCGACATAGCTCTCCAGGACATTGAAGCACGCAATCCTCCAAACCCAATGACAAGTTTGTGATCCTCTTGGTGGACTGGGTCTTGTAGCTGATAGAAAATTTCACATGTTTAGAACAATAAGAACAACATGTTGGGTGAAAAAAAATTAATATAAATGAGGGAAAGAAAAGGATGGTGTTTCCTTTCATGACCTTTGGACCTTTATTCCTACCAAGATGGTGACATTACAGATCCAATGAACATGAAGATTCAGGGGTTGGAAAGTGTGGTCAAGAGAGCATGAGGGTCCAGTAGAGTTTAGTCATTAATCTCCTGAAAAGAAGATAGAGAAATTGAGAAAGGAAAGATTAGGAATGTATGAAAGTGAGAGTCCTGATGAAAAGTTTTGGCCCAAAATGTCGACTGTTTACTCTTTTCCATAGATGCTGCCTGGCCTGCTGAATTCCTCCAGCATTTTGTGTGGGTAGCAAAGGTAATGACATCTTTTAAATTAGTGAGAGCAGCAAGCAATGCATGTACAAGTTATCAGTCTCCCCAAAACTATTATATAACCATATAACAATTACAGCATGGAAACAGGCCATCTCGGCCCTTCTAGTCCGGGCCGAACTCTTACTCTCACCTAGTCCCACCAACCTGCACTCAGCCCATAACCCTCCATTCCTTTCCTGTCCATATATCTATCCAATTTAATTTTAAAGGACAACATCGAAGCTGCCTCAACCACTTCTGCTGGAAGCTCGTTTTGAGATTTTTAAAAAAGTTTATTAAGGCATTATACAAATCTGTATTTGGCAATCATAGTGCAAGTTGCAGATACATTCCTGTCAAATAAAGAGATCTTTAGATTGCAGAGTGAGATTATAGAAAAATAATTACTACTTCTCTCATTATTAAGGGCAGAACTCATTTTGTAATTCTGACACGTTACTCCCTACTCTTGTTCTCGAAATTGGGTATGAATCCGCTGGGAGTATGTATCTACTAATAAAAATGCAAATTGGAGCTGTAATGGCAACCTGTCCCTAACGGCTCATTCAGGGTAGGCATTAAAACTGAAAACATTTCTGATGCTCGGTCTTAGTGAAAAATTACACCATAGTTACTAATCATTTAACCTGTCTAACAAGCAGAATCCATAAAAGTTCCTCTGCAGCAGTGCAGTTGGACCAAGACATGAGGCAGGGAATCATAACATAATTGTAATGCAGACAGAGTGTGTATTTTACTGAACACGTCACAGTAACTCATGAAAAGCTAAAGAACAGATGGAAACAGAAACCGTAGTCTGCAGTAATAAAAGTTTTATTACCTGTTGTGATCCAGTCAAAAAAATAACAACAAATAACTTATAAGAGGTACAGACAGGGTAAGTGCGAGCAGTCTCTATCCACTGAGGTTGGGTGAGACTAGAACTAGAGGTCATAGATTAAGGTGTAGTGTTTAAGGGGAATATGAGGGGAAACTTCTTCACTCACAGAATGGTTAGAGTGTGGAATGAGCTGCCAGCAGAAATGGTGGATGTGGGTTCGATTTCAAAATTTAAGAGGAATTTGGATAAGTACGTGGATGAGTCCCCGGCTGGTGGCGTAGTGGCATCAGCATCGGACTTTGGGACGAAAGGTCCCGAGTTCGAATCCAGCTGGCTCCCTTGCACGCTTTCCATCCGTGCTGGGTTACGAGCTGGTGATCTCTTTGGAAACTCACCCCGGCAGAAGGCAGTGGCAAACCACTGCTGTAAATTGCCTCGTACACGGTTCCCCACTACGTCAGAGAGGCGTGGAGTGAAATCACCCGCTAACTGGAGAAACCCCGGATGTGATATACCTTTCCTTTCCTATATGGATGGGAAGGTTATGGAGGGCTGTGGTCTGGGTGCAAGCAAGTTAACAGGACTCGTTGGAATAATAGTTCAGCACAGAATAAATGGGTTGTTTCTGTGCTGTCATTTTCTGTGATTATGACTCAATCAGCAATCTCCAGGGGTTGCAATGATTGAACACCACAGGTGATCCTATCTGTGTGAACAGATTAGTGGACTGCATTGGGCTAACAAAGTACAAATTTGCCTCTCTTAACCTCTTGGATCCCTACTGCCATTGTGATTGCCCCTCGCAGATCTAGAAGAACTTTGATTTCTTTGATTTTTCAATCCCTTTGATTTTTCCCCACAGCCTCCTCGCTTTGAAAGCAAGCATGACTAGAATTCTCCAGCCCTGGCAACATTCTTGTGAAGTTTTTATGCACCTTCATAGAATCCCGTGTCTAAGTCTGAAAGCATGTTATTATAAAGGGGAAAAGTTATAGGAAATGAATGTCTGTATGGATTAGTGTCATGTCTTCTGTTGTGGGTATAAAGCACTGAGAATGGCATTTTATACCCAATGATGAAAGGCTGGAAGTACTGCTGGTTCCAAGGGATGCAGCTTCTTAATACACAACGCAGGTTACTGGAATGGCAGTGGTCAGGTCCTAAAGAGTTAGCACAGGGAAGAGGAACAAGGAAAGTTAAAATGGTGAGGTAAAGAAATGCAACCTTCTCCCTGTTAAAGATTTCAACAGTTACACGAAACTGGGTTGATATTGTTATTACTTAAGTTGATGGAATCATTCTTAGACATGCTTGATAAAGCTCACAAGGCAAGAGAACGGTTAATTTGTGCACAGTAAGTTCATACAATTAGCTGCATCATAATGAAATCAGCTCTTTTAATGTGCGGAGAAAGAGACAAAGTTTTGAACAGAAATGTCAAGGATCAGATAATAATTTTACCCCAAATCCAACAGCTCCAACAGGACAGCTCCAAGGATGTGTTCAAATCGCTGGACTGCATCTTGAATCCAGAAACTTAGCATTCAGAGATAAGAGTGTTACTAACTGAGCCACAGCCAGTGGTGCTGTTTAAAGTTCAAAGTAAATTTATTATTTAAGTACATCTATGGCACTGTATACAACCCTGAGATTTGTTTCCTTCTGAGCATACTTAGTAAATCTAAGAACCATAATAGAAAGACCACATCCAACAAGACGGACAAACAACCTGTGTGCAAAAGACAACAAAACAACAAACTGTGCAGATACAAAAGAGAAAAAGGAACAATAAATAAACAAACAAACAAACAAGGAAGCAAGCAATATTGAGAACATGAGATGAAAAGTCCTTGAAAGAGAGTCTATAGGTTGTGGGACTGTTCAGTGATGGGGCAAGTGAAGTTGAGTGAAGTTATCCTTATTAGTTCAACAACCTGATGGCTGAGGGGTAATAACAGTTCCTGGAACTGGTGGTGTGAGTCCTGAGACTCCCGTACCTTGCTTCCTGATGGCAGCAGCGAGAAGAGAGCGTGACCTGTTGGGGGGTCCCTGATGATGGATGCTGCTTTCCTGCAACAGCGCTACGTGTAAATGTGCTCAATGGTGGGGAGGGCTTTACCTGTGATAGACTGGGCTGTGTCCACTACTCTTTATAGGATTTTGAGGTCCAGAGAAGGTGTAATCTGACTGAGCGGTGCCATTCTTCTTGGAGAAATAAACCAGTTCTTAGACTTTCACTATGGTAAGGTGGAATCACATATCTATTTCCAAGTGGATACATGTCGCGTCCACTGTAGATATGCAATTGCCCTTATGTCAGGACCACCCAACAGAGGCAATATTAGTTTGAATTAGGGTGTGCGTATGTCTCAATTTTCAAATGTGTTATTGCTTCACCTCTTGTATTGTCATTTGCCTGGCTGGAAAACGTCTATGTTAGCTGAGTATGGAGAATAAAAAATCTCTGTGCATTCAATATAACTACTTAGTCTTTGCAGCCGTGGATAATAAATTGCCACATCGAACTTTACTTGGGATCTGGAATTCATCTACCTGCCAATAATGTGTGCATCAATTTTACATTTGGATTCATGATCTGGTACTTTGAGTTAAGCATACTCCTGCTTCTGGCTGCTCAGCTTTCTTCCAAGAATGGTAAAACAAAGCGACAATGTTTTCCGCACTGGAGAAGGCCAAGGAGGTGGGGACAGGCTTCCAGTTTCTGCTTATTGCATTCACAAAATTGCTGCATACTGCCCTCACTGAAGTGAGGCTGCTGGTACTGGAGAACCATGGATTGGACACAGTTGTTTAAGATGTAACTCATTCTAGACGGAATCAGCATGGGTTTTTAGCTACTCATCTAAGTCTTAGTCCCTTTACTGAAGTGAAGTAGGTGCTGGAAATCTGAGATAAAAAAAAAGAGAAAATGGCAGCAGAAATCAGAGATTGTGGGTAGCAACTGTAGAGAGAAAAAAAAGGGGTAAAGATGGCAAGGGGAGAACTTGGATGAGTTCTGACACAAAATGATGGGAATTGAAAGAGTGAGCTGGAACTTTCTCAGCCATAATCTTTAGTTGGACCTCAGTGGGTTGAGCAGCATCTTTGTGAGCAAAGGAATGGTTAACATTTCAGGTCAAAACTCTGCATCAGTACATAGATTTCCTCACGTTGTAGGAGGAGGCCACTCTGCCTGTCGATTCGATGCCATTGCAAGACAAACCCATTTCCCCTACTCACTTACAGTAGCCTACTGCCTCTCTTAAGCTTTTCAACTCTTCCCAGATTCTCCTCTTCCCCTGTACGTCCCTACACTTGGGAGAAGTTTCAAGTTCCCTGTTAACCTCGTAATCAGCACGTCTTTGGAGTGTGGGAAGAACCTGGAGCGCCCGCGGGAAACTCGCATGATCACAGGGGAAATATGCAGACTTCACAGAGACGGCACCTGAGGTCAGGATGGAGGCTAGGTTCCGGACCATTGTGACAGCAGTGCTAACGGGTGTGCCATTTAATGCGAA
This sequence comes from Mobula hypostoma, assembly GCF_963921235.1. Lineage (NCBI taxonomy): Eukaryota > Metazoa > Chordata > Chondrichthyes > Myliobatiformes > Myliobatidae > Mobula > Mobula hypostoma. The sequence continues at coordinate 60,256,295 of NC_086111.1, read as the reverse complement.
ATATTGACAGTAACACATTTAACTAATGAAATCTGACCTGTGTAGATACAACATAGCACAGTAACAGGCTCTTAGGCCTACGGTTTTCTGCCAAAGCAATTAAATTAATAATTAAATGCTCAATTTAACTAATCTTTTCTACCTACACAATGTCCATATCTTCCAATTGCCTGCACATTCCTGTGCCAATCTAAGAGCCCTTTGAACACTTTTATCACATTTGCTTCCCCTAGCAGCACATTCCAGACACCCACGACTCTCTGCATAAAAGTAAAACTTGCCCCCACACATCTCCTTTGAACTTTCCCCTTTCACCTAAAATGCATTTCAACCCTGAGAGAAAGATACTGGCTGTATATTCACTCTTTGCTTCTCATAATCTTTTAAAGCTCCATGAGATATCTGCCGCTCCAGAGAAAAGAACCCAAGTTTGTCTGGCCTCTCCTGGTAGCACATGCCCTCTAATCCAGGCAGCATCTTTGTAAACCACCTCAGCACCCTCTCCAAAGCCAGGACATCTTTCCTGTAACGGAACAACCAGAGCTGAATGCAATCCTCCAGATGTGGCCGAACCAGAGTTTTATAAATCTGAAACATAACTTCCTGGTTCTTGAACTTAATTCCCAGATGCATAAAGGCAAGCACCCCATATGCCAACTTTTCTGCCCAGCTTGGTTTTGTAAGCCGACTGCCGGACTGAGACGTGATTTTGGATTGATACTGTCTCTCGGCATCTCTAATAGCTTTACAGAGGTCATGTAAAGGCCAGGTAGAATGCTGCAGACCTAGACTTCATAAGAGAGTGGATGTCCTAGCTCATGTATGGCTTCTGGTTTAGAAACACCCATATTGTCTCCCTTGGTACACAGTCCGCAGCATAGTTGCTGATGAGGTGTGTGATGATAGTGGCTCGCTCATCTAGACTGGCAGCTGAGCCTTTGAGCACGGAGCAGTCTACCTACTCAAAGAATCTCATCTGTTTCCTCAGACCAGCACTACATGAATTCCTTTTCTGTATTTCCCCATTTTAGCTTCTGTTTGGATGTGGAGAGTAACAGAACAGCCTGGTGGTCTGACTTACCAAAGTGTGGACAGGGAATGGCTCACTAGGTTCTCTATCTCCTTCCTGTACTTCGATTCATCATTCCTTGAGATGCGGCTCACCAGGTATCTTCAGTGGTTGTATAGCAATGGTCCAAAGTGTTTGGGCCTCTGGCAGGACAGGAGATGTGCTGGTATTACTATGGTAACACACTCCTGAAGTTGACCTGGCTGAAGTCATCGGCAGTGATGAAAAGAGCTTCTGGGTATCACATTTCAAGGATTTGACCATAGAGTGTAGTTGACTGAGTGCAAGCTTTGTGTCTGTCTGAGGTAGGATGTAAACTTCCATCAGATTAGCTGAAGTGAATTCCCATTGCAGCTGTTATGGGTGACACTTCGCTTGCCAGAACTATCAGATCTGAGCAGTACGAGGAATTGATTAAGAAGCAGACCCCTTCGCCTCCTCCTTTGCCTGAAGGCACCGTACAGACTATCCAGTGAATTGAGAAACCCTCAGGTTGAATGACACAGTAATATGAAGTGGGTGTAAGCCATGTTTCAGTGAAACATAGCACTCAACAGTCTCTCAGTACTCTTTGGTTGGTCGGTCTTGCCCTTATTTCATCAGGTTTGTTCTCAGTGACCTGGACATTAGCTAGTCATATCCTGGGGAGAGGCGTCTTTAACCCATACTCTTCTAGCTTCACCTACATCCCAGCCCTCTTGCCACTCTTCTGAGGTAACTGCTGGTTCCGAGGGCCAAGCCACCCTTGGATGTTTCTTGTAAATGTGGTAGTTATACCCACCTCTACCACCTCCTCTGGCAACTTGTTCTGCATATCCATCACCCCCTCTATTAAAAAGTTGTTTCTCAGGTCCCCTTTAAATTTTTTCCCATTCACCATAAATCTAGGCCATCGAGTTTTAAATTTCCCAGTACCAGCAATATGTGTGGATTATAGCAATTTCTAACCATTCACCTTATCACTCTCTTCACAGAGCAGTATTTCCTTTTCATTATTTTTAAAATTTGATATGTTTCTGCCTGAATTGTATTTTTTATTCTGTGTATTTCCATCCTCTGTTTTTGATTCAAACTTCTAGCCGTCCTTTTCTGATACGATGTGATTATCGTAAGCAACCCTAAGCTGCCTTCAATTTATCGATATACAGTACTGTGCAAAAATCTTAGCTATATATGTGCCTAAGACTTTTGCACAGTAATGTAGTGTTTACAAAATGTTTATATCTGTTCCCTCCAGCAGAAGGGTGGATATTATTTTGAATATTCCATTTAAATTTGCCAATTCAGTAGGTTAATTTTACAAGTGCCTTATGCTAAATTTACTCTCCAAGTCACCACACTTGGCATTGGCCTTTCTAAGTTGAGCTACAGCCAGGAGCATCCCACCTGCAGGCTCCTCTTCACAGCCAAACGATCTCAGCTCCAGGGCATTTGTGGTTTGAATACACACAAAGGACAGGAGGGACTCAGCACATTAGGCAGCATCAGTAGAGGGGAATAAACAATTGACGTTTTGGGCCAAGAACCTTCATCAGAACTGGAGAGGAGGAGGGAAGAAGCCAGAATACAAAGGTGGCGTGGGGGGTGGGGGGAGAGGGGATAGAGATAAAGCTGGGGAGTGATAGGTGGAAGTGGTGAAAGGCTGAAGAAGAAGAGATCTGGCAGGAGAGGACAGTGGACCATGAGAGAAAGGGAAGAAGGAGAGGCACCAAAGGGAGGTGATAGGCACAGTTGAGGAGAAGAGAAGGGGTAAGAGGGGAGTCAGAATGGGGAAAGTAGAAAGAGAGAAGGCGAAGGAGGGAGAAATTACTGGAAGCTAAAGAAATTGATGTGTTTACGATTTGTGGTTTGAAATCTTGTTGGGTACATTGACATTTTGTGATTAATGGTTAATTCTGGAGCAATAAAACAGAAAACCACTGTAAATGTAAGAGAAAATACTTGGCAACATTTTGCATCTTAATGGAGGTACTGTGTTTGTTCATTTGTCATTGATGTTAGGACTAGAAATTTGTATGGCCACAAGTTTCATATCAAAAAATATAAATCAACCGAACAGTCTTCAGGGTTCTAGTTGAATAATCCATGGAATGGATTTTACTTTACATATTCCATTACATTTGCCAGTTTATAAGATACGTGCTGTGAGTGCTTTGTTCTGAATTTACTCTCCATGGCATTTCACTTCTGTGGGTCAGTGGATTTCACAGAAGAACACAACATAATCGCTCAGGCTAGTGAATTTGATCCACTGGTACTTGAACCTTCTAGTTGTGCAGTTGCACACAACGAATTATTCTGAGTGTGCGTTACTACAACTTAACTCCAATGCATGATAAAGCCTTTGTTCTCACACAGTGTGGATCATAGCAGTGGGCAGTGAAGTTAAGCTTATAATCTGTTCAAGAAGTCTCCTATAAAAGTTCAAACTTGCCATGTACAGAGAAAGATTCTCCTGCCTGCATCTAAAACATTAAGAACTGGGTGTCAGAGAAATAGAACATGTGCAAACTCTGGCATTTACCTGACTCAGTTTGGTTTAGTCTCTTCCTTCCAGTCATCTATCTCACTACTGCTGTTTTAGTAATTTCAGTGTTTTTCCCTTTGTTTAATAATTTATTTCTTGTGTTTTTTACCAAATAGTTTTGACTGATATCAATTTAAATTTAGTTTTCACTCCTAACATGTAGAAGTCCTCTAATAATAATTACTTCATGTATTTTAAGTACTTAACTGCATCTTTCCTGAACTTAAAAGCTTTGCATCCTCTAAACCTTTCTTATCTTTCTTTTGTACCTCATGACAATAGGAGCTCGCATTAGAGAAATAAAAGAAATAAGAAAGTAGTCCAATGGCGTTTCAGAGAAACATAGAAAACCTACAGGCCCTTCGGCCCACAATGCTGTGCCGAACATGTCCCTACTTTAGAAATTAACTTGGGTTACCCATAGCCCTCTATTTTTCTAAGCTCCGTGTACCTATCCAGGAGTCTCTTAAAAGACCCTATTGTATCCACCTCTACCACCATCGCCAGCAGCCCATTCCACACGCTTACCACTCTCTGCATAAAAAACTTACCCCTGACATCTCATCTTTACCTACTCGCAAGCACCTTAAAACTGTGCCCTCTCGTGCTAGCCACTTCAGCCCTGGGAAAAGGCCTCTGACTATCCACACGATCAATGCCTCTCATCATCTTATACACCTCTATCAAGTTGCCTCTCATCCTCCGTCACTCCAAGGAGAAAAGGCCAAGTATACTCAACCTATTCTCATAAGGCATGCTCCCCAATCCAGGTAACATCCTTGTAAATCTCCTCGGCACCCTTTCTATGGTTTCCACATCCTTCCTGTAGTGAGGTGACCAGAACTGAGCACCACTCACAACACGCTGGAGGAACTCAGCAGGTCGGGCAGCATCCGTGGAAAAGATCGGTCGACGTTTCGGGCCGGAACCCTTCGTCAGGACGGAAGGTTCCGGCCCAAAACGTCGACCGATCTTTTCCACGGATGCTGCCCGACCTGCTGAGTTCCTCCAGCGTGTTGTGAGTGTTGCTTTGACCCCAGCATCTGCATATTATTTTGTGTTTACAGAACTGAGCACTGTACTCCAAGTGGGGTCTGACCAGAGTCCTATTTAGCTGCAACATTACCTCTCTGCTCCTAAACTCAATCCCACGATTGATGAAGGCCAATGCACCGTATGCCTTCTTAATCACAGAGTCAACCTACGCAGCAGCTTTGAGTGTCCTATGGACTCGGACCCCAAGATCCCTCTGATCCTCCAAACTGCCAAGAGTCTTACCATTAATACTATGTTCTGCCATCATATTTGACCTACCAAAACGAACCACTTATCCGTGTTGAACTCCATCTGCCACTTCTCAGCCCAGTTTTGCATCTAATCAATATCCCGCTGTAATCTCTGACACTTCATATTTTTTTTCATCATGTTTACAATTATCTCATACCTTAAACCACATTCTGTTTTTCTCACTTCAACTTTGGAAAATCACTCTGTTTATTTAAGGCTTGTTGATCTTTTTCATGATAATTTGTTACACTAGATGGCCAGCATCTGCAAATCTTTGCTTTATTTCTACCTTCTCCTCTGTGCACTACTCCAGCCTACCTTCTGGAATATGTTTTGTTGTTTTAGCCATTGCTAATATCAATTACCTGCCTCAGTCAGCTTTGTTATGCTTTTTAAACAAAGGTATCAGGCTTACATGTTCAGGCAGAATCACAGCAGTGCTCTGTAATTCATTACAGAAGCCATCATTTTGAAAATTAGCCACTAAGACTCCTTCATGACCCATGATTATCTTTGTCCATTTAGACCAGGATATTTTGTCGGTTTTAAGTTCTGCATATTTATCTGAAACACCTGCAGACTGAGTTGGCCATGGCAAATATAAGACAATGTTCTATCCATTGGGAAGTCAAGTATTCAAGATGTCAGATCTTTAGCCAAATGATATAACTGTAGTTTAAAAATGGAATAAACTATGAGAATCAGGTGTTATCGCAGAAGGATCACCAGAATGAGAAAGATGACACTAAGTTTCAATTATTGGTTCTTGCAATTTTGACTATTTGCCTAAAGTGGAATTTTAGGAACTTCAGTTACACTTATACCAAGGTGTTATTGTTAAACCAAACTTAGTATGCCAGGAATAAATCCACATATTGTATGCTCAATCAAAAATTCACAAGAACTGACGGAATCGAGGCGCCAGAATGTTTTGAAGCGACTGAACCCAATGATTGAACATCAATTTAGGCGTCAGGCCTGATTGAAAAGGTCAGGGTGTCGGGGTCCGAGGTGGGGTATAGACCAGTTCAGCTCAGTCCTCCGTAACATTTACTCAGTTCTGCGCAGAACTAAAGATCGGAGGACAGACTCTTTGCCGATTTCAGTTCAGGATGCTATTTGCTTGCCTTTATAGTTTACATGACTTGTTTTCTCTCTTCTCTGCACATTTGGGTATTTGACGCTCTTTTTTTTAATGGGTTCTTTTGGGATTCTTTGTTTCGTAGCTGCCTGTAAAGAGACGAGTCTCAAGGTTGTATACCGTTTACATTCTTTGATAATGAATGCGCTTTGAATTGCGAACTTTGAACCTTGAGAAGTGGTCAAGGTGAATTTGTTACTCACCCTTCATGCTGGAGTTGATTTTGTACATAGTTCCGGTTGAAGGAGAGCAGCATGACAGGAATGCCCATTCACCCAGTTAGACGAGCAGGATCGTCTCTTAGGCCACGATCAGTGTAAAATGTCATCAAATGTCTGTTTGAAGCAACTAGCTGGGAGCTGATAGAGGCAACTTATTGATCATACAAGAAAGAGGCTACGGTTATATACTTGCCACATAAATGCTAAAAAAAAAAGAGTGAATCTGATTTCACTCTCTGTTTGTATGCAGTTAACCAACAATAATTTAATGGTGATTACTTATTTTACATTTTTTGAAAGTGTTTTTAATTGTTTTCAATTGAGAAATCTTTTCGGCATTATTTTGAGTTGTCTGTGTATAGCTTTCAATTGCTTTCAGTGTTTATCTTTTTATCTTCCAAGTACTAACAAACAGAAAATGCCGGAAATGCTCAGGAGGTTCTACAGCATCATGGAAGGAGAAACAGAGTTAATGTTTCAGGTCAAAGAGCAAAACCAGTTGTTCCGTTTCTCTTTCCACAGAAGCTGTCTGACTTGCTGAGGTTTTCCGGCATTCAATGGTTCAATGGCTCAATTTTATGTCAGAGAGTACATACAGTATACAACCTGAAATTCTTGCTCTTCACAGACATCCACGGAACAGTGAGGGAAAAAAAAGCCAAGGAGCAAATGGCAGAAAAGCATTAGAACCCCAAAGCCCCCTTCCCCCTTCCCATGCACAAGCAAGCCTTAGGTTTTCTAAGCCTATTGGGGAGAGTTTAAACTAGGATTGCTGGGGAGTGGGAACCAAACTGAAGAGACGGAGGAAGAGGCGGTTGGCTCACAAATAGAGAATGCTTGGGGACAGTGCGAGAGGGAGGATGGACAGGTGATAGAGAAGGGACGCGCTCAGACCATTGGGAGACATTGATCGTGTGGATAGTCAGGCAACAAAGATAAATCTTCTGGACCTGATGGAATGCACCCTCAGGTTCTGAAGGAAGTAGCTGGAGAGATTGTGGAGGCATTTATGATGATCTTCCAAGAATCAACAGATTCTGGCATTGTACCAGATGACTGGAAAACTGTAAATGTTACTTTGCTATTTAAGAAGGGTAGGAGGTAGCAGAAAGGAAACTATAGACCAGTTAGCCTGACATCAGTGGTTGGGAAGTTGTCGGAAACGATTGCTAGGGATGAGATTACGGTGTACCTGGAGGCACATGACAACATAGGCCAAATCCTGCCTGACAAACCTACTGCAATTCTTTGAGGAAATTACAAGCAGGGTAGACAAAGGAGATGCAGTAGACATGGTGTACTTGGATTTTCAGAAGGCCTTTGACAAGGTGCCACACATGAGGCTGCTTAGCAAGATAAGAGCCTATGCAATTACAGGAAAGTTACTAGCATGAGTAGAGCATTGGCTGGCTGGCAGAAAACAGAGAGTGGGAATAAAGGGATCATATTCTGGCTGGCTGCCGGTTATCAGTGGAGTTCCACAGGGGTCGGTGTTTTTAACGATGTATGTCAATGATTTGGACTACAGTATTAATGGATTTGTGGCTAAATTTGCTGATGATACAAAGATAGGTGGAGGAGCGGGTAGTGTTGAGGAAACAGAGAGCCTGCAGAGAGACTTAGATTTTTGGGGCAATGGGCAAAGAAGTGGCAAATGAAATGCGATGTTGGAAAGTATATGGTCATGTACTTTGATGGAAGAAGTAAACAGCAGACTATTATTTAGATGGGGAGAGAATTCAAAATGCAGAGATGCAAAGGGACTTGGGAGTCCTTGTGCAAGATACCCTAAAGGTTAATCTGCAGGTTGAGTCAGTTGTGAAGAAGGCGAATGCAATGTTGGCATTCGTTTCTAGAGGTATAGAATATAAGAGCAGGGATGTGATGTTGAGGCTCTATAAGGCACTCATGAGACCACACTTGGAGTATTGTGTGCAGTTTTGGGCTCTTTATTTTAGAAAGGATATACTGACATTAGAGAGGGTTCAGAGAAGATTCACGAGAATAATTCCAGGAATGAAAGGGTTACCGTATGAGGAACGTCTGGCAGCTCTTGGGCTGTATTCCCTGGAGTTCAGGAGAGTGAGGGGGGATCTCATAGAAGCATTCTGAATGTTAAGAGGCCTGAACAGATTAGATATGGCAAAGTTATTTCCCATGGTAGGGGATTCTAGGACAAGAGGACATGACTTCAGGATTGAAGGACATCCTTTTAGAACTGAGATGCGGAGAAATTACTTTAGTCAGAGGGTGGTAAATATGTGGAATTTTTTGCCGCGAGTAGCTGTGGAGGCCAAGTCATTAGGTGTATTTAAGGCAGAGATAGATAGGTTCTTGATTAGCCAGGGCATCAAAGGGTATGGGGTGAAAGCAGGGGAGTGGGGATGACTGGAAGAATTGGATCAGCCCATGATTGAATGGCAGAGCAGAGTTGATGGGCCAAATGGCCTACTTCTGCTCCTATATCTTATGGTCTTATAGTAATTGAACTCTGAACTTCGACGCCCCAAGTTCAAAAATGTGGTGACATGTAATCCAAACACTATATCCAGCATCATTAACTCCTCATCTTTTAAATACAATAATATCAGGTTTTTGTGAGTTACTCTTTGGTCTCCCCTTGTAGTTATGCTGCATAGTCAATGCTTAGATAAACTCACATGGCCTCAATTCAATTAAAATTGCACCGTGATATCTTTCTATCAGTTTTATATCTTTCACATCTGCTGGGAGAATAAAACCATTTTGGATGGGCTCTTCTCATGGATCTCGTTAGGTCACCTTCAGCCAATATCAGCAAGCAAAGGCATCAGTAATTTATAAACACAAGAGGTTCTGCAGATGCTGCAAATCCAGAACAGCACACAAAATGATGGAGGAACCCAGCAGGTCAGGCATTCTTCTATCAGAGATTTATTCCAGGTTCGTGTTCTGGTAGTCCTTTTATTTGGGATGCACTTCTTGAGTTTCTTGTGGTAGAAACATAGAAACATAGAAAATAGGTGCAGGAGTAGGCCATTCGGCCCTTCAAGCCTACACTGCCATTTATTATGATCATGGCTGATCATCCAACTCAGAACCCCGCCCCAGCCTTCCCTCCATACCCCCTGACCCCCGTAGCCACAAGGGCCATATCTAACTCCCTCTTAAATATAGCCAATGAACTGGCCTCAACAGTTTCCTGTGGCAGAGAATTCCACAGATTCACCACTCTCTGTGTGAAGAAGTTTTTCCTAATCTCGGTCCTAAAAGGCTTCCCCTTTATCCTCAAACTGTGACCCCTTGTTCTGGACTTCCTCAACATCGGGAACAATCTTCCTGCATCTAGCCTGTCCAATCCCTTTAGGATTTTATACGTTTCAATCAGATCCCCCCTCAATCTTCTAAATTCCAACAAGTACAAGCCCAGTTCATCCAGTCTTTCTTCATATGAAAGTCCTGCCATCCCAGGAATCAATCTGGTGAACCTTCTTTGTACTCCCTCTATGGCAAGGATGTCTTTCCTCAGATTAGGGGACCAAAACTGCACACAATACTCCAGGTGTGGTCTCACCAAGGCCTTGTACAACTGCAGTAGTACCTCCCTGCTCCTGTACTCGAATCCTCTCGCTATAAATGCCAGCATACCATTCGCCTTTTTCACCGCCTGCTGTACCTGCATGCCCACTTTCAAAGACTGGTGTATAATGACACCCAGGTCTCGTTGCACCTCCCCTTTTCCTAATCGGCCACCATTCAGATAATAATCTGTTTTCCTATTTTTGCCACCAAAGTGGATAACTTCACATTTATCCACATTAAATTGCATCTGCCATGAATTTGCCCACTCACCCAACCTATCCAAGTCACCCTGCATCCTCTTAGCATCCTCCTCACTGCTAACACTGCCACCCAGCTTCGTGTCATCCGCAAACTTGGAGATGCTGCATTTAATTCCCTCATCCAAGTCATTAATATATATTGTAAACAACTGGGGTCCCAGCACTGAGTCTTGCGGAAACCCACTCGTCACTAGTGGTGTTTTTGTAATCTTGCTGAGGAAAGCTATGTTCTACTGAGCATGTCTTTTTGTGCAGTGAGATATTCTTCTCAAGTGATTTGGGTCCATGCATTAATATGAAATGCAGTGTTGACATTTGTCTTTAGTAAAGCTTGTACTTGATTTTTTGACTAATAATTGCTTTGTGCTTGATCAGACCAGAATTTATAGAGAGAGCTGTTGTGTTTTGTAATTCCAAAACATAAAACTAATTGAAATGAAATAGGGACCCAAGAATGTGCATATTATTTTTGTTTTTCTTTAAGCAAGGCACACATAATGACGGTGTCATAATGATGGATGTTATTTATGTATGTTTACATATAATCCATAATAAATTATTTAAACAACAAATACTTAATCAAACAATGCATTTATGATATCACTCAAATATTACTGAAATACTAAATATACATCACTCCTCAATCCAATGTAGAATGCATTTATATAAATATATAGAAAGAGAGAGAGAGAGAGAGAGAGAGAGGGAGAGGGGAGGAGGGGGAGAGGGGAGGAGGGGGAGAGGGGAGGAGGGGGAGAGGGAGGGAGAGAGGGGAGAGAGAGAGAAGGGGAGGGAGGGAGAGAGAGAGGTTGATTGATTGATTCTCAATTAGTTAGGGCATGAAGAGATACGGGGAGAAGGCAGGACATTGGAGGTGAGAGGGAAAATGGATCACGCGTGATGAAATGGTGGAGCAGACTCAACAGGCCAAATTGAACAATTCTGCTCCTACAGTACATCTTATGGTCTTATTGTCTCATATACATAAGGCAACCTACATAAAGGATGAGCCCGTCCCAGCGCTGGGAAAAATGGGGGAACTGTAGTTTCTGCAGTGTATTTCAGCCATTTTGGGTGGCCATGTAGACTTGAAACAGTGTAGGGTCTTTTCTGCTTTCCCTTTAAATCCTCTATGTTGTAACAGGGAGACTTTTGACATGCCTCAGGGAGAATATGTCAAGAGAAGTGTCCTCTCTTGTAAATTTTTCAGGTACTTCCTTTCCCAAGGGTAAACAGGACAATCAATCAGCATTTCCACAATTAGTTGTCCTCCTGAATTCGATCTTGTAATTGTGTTCTCCAAGTAACAGACCCAGTCTCTTCTGGCGTGAGTGGAACATCCTTCTGTGAATTGCAAATGATCACCAGTGGCTGATACACACAAAACTCAGCAGGCCAGGCAGCATCTATGGAAAAGACATCACCATTTCCTTTACTGTTTGGAAAGCCACCTCACACTGCTTTGCCCATTGCCATTTCTTCCTGATCTGTATTAATGAGTCCAAGAGGCGGAGCACAGTAGCCAAGTTTGGCAGGAATCTGTTATTGTAATTAAAAAATCCTAGAAAGCACCACAACTGTGACACGTTCTTTGGCCTCAGGGCATCCACCACTGATTAAATTTTCTCAGCACACTTGTGTAACACTAGTGCACCTAGTCCTGTGTCACTCATATCATTATCATAATTTTTATCAACAGCTTGCAGATTAGTGCCCTTTTTGAAAGGCAACTTGACTTTTTAATCTTTTTCCATTCCCTGCGCAGTCCACTTGCTTTTGTCTGCTTGACATGCTTTTTGTATGTGTCCTACTTTTTTGCATTTTCTACAAATTTCACTTTTAAACCGGTATTGTTCTGATGTATGTGAGCCCTTGCCACAACAGTAACACAATTTGCTCGGCCAAGCCAGTCTCTGATTAGATGTTGAAACCTTGTTCACGCTCACTTTCATTCCTGACTACAACTCAATTGCATCTATGTCAGCAGTTTGCATTGATACAGCTATTTCAACTGCTCTTTTAAGTGTAAGTTGTGCTTCAGTTAGGAACCGTCTTTGAATACTTTCTTGTAAGGTTCCACAAACTAAAGGACCTCTCAGTGCATCATTAAGTCGAACACTGAACTGAACAGACAATGCTCAGACAAGTTCTTCAATTCAGCCACATATGCTGAAATGGACACCTCTTCCTTTTGATTTCGCTTATGAAACCAAAAACATTCTGCATTGGTTCTAAATGTTGCTGCAGTACTTCCACAATATCAGCAAATCTCATTTCGGCTGGTTTGGCTGGAGAAGTCAAACTTCTAAGCAAACTGTCTTCAATTATGTGAAGAACAAAAGGATGACAGGAGTGAAGGTAGGACGGATTAGAAGTAAAGGTGGGAAGATGTGCCTGGAGGCTGTGGAACTGAGCGAGGTCCTCAATGAATACTTCTCTTCGGTATTCACCAATGAGAGGGAACTTGTTGATGGTGAGGACAATATGAGTGAGGTTGATGTTCTGGAGCATGTTGATATCAAGGGAGAGGAGGTGTTGGAGTTATTAGACTACATTAGGACGGATAAGTCCCCGGAGCCTGACGGAATATTCCCCAGGCTGCTCCATGAGGTGAGGGAAGAGATTGCTGAGCCTCTGGCTAGGAACTTTCTGTCCTCGTCCATGGAAATGGTACCGGAGGATTGGAGGGAGGTGAATGTTGTCCCCTTGTTCAAAAAAGGTAGTAGGGATAGTCTGGGTAATTATGGACCAGTGAGCCTTACATCTGTGGTGGGAAAGCTGTTGGAAAAGATTCTTAGAGATAGGATCTCTGGGCATTTAGAGAATTATGGTCTGATCAGGGACAGTCAACACGGCTTTGTGAAGGGCAGATCGTGTCTAACAAGCCTGATAGAGTTCTTTGAGGAGGTGACCAGGCATATAGATGAGGGTAGTGCAGTGGATGTGATCTATATGGATTTTAGTAAGGCATTTGACAAGGTTCCACACGGTAAGCTTAATCAGAAAGTCAGAAGGCATGGGATCCAGGGAAGTTCGGCCAGGTGGATTCAGAATTGGCTTGCCTGCAGAAGGCAGAGGGTTGTGGTGGAGGGAGTACATTCAGAATGGAGGATTATGACTAGTGGTGTTTCACAAGGATCTGTTCTGGGACCTCTACTTTTTGTGATTTTTATTAACGACCTTGATGTGGGGGTAGAAGGGTGGGTTGGCAAGTTTGCAGATGACACAAAGGTTGGTGGTGTTGTAGATAGTGTAGAGGATTGTCAAAGATTGCAGAGAGACATTGATAGGATGCAGAAGTGGTCTGAGAAGTGGCAGATGGAGTTCAACCCGGAGAAGTGTGAGGTGGTACACTTTGGAAGGACAAACTCCAAGGCAGAGTACAAAGTAAATGGCAGGATACTTGGTAGTGTGGAGGAGCAGAGGGATCTGGGGGTACATGTCCACAGATCCCTGAAAGTTGCCTCACAGGTGGATAGGGTAGTTAAGAAAGCTTATGGGGTGTTAGCTTTCATAAGACGAGGGACAGAGTTTAAGAGTCGTGATGTAATGATGCAGCTCTATAAAACTCTGGTTAGGCCACACTTGGAGTACTGTGTCCATCTCTGGTCACCTCACTATAGGAAGGATGTGGAAGCATTGGAAATGGTACAGAGGAGATTTACCAGGTTGCTGCCTGGTTTAGAGAGTATGCATTATGATCAGAGATTAAGGGAGCTAGGGCTTTACTCTTTGGAGAGAAGGAGGATGAGAGAAGACATGATAGAGGTGTACAAGATAATAAGCGGAATAGATAGAGTGGGCAGCCAGCGCCTCTTCCACAGGGCACCACTGCTCAATACAAGAGGACATGGCTTTAAGGTAAGGGGTGGGAAGTTCAAGGGGGATATTAGAGGAAGGTTTTTTACTCAGAGAGTGGTTGGTGCATGGAATGCACTGCCTGAGTCAGTGGCGGAGGCAGATACACTAGTGAAGTTTAAGAGACTACTAGACAGGTATATGGAGGAATTTAAGGTGGAGGGTTATATGGGAGGCAGGGTTTGAGGGTTGGCACAACATTGAGGGCCGAAGGGCCTGTAATGTGCTGTACTATTCTATGTTCCATGTTTAAACCAATTGCATTCAGCAGAAGTGCTCTCAATTTTCATTGGCTATTTCATTTGCTTCAAAATACAGCTCAATTCACTCAGTATACAACATCCAGTTATCTCTTCTGGTATTGAACATGTCTGTCTTACTGATGTAGCCAGCCATTTCTGCATTTTTAAAAAAATTTTTTATTATCACCCCATAATCACTATTTATGAACCTGTGAATTTGTTAGTTTTCTGCCTTTTTTGTTAATCGACCGTCTCCCCTCTCTCTCTCTCTCTCTCTCTCTCTCTCTCTCTCTCTCTCCCTCTCCCTTCCAAAGAGGTACATGCTACACTGATTTTGTTTTAACTTGAACATCTTGCTATGTATTTTTTAACTCAAACATTTTTTTTTTACTTTTAATAGGTAGGTAGTTGCCTTGGGTCCATTTTAGAACTATCTTGTTGCCACTGTTAAGTTTTGTAATTCCAAGATGTAAAATTAATTGAAAGGAAACATGGAGCCAGCAATGCGTGTCTTAGTTTTGTTTTTACCTTAAGCAAGGCATGCACATAATGACAAGGTGGTGTAATAATGTATGCCATTCACTTACTTTTACATATAATCTGTAATGAATTATTAAAAAAGCAAAGAATGCTTAATCAAACAATATATTTACTACATCACTCAAATGTTACTGACATATTAAATACTCAATATGAATAATTAAAGTTGATCATGAGGCACTCGTAGCCCAATTGTCACAGACTCATTTCATCTATGTCTTTCTTTTTGTTTCACCTACACTCTTTTGTCTGAACGAACATGCAATGCTGAAGGATATGATTTGAGCCCAGATCAACACTGAGATTACTGTGAATTTTAAAGTTATAAACAATATATTCTTTCATCTTTGAAGCATCTTGTTCTCCACAAACACTTCACCTGCCATTATCATAAAACAGAACTGTGCCCGAGATAAAGAGCAGACAATGTTATTCACTGACGATTTCCCAAATATGTGCCCCATTATTTGTGTAATGGTGATCTAATATCGGTACCTGGAGTGAAATATCCCTGGTTATTCCCATCAATCTGTACATTACTGATCAATAATCTGGCTGCACTCATTGGGAATAGTGTTGTGGGAGAGTTCTCAATTATCACACTGTTATTTTAGGAGGGAAAAAAAACATTTTATTTTATTAACTTAATTTCACATAGTTTTTTTTTTGCTTTTATTGACAGATCCTTCAAGCCTGACTTTGTCATTGTGAGGCAACATCCCTACAGCATGGCAGAAAATGAGGATTTCCGTAATATTATTATAGGTCTTCAGTATGGAAATCTACCAAGCGTGAATTCGCTAGAATCCATCTACAACTTCTGTGACAAGCCTTGGGTGGTAAGTTCAAAACTTAAAGAGAACTAATCATGTTATTCTTCAC
The DNA here is from genome assembly GCF_963921235.1 of Mobula hypostoma. Lineage (NCBI taxonomy): Eukaryota > Metazoa > Chordata > Chondrichthyes > Myliobatiformes > Myliobatidae > Mobula > Mobula hypostoma. The sequence continues at coordinate 60,240,707 of NC_086111.1, read as the reverse complement.
AATTCCACTAGAAGAATCCAAGTTGGAATAATACTCAAGAAGCACCATTCACTATAAACAGACAGTGGGAAATTGTCAGTTATTTGCACAATCCAAAAACGGTCCATACTGCTCTTCCAGAAAGGCGATGCCTGAAAAGGGTGGCATCCATCAACCAGGGCACACGGACATTCTCTCTTCTTATTACCACAATCAAAGAGGAGGTACAGGTGCCTGAAAAAACACACTCAATGTTTTAGGAACAGCTTTTTCCCCTCCTCTGAATGGATTTTTGAACGGACAATGAACAACCCTTGAACATTACCTCGCTATTTTTGCACTACTTATTTAATTTATACATATAATATATATATAATATTTATACATATAATATATATAAAACACGGAAGGTTAGTTAGGAAGGTTCAATCATTAGGTATTAATATTGAAGTAGTAAAATGGATTCAGCAGTGGCTGGATGGGAGACTCCAGAGAGTAGGGGTGGATAACTGTGTGTCAGATTGGAGGATGGTGCCTAGTGGTGTGCCTCAGGGATCTGTACTGGGTCCAATGTTATTTGTCATATATATTAACGATCTGGATGATGGGGTGGTAAATTGGATTAGTAAGTATGCAGATGATACTAAGATAGGTGTCGTTGTGGATAATGAAGTAGGTTTTCAAAGCTTGCAGAGAGATTTAGGCCAGTTAGAAGAGTGGGCTGAAAGATGGCAGATGGAGTTTAATGCTGAAAAATGTGAGGTGCTACATTTTGGTAGGACTAATCAAAATAGGACATACATGGTAAATGGTAGGGCATTGAAGAATGCAGTAGAACAAAGGGATCTAGGAATAATGGTGCATAGTTCCCTGAAGGTGGAATCTCATGTGGATAGGGTGGTGAAGAAAGCTTTTGGTATGCTGGCCTTTATTAATCAGAGTATTGAGTATAGGAGCTGGGATGTAATGTTGAAATTGTATAAGGCATTGGTAAGGCCAAATTTGGAGTATTGTGTACAGTTCTGGTCACCGAATTATAGGAAAGATGTCAATAAAATTGAGAGAGTACAGAGGAGGTTTACTAAAATGTTGCCTGGGTTTCATCTCCCAAGTTACAGAGAAAGGTTGAACAAGTTAGGTCTTTATTCTTTGGAGCGTAGAAGATTGAGGGGGGACTTGATAGAGGTATTTAAAATTATGAAGGGGATTGATAGAGTTGATGTGGATAGGCTTTTTCCATTGAGAGTGGGGAAGATTTAAACAGGAGGAGATGGGTTGAGAGTTAAAGGGCAAAAGTTTAGGGGTAACATGAGGGGGAACTTCTTTACTCAGAGAGTGGTAGCTGTGTGGAACGAGCTTCCAGCAGAAGTGGTTGAGGCAGGTTCGATGTTGTCGTTTAAAGTTAAATTGGATAGATATGTGGACAGGAAAGGAATGGAGGGTTATGGGCTGAGTGCAGGTCGGTGGGACTAGGTGAACGTAAGAGTTCGGCATGGACTAGAAGGGCCGAGATGGCCTGTTTCCATGCTGTAATTGTTATATGGTTATATATGAGGGGTGATTGATAAGTTCGTGGCCTAAGGTACAAGGAGTCAATTTTAGAAAATCTAGCACATTTATTGTTCAACATAGTCCCCTCCTACATGTACACACTCAGTCCAGCGGTCATGGAGCATACGGATCCCTTCTGTGTATATATACACACACACACACACACACACACACACACACACACACACACACACACACACACACACATACACACACACACACATATATATATATATATATATGGGGTTATTGATAAGTTTGTGGCCTAAGGTAGAAGGAGATGAGTTATTAACTTCAAACTTTCCGCATTTTCACTCAAAGAGTTGAACTGCACATATGTGTAACAGGAGCGTCTTGGACCTCCAGATGGTCCACAGCAGTGCTGATTGATAAGTTCGTGGTGTAAGGCAGAAGGAGATCTTGTTAACAGCTCTTGTTACATTCACGTGCAGTTTAATTCTTTCAATGAAAATGCAGAAAGTTTGAAGTTAATAACTCATCTCCTTCTACCTTACCCCTGCTGTGGACCACACTCTGGAGGTCCAAGAGGCCAACTTCTACAAAGAAGGGATCCATGTGCTCCACGACCACTGGACTAAGCGTGTAAAAGTAGGAAAAATAAATGTGCTAGGTTTTCTAAAATGGACTCCTTCTACCTTAGGCCACAAACTTATCAATCACCCCTCATATATATATATATATATATATATATATATATGTGTGTGTGTATGTGTGTGTGTGTGTGTGTGTGTGTGTATATACAGTATTTCTTGTCATTTATAGTATTTTTCTGTATTGAACTGCGCTGCTGCCACTAAACAACAAATCTCATGACAGATGTCAGTGACATTAAGCCTGTTTCTACTTCTGACACTCTAAAAGAGCAATAATTCTATTTGAGCAACATACATCAAAGTTGCTGGTGAACGCAGCAGGCCAAGCAGCATCTATAGGAAGAGGCGCAGTCGACGTTTCAGGCCGAGACCCTTCGTCAGGACTAACTGAGAGGATCTAAACTTCTTCGGTGTAGGCATCACCGGAAGAGGCTTCGCAGCAGTGAATTTAAATGCAAACAACAGGAATTCTGCAGATGCTGGAAATTCAAGCAACATACATCAAAGTTGCTGGTGAACGCAGCAGGCCAAGCAGCAGTTAAGTAATCATTGCCAACAAGTGAAGTAAGAACTCTATCCAGCTAGCAGTGAAAGTTCAGACAAATGCAAAGGAAATCAGAAATCAAATGGATTGGAGATCTATAAAATGTACCCGAGATATGAACAAGCAGTAAGTTCAAACAAGAAGAATGTGGAAAACAAAATTCCATCAAGCGATATCATAGGCAACAGCTAAAGGTTTTCTTAATACTTTGACCAGGATTTTGCACTCCGTGGCAAAATGGTACTGCATGACCCTGAGCTCGAACGTCTAGGTGACCTTTTGGTGTGATGTCTGGAATCAGCTCCAGGGACCCAGAGCCCAGTCCAGTTATTGTTATATCATGGAGCAGCCATTCACGTTAAAGAACTTTCACAAAGAGGAAATCAAGAATTAAAGAGGGCAACTTATAACTAAAAGTTTGAAAGAACCCACAGTTCACTTTGGAGCATAATCATGAGAGCAGGATCAAAACTCAAGTGCCATTTAGGACCAAATTAAAAACAAAACACACCTAGGAAATGACATTTAACGCATGTAAAATTAGCTTTCAAGGACAGAAAGATGATCAAGAAATACGTATAGTTTTATACAGCATTAAAGATCCAGTTGCATTTCGTTCCATAACATGTTGCATCTCAATGGATTTTTTTGCAGTGAAATTATGTTGTTGTGGATGGTTAACTGATCTCCACCAGGCTGCAACAGAGCGACATATAGAGGAGCAAAAAATAATAAACTAATGGCTTCTTGGTCTCCACATATAATTCATCATCATCATCAGGTACCGTGCCCAGTTTGAGCTTTGACTGCCACGGCCCACACACTCCTCTTTCGGGTCAACTGGATCAATTCATTGGTATTCATTTGCATTCTCTGGCTGCTGTCTCCATCATCATTTGTCTTTGCCTTCCTCTTGCTTTCTTCCCTTCAATTTTTCCCATAATTACTGTGCATTCTAACTCCTCTTTCCTAATCACATGTCCAATGAAGTTGCGTTGCCTTGTCATGATCTCATACATTATTTCTCTTTTTGTGTTTGCTCTGTTCATGACATCCTCCTTAGATATTCGTTTCGTCCATGATATTCTTTGCATCCTCCTCAAAAACCACATCTCTGCTGCTACAATTCGTTTCCTCATGTTACTAGATATTGTCCAACATTCTGAGCCATATAACATAACTGGATAAACATGACATTTCAGTACTGTGAGGCGGGTTGTCATGCCTAGTTTAGTATTGGTCAGTATACTCTTCATTCTCGTAAAGGTGTCTTTTGCCATCCCTATTCTTCTTTTGATGTCCAAGTCGCACCTGCCATCTGATGTCACCCAGCTTCCTAAGTAGCAAAAGTTCTGTACTTGTTTTATGTCTTCCTCATTTATTCTCAGCCTGCAGATAGGATCTTCCTTCTTTTTGGATATCACCATACATTCTGTCTTTTTGCAATTGATAAACCCATTTTGCACTTTCTTCAACAATTATATCAATTAAGTTTTGTAGTTCTTCCTCCGTACTTGCAATTAACACAGTGTCATCTGCATATCTGAAATTATTGATGTTTTCACCGCCAACTTTGATTCCCAAGATGTCTCTTTTTTTTTAATATTGTTTCACTGTACACATTAAACAAATAAGGGGAGAAAACATACCCTTGTCCTTTCGTAAACTGACTCACTTCTCCATCTATTCTTACAGCGGCAGTTTGTTCCCAGTACAGATTTCTGATTAGGCAGACGTCCTTCAAATCTAGATCTAGAGTTTCCTGTAATATTTCAAATAATTTATTGTGCTTCATTTTATCAAATGCTTTTGTGTAGTTGATTAAAACAAACAAATCTTTTTGCGCTTGAATGACTCGTTCTGATAGTATCTTTAACATCAATATTGCATTTCTTGTACCTTTGTCTTTCACAAAACCACATTGTTTTTGCCTATTTCAGCTTGTATCTTACTTTTTGCTCTTGTCATCAAAATTCTTAGAAGTATCTTGGTGATATGACTCTTAAACTTATGGTCCTATGTAATTCACATTCTATTGCTCCAGCTTTCTTAGGAAGAGTGATAAATACTGTTTTTTAATCTCTTCTGGTATTATTCCAGTCTCATAAATGTCACTGATTAAATCAGTAAGTTTTTCAATTCCATAATCTTCAAGGGCAATAATTTGTTCTATTACTAATTCATCATACCTGCTGCCTTTCCTTTCTTCATCTTATTTATTGCATTATGAACTTCAGATTTTAAAATACTTGGACCTTCAATGTTCTTAATTTCTGGTTTTTCACCTCGATCGTCTTCAAACAATTCCTGAATATACTCAGTCCATCTGTTCATAATCTCATCTTTTTTCATAATAATGGTACCGTCCTTTGCTTTCAAACATCCACCTGAAAAACAGAGGAGCTTTTTACCACTGATATTCTTGATTTGTTGATGTAACCTTTTTGGATCAGTAATAGGGATTCTTTCTATTTGCTCACATTCCTGGTTCAACCATTCTTCTTTGGCTTTTTGACATAAGCTTTTAACTTTTTTATCTAAGGACTTATATTCTATAGGATTTGCTTTCTTCCGTCTCCTTTCTTCCATTAGATTTTTGATTTCATCTATCATCCATTTATTCTTTGTGCTTTTTCCTTTTTTAGGAATCACTGACTCTGCTGTTCTACCAAAACATCCTTTAGAGAGATTCTATTTACAGATTCTATTTCTAGACTTTGAAATCTATTCCTTACTTCAATTGTAAATTTTTGTCTTAAGTTTTCTTCTTTAATTAATTGCAAGTAGTCAAGGGATTGTTCAGGTTTTTGCTTCTTTAGTTTATTAAGTTTTACTTTTACATGACATACGACTGGGTTATGGTCACTATTACAGTCTGCACCTGCATATGTTTTGCATTGAGCCACAGAGTTTCTAAATCTTTGGTTTATAGTATTAAAGTCAATTTGATTTCTAGTGTTATCACCTGGACTTTCCCAGGTCCACAAGCATCTTGGATGGTTTTTAAGGTAGGTATTCATAATGACCTGATTATTCACCTTGCACCATTCTACCCATTTCTTACCTCTTTCATTTCTTTTCCCTAGTCCAAATTTTCCTGTGGTATTTCCATCAGCACCTTGTCCTACTTTAGTGTTTAGATCTCCCATGACAATAACAATATCTTGAGATTTGCATCCATTCTTTGCTTGTTCAAGCTCTTCATAGAATTTATCTATATCTTCATTTGTTCCATCTGTTGTTGGTGCATATAACTGAATAATTGCTAAATCAAATGGTTGTCCTCTGAATCTAACAAGGAGCATTCTTTCTGATATTGCCCAATGTCCTAAAACACTTTTTGCCATGTTTTCATCCATAAGAATTCCTACTCCATTAGTATGGGATGTTCCACAAGAATAAACTACTGTTTTATTTCTAATCTGACATGTTCCAGCACCTATCCAACGAACTTTGCTAATTCCCATGATGTTAATCTTTAGTCTTTCCATTTCATTTATCACATTGTTCAATATTCCTGCTTGATATAGGGTTCTTACATTCCAAGTGGCGATAATTTTCTTTTGTGTTATTTTAATTTTATGAGCAGTAGCTTGATGACGGTCGGGGATCCCCTGCTGGCCAGAATCAACCCTACCAAGCGAAACATCTTCAGAGCTGTCTTGAAGATCCTCTTGACACTGTTGTTGTGTGATGCATTTTGTGAATTTGACCATGGTATTCTTAGCAAATTGCAACGGTGGTTTGCTATTGCCTACCGTTGGGCGAACTAAAGAAATCGCCATTTCTCTTCCCAAATGTTCATCCGCCTATACTATAGCCATTGACATTTGAGGTCGTAGCTCATCCGCCTTCTCTGTCATAAATTCAGTTACTGAACCTTCCGGATCTGCCGTTGGCCTTCACTTGTATCCTGAGCAGGAACGCTTGTAGGTGCTACCGTTCTGGGTCAGAGCGGCCCTGGGAGCAATGAATGACTAAGGGATAACTCCACTTTCCCCAAAGCTCTGAAAGTCCCCAAGCAGAGCTTCATCACCCGTTGCAGTTTAGAGTCATACCAAGGACTGCACATATAATTACACAAGTATATAATTTAATAATTGTCCATTCCACCATGTGGGCATGCAACAGGACCACTACTTCAAAATAAAATGGGAGCATTATAGTAAATTAGAGGATGGCTATTTAGGAATGAGATCAGGAAGCACTATTTCCATTCTAAATGAGAAATCTGAACTTGCTATCACAGATGGTTTGATGCCAGGGCAAATAAAAATTTCAAGACTGCAATAGATTGAATTTTGATTGAGGTTTTTGAGGAATGTGGAACAAAAGCAATTAAATGGCTTTGTAGTTACTGCAGTTAGAATGGAAATAGAGCTTCCTGATCTCATTCTTAAATGGCCAACTTCTAACTTTCAACTGTGCTCTTTTGCTCTAATTTATTGGAAAATCTATTTTCATTTCCCTGTTTCTACTGTGCAGTATAAAGCACAAATGTGCATATGACCTCCATACCTATCCATTCATACAATGCCGTGAAAGCGATAGAGGAAGAAAATGTAAGACCTAAGTGCTGTATGGCCACCCCCTCGATGGGACTGAGCAGTCAAGGCAGAGTAGCTCCTATTTTCCCTCTTTGCTACAAGGCAGAAGTTCCCAACCTGAGGTCCACGAACACCTTACTTAATGGTATTGGTCCATGGCATGAGAAAAGTTGGGAACCCCTGCCATAAGGTAATGTTTGATTTTTTTTAAAGAAAGCTTAGAAAAGTGAAGAAAAAATTACAGTATGGGAAAAACATGCTCTTGCAATTGATGATTTTGCTGTTGTTTGGGTTGAGAGGCCATTTGAAGCCAGAGAAAGTTAAGTTTTAAAAGTTAGTTTCTAAATGGCGAGTATCAGATCTGCATGTCAAGAGCTTTGTTCTATTAGGAAGAGGCCAAGTCTGCAGAAGTGTTGCTGACATATAATGGATCATGTATGATAGTGTGACTTTGTTCTGTTTCAGTTTGCTCAGTTGGCGAATATTTACAAAAGGCTGGGTCCAGGGAAATTTCCATTGATTGAACAAGTCTTTTATCCAAATCATAAGGAAATGGTAAGTGAATTTTTCCTTGTGTTATAGGATACATCAATTAACTAATTAATTTATTTATTTAGAGATAAAGCACAGAATAGGCCCTTCCAACCTTTCGAGCCGCGCCAAACCCAGTAAGCCCTGACAACCCCAATTTAACTCTAACATAATCACGGGACAACTTTACAATGCTTTATAACCGGAGCATCTCATGGGGAGGATGTGCAGAGACTCCTTACAGAGGACGCCAGAATTGAACTCCGAACTTCTGACACTCCAAGCTGCAACGGCGTCGTGCTAACCACTACGCTACCATGGCGCCCGCAGGAGTTCCAAATGTAAAAGCACAAAAGATTCAGGGTTTTCAAATATCATGGGTGTATAACAATAAGTTGATTTGATGCTAATGATCATAACATGCCCAGTATGTGAGAAAGTGGAGAAGGCATTATAAGCATTGCATTTAATGTGGCTGTTTTTCATGTCTTTAAAAACCATTATTGCTATGCATAAAAATTCATGTGGATCGATCCAATACACATCTAAGGCAATGGGAGTTATGGTCTGTAAGGAAGATTGCATTATTTTTAACATCTCAATGTTGTGATCTGGTGCAATGCTGTATAATGATGTTTCATTGGTATTACCTGCATGTGAGGACATTTACAGTAGTAGATACTTAAAGTGCAATATACAGTATACCATAAACATGAGAAGTTCTGCAGATGCTAGAAATCCAGAGCAACGCACACAAAATGCTGGAGGAACTCAGCAGGTCAGGCAGCATCTATGGAAATGAGTAAACAGTTAATGTTTTGGGCCAAAACACTTCATCAGGAAGGACGAAGATGCCAAAATAAATATGTTGGGGGAGAGGAAGGAGGGTAATTAGAAGGTAATAGGTGAAGCCAGGTGGGTAAGAAAAGTACAGGGCTGGTGAGATAGGAAAGAAGATATGGACGCCAAGTCATTGGGAATATTTAAGGCAGAGGTTAGTAGATCCTTGATTAGTTAGAGCATGAAAGGATAAGAGAATGCAGGAGATTGGGGCTGAGAGGGAAAATGGATTAGCCATGATGAAATGGAGGAGCAGACCTGATGGGCCAAATGGCCTAATTCTGCTCCTATGTCTTATGGTCTAAGATGCTGATATTTGTATGATATCATGTATTTTCTCTAATTTTGTTACCTGGAATCCTACTCATTACTATGCAAGATTTATAGACACTAGTGATTAGAGGTGATAATATCAATGGTGATACCAGAATGTCACCATTTGCTCAGTATAAGCATAGTTCTGAAGATGTTCACCATACAACTTGTGAAGAAAGTCTGAGATTTGTGGTAATACTGGACGGTATTGCCGTGAGCTGTCTCTGGGAACACATAACCACATAAGCATGACTCGATGCCTCTATTTATTGTTTTGCAAAAGTATTTGCTCAGAGTTCCTCATTGCCAACCACAGAACAACCATTCAATTGGTATTGGTATTGACTTTGGTTTATTATTATCACTTGTACCAAGATACAGAGAAAACCTTGTCTTGCAAACTGTTTAGAAAGATCAAATTATTACACAGTGCATTGAGCCAGAATAAGGTTAAACAATAATAATTCAGAGTAAAGTGTAAAAGTACAGTGCAGGTAATGATAATGCATGATTGTAACGAGTGGATTGTGAGGCCAAGAGGCCAACTTATCGTACAAAACATCCATCCAGGAGTCTGATTAGACCTTGAGTCTGGTGTTACTTGCTTTCTGGTTTGTATGTTCTGCCCGATAGAGATGGGAGAAGAGACAATATCTGGGGTAGTAATGTCTTTGATTATGCTAGTTACTTTACTACTGAAACAGCAAGAAGTATGGACAGGGGCCATAGAGTGAAGGCTGATTCTTCTGATGTGCTGAACAATGCCTACATCTCTCTGCAGTTTCTTATGTTCATTTGCAGAGCAGTTTCTGTACCAAGCTGTTATACATCCTGACAGAATGCTTTCTATGGTGCTTTGATTAAAATTGGTAAGAGTCAACTATTGGTCCGAGCCTCCAGAAGTAGAGGTGTTGGTGAGCTTTCTTGGCCATGACATCAACATGGTTGGGATCAGGACAGGCTACTGATGATGTATACTTGAAGTTCTCAACTCTCCGAACCTCAGGACCATTCAGGTAGATAGGAATATGTGCACCACACCCCGCTCTTCTGCAATCAATGAACAACTCTTGTTTTAGTTACATTTAGGGAAAGGTTTTTATCATGGCACAAAGTTCTCTATCTGCTTTCTGTTCTCCGAATCATTATTATGTGACATGAGGCTCATCTGCAGTCACGTAGATGGAGTTAGAGCAGAGTCCTGGCTATGCAGCCCCGAGTGGACAAGGAGTTGTGTAGGGGGCTAAAAATGCAACCTTGTGGGGAACAACTGTTTAGAATAATTGTGGTGGAGGCATTGCTGTCCATCCTTACCAATTGCAGTCTGTTGGTCATGAAGTCAAAGATCCAATTGCAGAAGGAAACTCTATATCCCAGTGCTTGGAATTTGGTGATGAGTTTACTTGGAATAATAGTATGAAGGCAGAGCTGTAGTCAATAAACAATAGTCTGACATAGGTATATGCTCTTTTCTGGTGACGAGTATTATCGAAATGACCAACTATTATCTACATGGATGTGTTTGAAGATGTTGGAGGTCACCCTAGCACTGTGTTAGGTCCATGTTGAAATGCCTGGGATTGGAACTAAGTTGATTTTCTTTTTAATAACTGACCTGAACCTAACAGTTTGTATGCTGATCTTGCTTCAGCTGATGAATAATAGAATTCCCAGCTTTTTTATGTGATATACAGTATCTCTGAGGTAATGTAAGAGCTAATTCACAAATACTGATTCCATGTGAAGAAGTAGTTCCATTGCTGAGGAATGGGATTTTTCCTATTTGGCCCTTATAACCCATCACCCGCTGGGTGTAGTACCAGTCACAGGATAATAGTGCAGGGCTTAATGAATTGTGGTCAACTGGACAGCTTTAACTGGCTTATGTTCAATATAAACTCTGTGTAATTCAGAGATCCCAAAACTTGGCTCACAATCCTATTCTTTGAATTACTATCTCTAAGGAGATGGAGTGGTGCTTTATGTTCCGCAAATAGGAAACACATTTATGTAGAATTAAGAATATTCTTAAGATTAATGCATGGTAATGGATTTCTCTAATTATCTGATACTCAGCTAAACAAAAATTAATTAAACACACACAAGCTTTCAAAATAATTGGGATCACTCAGATATTTTACTGAAAACTCACAGCACATTTATTAAAACATTAATAAGAAAGCTTTTTGTTAGATATTTGGCAAGACAGCATCGTTCTTACAAAGCAGAATGTTCATATCAAATATGAGAAATCATCTTTGTTTCTATGTTCTACATTTACAATTGAATCTGTTGTCAGTTTTTGAAGTCAATTATATTGACTTGGATGTTCTCTCATTTTTGGGTCGAAGGTGAAGGATTCTTTCTGATTTCTCAAAGTATTTAAAAGCTGTACAAATGTACTGAAACATGCTAATAACACAACAAGATTCCAGAGATTTCTGATGCCCTATCTAGGTAAACTAATCAAAGATGGTCCACAGGAAAGTGGAACTGGATTTGAATTCCACCATTGGAGCATGAAGCCTGTTGGAGGTCACAGGCCTTGGTCTTCCGTCTTTTCCAACAATTTGCTAAATACACCAAGCTTTTTTTTAAACTATTTTTATGTTCAGGATTCTGGGGGTTGAGTCATTCACGTGGATAATGGAACATAGAAATTTTTTTTCCAACACATGACAGAGATAACTTCAGATTTTAACAGACAGATGGTATATTCATGTTAATGGCATTTGGCTGTAGCCCCACAATGCCAGTGTGGATTGTATTCTGCCACTGACAAAGCAGCAAACAATATGAATGGGAATACATGTTACTTTTACCTGGAACTAATCTGCTTTTCAAAAACTGTAATTTCCTTTTAAAAGGACTTTTTCACCCAGGAAAAGGAAGTCATTTTATGAAACAAAAAGGAGCGCTTCTGAGGGCAAGGGAAGGAACAGTCCCTTTGCTTGCTGCTATTAACCACTGTTCTCTAAATGTTTTGGTGCATAATGGCATCTTACATGGCCTTTGTGCTGTCAGCTGCATGTTAATACTACCCTGCATGTGGTGCAGCCTTAAAGAAAACAGATAGCAATTTTTGACACAATTGTAATCTTGCCACTGCTAGGGCAAGGGTTACTCTAGAGCACTCTTGAATTTTAACCTGGATTTTTTTTTACAAAATACTGAATAACATAAATAATGTAGCATCATTCTGAAATAAAAAGACACATTTTCTTTATGTTTCAACTTGCGTCATTAAGAGTTATAATAAGTTTTGATAGTAAACGTCACCAGCCAACTACAGCGCTGATATACATTCACAACTATTGTAGTGGTGTTGATGCTTTAGTTCACCTCAGGTGACAAAACTCAGCATGCTAACAAAATTTAACACAGGGCTAGAAGTGTTGGTTCTCATTCATTATGGTACATTCAGTGAAAGAATGGATAGAGAAGCCACTGTGCCTCACATAGCATACAGGAATACAATAAACTGACAAAAATGTTGGCGTTAACACTGGAACCTGGGGGTCTTTGACAGAGATGGGCCACCTGTAGCTGGTGTTGAACACAATTCTTATGAGATAGGGGGACACTCAAGGTTCACCATAATAGATATTTTCATTCATGCTGGCTGATCTTTCATCAGACCAGTGACAGGAGCCACCATCCTCCTTTGAGCAGACACTGTTCTTTGCCTGTGATCCAGTTCGAGTTTTCTCATATACCAGGTCAGTCCAAATACATTGGGTCTTTGTTGGAGAGGAGCATGGTACACTGGGACAGCTGACAATCTGCAACACAGAACCATAAAAAAAGATCAAATGTTCTAGATGTTCTAAAGCAGTCCATTTATAGTTGAATCTGTCATAACTTTGAAATCAATTTTGAAGGCAGAGGGTGGTGTGGAGTGTATTCTGTCTGGAGATTGGTGACCGGTGGTGTTCCACAGGGATCTGTCTTGGGGCCCCTGCTCTTTTTGTTTATCAATGATTTGTAAGAGGAAGTGGAAGGTGTATTCGTAAGTTTGCAGATGACATGAAGGTTGTTGGTATTGTGTTTACTGTTGAAGGTTGTCATAAATTACAGTGGGTTAGGATGCAGAGCTGGACTGAGAAGTGGCAGATGGAGTTCAATCTGGAAAAGTGTGAAGTGGTTCACTTTGGAAGTTCAAATTTGAAGGCAGAGTACAGGGTTAATGGCAGAATTCTTAACATTTTAGAGGAATAGATGGATCTTGGGTCTATGTCCGTAGATCATTCAAAGTTGCTATACAAGTTCTTAGGATGGTTAAGAAAACGTTGGGTGCATTGGCCTTCATTAGTGGGGGATTGAGACAAGAGCTGTGAGGTAATGATACGGCTCTGTAAAGCTCTGAGTAGAAAGTATGTCTTATGAGGAAAGGTTTGGCGAGCTAGGGTTTTTCTCTTTGAATAGGACGGACAACCAGCATCATTTTTCCCCAGGGCAGAAATGGCTAATACAAAAGGATGTAATTTTAAGGTGATAGAGGAAAATATGAGCAGGATGTCAAAGATATGTTTATTCTCTAATAAACACAGAGCAGTGGGTACGTGGACCGTGCTGCCATGGGTGGTGGTAGAAGCAGATACATAAGCGACATTTAAGAAACTCTTTGATAAAAGGAAAAAGGAGCACTACATGGGAGGGAAGCATTAGATTGATCTTACAGTAGGTTAAAAGTTTGACATAACATTGTGGACCAAAAGGCCTGTATTGTGCTTTTACTATGACGTACAACAGCTATTCCATTCCACAGATACAGAATAAATTATCTCCATATATTCCAGTGTGATGGCCATATCAGTAAGCTTTCTATATAGGCAGTCGATGGCATGTCAGTGTTAGCCAATGCATTACGAATGCTATCAATTAAAGATGATCTGATCACCTAAGGTCTTTATTACTAATGACTATTAATGTCACTTTTTACCAGTTCCCACTGCAATAATTAGTGACATTGGGAAAGCATGTGAGGAACTAATGGGAGGGAGAGGGTGAGAAAGTGTACCAGCAATGAGGCTTACCTGACAGGAGCAGCCAGTTTCATACTTGTTCCACTTCAGGTGCCATTTCTGTAATGAAGTTAGGTCATCCCATGGAACAATCCAATTGCAGATCCCAATATGAACAATCCCCTGAATATCGAAATGGCCTAAAACCAGAAAGCATATCGACACATTTATTCATAATATGGTAAAGAGGAAAGATTTCAATCTGCAAAACACAAAGCTACCTTATTCTAAGCTGAACAGAAGACTACCAGGCCCTTGCATTTGCAGAGCTGTGTTAAATATATTTAGTATGTGTTTCCTTTAATTATAACCACACTTTGATTCCTAATCATAGCCAGTTTTAATATAACTGTACCAACATACAGTATTTTTTGGTCTTATAAAAATTGAATGTCTCCAATGCGGTTGAAATTGTTGGAAGAGACGTTGCCCCCTCAAACAATACTTCATACAACTCAAGTTATTTTTATTTCCTAGTGTTTTCTTAAGACCCATACAGAAAAGTCTTAAGATATTTTATTTAGCACTCTCTTAAGACCATAAGACTATAAGACACAGGAGCAGAATTAGGTCATCTGGCCCATCGAGTGTGCTCTGCCATTCAATCATGTCTGATCCTTTTCTCTATCTCCTCTTCATCCCCAGTTCCCGGCCTTCTCCGCATAACCTTTGATGCCATGTCCAATCAAGAACCTGTCAGGGCACAATGGGACTGACAGTCTGTGATCCTTCCAGGATACCATAAGACCATAAGACCATAAGACAAAGGAGCAGAAGTCGGCCATTCGGCCCATCGAGTCTGCTCCGCCATTTTATCATGAGCCCATCCATTCTCCCATTTAGTCCCACTCCCCCGCCTTCTCACCATAACCTTTGATGCCTTGGCTACTCAGATACCTATCAATCTCTGCCTTAAATACACCCAATGACTTGGCCTCCACTGTTGTCCGTGGCAACAAATTCCATAGATTCACCACCCTCTGACTAAAAAAATTCCTTCGCATTTCTGTTCTGAATGGGCACCCTTCAATCCTTAAGTCATGCCCTCTCGTACTAGACTCCCCCATCATGGGAAACAACTTTGCCACATCCACTCTGTCCATGCCTTTCAACATTCAAAATGTTTCAATGAGGTCTCCCCTCATTCTTCTGAACTCCCAAGGAATACAGTCCAAGAGCGGACAAACGTTCCTCATATGTTAACCCTCTCATTCCCGGAATCATTCTAGTGACATACATCAAAGTTGCTGGTGAACGCAGCAGGCCAGGCAGCATCTATAGGAAGAGGTGCAGTCGACGTTTCAGGCCGAGACCCTTCGTCAGGACTAACTGAAGGAAGAGTGAGTAAGGGATTTGAAAACTGGAGGGGGAGGGGGAGATGCAAAATGATAGGAGAAGACAGGAGGGGGAGGGATGGAGCCGAGAGCTGGACAGGTGATAGGCAGAAGGGGATACGAGAGGATCATGGGACAGGAGGTCCGGGAAGAAAGACGGGGGGGGGGGAGTGACCCAGAGGATGGGCAAGAGGTATATTCAGAGGGACAGAGGGAGAAAAAGGAGAGTGAGAGAAAGAATGTGTGCATAAAAAAGAGTAACAGATGGGGTACGAGGGGGAGGTGGGGCCTAGCGGAAGTTAGAGAAGTCAATGTTCATGCCATCAGGTTGGAGGCTACCCATACGGAATATAAGGTGTTGTTCCTCCAACCTGAGTGTGGCTTCATCTTTACAGTAGAGGAGGCCGTGGATAGACATGTCAGAATGGGAATGGGATGTGGAATTAAAATGTGTGGCCACTGGGAGATCCTGCTTTCTCTGGCGGACAGAGCGTAGATGTTCAGCAAAGCGGTCTCCCAGTCTGCGTCGGGTCTCACCAATATATAAAAGGCCACATCGGGAGCACCGGACGCAGTATATCACCCCAGTCGACTCACAGGTGAAGTGATGCCTCACCTGGAAGGACTGTTTGGGGCCCTGAATGGTGGTAAGGGAGGAAGTGTAAGGGCATGTGTAGCACTTGTTCCGCTTACACGGATAAGTGCCAGGAGGGAGATCAGTGGGGAGGGATGGGGGGGACGAATGGACAAGGGAGTTGTGTAGGGAGCGATCCCTGCGGAATGCAGAGGGGGGGGGAGGGAAAGATATGCTTAGTGGTGGGATCCCGTTGGAGGTGGCGGAAGTTACGGAGAATAATATGTTGGATCCGGAGGCTGGTGGGGTGGTAGGTGAGGACCAGGGGAACCCTATTCCTAGTGGGGTGGTGGGAGGATGGAGTGAGAGCAGATGTACGTGAAATGGGGGAGATGCGTTTAAGAGCAGAGTTGATAGTGGAGGAAGGGAAGCCCCTTTCTTTAAAAAATGAAGACATCTCCCTCGTCCTAGAATGAAAAGCCTCATCCTGAGAGCAGATGCGGCGGAGACGGAGGAATTGCGAGAAGGGGATGGCGTTTTTGCAAGAGACAGGGTGAGAAGAGGAATAGTCCAGATAGCTGTGAGAGTCAGTAGGCTTATAGTAGACATCAGTGGATAAACTGTCTCCAGAGACAGAGACAGAAAGATCTAGAAAGGGGAGGGAGGTGTCGGAAGTGGACCAGGTAAACTTGAGGGCAGGGTGAAAGTTGGAGGCAAAGTTAATAAAGTCAACGAGTTCTGCATGCATGCAGGAAGCAGCGCCAATGCAGTCGTCGATGTAGCGAAGGAAAAGTGGGGGACAGATACCAGAATAGGCACGGAACATAGATTGTTCCACAAACCCAACAAAAAGGCAGGCATAGCTAGGACCCATACGGGTGCCCATAGCTACACCTTTAGTTTGGAGGAAATGGGAGGAGCAAAAGGAGAAATTATTAAGAGTAAGGACTAATTCTGCTAGACGGAGCAGAGTGGTGGTAGAGGGGAACTGATTAGGTCTGGAATCCAAAAAGAAGCGTAGAGCTTTGAGACCTTCCTGATGGGGGATGGAAGTATATAGGGACTGGACATCCATGGTGAAAATAAAGCGGTGGGGGCCAGGGAACTTAAAATCATCGAAAAGTTTAAGAGCGTGAGAAGTGTCACGAACATAGGTCGGAAGGGATTGAACAAGGGGTGATAAAACAGTGTCGAGGTATGCAGAAACGAGTTCGGTGGGGCAGGAACAAGCTGAGACAATAGGTCGGCCAGGACAGGCAGGTTTGTGGATCTTGGGTAGGAGGTAGAAACGGGAAGTGCGGGGTGTGGGAACTATAAGGTTGGTAGCAGTGGATGGGAGATCCCCTGAGCGGATAAAGTCGTTGATAGTGTGGGAGACAATGGCCTGGTGCTCCTTAGTGGGGTCACGATCGAGGGGTAAATAAGAGGAGGTATCCGCGAGTTGTCGCTGTGCCTCGGCAAGGTAGAGGTCAGTACGCCAGACTACAACAGCACCCCCTTTATCAGCGGGTTTAATAATAATGTTAGGATTACTTCTCTAACTTCCGCTAGGCCCCACCTCCCCCTCGTACCCCATCTGTTACTCTTTTTTATGCACACATTCTTTCTCTCACTCTCCTTTTTCTCCCTCTGTCCCTCTGAATATACCTCTTGCCCATCCTCTGGGTCACTCCCCCCCCCCGTCTTTCTTCCCGGACCTCCTGTCCCATGATCCTCTCGTATCCCCTTCTGCCTATCACCTGTCCAGCTCTCGGCTCCATCCCTCCCCCTCCTGTCTTCTCCTATCATTTTGCATCTCCCCCTCCCCCTCCAGCTTTCAAATCCCTTACTCACTCTTCCTTCAGTTAGTCCTGACGAAGGGTCTCGGCCTGAAACGTCGACTGCGCCTCTTCCTATAGATGCTGCCTGGCCTGCTGCGTTCACCAGCAACTTTGATGTATGTTGCTTGAATTTCCAGCATCTGCAGAATTCCTGTTGTTTTAGTATCATTCTAGTGAATCTTTTCTGTACCCTCTCCAGCACATCCTTTCTTAAATAAGGAGACCAAAACTGCCCACAGTACTCCAAGTGAGGTCTCACCAGCGCCTTATAGAGCCTCAACATCACAACCCTGCTCCTATACTCTATTCCTCTAGAAATGAATGCCAACATTGCATTCTTCTTCTTCACTACTGACTCAACCTGGAGGTTAACTTTAAGGGTATCCTGTACGAGGACTCCCAAGTCCCGTTGCATCTCCGAACTTTGAATTCTTTCCCCATTTAAATAATAGTCTGCTCGTTTATTTTTTCTGCCAAAGTGCATAACCATACACTTTCCAACATTGTACTTCATTTGCCACTTCTCTGCCCATTCTTCCAATCTATCCAAGTCGCTCTGCAGAATCTCCGTTTCCTCAGCACTATCGGCCCCTCCACCTATCTTCATATCGTCAGCAAACTTAGCCACAAAGCCATCTATTCCATAATCCAAATCGTTGATGTACAATGTAAAAAGAAGCAGCCCCAACACGGACCCCTGTGGAACACCACTGGTAACCGGCAGCCAACCAGAATAGGATCCCTTTATTCTCACTCTCTGTTTCCTGCCAATCAGCCAACGCTCTATCCACGTATGTAACTTTCCCGTAACTCCATGGGCTCTTATCTTGTTAAGTAGCCTCATGTGTGGCACCTTGTCAAAGACCTTCTGAAAATCCAAATATACAACATCCACTGCATCTCCCTTGTCTAGCCTACTGGTAATTTCCTCAAAAAATTGTAATAGGTTTGTCAGGCAGGATTTTCCTTTAAGGAATCCATGTTGAGTTCTGCTTATCTTGTCATATGCCTCCAGGTACCCTGTAACCTCATCCTTGATACCCCCCAATAACACACACAAAATGCTGGAGGAACTCAGCAGGTCAGGCAGCACCCATGGAATTGAATGAACAGGTGACATTTCAGACCGAGACCCTTCTTCAGGACTGGAAAGGAAGGGGAAAGACACCAGAATAAAAGGGTGTGGAGAGGGGAAGGAGGATAGTTAGAATGTTTTTTTTTAATATACAGAGAGTGATGGATGTCTGGAATATGCTGGCATGATTGGTGGTGATAGGAACGTGGATATAAAAAGGATGGAGAGCGCTGGCTGAAGGGATTAGGTAGCATTAGCATAACAGCATGCACGGAAGGTCGTGTTCCTGCATTATGTTGTTCTAGGTTCCATGTGTATAGTGAAGAAATAATGGAGAATGAATCAGGATTTGGATGAAACTAGTGAGGTATTCTGGTGTAGGGTTATCACAGACATGATAGATTGAATGCTGTTCTTCTGTGCAACAACTATTCTCTGATTTATATGAATACAATGTTCCTTGGCATAAAGACAATTATTTGCCTACTTGCAATCTTCATGCAAGCAAGCACGCATTTGTCTGTGCAAAATACCATCTCCAAGACAGATCAAAGTGTTACAGTTGATTTGCCAAGCTTCTTTTCTTTTTCATCTGTGGAGATATAATTATTTCCCAGATGACCAGTTCCTTCTCTCCCCTTCTAACACCGACCTCTCCCCTTCTATCACTAACCTTCCCCAATCCCTTCCTATATACACTCTTCTCCTCTTATAACTCTGTT
The DNA here is from genome assembly GCF_963921235.1 of Mobula hypostoma. Lineage (NCBI taxonomy): Eukaryota > Metazoa > Chordata > Chondrichthyes > Myliobatiformes > Myliobatidae > Mobula > Mobula hypostoma. Next base: position 60,221,237 of record NC_086111.1, on the reverse strand, counting down.
TCTTCCATTCTATCCCTCTCTCAGATCTTTCCATATTTCCTCTTTCAGTCTTCTCCTCTCCATCATCTGCCTCCTCCCTATTTCCTCAGCTATCCTTATCCATTTGCCTCCCATCCCTTGCCTCAGCTTTCTGCCTTCCTTCCATTTGCATGTCCCCATTTTTACCTTCATTTACTACTCTCTTTTGCCTCATTCTCTCCTCTCTTCCCCCTCTTCCCTCATTCCCTCCCCACCTAAAAATGAACCAATAACTTGTGTAGCCCCTAAGAGATTAGCAAGACTTTTGATGAATAAAAAGTGAACCATCCAAATAATGAAACAGTTCTCACCTGTTATGAGGTACTGGATATTGGTTTCCAGCTCAATACCACATAGAGAAGAGCTGGAAGATGTGTAAATATAGTCCACCATTTTCTTCATTTCAAATCCTTTGTACATCTGTTAATGTTTGGAGCACAGCATCATGATTAAAATCTTCACTTGAACATTTTAAAGTTCATTTGATTATCAAAACTACACTAACCCAAACAATAAATCTAACTTGTCTCATAGAATGACTGTAAGTAGTGTTTACAGGTTATGCATTTTTAACTTGGAATGACCTTTGGAGTAAGTTATCCAAATATATTAATAATCTTTAAAATTATTTCATGCCAGTGATTTCTTCATTAGGCTTAGTTGACTAGTTTAAAATGTCATTATAATTTTTAATAGCACATATCTTCAAAAAAAGTAAGACATGAGTAAACCATTCTACATAACATAAAAGTAAAAACTTACTCTGAAATCATCCTAAAGGTTTGCATATGCTTTGAAAAAACCAGTGGCATTTTTGGTAAATTATTTATTTTCATGCAGTAGAGCTAGGTCATTATAACAATCTTTAATTATTTGAATTTATATTTAAAATGAGCATACATTAACCAATCAAAAAGCATACAATGGAAATAAAGTGTATAATTCCTGGAATTAAGTAGTAAAGTGCTTATTTCTGTACTCTATGATTTGAAATGTATTTCTGGAAGAGCGAAATGTGATTATAGCTACTTTTGGGTCATTTGGCCTTCAGGAGTTTGGATGAGTGCTTCTAATCTGACACATTTTCAGGAACAGAGTCAATCAAGTGACACCATTTCCAGTGAAACACTCTATAAAGAGCACTGCAGCAGGAAATTAGTGCACATTGACCCAGAAGCAAGCACTGATGATCTCTCTTTCTCTGAAGACAAACTACTTCTACCGTGGTGTGCTAAACTGGGGCACTACTAAAGGAAACCAGCTAATCCAGAACAAGTGGCTCTGACCCCAACTCCAAAGAATCCCCATAGCTCCAATGTTGCCAACTCTCTCATCCCTCAAGAATGGCTAAACATTATGATCTTCAGTCTAATGTAGGCTCTAATTCCAGTGTTTAAAACTACTACTACCTAGAGACCCCGCCCCCCCCCCCCCCCACTCCTGGCTATGATCCTCTAGTCATTCATTCTTCCTCCCAACCCTCAGTTCATTGATGGCTGTACATCCCTATTCCCGAGTTCAGCTATCTAATGACTGCCCCACTCACTCACCCCAAGGCTCTCCTCTGATAAATCAAATCCTTCACCAGGCCTGATGGAAACAACACACACAAAATGCTGGAGGAACTCAGTAGGCCACGCAGCATCTATGGAAAAGAAGAAACTGGTCCTCTGAATCCTAACCTACACAAATCTACCACCCAAGCCCCAATTACTCATCTAACAGCTGTCCCTCTCCTGACCTCCTGGACACAGCCTTGGTTCTGAGTAGTGCATTTTCCCACACTTGCAGCACAGGAAGATACATAACTATGAATCAGAGGCACTTAAAACAGTACGCTATACAATTTCTAGACAATTGAAGCCCATAAGACTAAAGGAGTCAACATCTAAATGATAAAGACAACATCAACACTAAGCTGCATTCAGATAGCACCTTTAATGCAAAAAAAAACCTTAAGGTGTATGCATAAACATGAGAAAGTCTGCAGATGCTGGAAATCCAAAACAACACACACAAAATGCTGGAGGAACTCAGCAGGTCAGGCAGCAACTGTGGAAATGATTGAACAGTTCTGAAGAAGGGTCTTGGCCAGAAACACTGACTGTTGATTCATTTCCATGGATAGCGCCATTTTCTCTGGAGTGTGGGATCATTTGTGGAGTTTATAAAATAATGAGGCACATAAATAAGGTGAATTAGCCATAGGCTTTTCCCCAGGGTAGGTGTATCCAAAGTAGGTTTTAAATGAGAGGGGAAAGATTTAAAAGGGACCTGAGGGGCAACTATTTCCACAGAGAAGGTATTGTGTGTGTGGAATGACCTACCAGCACAAGTGGTAAACTTGGATAAAACATTTAAAAGGCATTTGAATAGCGACATGGATTAGAAAGGTTTAGAAGAATATAGGCCAAACATAGATAAATGGGCTAGCTCAGTCAGGCATTGGTTAGAGTCATACAGTCATAGAAAAGTACAGCACAGAATCAGACCCTTTGACCTATCTAGTCCATGCCAAACCATTTAACCCACCTACACCCACTGACCTGTACTGGGACCGCAGCCCTCCATAGCCCTACTATCCATGTACCTATCCAAGTTTCTCTTAAACATTGAAATCGAGCTCGCAGGCACCATTTGTGCTGGCGGCTCATTCCACACTCACACAGTCCTCTGAGTGAAATCATTTCCCCTCATGTTCCCCTTAAACTTTTCACCTTTCAACCTTGGCCCATGACCTCTAGTTGTAGTCTCACCCAACCTCAGTGGAAAATGGCTGTTTGCACTTACCCTCTCTATCCCTTCATAATTTTGTATACCTCTATCAAATCTCCTCTCAGCCTTCTACATTCCAAGGAATAAAGTCCTAACCTATTCAATCTTTCCTTGTAACTCAGGCACTCCAGTCCTGGAAACATCCTTGTAAATTTTCTCTGTTATCTATCACCCTACTTACATCTTACCTACAGGTAGGTGACTAAAACGACATTCAATACTCCAAAGTAGGCCTCACTAGCGCCTTATACAACTTCAACATAACATCTCATCTCCTATACTCAATACTTGGTCCAGGTCCTGCTGCAAGCTCTGATAGTCTTCTCCACTGTCCACTACACCTTCACGCTTGGTCTCATCTGCAAATCTGCTGATCCAGTTAACCACATTATCATCCAGATCATTGATATAGGTGACAAACTAAAATGGACCTGGCATTGATCCCTGCAGCACTCCACTAGTCACAGGCCTCCAGTCAGAGAGGCAACCATTGACTACCACTCTCAGGCTTCTCCCACAAAGCCAATTTACTACCTCATCTTGAATGCCAAGTGTCTGGACCTTCTTGACCAACCTTATCATGTGGGACCCTGTTAAATGGCTTGCTAAAGTCCATGTTGACAATAGCACAGATAGGTTGGGCTGAAAGGCCTGTTTTCTGTGCTGTACAGCTCTCTGTCTCTCAGAACAAGAACTCTGAAATTAAGGCTTTGCGTAATTGATAGACTCTGTAGGCCAGTAAGCACAGACAAAGGGTGAACGAGATCTAGTACAAATTATGACACGGGCAGCAAAGGTTTGAGTTGCCTTGAGTTTGTCAAAGCAAGAGAGGTTGGCCAGACATCACTGGAGTATGAAGGCCAGCAGAAATAAAATCATGGATGGAGTTCAGAGACAGGTGATGTGAGGGAGTGATGGATGCTCTGACATTTATCTGGGTTCAAATATGAACTTAATACTGTAATGTAAGAATCTAGTTTAACCTCAGTTGCCAAATAAAATAAACCCACTCTTAACAGTTCATCAACAATTGGTCATGGCTGTGGACTTCCAATGCTTAACTGGAGAACTGTTCTGTGCGCCAGGCAGGCAGACAAATAATTTGGAGGCAGTGGATTTGTCAAATAAGGCAGTGATGAGATAGAACAGAGTTTTGTCAGTGGCTATGTGTAAGTTGATGCTGTGTTATCAAACTGCAAGAGGCATTGCTGAAATATAAGACAGGTACAAGAATAGAAGCTTGCATGGTACAAGGCGAGGAAGAAAATCCATTGAAGGAGGGTGCGTAAGAACAGAAACAGGTGAGAGCTGTCCCACCAGTTGGATGACAGTAAGTTATGTAGCGAATGATGTGCTCAATTACCACCGAGTCTGTAACTGGTCAAAAAGGTAATTACTATCACTCAAGGCAAAGTTGTTAATGATTTTGTCAATAGTTGTTTTAGTGATGTGACAGGCTGGAAAGACAAATCAAGAGGTTTCAGAGAATTCCAAAATAAATTTTAGAAAAGCTAGTGTGCTGATTAAGGGTTTCAACGTAGAATTCTATGTTTTCAAACTATTGATTAGGAAGCAGTGTTTCCAATGTTTTCTGCTTTTATTTCATTGCAAACACTCCCAACCCTCCCCGCCCCCACCGCTTCCACTTGCTGACTTTTTCAAACTTTCTTTACCTTTTCTTGTTTTACTGTATACTGGATTACACTGGATTCGCTGGAAGAAGTCGGCCATTTACGAGTGACTAACGCTCGAATCACTATTAAAGACAAAATAGGATTGAGAATGGCATTGTAGTAAAGATATCTTAATACACAAGCTTGAAAGACAAATTATATAGTAATGTAGCAATAGTAAAGGATTCTGTGAAGTATTTGTTATTGATTCCATTCCTTTTAAAAAGCAATTCTTCTATAACTCAAACATATGACACAGATCAGACTGAAATTTATTCTTATGAGGATTAAGATGGTCACATTAATCATTCATACCAATATGCCCGGTGAAAAATAACTATATCTCACCAAGATAAACCACAATTAATTCCATGCCTAAATGTTAGTTAGTGATCCAAATTGAACAAAATTTAATAGTAACTCTGCAACTGACTGAACAAATTTTCACTGGATGAAGAAGTTAGCATAGGCATACAGGACAGAAATAGGCTTTTGGATACACCAATCCCATTTCAAGCCCCCACTTTTGCTGATATTTTATTCTATTGACTCTTACCAGATTCTACCATTCAGTCACATGAGGGACAATTTACAGTGGCATGTTAATCTACCAACCCGGATGTGGGAAGAAACTGGAGTACTTGAATGAAACCTACAGTCACAGGGAGAACATACGGCACATACACAGCACCAAGTTCAGGATTGAACTTGGATCACTGGAGCTGTGAGGCAATAGACTTTGTTTTTACTTTTGTCAGATTCCACAATTAATCAGTTTTAAACCACATAATAAATCAAAACAGAGTAGTTACGGTACTTCTGTTTTTTTTTAAATGACAACGCCAAGGAAATGAATTGTCCTTCCATTCCAGCTCTTCTGTATGTCTGACAAGTTAATACAAAGAGGATGTACATACATGCAGTTACACCCAACAACAAGCAGGAGCATAGATACCAATTGTATTAGTTTGGTCATTCACACAGTAAGGCTTCACACAGCCTGCAAGACTTACTTCATTGCTACTTAGATGAGTTCTGACTGAAGAGATCTGTTCAAATTTCTTTACTTATCCTGTGCTACAGCTCACATTCAGGTCCACTAAATAGCTCTATTCCTCTTAATTTTATCATTCACATACCTTGTCTTTCCAGTCAACTGTCTGGTACTCTCATGACACTCCTCCATGTCATCACCTGCGAATCCAACCAACTGATCTTTTACCTCAAAATGTCTCAGTGTCCCTCCAGATCCTCATCCATCAATCACCTTCCCAAGTATCAGTCCATTGCTCTCCAGTCTGTTCGCCCTTACTGATCACATGCCCAAATGTGCTCCACTCAACTTTCACCCACTCTTGCCTGATCCCATCCTTCTGGCCCACAGCCCATCTGCCACTGATATTCCACCATATTTTTTTCTCCCAATCTTCACCAGGCACCACCATCTAACTCTCCTCCTGCCCTCTACAGACAAACCACTAGTCCCCTTCAATGAACTCCCCCGTCCAACTTTTGTCCAACAAACCCCAGCGATCACTGACCTCCCAGCTGCTTTCTCACTGATCCCAGTTCTCGTTACCTGATTAAAATCCTCACTGAGGCCCTTGAAGATGGACTCCTTCACAAATGAAAATAGCTCTACAGCTCTTGGAGAAATTACTTTAGTCAGAGGGTGGTAAGTCTATGGAATTTGTTGCCACGAGCAGCTGTGGAGTCATTGGGTGTATTTAAGGCAGAGATAGATAGGTTTTTGATTAGCCAGGGCATCAAAGGGTATGGGGTGAAAGCAGGGGAGTGGGGATGACTGGATGAGGTGGGTCAGCCCATGACTGAATGGTGGAGCAGACTCGATGGGCCGAATGGCCTACTTCTGCTCCTAAATCTTCTGGTCTTATGGTCTTATGGATCTTCAAAGACACATCCAAGAGCCTTTTAACTGAGATGACATTTCCTAGGTCTATCACCCTTCAACCAGCGAGTTCAACATCTTTAGCATCCCCTGAATAAAAATTATTTTCTCTTCTGCCCTTTATTCTTTCCCTCAATCACTTTGCAGATTAAAAGAAGCATAAGTATTCCTCCTGGCCGTAGAAACAAAATCCAAAATTGTCAAAACATATCACTTTATTTGGGTAACACACATCAAAGTTGCTGGTGAACGCAGCGGGCCAGGCAGCATCTCTAGGAAGAGGTACAGTCGACGTTTCGGGCCGAGACCCTTCCATTGGGTATGTGGGTATTTTATTTGGGTATTCACTGTTTCCTTAAACTGTTTAATAACCGGCACCTATAAGGCTAAGAAGTATGGTACACAATCCTGTATTTGGAAGAAGTGGCTATGATAATAATAAGTGTTGTGATTATCATTTTCCAAAATCCTATAGATTCTGGAATGGTTCCTACAGATTGCAAGGTAGTAAATGTGATCCCATTCTTTAAAAAAGGGGGAGAAGAAACAGGAAATTACCTTATCAGTTGGAAAAGTAGTTGGAACTACATCAGAGAATGTGCTTTCAAGATACTAACTGAACAGAGATGCCATAGACTTATGAAAGGGAAGGCATCTTTAATAATTTGATTGGAGATGTATCAAGGATGTATCTACTGGAGTAGATTGGGGGAAACTGGAGAGGATAATGCATTTAGATAAGGTCTCACACAAGTTGATGAGTGCAGTTACAGAACATGAATTGGTGGGGGGGATGATATCGAAGCATAGTTTAAGAGTTGGTCAACAGATAGGAAACAAAGAGTAGGAATAAATGGGACTTAGTCTTTGGTACTCGTTGGTGGACAGGGATGGATGCTTAAGCCCCAATTATTCACAGTTCATATCCACTATGTAGCAGAGGAAACCAAATTTCAAAGTGTGCCAAAGACTTGAAAGTAATTCAGAATGTAAGTAATGATGAAGCTACAATGAGGCATCAGTGGGATACAGCTAGCTGAGAGAGTGGCAACAACATAGCAGGTGAAGTAAAATATGGAAGAAAATGGAGTTTATCCTCATTGGTCACAAAACACAGAAATACTCAGCACTTTTAAAGTAATTGAAGATGGGGAAACACTGATGGTCAAAAGATTATGGTTTCCTTTATCTATATTATATACAATGGATTCCAGTTAATTGGGACACATTGGGACCAGTACATTTTGGCCCAATTAAGCGGCTACCACAATTAGCCAAAATTTCATGGAGATAGTGAAAAAGGTATAAAAAGACAAACTACCATTTAACTAACAAATTATGTACCTAACTGAAATGCAGAACAAATTAAAACACTATCAGTGCTGCTACAGTACTATAAAACTGTTATTAGTTCCTGATAGTTATTGATGGAGGAATTAATCCAGAGTACACTGATTGACAGTAAATTAAAAAATTCAGTGCGTCACCTAATGTAGATATAGACTGCCTTTGAACAATGCTTTTGATGATTGCATCATCTGAATCTTCATTTTCATTGCAATATTCAAGATGATTGACAATACCTCCAAATTCTTTGTAGTTCCTAACTTGTTGAAGTAGTGAAATTGGTTCATTTTCACTCCCAGCCATGTCTGGCATTTTCATGCCTGAATGCTTGAAACCACAGGTGATCAAAATAGTTCTGAATTGTCTTTAACTGTCTTACTGCTTATTACATGCCAACTATCAGACAAAAGTCACTGCTTTTTGAACACAAACACACACAAGTGACACTACTTAAAAACTGTTCACTCTAAGCAGTGTAGTGTCTAATGGCCACAAAATGCACAAAGTGTACGTGACTAATGTTAGTTAAGATATGTTTGGCAATTAAGTGGCATAGAGTCACAAACAAATGCAGAGAATGCCAGCTATTTTCTAGATTTGTTTTTGTTCTTTAAGAGTTGCCCTAAATGAGCGCCTGCCCCAATTAACTGATGGTTTAATTAACCAGAATCCACAGTGTAATGTATATATGTATGTATTTATTTATTTATTTATGGTTAAAAATGTATAAAAAAGACAAAGTGCCATTTAAATGAGTAACAAGAGATGTATTTAAATGAAATACAGGACAAATTAGAACATTAACGATGCTGCTAGAGTACTATAAAACTATGTATTAGTTCCAAATAGTTATCCTGTCCCAATTAAGAGGTACAGTGTCCCAAATAAACAAAGGAAATCCCAGCTATTTTCTCAATTTGTTTTTGTACTTTAAGAGTTGTCCCAAATAGTGGAATTCTCAACCATGAAGGGCTGTGGAAGTTCAGTATTTGGTTGCATTTAATGCAGAAATTCATAGGTTTCTGGTAAATAAAGGAATCAAGAACTGTAGGTAATACAAGAAAACTACGTTAAGGTAGGAGATCAGCTAAGGTCCAAATGACCTAACCATGTTCCTCTTTCTTATATCAAAAGTAGCTTTTTTTTTTGCTTGTTGGTGCCAATTGGTGGGTGCCAATAGCAGCTGATACTCTAGGGATATTTAAAAGAGACTCTTAGGCACATGGATGAAAGAAAAGCAGAGGGTGATCAGGCTTTGTTGGAAGGAAGGGATTGAAGGAGTAGGTTTATATAAGTCTGCTCATCATTATTAGCTGAATGGCCCATATGGCAATGCATTGTTCTATGTTCTTATGGGCTTGTCTTAAAATTGCAATCATGAGCTGCATGCAACTTCATATATTTATTTAAAACCTTACACCTATTTGAACCTGCAGAATTTGACATCCTTTTGAATCCATAAAGTCAGCAAATTGATGAGCATAGACTTCATCCATTTTCACCCTGGGCATTGAAGAATTTGGACTCAGCAGATACATACACTGCATTTCAATGTTTAGAATAATCTATTCTCTGTTCTTCTCAAAGCAAGGTTAATTCAATATGTCTGATAATTGATTTTTTTCAGTAATCTGTTTTTACATTTACAATCGTTAATTCATGGTGCCAGATGATTAAAATGCACAGATTATATCTTAACCTATTGTTTCAGCGAGCTGAAAGTGATTGCTGCCTGCATTGAAAACATGCAGGATCCCTAGTGCCATTTCCACATGTGGTCCTCACTTCAGCTTAACCAGTAGGTAGACACTAGGCTCTTGATGCTGTTAACCAGGTTGGGAAGACCAAGATTTATTCTCAGTTGGTCCATGGAACATCCTGGAGAGTTCTAGTGGGGCTTAGTATTCAGTGGGAATTAGAATCAGAATCAGATTTAATATCACCAGCATAAGTCGTGAAATTTATTAACTTTACACCAGCAGTACAATGAAATACATGACAAATAAATAGAGAAAAAAACTGCTACATTAAGTATATATATGCCTATTAAATAGTTAAGTTAAAATAAGTAGTTCAAAAATGAGAAATAAAGAAGTAGTGAGGTAGTGTTCATGGGTTCAATGTCCATTTACAAATTGGATAGCAGAAGCCATTCCTCAATCACTGAGTGTGTGCCTTCAGGCTTCTGCATCCCCTTCCCGACAGTACCAGTGTAAAGAGGGCATGTCGTGGATGCTGGTGGTCCTTAATGATGGACGCTGCCTTCCTAAGGCACCACTCCTTGAAGATGTCCTGGATACTAGTATTGGTGAAAGTTTATTCCTGAGTATGGTCATAAGGTGGATGGTTATATCTCTTACCTTTGTGCTTTTTTTAAATATGTTGAACTCGTCCAACATTAGATGCTGCATCAACATTGTAACGAATGCAAGAATGAAATTTCCCAAAAACAGACACTTCATTAAGATGCTATGTGTTCCTGACAAGCATATCTTAGGTGTATTGAAAGTCCCAATGCATCTGGTGTATTGGACATTATGCCATAATTAGCATTCAGCTGCTGTTACTTTGTGGTTAACCCCTGGTCTCTCCTGTCAGTAGAATACCCTTGATGGTAATTAATGTATAATGGGATATAAATGGAAGCCAATTTTAGACCTGCATAATATCACCTTCTTAGTCAGTACAGCAAATAGATTTGAAAATGAGTTGACAAAACCAAAGGCACCTTATTCCAAATATTATACGGATTTCCTCCAGAGAGCAGGTAACTTATTTGCCTATTTTTGATACTTTTGTTTCAGGAATAAATATAAGTTGCCATCCCCGGCTTGGAAAATTTGTTCGGAATTTGTATTTTCTTCTCAGGTCAAGCATGTAACTTTCTAGGTGTCCTCTGTCTGCAGTTTTAGCTCATTATACAATTCAATTACATGGTGAATGCAATCAGTAACCTTAGTGGCAATACTATTCCACAGCTGCCAGTATATCAAGTTTTATTTCTCTACAGCATAGAAGATTGTAGGCTCATCAGTCTATACCAGATCTCCCAACAATCCCATCAATACCATTGTCCAAACCAACATTTCCCTGTAACCTATTCTTTGCCAATCATTTCCTCACCAACCTATACTAAGGGTACTTTACAGCAACCAGTTAACTTCACCACCTAAAAGAGCTTTGAGACGTGGGTGGAAACTGGGCTACCCGGTGGAAGCAAGCAAACTCCACACAAACTGCACTGAAGATTGGGATCGAACCCCGGAGATGAGAGGCAGAAGCACTACCAGATTCTCCATACAGCTGAATGTTGTCTTTTAATATCACAATGAATTCAGACACAGGGTTAAATTAAAAGAAATAAAATTCTATACCAAACTGCATGCACTTGTCACATTTGCCCACCTGTATTCTAATTCACCAATGCTTAAACTTTGAACTTTTACTTTACTTTAAATAACTTCGTGGAATTGCATTCATTCTCTCTCTCTCTCCCTCCCGTCTCAAACACACTTCCCTCATCCCAACTTCTTCCTTAACTGGTGGTAATTGTGTTTTCAGTTGGTCAAATCCCACTCTGAAATTCCATTAATAAGCCACTTTAAGAAATCTCTTTAAGAAAGATTAATTCTCTTTCTTCACTGTAGTGTTATTATAAGTCACCCTTTTTCATGATATCTAGTGTAAAGTTATACCATAGAGTATTTTTATAGCACCTCAGATGTCGATGAAACTGGTAACAAAACAAAGTTCTTTTCTCTTTCAAAGAAGTTGGACCTGTTAGGAGCAGAAATATTAAAAAAATACTGGAAATATTCTCTTTAGAGTAACAAGATCTCAGGGTTATGCCAGTCCTCGTAGCAGGACAGATTACAATATACAAGAGGACTTAATTGGCTTGTGCAGGTTGTAGAATAACTATAGGGTGGAAAAGAAATAAAAGCTATAAGTTTGTTCTGAAAGCAATCAATCTCTCCAGGAATGCAGGGAAAGCTGTTAGGTTTATGAGCACAAATGGTCAGCAGGAAATGTGGTTACTAATAGCAGGCCTGTTGAATACAAATGACTCTTGTAAGGATGTGACACTGTCTGATTGAATCAAATGAAATCTTTGTTAAGACTGGATGGCTACTGGCAGCAGGGATCCCAGTGTTGGTTTGGTCAAGTATTAATATCTAAATACTTGTACTTTAGTCAAGGAAATGCTCATTAATGCTGTGTGTTCTTCAAACTGAATGATACAGGTCAGATATGATATAATAATCAATGTACGATTTGTGGAGTTTCAGTGACTGAACTCCCACAACCATCAATTAATTATTTTTGATACGAGGTTATGATTTTCTACTACAATGTATGTGAATATTGTTATTGATAGAAACATTACTCACTAGTCCATGGGTTTAAATATGCGCAGTACAGTATTTGGATTTAGCTGAGAGCAGATAATTTCCTCTGGCAATGACCACCATAGCAATGTGGTGAAATGTAATCAAATGAAATTATCTTCAGAGCTGGAACAAAGTCTCAAAGCTATTTGCAAGTAAACTATATGTTTGACTTATTGAGATTATATCAAATGAATGTTTAACAAATTTAGCACATTCTCAATTGACTGTTACCTCTATTTAAACATTTTTTTAAAAAGGATAACTGAAGAAGGAAGATTTTTATTCTCATCTACCTAAATGTGCCTTTAGTCAGTAAACTACCTTTCCACTGAGACACAGCCTGTTTTTTTGGGTAGGTAATCTCAAATGTTCCCTTCTTCCAGGTTATTCCAAATAAGAAGATACTGACAAAAATGTAGAACTGATTTGCAGTGGGTCTGAACAGTCAAAGAGTAAACTCAAAGCTTAATGTAAAATTTATTATCAGAGTACATACATGTCACCACATACAACCCCAGGATTCTTTTCCCTGTAGGCATACTTAGCAAATCTATAAAACATTAACTGTAAATAACAAACTGCAAATGCAAGTATAAATAAATATCAATAAATAAAGAGTATGAAATAACATGAAATTTAAGAGCATGAAATAACAAGATAAAGAGTCCTTAAAGTGAGACCCTCTGTTGTGGGAACACCAGAAATAGAATGAGTGTAGATATCCCCTTTTGTTCAAGAGCCTGATGGTTGAGGGGTAGTTACTGCTCTTGAACCTGGTGGTGTGAGTCCTGGGGCACCTGTACTTTCCACCTGATGGCAGCAACAAGAAAAGGGCATGGCCTGGTTGATGATAGGTGCTGCTTTCTACGGCAATGTTTTATATAAATATGCTCAATGGTTGGGAGGGTTTTACCCATGATGTACCGGGCCAAATCCATTACCTTTTCTAGGATTTTCCACTCAAAGAGATTGGCCTTCCCATACCAGGCCGTAATGCAGCCAGTAAACACACTTTGCACCACTCATCCACACATCTATAGAAGTTTGCCAAAGTTTTTGATGACATGCCGAATCTCATCAGACTCCTGAGGAAGTAGAGTAGCTGCCACGCTTTCTTTGCAATTATATTTATATGATAGGTCCAGGACAGGTCCTTTGAGATAGTGACAACCAGGAATTTAAAGTTACTGACCCTCTCCACCTCTGCTCCTCCATTGAGGACTGGCTCATGGACCTCTAGTTTCCCTCTCCTGAGGTCTGCAATCAGTTCCTGACTTATCTCAACGTAACTGTATCAACGAGCTTCAGGACTCTTGCATGAATGTGCAGTTTGAACTTACTAGCCAAACACCACTGGTCATTTTTGGCAGCGCTTTGCCACTGGACTCCATATGGAGTCCAACAGCAAAACAGGAGCTTGCTGAGTTTTCACAGTGTAAATGCTAGGAATCTGTTCATAGTTCCCTCATTAGTGTAGACCAAGTCCAGGATTTACAATAATAAGGCCCTTTCTTTTCAATAGTAATCACAGACGTGGATGGACTAATCTAAAAATAAAGTAAGTTTTTTTTCAATTTCAATTTCATTTTTTTCAAATGCATTGTTTGGTTTAATTGTTCAAAAACATAAGTGCTTCTGGATAATTTATCTCATTATTTTGTAATATATTTTTGAAATATTTAAGCTCCTAGATTGTCCAAGTATCTGAAATTTCAAAAGTCATCAAGTTGTACAGCATGAGAACAGTCCCATTGACTCATTGATTTCCTACTGAACAACAATCACCCATTTACACACTAATCCCATTTTATTCTCCCCACATTTTTGTGAATACCCCACCCCCTAATTCTACCAGTGTTGGCGTGTGGCCAAGTGGTTAAGGCGTCGGTCTAGTGATCTGAAGGTCGCTAGTTCGAGCCTGAGCTGAGGCAGTGTGTTGTGTCCTTGAGCAAGGCACTTAACCACACATTTCTCTGTGACGACACCAGTGCCAAGCTGTATCGGCCCTAGTGCCCTTCCCTTGGACAACATCGGTGGTGTGGAGAGGGGAGACTTGCAGCATGAGAAATTGCTGGTCTTCTATACAACCTTGCCCAGGCCTGCGCCCTGGAAACCTTCCAAGGCACAAATCCATGATCTCACGAGACTAATAGATGCCAATAAAAAAAAAATTCTACCACTCACACACACACTGGGGGCAATTGAGAGTGGAAAACAAACCTGCCGACCTTCTCACTTTGGGAATATGAGAGAAAACAGAAGAAACTCGTGTGTTCACAGGAAGTGCATGCAAAACTCACATATACTGTACAGGTGATCACTGGGGCTGGGAAGCAGCAATTCAACCAGCTGAAGCAGAAACAAACTGCAGGGCGGACCCAGGGGGTTGTCATCTGTGGAGCATAGAGATAGACAACATTTTGGATTGAGATCCTTTCTAAATATATCCAGCAATTGTGGCCTCCACAGCCTTTTGTGGTAGAGAATTCCACAGGTTCATCGTCTCCAAGTGAAGAAAGTTCCGTCGTCTCAGTCTTAAAATGTCTTACCCACAAGCTATGACTTGGCCCCACGTTCTAGGCCGTTAGCCTTCCTCCATCCAGCGTGCTTAGCCCTGAGAAAAGTCTGTACACCTCAATGAGATGTCCTCTCATTATTCTAAACTTTAGTGAAGAAAGGTTCAAGTTGCCCTACTCTCCCCTTATATAGCACTCCAAGTGAACCTGTGAGGCAAGGATAGCCTTTCATAGAACACAGAACATAGAATAGTACAGCACAGTACAGGCCTTTCGGCCCTCATTGTTGTGCTGACCCTCAAACCCTGCCTTCCATATAACCCCCCACCTTAAATTCTTCCATATACCTGTCTAGTAGTCACTTAAATTTCACTAGTGTATCTGCCTCCACCACTGACTCAGGCAGTGCATTCCACACACCAACCACTCTCTGAGTAAAAAACCTTCCTCTAATATCCCCCTTGAACTTCCCACCCCTTACCTTAAAGCCATGTCCTCTTGTATTGAGCAGTGGTGCCCCGGGGAAGAGGCGCTCACTGTCCTCTCCATCTATTCCTCTTAATATCTTGTATACCTCTATCATGTCTCCTCTCATTCTCCTTCTCTCCAAAGAGTAAAGCCCTAGCTCCCTTAATCTCTGATCACAATCCATACTCTCTAAACCAGGCAGCATCCTGGTAAATCTCCTCTGTACCCTTTCCAGTGCTTCCACATCCTTCCTATAGTGAGATGACCAGAACTGGACACACTACTCCAAGTGTGGCCTAACCAGAGTTTTATAGCGCTGCATCATTACATCGCGACTCTTAAACTCTAACCCTCGACTTATGAAGGCTAACACCCCATAAGCTTTCTCAACTACCCTATCTACCTGTGAGGCAACTTTCAGGGATCTGTGGACATGTACTCCCAGATCCCTCTGCTCCTCCAAGGATCCTGCCATTTACTTTGTACTCTGCCTTGGAGTTTGTCCTTCCAAAGTGTACCACCTCACACTTCTCCGGGTTGAACTCCATCTGCCACTTCTCAGCCCACTTCTCCATCCTATCAACGTCTCTCTGCAATCTTCGACAATCCTCTACACTATCCACAACACCACCAACCTTTGCGTCGTCTGCAAACTTGCCAACCCACCCTTCTACCCCCACGTCCAGGTCGTTAATAAAAATCACGAAAAGTAGAGGTCCCAGAACAGATCCTTGTGGGACACCACTAGTCACAATCCTCCAATCCGAATGTAGTCCCTCCACCGCAACCCTTTGCTTTCTGCAGGCAAGCCAATTCTGAATCCACCTGGCCAAACTTCCCTGGATCCCATGCCTTCTAACTTTCTGAATAAGCCTACCGTGTGGAACCTTGTCAAATGCCTTACTAAAATCCATGTAGATCATATCTACTGCATTACCCTCATCTATATGCTGGTCACCTCAAAGAACTCTATCAGGCTTGTTAGACACGATCTGCCCTTCACAAAGCCATGCTGACTGTCCCTGATCGGACCATGTTTCCCTAAATGCCCATAGATCCTATCTCTAAGAATCTTTTTCAACAGCTTTCCCACCATAGATGTAAGGCTCACTGGTCTATAATTACCCGGACTATCCCTACTACATTTTTTGAACAAAGGGACAACTTTCGCCTCCCTCCAATCCTCCAGTACCATTCCCGTGGACAACGAGGACATAAAGATCCTAGCCAGAGGGTCAGCATTCTCTTCCCTCGCCTCGTGGAGCAGCCTGGGGAATATTCTGTCAGGCCCCGGGGACTTATCTGTCCTTATGTATTTTAACAACTCCAACACATCCTCTCCCTTAATATCAACATGCTCCAGAACATCAACCTCACTCATATTGTCCTCACCGTCATCAAGTTCCCTCTCATTGGTGAATACCAAAGAGAAGTATTCATTGAGGGCCTCACTCACTTCCACAGCCTCCAGGCACATCTTCCCACCTTTGTCTCTAATCGGTTATGTCTTTACTCCTGTCATCCTTTTGTGAAGAATGCCTTGGGGTTTTCCTTTACCCTTCTCATGCCCCCTTCTTGCTCTCCTCAGCCCCTCCTTAAGCTCCTTTCTTGCTGCCCTATATTCCTCTCAATAGACCCATCTAATCCTTGCTTCCTAAACCTCATGTATGCTGCCTTCTTCCACCTGACTAGATTTTCCACCTCACTTGTCACCCACTTGGCAAGAAGACCAAAACTGTACTCCAGGTGCTATTTCACCAGGGCGTAGTATAATCATAGCAAGACATTCTAAGTCTTGTATTCAAAAACTTCATCAATGAAGGCCAAGATGCCATATGCTTCTTTACTACTAGGGGCATCTGGACGTTTGCTTTCAGCCACTCATGTAAGGGAAACCCAGGTCCTCTCATTTTCCCAATCTGCTACCTTTCAGATAATACTCTGCTTCTCTGTTTTTTTCTCATCAAAGTGAATAGTTCATGTAATACTGCACCTGCTTTCAGAGCACAATGAACCACATTGCTGAGAGTCTGGAGTCACATCTTGCCGAGACCCAGTTTTACTCCCTATTAACCTTTTTTCTATAATTAGCTGAATTTAAATTCTGCAGCATTTAGGTTGAGATTTGAACTTGTGTTTCCTGATAACTGTTCCAAATCTGACGGTTAGTTCAACAGTAAGTAACATACCTGATAATTCCTTGATATAATCCACTAAGAGTTTCATGTAACTACCGCATAACCTCCACTTCTTTGTACAGTATTACAAACACTTAATATACGTACTGTAACTGTAGATTTTAGTATTTACAATTTAGTGGGCTCTGCTCTTCCTAAAAAACTGTTCATTTTTAGAAATACTCTGAATTAGCTTCAAGGATCTGAAACAAACAACCATTAATTTCTTTATATTAAACACCCATTCACAATCTGTCATTGTTCCTTTGCAAGTTTCTGTTTCTATCATTTACAGTCGGCCCTCCATATCCGTGGGTTCTGTATCCACGGATTCAACCAACTGCGGATCGAAAATACTGTACAAGTATCCCCCACTATCCGAAAGTAGAGCATTCCTATGAAACCTGTTGTAAACTGAACCCAAAAAATAACCTATCAAATCATACCAAATAACATATAAAACCTAAAATAACACTGACATATAGTAAAAGCAGGAATGATATGCTGCTAGCAGAACCAATAGTAACATCAGCAGCTTTCAAGATTCTTTCTCTCTGCGTGTAAGTAGTACAAATGGTGGACGCAGGCAAGTTCAACGCACGCACAATACCTTTATTTCGTTCACCACAGTCGAAATGCTTAATTACGTCCAGTTTTACGCTAAGCGTAACACCCTTATGAGCTCTCTTAGGCTTTTCTGATACCTTAGGACATATCTTGCTAACGGATGCACAAAATAAATCGAGATAAAGCACTCTCGCTGCTCGGGGTGTGCGCTGCCTCTATAACGGCTTGCGGCAAAACAAATGCTGAACCCTATTTTCACTTTTCGTAACACTCTTACGAGCTCATTTAGGTTTTTATATAAGGGACTTGAGCATCTGCAAATTTTGGTATCCACGGGGGTTCCTGGAACCAATCCCCCACGGATACGGAGGGCCGACTGTACTGTACTCAGTGTCAGTGGCAAGCTTATGTTACAGGTGTCCAACCCATATTAACAAATGTCATGAAGAATAACCCTGGAGAATTAAACACAACCCCATTATCTCTGCAATGTCTCATACTATCTTCTTCCCTACCTATGGTTTGCCACTCTATCCTTGTACTTTTCTAGTTAACAATATCCGCCACCATGGATTGCTGAATACTGCAGGCCCAGTTACCAAAGAGAGGAGTTTACATTGATAGTATTTGCATTGCACTGATACTATTAAGGAGGACTTGTGCAAACTTTCAGGATCTAAAAAATTAAACTATACCACTGAAATGTTTTCCATAATCTGAACCTTAAGTGCTAAGTTGTTTATCACCATGTGTGCTATCACAACTCTACTGACTTGCTTTTGTTTGTGAGTAATAAGGAGACATCTGCACAAAAATTTGTTGTTTATTGCGAATGGAAAACATGCGATATAGTAATCTCTGAAGCTGAATTTCAAAAGTAGAGTATGACAGGTTCTGTAGATGTGACTATATCACCTATTTAGAGCTAGCAATCAGAGGAGAGTTTTTCTTCCAATTGCATCTTAGAACAGTGGGGTTTCCTCTGCTGATTAACAGAAGGACTCAATTTGTTAACTAGAAATTAAATAGTTAACTAAAGGAAGAGGCTCCAGGAATATCCCCAACCTTAACAATGGCAGAGCCCAGAATGTGCCTGTTAAATATAGACTGAAGTGTTTACAAGCCAGATGTGCCATGTGGAACACTCATCTTAGTTCCCCTTCAAAATTTCCACCAAGAGAGCCAATCTTCAGTCAATTCACTTCACTTCACAGCTGAGTGTATTGGAAATGCAAGAGATTTTGCAGATGCTAGAAATTCAGAGCAACACACACAAAATGCTGGAGGAACTCAGTAGGTTGGGCAGCATCTATGGAAATGAACAGTTATTGGTTTGAGCCGAGACATTTCATTGGAACTGAATCTTGTGTATGCTTATATGCAGTATTTTGTGTGTGTTGAGTGTATTGGATATAGCAAGGGCTATGAAATCTGACAATATCCAGCTGTGGTACAATATCAGCTCAAGCTGCATCTCTAGCCAAAATGTTCCAGTAGAGTTCCAACATCAGAATCTATCTGACAACATGGAAATCTGTCACACAAAAAGGCAAGACAAATCCAAGCAAATCAAATACTATCCAGTCAGTCTACTTTCAGTCAAAGTGTACCCCTGCATTACAACAGAGCTAGCAAAAAAAATTTGTCCTTAAGGAATTGCTTCCAGAGATCCGAGGTAAGGAGGAAAAGTTTGCTCTTATGGAATCTGTGTGAGGAAAAAAACCCAAAATACAAAAGGAATTACAAATTTCGCCAATTATTGGCCAGAGTTCAAGGGTTCATATGAAGAGTTTTCCAGAAACAGAACCCCTTTGTTAAAGGGGGGGCATGTATGGGCAAAGTGATGGCAGTGCCATTGACAGTGTATTCAAGTAGAACCTGTTTAGTGACGTCCACTGTGTTTAGCTAGGACCTCATCAGGCTTGGACCAAGTATGGATCAAAGAACTGAATTCAAAAAGGGATAACAGAATGACTACCCTTGACATCAAGGTAGTATTTGCCTTAGGTGTATATCCTAAGAAGCTGGGCAAACAGTTCAAGGCAATAAGGGAAAACACTTCAAAGGCACAAAGGAAATCAGTTGCAATAATCGGTGGGCAATCATTCCAACTCCAGGACAACACTACAGTCATTCCTCAGCGCACTGTCCAAGCCTCAATCATGTTCAACCTGTACTATCAAAGACTTTGGCTTATGGAGCAAGATAGATTGGCTGGTTTAGAGATGTCACAACAACACTCTCACACAGAGCATCAGCTAGACCAGGAACTGATTGTGGACTTATGATAGGGGAAGTTGGAGAACACACACCAATCCTCAATTTGTGTGCCCCATGTTTTCAAGGACATTGAGGAGCAGATCAGTAGGCAGATGATAGTGCAAAAATAATAGGTTTGTTGTCATGGGTGACTTCAACTTCCCCAATATTGATTGGCACCTCCTTAGTTCAAGAGATTTAAATGGGGCAGAATTTGTCAGGTGTGTCCAGAAAAAATTCCTAATAACAGATGGACAAGCTGAGTAGAGTAGAGACCATACTGGATCCAGTACTAGGCAATGAACTTGATCAGGTGATAGATCTCAAAGTAAGCAAGGACTTTGGAGACAGTGACTACAACTCCCTGACATTTAGCATAGCCTTAAACAAGGATAGAAGTAGACAGTATGGGAAACTATTTAAATGGAAGTGGGCTAATTATGATGCTATTAGGCAGAAATTTTGGAGAATAAATTAGTAACACATTTCTTATGGAAATGTACAACAGAGATGTGGAAGTTATTTAGGGAGCACTTGCATGGAGTTCTGGATTGGTTTGTCCCACTGACGCAAGGAAAGGGTGAACGTACCATCGTTGACAAAGGAGGTAGGACATTTAGTCAAAAGGAATAAGGAAGCATACTTACAATATAGGAAGCAAGGATCAGACAGGGCTCTTGGGAGTTATAAGGTAGCCAGCAGTGAGTTTAAAAAGTGACTTAGGAGAGCTGGAAGGGGATACGAGAAGGGTTTGTCAAGTAGGATTAAGGAAAATCCCAAGGTGTTCTACAGGTATGTGAAGAACAGAAGGATAAGAGTAGGACTGATCAGGGATGGAAAAGGAAACATTTGTCTGGAGTCAAAGGAGATGGGGGAGGTCCTTATTCACTGGTGCTTCAGTATTCACCAGTTAGAGCAGGGGTTCCCAACCTTTTTTATGCCATGGACCAATATCATTAAGCAAGGAGTCCATGGACCCCAGGTTGTGAAATACTGCATCAGAGAAACGTTGATGAATGTGAGGCTTATGTAGAATAGGCTTATGTGCTAGAACATGTCAACATTAAGAAAGAGGCAGTGTCGGAGTTTTTAAAGAATTTTAGGATAGTTAAGACCCCAGAGCTGAGCAGGATATACTTCAGGTTACCATGGGAAGTGAGGGAAGTGACCACTACACCATTGACAACGTTCTTTGCATCCTCACTGGCAATACAAGTAGTACCAAAAGATTGGAGGATGGCAAGTGTTACTCCTTTGTTCAAGAAGGGTAAAAGGAATAATCCTGGGGATTATAGACCAAGGACTATTACATCAGTGGTGGCAAACTATTAGAGAGGATTCTTGGAGACAGGATTTACAAGCATTTGGAGAAGCATGGTCTTATTGTCAATAACCATCAAGGCTTCGTGAGGGGCAGGTTGTGCCTTACATATTGTGCCTTATGAGTGTATATGGATTTTAGTAGCGTGTTTGATAAGGTTCTGCACGATAGGCTCATTTAAAATCAGGAGGCATGGGATCCAGGAAACTTGGCTGTGTGGATTCAGAATTGACTTGCTCACAGAAACATAGAAACATAGAAAATAGGTGCAGGAGTAGGCCATTCGGCCCTTCGAGCCTGCACCGCCATTTATTATGATCATGGCTGATCATCCAACTCAGAACCCAGCCTTCCCTCCATACCCCCTGACCCCTGTAGCCACAAGGGCCATATCTAACTTCCTTTTAAACATAGCTAATGAACTGGCCTCAACAGTTTGCTGTGGCAGAGAATTCCACAGATTCACCACTCTCTGTGTGAAGAAGTTTTTCCTAACCTCGGTCCTAAAAGGCTTCCCCTCTATCCTCAAACTGTGACCCCTCGTTCTAGACCTCCCCAACATCGGGAACAATCTTCCCGCATCTAGCCTGTCCAATCCCTTTAGGATCTTATACGTTTCAATCAGATCCCCCCTCAATCTTCTAAATTCCAACGAGTACAAGCCCAGTTCATCCAGTCTTTCTTCATATGAAAGACCTGCCATCCCAGGAATCAATCTGGTGAACCTTCTTTGTACTCCCTCTATGGCAAGGATGTCTTTCCTCAGATTAGGGGACCAAAACTGCACACAATACTCCAGGTGTGGTCTCACCAAGGCCTTGTACAACTGCAGTAGTACCTCCCTGCTCCTGTACTCGAATCCTCTCGCTATAAATGCCAGCATACCGTTCGCCTTTTTCACCGCCTGCTGTACCTGCATGCCCACTTTCAATGACTGGTGTATAATGACACCCAGGTCTCGTTGCACCTCCCCTTTTCCTAATCGGCCACCATTCAGATAATAATCTGTTTTCCTATTTTTGCCACCAAAGTGGATAACTTCACATTTATCCACATTAAATTGCATCTGCCATGAGTTTGCCCACTCACCCAACCTATCCAAGTCACCCTGCATCCTCTTAGCATCCTCCTCACTGCTAACACTGCCACCCAGCTTCGTGTCATCCGCAAACTTGGAGATGCTGCATTTAATTCCCTCATCCAAGTCATTAATATATATTGTAAACAACTGGGGTCCCAGCACTGAGCCTTACGGTACCCCACTAGTCACCGCCTGCCATTCTGAAAAGGTCCCGTTTATTCCCACTCTTTGCTTCCTGTCTGCTAACCAATTCTCCACCCACACCAATACCTTACCCCCAATACCATGTGCTTTAAGTTTGCACACTAATCTCCTGTGTGGGACCTTGTCAAAAGCCTTTTGAAAATCCAAATATACCACATCCACTGGTTCTCCCCTATCCACTCTACTAGTTACATCCTCAAAAAATTCTATGAGATTCGTCAGACATGATTTTCCTTTCACAAATCCATGCTGACTTTGTCTGATCATTTCACCGCTTTCCAAATGTGCTGTTATCACATCCTTGATAACTGACTCCAGCAGTTTCCCCACCACCGACGTTAGGCTAACCGGCCTATAATTCCCCGGTTTCTCTCTCCCTCCTTTTTTAAAAAGTGGGGTTACATTAGCCAGAAGGCAGGGTGTGGTAGTAGATGAACGATATTCTGCCTAGAAGTCCATGACTTAGTGGTGTCCTACACGGATCTGTTCTGGGATTCCTACTCTTCATGATTTGTATAAATGACTTAGATGAGGAAGTGGAAGGGTGTCTTAGTAAGTTTGCAGATGACAGCAAGTTTGGTGGTGTTGAAGATAGTGTAGGAGGTTGCCGAAGGTTACAGCAGGACATTTTCAGGATGCAGAGCTAGGCTGAGAAGTGGCAGATGCAGTTCAACCTGCAAAATTGTGAAATAATAAACTTGAGAAAGTCAAACCTGATGAATAAATATTTAAAGGCAGGATTCTTAGCAGTGTCGGGGAACCGAGGGATCTTGAGGTCCAAGTCCATAGATCCTTAGGGTGGTGGCAAAGGTATCTGGTGTGTTGGCAGCTCCATTAAACACTGGTTAGACCATAATTGGCACTACTGTGTTCAGTTCCAGTTGCCCTATAATAGTAAGAATGTGGAGGCTTTAGTAAGAAAGTGCAAAGTCTTTACCAGAATGCTGCTTCAATTATAAGGAAGGTTTGAGTGAGCTAGGGCTTTTCTCTTTGGAGTGTAGAAGGATGAGAGGTGACTTGATGAAGGTTCATAAAACGATAGGAGACAAAGATACAGTGGACAGACAATGCCTTTTTCCCCAGGGTGGCAATGACTAATATGAGAGGACATATTATTAAAGTGATTGAAAGAAAGTATAATGGGGATGTCAGAGGTAGTTTTTTTTAAATACAGTCAGTGGCAAATGCACGAAATGCACTGTTGGGGTGGGGTGGTAGAGGCAGATACATTAGGAACTTTTAACAGAAGCTTAAATAAGCACATGGATGAAAGAAAAAAATGGAGGGCCATATAGGAGGGAAGGATTGGATTGACCTTGGAGTAGATAAACAGGTGGACGCAACATCGTGGGCCGAAGGGCCTGAACTGTGTTGTACTGTTCTATGCTCTATGTTCATTGAGACATCAGTGGTGGAAAGGGTGAGCCACTTCAGGTTCCTAGGTGTCGTCATCTCAGAGGATCTGTCTAACTACCTAACACGTTGATGCGACCACGAAAGCATGCCAGCAGCTATACTTCTTTAGGGGTTTGTTGAAATTTGATATGTCACCATATGTCTATCGATGTACCGTGACGAGCAACCTGGTCTGGAGGCCCCAGTGCTCAGGATTGCACGAGGCTGCGGAAGGCTGCAGACTCAGTCAGCTCCGATGTGGGAACAGTGCTCACCACCAGTCGTCATCATCATGCAGTCATACCCTCTTCTTGTTACTACCGTCAGGGACAGAAGCCTGAAGACATACATTCAATGTTTTAACTACAGCTTCTTCCCCTCTACCATCAGATTTCTGAATGGTCCATGAACTCATGAACACTACCTTGTTATTGCTTTTTTTCCATAATTTATAGATTTTTGTCTTTGCACTGTACTGCTGCTGCGAAACAACACATTTTATGTCATATGTCAGTGGTAATACATCTGCTTCTGCTTCTTATTCATCATGAGCTACTAAATGCCTGCAGTTACTGGCACATTTAACTTTTTGCTCCATTCCTGGGCTCACCACCAAGTCCAGGGATGGTTTCCAATTTTCTCAAGCAGAAGGCTTGGATATGCTTCATATTTAGTCACTCAGCTTCAGGGCAGCAATAGCTGGCATCTCATGACCTCTTGGGTGGTCTGAGCCTATTGGTATTCCATCTGGTTACACATTATAACCAAACAAAGGAAAAGCAATACTACCAATAATAGTCTGAACCATATCTACCTTTGGATAGTGGTTTGGAGATTAACATATTCATAATTTCCTCACTTTTATTCTATAGTGTGAAATATGGAAGTCATACAAAGTCACATGCTGGCACTTCTGACAGTTCACTGTAGCTGACCTTCAGTGGAAAGGCATATAAAAATTATTTTATTTCTCTTTACTTTGTATTTTAATTGGTTTAAACTACTTGGATGTAGAATAGAATAGTAGTACAGCACAGTACAGGCCCTTCGGCCGACAATGTTGTGCCGACCCTCAAACCCTGCCTCCCATATAAGCCCCCACCTTAGATTCCTCCATATACCTGTCTAGTAGTCTCTTAAACTTCACTAGTGTATCTGCCTCCACCACTGACTCAGGCAGTGCATTCCACACACCAACCACTCTCTGAGTAAAAAACCTTCCTCTAATATCCCCCTTGAACTTCCCACCCCTTACTTTAAAGCCATGTCCTCTTGTATTGAGCAGTGGTGCCCTGGGGAAGAGGCGCTGGCTATCCACTCTATCTATTCCTCTTATTATCTTATACACCTCTATCATGTCTCCTCTCATCCTCCTTCTCTCCAAAGAGTAAAGCCCTAGCTCCCTTAATCTCTGATCATAATGCATACTTTCTAAACCAGGCAGCATCCTGGTAAATCTCCTCTGTACCCTTTCCAATGTTTCCACATCCTTCCTATAGTGAGGTGACCAGAACTGGACACAGTACTCAAGTGTGGCCTAACCAGAGTTTTATAGAGCTGCATCATTACATCGCGACTCTTAAACTCTGTCCCACGACTTATGAAAGCTAACACCCCATAAGCTTTCTTAACTACCCTATCCACCTGTGAGGCAACTTTCAGGGATCTGTGGACATGTACCCCCAGATCCCTCTGCTCCTCCACACTACCAAGTATCCTGTAGTTTAGCTGCATTTATATTTTAATTTAATTTTTTGTGTAATTTGTATTTTTTTAATTATTTAAGTGCATTTCAACAGTTTTTAAATGAAAAGGCCCATGACAGCAGTGGGTTATCAAAAGCCATAAAAGTGGTCTTAGAATCCACCACCCAAAGACTGGTCACTCTTCGTGCACCATTCCACTTCATAATGACATCAAGTTCTCAAGGTTGTGGATAGCTTTATTGCCACAACACATACTGAAAATGATTGGGACAATATACTAATTTCAACCTTGTTCCATCATTAGTTAAACCAGACCTTAAAGACACTCAGACAATTTATCTAGAAAGTGAGCTGCTCATATGTATAAAGCTCAGGGCCATTCCTTTGCTCTGCGCACCAGCTTTAGCATTCAGCCATATTATCATTCTCCTTCCACATGTCTTGATTGTGACACAATGCAGATAAGATCATCTTAGTATCATTCATTATTCATTTGCATAATAAAGAGCTTTAAAAAGAGCTTTCCTGTATTGATAAGATAGTCTAAAAAGGTTTAATAATTTAGGGTTGTTTTATGAACATTAGGTACTCTTTGCCATAGTTCTGGGCCAGCTTTCTACAAGTGTACACATATACAGCTGCAGATTGTTCTTCAGCCATTAATACTTATTAATTTATTTAAATGGGTTATATTTAGGATTGATTGAAATGTTTTGCATATGTAAATAGTTCAACACCCCTCTGCTGGAGCTAATGAAACTTTATCGAAGTGCAACTTTTGTCATTGGGACTACATAGTATCCTTTAGATCTTCATCTCTTTTACTAATCAACTTCCCGCTCTTTACTTCACCCCATCCCCCTCTCCTGGCTTCACCCATCACCTACCACCTTGTACTTCTTCCTCCCCTCCCCCAACAAAAGGAACAAAATTGGTCCTCTGGAAGACCAGAATGATCATTCACGTGTGGAGCCAAAACAGATGGGAGAGATCTTACATGCATTCTTTGCATCTATGTTTATTCGGGAAACAGATACAGGGCCTATAGAAGTGAGGCAAAACGGCATCAATTTCACCAGACCCTGCACAGATTACAGAAGAGGAGGTGTTTGCTACCCTGAGGCAAATCAAGGTGGATAAATCCCCAGGGCTTGACAAGGTATTCCCTTGGACCCTACGGGAGGCAAGTGCAGGAATTACCGGGGCACTAGCAGATGTATTTAAAACATCCTTAGTAACAGGAGAGGTACCAGAGGATTGGAGGATAGCCAATGTTGTACCACTATTTTAAAAAATGCTCTAAACAGAAACCACGAAATGATAGGCTGGTGAGTCTGACATCAGTTGTGGAAAAGTTATTGGAAGGTATTCTAAGGGACAGTATATATAAGTATTTGGATAGACATGGACTGATTAAGGATAGTTAGCATGGCTTCGTGCGTGGTAGGTCATGTCTAACCAATCTTATACCGTTTTTTGAGGAAGTTACCAGGAAAGTGAATGAAGGCTCAGCAGCGGATAGTGACAACATGAACTTTAGTAAGGCATTTGACATGGTCCCACTTGGGAGGCTAGTCAAGAAGGTTCAGTTGTTCGGCATTCAGGATGAGGTAGTAAATTGGATTAGACACTGGTTTGTGGAAGAAGCCAGGGAGTGTTCACAGAGGCTTGCCTCTCTGATTAGAGGCTCATGATTTATGGTGTGCCGCAGGGATCGGTACTGGGTCCTTTGTTGTTTGCCATCTATATCAGTGATCTGGATGATAGTGTGGTTAACTAGATCAGCAAATTTGTGGATGACACAAAGACTGGACAGTGAGGAAGGCTATCATGGTTGCATCAGCTGGAAAAAAAGGCAGACAAATGGCAGATGGAATTTAATGTAGACAAGTGCAAGGTTTTGCACTTCAGTAGGACCAACCATATTAGGTCTTACACTGTGAACGGTAGGGCACACCACATGTAGATAGGACAGTAAAGAAAGCTTTGGGCACACTGGCCTTCATAAATCAAAGTATTGAGTATAGAAGATTGGATGTTATGTTGAAGTTGTACAAGATATTGGTGAGGCCTAATTTGGACTATTGAGTGCAGTTTGGTCATCTACCTGCAGAAAAGTTGTAAACAAGTTTAAAAGTGTACAGAGAAAACTTCAAGGATGTTGCTGAATTGGGAAGGCCTGACCTATAAGGAAAGATTGAATAGGTGAGGACTGTATTCTTTAGATCGTAGAAGACTGAGAGGAGAATAGATAGAGGTATACCAAATTATGAAGGATATAGATAGGGTAAATGCAAGCAGGCTTTTTCCACTGAGGTTGGGTGGGACTACAACCAGAAGTCATGGGTTAAGGGTCAAAGCTGAGAAATTTAAGGGGAGCATGAGGGGAAATTTCTTTACTCAGACAGTTGTGAGAGTGTGGAATGAGCTGCCAGCACACGTGGTGTATGCAAGCTCGATTTCAACATTTAAGATAAGTTTGGGTAGACACATGGATAGTAGGGATATGGAGGGCTATGGTCCCGGTGCAGGGCGATGGGAGTGGGCAGATTAGATGGTTTTGGCATGGAGTGGGTGGTCCGTAGTAAATGTGCTGTACTTCTGTGACTCTATGGCCCACCTTCTTACTCTGACTTCTCCTCTTCCTTTCCAGTCCTGATGAAGGGTCTTAACTGGAAACATCGGCAGTTTACTCTTTTCCATAGAAGCTGCCTGCCCTCTGGGTTCCTCCAGCATTTTGGGTTTGTGTTGCTACAGCATCCTGCCAATAATTCTACACACCTTACATCACCAAACTCTGACAAGCCATGGAGCAGTGAATCAAAGCACATGTATGTTGCAAAGATAAATCTGTATTAGATTTGCATTCTGGTTAAAACAAATCCTTAAAATGCAAATGGCCAATTGATTTTAGCTATTCAGGAATCAATCCATTCAGGTACAAAGTTTAGAGAAATTATCTGAGGAAATCTGGGATGGGTATGAGGTACAGTTCAGGAATGACTGTGGAATTATTCACATCATGGTGTAAGAAGGTTGCAGCGCACTTCTGTTTTGTTATTCTGGTGCAGTCCCTTGAGAGTTTCACTCTTATAACAATGTTAGATTGTGGAGCTGCAGCTCACTGTTCAGTTTATAATGTTTTTTTTCCTAAACGCAGGCTGCTCTGACTATAGGCATTAAAACAGGAGTAATTTGTTTGCACTTTAGTGTTCACTTTTAATTTGTATATCTGGTGATTTAATGTATCCTCTGCAATAAAGGATTGTTGTAGTTTGGCTATTGAAATATCGCTGTGGTGTAATGTGAAAAAGAGAACTCTGGAGCTATTTGCTACTGTCACTTATAAATCTAACAATCATTTCTGATTAACCAGATTCAATTGTTAGCTTTATTGGTTACTGTTAAACAATGATGCAAAAGCTGTTGCAAGTCATTTTTGATGAGGACGTTCGTTGCCAAAGTTCACTTGAAGAGTACGTCTTTTGAACTCAGTGTCAACAATGAAGCAGAAATGGATCTAGGTCAGTTTTCAGGTCAAGATTTACCGCTGCAAACCTGAGCCCTGAGGTTGTCCTGAAACTAGGCCACAAACAGGACCATCAGCAGCCTGCTCGATATGGCAAGACAACAGCAATGAGTTTGGTCAGAGTGGTAGGAGGGCAGGGTTGTTGTGCATACTGATGTGATTTGGTAAGATCCAGTGATCTAAGTATCAAGTCATTTGGGATTAATGCATTAAGGCTAAACTGCAGAATATAATATTTTACAATCCAAGAATTAGCAGCTCTCAAAGTGAAGAAAGAATCTCTCCTCTTAATTGGCCAATCGTCCTAGTCAGGGTATGCTAAGTATTTGACATTCTAAAATATCTAATATGATAGACCAAATAGAATCGGATCATACAACCCCTGCCTCTGTAAGACGGCTTAATGGAATTGTTACCTAAATTAGGAAACTCGTCCAGTCACTGAAAAATCCTTACAGCTCAGTTTCTGCAAAGGGATTTGAAAAAAACATTGAGCTCCTTCCATTAACATGATTGTTTGAATGAAAAAGAAATCAGTCTATTGTTTTTTTCAGCTATTCAGGTGTAGGATGTTATACTCTGAAAATTAGCCTTGTTGCATTCATGCTATGTACTTTTAAAGGAAGGTTCAGTTTCTAGTACAAAAAATGTATATTGGTGTTTCTAAGTATTAGGGATGTTGCAGTGATAGAAAAAAATGTAGCAAATGACCATTTGCACCAGCCTTTGAAAACTATTTATCAATAGTTGATCATTTATTGAGGCCCTGGTTAAGAAGACAAAAAAAAGTCCATAGCAAGAATAGGCAGAAAGGAACAAATAAGGCACTTAATGAATGCGAGAGAACACTTAAGAGGGAAATCAGGAGGGATAAAAAATGTGAGGGAGAATTCCAAAGAGCTTCTACAGATAAAGGATAGCAAGGGACAAAATTAGTCCACTTGAAGATCAGCATGCATGGAGACCAGGGAGAGGGGGGAAGATTTTAAATGGATTTTTTTCCATCAGTATTTTCTCGGGAGACAGCCATAGAGTCTATAGAAATTGCAGGAGCTCAGAGGTATTTAAAACATTCGTGGCCACAGGCGAGATGCTGGAGGACTGAAGGAGAGCTAATGTTGTTCCATTGTTCAAGAAAGGCTCTAAGAATATGCCAGGAAATTGCAGGCCAGTGAGCCATACATCACTAGTGGGTAGATTATTGGAGGTATTCTAAGGGACAGGATATACGAGTGGTGATTGATAAGTTCGTGGCCTAAGGTAGAAGGAGTCAATTTTAGAAAACCTAGCACATTTATTTTTCCTACATTTACACACTTAGTCCAGCGGTTGTGGAGCACACGGATCTCTTCTTTGTAGGAGTCGGAGTCTTGGTCCTCCAGAAGTGGTCCATAGCAGGGGTGATTGATAAGTCTGTGGCCTAAGGTAGAAGGAGATGAGTTACTAACTTCAAACTTTCTGCATTTTCACTCAAAGAGTCGAACTGCATGTGCATGTAATGAGAGCTGTATAACTCATCTTCTTCTACCTTAGGCCACGAACTCATCAATCACCCCTGCTGTGGACCACCTGGAGGTCCAAGACGCTCTCCTTACATGGATGTGCAGTTCAACTCTTTGAGTGATAATGCCGAAAGTTTGAAGATAATAACTCATCTCCTTCTACCTTAGGCCACAAACTTATCAATCACCCCTGCTATGGACCACTTCTACAAAGAAGGGATCCGTATGCTCCACGGCAGCTGGACTAAGTGTGTACATGTAGGACCGGACTATGTTCAAAAATAAATGTGCTAGGTTTTCTAAAATTGACTCCTTCTACCTTAGGCCACGAGCTTATCAATCACCCCTCTTATAAGTATTTGGGTAGGCAACATGGTTTTGTGCATGATAGGTCATGCCTAACCAATCTTAATAGAGATTTTAAGAGGTTACTAGGAAAACTGATGAAGAAAAAGCAATGGGTATTGTCTACATGGATTTTAGCAAGGCCTTTGACAATGACCCACATGCGAGATTGGTCAAGAAGGTTAGGTCACTTGGCATTCAGAATGAAGTAGTAAATTGGATTCAAAACTGGCTTCGTTGGAGAAGCCAGAGAGTAGTAGCAGATGGGTACTTCTCTGACTGAAGGCCTGTGACTAGTGGTATGTACGAGGATTGATGCTCGGTCTGTCTTTATTATCTATATGAATGATCTGGATGATAATGTGGTAAACCTGGATCTGCATATTTGTGGCTGACACCAAGATTGGGGGCATGGTGGACAATGATGTAAACTATCAAAGTGAGATCTGGACCAGGTGACAAAAATGGGCCCAAGATTAACAGGTTGATTTTAATTCAGACAAGTGTGAGCTGTTGCACTTTAGGAGGACAAATCAGGGCAGGCCACATGCCATGAACGATAGGGCATTGAGCAGGGTGATAAAATAAAATAATCTGGGATTACAGATCCATAATTCCCTGAAAGTGGTGTATAGATAGGGTCATAAGGATAGCTTTTAGCATATTGGCACTCATAAATCAAAGTATTAAATGCAGGAGTTGGAATATGTTAAAGTCATACAAGACATTGGTAAGGTCTAACCTGGAGGATTGTGTGCAGGAGAAGTGGTAGATGTTGGTTCGATTGCAAGATTTAAGAGAAGCTGGGACAGGTACATGGATAGGAAGGGCATGGGGGCTATGGTCCATGGAACAGGGCAGAATAACAAGTTGTCATGGACTAGATTGGTCAAAAGGTTCACTTTCTGTGCTGTTGTGCTCTTTAACTTTAATGTATTTTTTTTAAACATTTTGCTGCTCTAGTTGCAAGTTTGTGGTACTGATGAAGCATTTTTTTGGAAGATACAATTGATTAGTTTCGCTTACACTGATAATAGAACTTGCAAAAGAAGAACAAGCTTATATTGGCAAGGGTTGATACCTGTACAACAGTACAGCATATCACAATTTTGAATAGCTATTCCCATTCAATATGCATTTCAATTTGAAAGAATATTGTTCACGCACAAGTTTGCTTCAGGCTGGGGAAGTTGACTCATACAGAAACTAACAAAACCTTCAATAATAGTTATGAGCCCTTGAATGAAAGAAAAGATAGCAATCCTAATGCCTTTATCCTACATTAAAGATTAGGCTATATAGGCCAAAGAGAATCTCTCGTGCCAAAGTATGCAAAGTCTTTGAAATTCTTAAATATCTGATGTATATAAATCTCAATAATGGTTACATTGTGGAGAATAAGTTCCTATTTTTAAGCATATTTTTCAGTTATTATTTTGGTAGTAACACTCAACTTTTTCTCTGGCAAGTTTATACTGTGTCTGTTAGGTCAGTATAAATAATACATAGTGTGCAAAATGAGAATGAGTTATCTCTATCCTGAGAATGATGGGACTTTCAGAGAGATTTCCATGTTTAATTGCTGATACATAGTTCTAGCTGGTGCTGAACAATTTCCATACAAATAGTTCAAAATCCATGTCATGTATTCAAATATAACACAACCTTATTTCAGAACTAATCATATTTCCTCTGGAGGTACAATTATGATATTAAGCAGCTGAGGGAATAATAAAAGCTATTTTGGTTCATTTAAATCTATCAGAATGCTGGTGTTCCAGCAATAGTCATGTTACCATGGTGTTTGTGTTCAAGTATCCGCTAACATATTAAATGGCTCACAATTGTTAATGTGGCCCACTACAGTTAAAGTAATACTTCAACGTATGTAATTCAAAATTTTGCCTTAGCTGTTATCTATTTAAATTCATACTGTGAATATAATGTTCATCTCAGTTCCCACAAACCCATTGGAAGATTTCTAAAAGCTCTAGTGCTCATGTTATGATGTGAAGACCTTTCAATAACTGCCTTTCATACCAAGTGTTAAATGTGGTGACTGAATTTTTGCTGCATGATAAAGTTTGAGACAAGGGAAAAAAAAGTTATTTTGAGTTTTGACCTTTATCGTGTTGCAAAAATGTAAATTTGTCCACAAGATTAAGTACATTTCCTGTGCACATGAATAGCTTTGAAATGTAGGAACTTTGTCCCTTTTGATGTCCTGAGCTGCAATGTATTCTTAACAAAGGATGACGTTAGATGAAAATAAGCAACTTCATCCGTAACCCTATAAGATGGCTTCATCTGCACAAGATGACTTTGTTAAATTCTTGAATGCAGACATTTGGAGGAGAGGGGAATAAACTTTTGCCCTGAGAATCTATTTATTTGCATTAGAAAAAGCACTGACTAACACAAAGCAGTGTTGTTTGCTGTAACGAGAATGGAGGAGTTAAACAAAAACCTCCTTTCCGCAAGTTAGGTTGCCATCTTTAACATAAAACCTAACAGATTATATTTTGCAATTTCCTATGTCCAAATGCGGCTGCATATATCAATCTTATCCCAGGCATTGGAAGAATCTTTTCTCTCTAGTGCAAGATTTGGGTCTATTCCCATTCATTTGCTAAGGTTCCCAAAGAGGAGCCCAAAAAATTCTATTATGGTGTAATGTGTTGAGAGGATAGCTTTGTTAAGCAAACTGAAAAGATAAGTGTAGTAAAACAAAACACTGAAACTGTCTTAAGACGGACTCAGACTCTATTACAGTAAAGAATGTTTTAAATTAACATTAAGGGACAATTTACCAAATGAAAAAGAATCATGGAATTCAAGATTATATTTTAGTTGATACTTACAGTATAGTTGCCATACCCTTGTATGAAATTATTATAAAATCTCAAATTTTAGTTTTGAATTTTGATAATTCAATGTAACAAATTGCATAAATGCTGTTACCACATGCCAAAGTACCAAAGAATCTTTCAGCTGTCAGTTCATGTGTAGCTTTATCCCAGTTTGTCATGCTGTGTGCTGGCTGAAATCTAATGAAAGGACAGGCTCATGAAATAGAAGCTATATTGTCAACTTGTTCCTGTGGGCCACACCACTAGTCACTTCAAAGAAAATCAACAGCAAAAGGTGCTTGGCCAGGGGTTAATTAATTTTCCTGTTTCTGTTCCAGAAGGGCAGGCACAGAAAATGTTGATGGTGGACAGATACAAATATTGATCAAATTCTCCTCATTGATTATAAAGTCTGGTTAAATAGTTCACCTCAGCAAGAATAATTATGCATGTTGTTAAGTATTGCTTTTTTCTTTACCCCACCATCTCTATCACAGATATGTTCAGATTTTTGGTTGTGATGGTACAACATGCTTTTTTTTACTGTGACTATGTTCATCCTAAGTTGAAAATTAGTTTAATCGTTCTTTGCACTAAATGAGACGCTGCTGGTAAGGATTTATTCACTATTAGAGCAATTTTGTGCTCTAAAGTTTACTAAGAGGGATAGAGAGTTGCTGTAAAAATAATAGAATTACAGTCTGACGTGTCTAAACCAAAGTATTAGATTTTCCTTTTGTACATGTCTTTTTATTTAGATATTAAGGGAAATTTTTCACAGACAGAAATGGCTGTTCCAAAGGAATGCAAATACTGTGCATAATTTTCTCTATTTTTAGAATTGTTGGTAATTAACAGCTTTCTAATGGATATTTTTTTAAAAACTGTACTTAAGCCTTCATTTTAAGTTATGCAATACAAAGATTGCATTCCTCTAAAAGAAATTTCAGTTCAACTTCATTCAGTGACAGCTTTCCTGAATGAAACTGGTTATCATTTTTTTCAGACATTTAAATAACAATTAAAGTATATTAAGTGTACTTTCTCAAAATGCTTACCTATATCAGAATTACAAAATGTAATTTGTGGATGAACTGGAAGACAGGTACATCCATCCACGAGCTCCTGTAGCCTCAAAGTCAGAATTAGTAGCAGTGAGAATAGCAAACCAGTCATCAGGGTGTTCATGTTCTCCTTGAGCACACGCACAAACTCGAGTCTTTCTGCTCAGCAGAGGTTGTAGACTATATGCAGATTTAACCGTGTGAAGGAATGTTGCAGAAAACTTCTTTTGCCTGCAGCAGGAGTGACGGGAAGTGAAAAGCCCACTCAGCATTAGCACCACCGAATAATCCTGCCTAAAATTCTCCGCCTGAACTGCCTGATTTTCCACATTCAACACAGTCCATCCTCACATTTATAGTTCTGCCACTTCTTTCTAGCCCCGCCTACTCATGAAGGAAATGGTCTGTCATTGTTTGAGGTCCTAGAATGACAGCACATTGTTTGACTCCAGTCCCACACAGACCAGACATTTCAGGTGATTTAAAAATGAATGTTGTGACTCAGTGTAATTACTATGGTAGTGATACTTATTAATTCATAAACAGCTTCAAGTTATTCAAATTAGTTAAATTACTTATAAATTTAAGTGAAATTATTACCATGATTCATATACTTTTTTATAATACGTAAAAAAACTAAAGAATTAAAATTATATTGACTGTTTCTATTGGTACAAATCAATTTGATGCTACCTCTTTGAATATTAAATCTGCTATCCTATAGAATCACTGTGGAGGTTTTT
This sequence comes from Mobula hypostoma, assembly GCF_963921235.1. Classification (NCBI taxonomy): domain Eukaryota; kingdom Metazoa; phylum Chordata; class Chondrichthyes; order Myliobatiformes; family Myliobatidae; genus Mobula; species Mobula hypostoma. The sequence goes on along the minus strand of NC_086111.1, from coordinate 60,185,398 downwards.
TACTGTTTTCTGGACAACTCCGTTTGCACCTTTAGCTAAGTCAGCAATCTACCTGCCACAATACTGAATGCTCTAATCAGGACTTAGTAATAAATAATTTTTTATGAAAGATATCTTACTGAACAATTATTTCTTTAACACTGTTGACAACATCATTATTAAACTCAGCAATCTGTTTAATAAAAAAATCTTGCACCTGAAAAGGATTAGCTAACAGGACTGAGTTCAAGACACAATGGAAATGATTTTCTGTTTTCAATTTCTCAAACTATTAGCCATACACTGAAGCAGAGCTAGCTTTATGAGGTAAAATAGAAGGGTGAGATTATAGTTAAATTCCCTCATTAAGGGTGAAGTAGCCACATGGGGGAGTTATCAGCCAAGCTAAGTTCCAGAGGAATCTCTCCAATGACCTTGTTCAAAAACTACTATGATGCAGGCAGAATAATTTAACACTGCAGCAGATGCTACATCTGCTGCAATGTGATCTTGTAAGTATTGAGCTATATTTTTAATTTAAAATCAAAGATTTCTTAGAAGAGGAAGTAGCACAGCACAGGGACAGGCCAGTCTTTCCACAATGTTGTACCAAACCAGCAAAGAAGCAGATCAAAAACAGCCAAACTCTAATTCCTCCTACCTACACTATGTCCATATCCCTCCATCTTCCTTGCATCCATGTGCCTATCCCAACGCTCTCTTAATAGCTTCCCATGTATTTGCCTCTGCCACCATATCAAGCAGTGCATTCCAAGCATCCATGACACTGAGTAAAAAAATTTACCCCTCACATCCCTCTTGAACCTATCTCCCCTCTCACCCTCAATGCATGCCCTCTGATATTCAACCCTGGTAAACAGATACTCTCTGTCCATTTTATCTGAGCTTCTCATTATCTTGCAAAACTCTATTAGATCTCCCCTCCACCTCCGATGCTCCAGAGAAAACATCCCAAGTTTATCCACTTGGGTAAAGTGACAGCACATGCCCTCTAAACCAGGCAGCTTCCGGGTAAAGCTCTTCCGCACCCTCTCCAAAGCCAAAACATCCTTCCAGTAGTGCGGTGACCAGAACTGTATGCAATACTCCAAATGTAGCCTAATCAGAGTTTTAGTTCAGTTTGTTGCAACAACCACATTTATCACATGCCTACCAAAATCTAAAAATACTTGGTTCAGGAAAAAAAATTTAAAGGCAACGATATGGTCTGGAAGTATCTTCAATATCTTTTAAGAATACAAATTAGAAAATTCCAAAATACTTTGACTACAATACTATACTTCTTATTGCTAAATTAAATAGATCTTTTCAACTGAATATTGCTAACTATGAAGTTCTATTACCGTTTTCACCTTTTCATTTAAACTGGGATATTTGACAAAGCTGGAAACTTCTGATCCCCACAAAGCTACTTTCCCTTTTGATAAAGACATACAATATATCTGCACCATCCTGGTAACCTGCAAGGAATAGACAGGTTGTACCTGTTTTTGGTTATAGCTGTATTAGTTTATTTCGCCACTATCCCATAGAAACACTCATTTTTTTAAATTGAATGTTGCCTAGCACACTGCTGCTGGCTGCGCTATGTGTACTTACACAGAAGAGAGGTTAGAAGTTCAAGTGTTAATCACGATATGTTTTAAAATTTGGTTCAAGCATTATCTACAGAATGCAAATCTGGGAGAAAGTAAATCTGGTTCCAGTACAAGATACAAACCAGGTGCCTCAGCCTTTTTGTCCAACTGAGGCAATGATCATCACGTACAGTAACAACTGGGTCTTAAATGTCAACACTGCTATTTTATGCCTAAAGCATAAAGTGATAGAGATTTATAGCCTACCAATTAATCCCCAGTCAATTGTACTAAGGGTTAAGTATTCCTCCAGAATTAATTCCAGAGGTTCAAGATTCAAGTACATTTATTATCAAAGACTATATAAATTATATAACCTTGAGATTTGCTTGCTCAAAGGTAGCCACAAACCAAGGAACCCAATTAAGGGGAAAGAAGAATAAAAATAAAATCAAAAGACCAACACCTGATGCGCAATAGAAGGAGAAAAAGTACAAATCATGCAACCATTGAAGCAAACAACAATGTTCTGAAAATGAGAACTCAGGTCCAAATCCTGAAGCGGCCCAGAGTAGGCCTGAAGCCTCGCTTTATATTAAAGAATACAGAATTGCAGAATGATTTAAAAACAGGAGTGGTCATTTAGCCTATGGATTCCATTTCAGTTCAATGTAAAAGTGATCGAGCTAGGCTCGTACCCCTGCTTTCTCCTTCTTGCCCTGAAAAGTTTTTCCTTCCAGTCCTTCTCCATCCATCCGGCATAAATGCCACAGCTGAATCAGCCTCCCACTGCTCTCACTGCCAATGCATTCCAAGCCCCAGCCCCCAATGTGTAGTTTGTCCTCATGTCATTTGTGGAATTTATTTGCTAATAAACTTCATTCTCTGTCGCTTAGTACTTGACCCCTCCACCAATGAAAATAGTTTCTAGCTACAATTGTCTCAAGTTCAAGTTTATTGTCATCTGACTGTACCTATTTACAACCAAATGAAACAACGTTCCTCCAGACCACCCACAAAACATATCATGCACAGCACATAAAACAAAATTTTACTATAAATAATTTAATGAAATATAATTCAAAAAATGCATGTAGTGCGCAGCACAGGTAAACAGTAAACAGCTGGCTGTCCTCGTGATGAGACCTCGGTGGTGGCAGGGTATTCATTAGTCTCACAGCCAGAGGGAAGAAACTGTTGCCCAGTCTGGCAGTCCTAGGCCTGATGCTCATGTACCTTCCTCCTGATGGTAGTGGGTCGTTAGCCTTTATGATTTTAAATATCACTATCAATCTCCTCTGTTCCAAGGAGAGCAATTTCAACTCTTCCAGTCAGTCATCTGTGTTAGAAATATTTTAGTAAGTCCCTCCTGCACCCTTGCTAAAGCCTTTACATATTTCTTTAAGAGTGATGACCAAAAGTAGGTATAATACAAAAAGTTCTGGATCATCATGTCCTCATAGTCTTTGTACTCTATACATCTACTCAAAGTTTAGGATCCTGTATGCTTTCCTAAATCGCTTTCTCAACCTTCCTTGTTACTTTCAACAAACTAGGGATATATACCTCCAGGCCAGGGGTTCCCAATCTTTTTTATGTCATGGACCAATACCATTAAGCAAGGGGTCCATGGGAAACCCTGCCCTAGACCATACTAATACTCATTTGAATTATGACCTCTAGATTATTTGTCTCATCCATACTTTCTGCCAAAATTATTTGCATTTCTCAGTCTTAAATTCCATTTGCTGCCTTTCTGCCATTCCACCAATCATACCTTCACAGTTCACTATTTCTCCAAGTCAATTGCATGAATTTTGGATGCAGAGTATAATGCAATAAATTGAATATATTGTGCATTACTGCTATCTTATCAGGTTGACTACCGAGGCACTTGTGATTTATTTATATAAGTGATCTTAATCAAAAATCAAATCAAGTTTAATTATCATTCAGACCACACATGGATACAGTCGAATGAGACAGCATTCCTCCCGGGCCCAGGTGCATAGCATACATTCAAAATAGTGAAAGAACAAAACAAACACACACACACACACACACACACACACACACACACACACACACACACACATCATTATGCAAGAAAGCACATGTACAGTCCAAGTCCCTGAGCAACATGTAAATTGATGGTACAGCTCCCAGAAATCTCGCCTGTCATTCTGCTTGTCGGACACTAGAGGGCAGCACTGATGGGAGCCGCCAGCTCCCAAACAAGCAAAGACTCCACACTACACCGCCTCCAGCGTCATCTCATCTGGACTGCAGAGCAGGCAAGCCCACTTGCAGCCTTTTCCTCACTGCAACCAAGGCCTAGCTGCTGCCTCAGCACCCATCTCCCCACCAGACAAGGCAAACAGGCCTGTGATATCGCACATTATCATGTCCAACAGGGTCTTGTGTTCACAAGAGAAATGTCCAAGACAGTCACTCACGGTTACCTGCCAGCTTCCTCTTCTCCCCGCTGACCGCCAGCTTTTTCTCCTCCCAGCCAACCGCTGGGATATATTAATCTGCTTTGCTTTGGCACTAAGTCTTCTACATTATTTGGTCAATTGACACTCCATCCAGATCTGGCCCTACACACGTTCTTATGAAATGGAATGCTCTTCTCTATCACTATGCTACATATGGCATTAATTTCATCTAATTTCAGGTTTTTGACACCTTGGTGAAAGGAATGAGTGAGTGAGTGTGTGTGTGTGCATGTGTCTGTCTGTCTTCTGGCCAAATCTATTGATTTTCTAGAAACATAGAAACATAGAAAACGTACAGCACAATACAGGCCCTTCGGCCCAAAAGCTGTGCCGAACATGTCCCTACCTTAGAACTACCTAGGCTTTACCCATAGCCCTCTATTCTTCTATGCTCCATGTAGCCATCCAGGAGTCCCTTAAAAGACCCTATCGTTTCCGCCTCCACCATCACCAGCCCATTCCACGCGCTCACCATTCTCTGCGTAAAAAACTCACCCCTGATATCTCCTCTGTACCTACTTCCAAGCACCTTAAAACTATGCGTTCTCGAGCTAACCATTTCAGCCCTGGGGAAAAGCCTCCGACTATCCACACGATCAATGCCTCTCATTATCTTGCACATCTATCAAGTCACCTCTCATCCTCTATCGCTCCAAGGAGAAAAGGCCGAGTTCACTCAACCTTCTGAGTTTATTTGCACTTTTGTTCCCACTGCACCAGAGCTGCACAGCAGAATTGATTACTTATGATAAAAAAAATCTTCATAGCCCTGACGTGATGTGTCTTTATCAGTCCAATCTGCTGTTAAGTACTATTTCCAAGTATAGATGTGATATTGCAAAGGTTTACTTGATTCTTTCATTATCTTCAGAGGGCATGTCCCACTTGGCTTCAGTGTAATGGTATTGTGGTATTATTGTGACATGTACTGAAATACAGTATACTGTTAGTACAGATCAAATCATTACACAGTGCATTGAGATAGAAGAACATAAAACAATAACAACACAGAATAAAATGCAACAGCTACAGAGAAAGTACAGTGCAGGAATCTAATTCAGTCTCTTTTCTTATAGGATTCATCTTGTCTGCTCCCTCCACTTTTGATATCATGTTTGTGGAATGTTTGTAATGAAATAATTTTGTGGTCTGTATTGTGAAAATCTTTTCCATCCATAGGTTATATATTATTTTTAGGGGCTCATGTTTCCAACCACAATACTTGCAACATCTAAGTCGCCTTGGCTATACATTGCTTATACTGCCTCCTGCCTGTGCTTTCTGGTAGGCACTTCTTGCTGTTGGCCATCCAACAGTCTTACCACAGAGATTCGAACAAAAAATATGTCGGTTTGGCATTGAGGGAGACAAGAAGACCTTGGTACACAGCAGGAAGATTTTAAAAATTTTCTATGCCACATTTGAAGAACTGTTAAATTAGGAACGGTATCCCAGACAATATTTTCCCCAAATCAACAAAACGATCATGGTCATATTGGTATTTGTAGGAGGTTTCTATGTGCAAATTGACTGGAGCATTTTGCCACATTACAAGAAATTACACTGCAAAACTACCTCATTGGTAAATTGTAAACACAAGACTCTTCAGATGTTTGAAATGTTGAATAACACACAGAAAATGCTGGAGAAACTCTCAGGTCAGGCAGCAACTGTGGGGGGAAATGAATAATGTTTCAGGCCAAGACCCTTCATTTTTTGGCCCATTTCCCTCCATCAACACTGTGTGACCTGCTGAGTTCCTCCAGTATTTTGCATACTGTCCACATAGAACAATTCATTACAATTGCACCTTGAGGTAGTACAAGGTAAAACAATAACAGAGTGCAGAATAAAGTAAACACGAGGAATTCTGTAGATGCTGGAAATTCAAGCAACACACATCAAAGTTGCTGGTGAACGCAGCAGGCCAGGCAGCATCTCTCGGAAGAGGTACAGTCGACGTTTCAGGCCGAGACCCTTCGTCAGGACTAACTGAAGGAAGAGCTAGTAAAAGATTTGAAAGTGGGAGGGGGAGGGGGAGATCCAAAATGATAGGAGAAGACAGGAGGGGGAGGGATGGAGCCAAGAGCTGGACAGGTGATTGGCAAAAGGGATATGAGAGGATCATGGGACAGGAGGCCCAGGGAGAAGGAAAAGGGGGAGGTGGGGGGGGGAACCCAGAGGATGGGCAAGGGGTATAGTCAGAGGGACAGAGGGAGAAAAAGGAGAGAGAGAGAGAGAAAGAATGTGTGACACTCAGGTTGGAGGAACAACACCTTGTATTCCGTCTGGGTAGCCTCCAACCTGATGGCATGAACATTGACTTCTCTAACTTCCGCTAATGCCCCACCTCCCCCTCGTACCCCATGCATTATTTATTTATATACACACATTCTTTGTCTGATTATGAGAGAAAACTGGCAGGGCACATAATAAAAACTGACTGTAAAAACTTTTATAGATATGTGAAAAGAAAAAGATTGGTTAAGACAAATGTGGGTCCCCTACAGACAGAAACAGGTGAATTGATTATGGGGAGCAAGGACATGGCAGACCAATTGAATAACTACTTTGGTTCTGTCTTCACTAAGGAGGACATAAATAATCTTCCGGAAATAGTAGGGGACAGAGGGTCCAGTGAGATGGAGGAACTGAGGGAAATACATGTTAGTAGGGAAGTGGTGTTAGGTAAATTGAAGGGATTAAAGGCAGATAATCCCCAGGGCCAGATGGTCTGCATCCTAGAGTGCTTAAGGAAGTAGCCCAAAAAATAGTGGATGCATTAGTGATAAATTTTCAAAACTCTTTAGATTCTGGACTAGTTCCTGAGGATTGGAGGGTGGCTAATGTAACCCCACTTTTTAAAAAAGGAGGGAGAGAGAAACCGGGGAAGTATAGACCGGTTAGCCTAACGTCGGTGGTGGGGAAAATGCTAGAGTCAGTTATCAAAGATGTAATAACAGCACATTTGGAAAGTGGTGAAATCATCGGACAAAGTCAGCATGGATTTGTGAAAGGAAAATCATGTCTGACGAATCTCATAGAATTTTTTTGAGGATGTAACTAGTAGAGTGGATAGGGGAGAACCAGTGGATGTGGTATATTTGGATTTTCAAAAGGCTTTTGACAAGGTCCCACACAGGAGATTAGTGTGCAAACTCTAAGCACATGGTATTGGGGGTAAAGTATTGATGTGGATAGAGAATTGGTTGGCAGACAGGAAGCAATGAGTGGGAATAAACGGGACCTTTTCAGAATGGCAGGCAGTGACTAGTGGGGTACCGCAAGGCTCAGTGCTGGGACCCCAGTTGTTTACAATATATATTAATGACTTAGATGAGCGAATTAAATGCAGCATCTCCAAGTTTGCGGATGACATGAAGCTGGACAGCAGTGTTAGCTGTGAGGAGGATGCTAAGAGGATGCAGGGTGACTTGGATAGGTTAGGTGAGTGGGCAAATTCATGGCAGATGCAATTTAATGTGGATAAATGTGAGGTTATCCACTTTGGTGATAAAAACAGGAAAACAGGTTATTATCTGAATGGTGGCCGATTAGGAAAAGGGGAGGTGCAACGAGACCTGGGTGTCATTATACACCAGTCATTGAAAGTGGGCATGCAGGTACAGCAGGCGGTGAAAAAGGTGAATGGTATGCTGGCATTCATAGCAAGAGGATTCGAGTACAGGAGCAGGGAGGTACTACTGCAGTTGTACAAGGCCTTGATGAGACCACACCTGGAGTATTGTGTGCAGTTTTGGTCCCCTAATCTGAGGAAAGACATCCTTGCCATAGAGGGAGTACAAAGAAGGTTCACCAGATTGATTCCTGGGATGGCAGGACTTTCATATGAGGAAAGACTGGATCGACTAGGCTTATACTCGTTGGAATTTAGAAGATTGAGGGGGGATCTTATTGAAACGTATAAAATCCTAAAGGGATTGGACAGGCTAGATGCAGGAAGATTGTTCCTGATGTTGGGGAAGTCCAGAATGAGGGTCACAGTTTGAGGATAAAGGGGAAGACTTTTAGGACCGAGATGAGGAAAAACTTCTTCACACAGAGAGTGATGAATCTGTGGAATTCTCTGCCACAGGAAACAATTGAGGCCAGTTCATTGGCTATATTTAAGAGGGAATTAGATATGGCCCCTGTGGCTAAAGGGATCAGGGGGTACGGAGGGAAGGCTGGTACAGGGTTCTGAGTTGGATGATCAGCCATGATCATACTGAATGGCGGTGCAGGCTCAAAGGGCCGAATGGCCTACTCCTGCACCTATTTTCTATGTTTCTATGTTTCTATATTCATTCCTTACCAGTTCAAATTTTGTATTTCAGTGTTATTGGCTACAGGTCCACTGACTGATCTTTAACAACTTCCCGTTGGATCTAGTCCAAGGGCTACACAACTTCATGCCTTAGGTGATCTCCTTTGTTCCCTTTGATTTTGGTTCAAACCAGCGAAAGAAGGTCACTCACACACTGGGCCGAGACAATCAGATTACTTCTATGAGCCGGCCATCGTACATAACACACAGCTTATCTGAGAACGGTCTCAGGTTTAGCAGGTCCATTGCAAAAACTCCTTGGTGTCCACATTCAATTGCTCTGATATGATTATCCCAGAGCAAGATTCAGTTCATCAGACAGTTCACAAGGTGGAAGTTACAGAACCGGTTCACAAAAATGGCAGCCTCCATCTCCTTTAAGCATGTGGCAAGAACAGAGAAAATGAATTTGTCGGCTTCCACTGACCTTGAACCATTCAGGTTTAACATTTTTTTCCTCATATTTTAATTCTTCCGTGGCCAACAGTCCCGACCCCAAGTGCAGTTTGTGTACAGGCTCACCATCTCATTTTGATCACATGAAATTATCCCAGCCACTCTGGTTTCTTTCCACATCCGAAAAGTCCCCTCATTGGTAGGCTAATTGGCCAGGCTAAATTTCCCCAAGTGTGTAGGTGAGCGGTGGAATCTGGGGGGCAGATGATGGGAATGTGGGGAGAACAGTTCACAGGGAAAGCTAATGGGGGAGTTGCTCTATGAGTCAGAATGGACTCAATGGGACAAATTGGCCCCTTTCCATGTTGCAAATGAAATGAATAAATGCTTGTCCTAACTGTCTTATTGTTCTCCATTATTATTGTTATGTTTTGTAATTTCAAAATATTAAACTAATTCAAACAGAAGACATGGAGTCCGGAATATGAGTCTAACTTTGTGTTTACTTTAAGCGCAGCGTGCATTTATCACGTGGTAGCGTCATGACATATGCAATTCATGTACTTTTACATATAACCTGGGGCGAATTATTGAAATGAACAAGAATGCTGAATCAACATCAAGATTACTCAAATAACAGAGGCAGCACAATAGCCTGGTGATTAGCGCAATGGTTTACAGTACCAGCCAACCGGGTTCAATTGAAGCACTGCTGTAAAGACTTTATATGTTCTCAAGTTTCCTTGGTGCTCCAGTTTCCTCCCACAATCTAAAGATGTACTGGTTGACAGGTTAGTTGATCATTGTAAATTGTCCCGTGATTAGGCTAGCATTAAATTGCGGGTTGCTTTGTGGCATAATTCAAAGATCCAGAAGGGGAACTCCACGCTGTATCTCAATAAAAAAAATTACTGAAATATTAAATACACAACAGTTATGCTTCCAGGTGTGCTGCAGTGTTTTAATCATAAATCTTTGAAATAATACCTCTGCCACTGAGATTTATTAGAGGTGTTGTATTAGCAGTTTAATGTTTAAGCTTATGAATAAGGTGTAATAATTTGAAGTGTACCTGGTCATTAACAAAAGGGAATATGTCAGTATCCAGAATCATGATCAATGATCCACTCAAATTTATTGCTTGTAATGGCACCACTGAAAAGCACATTGTGAATCTTGTAGGGTAAATATTTTAGAAAGGCAATGTCAGGGGCAGTATGATCTGAGACCAAACCTGAAGCAATGCGAGGAATATCCTTTATTACTATTTCACAGGATTTTTTTGTTTTGTCTGAATGGTCTACCAATAAATAATCAAGAGCATTCTATCTGGCTGCATTACTGTTTGGTATCCTGGGGTTGGGGTAGGAGGTGTTGCTGCTGCACAGGATCAAAAGAACCTGCAGAATGTTGTGAACTCAGTTAGTTTCATCATGGGCACTAGCCTCCACAGCATCCAGGATATCTTCAAGGAGCAATGCCTCAAAAAGGTGATATCCATCATTAAGGATCCCCGTCATCTCATGGCTACCATCAGGAAGGAGGTACAGGAGCTTGAAAGCACACACTCAGTGATTCAGGAACAGCTTCATTCCCTCTGCCATCAGATTTCTGAATGGACATTGAACCCATAAACACTACAGTACCTCAGTACCATTTAACCTACTTATTTAACTATTTAATATATATTTACTAACTGTGATTCACAGATTTTATTATGTATTGCAATGTACTGCCACTGCAAAAAACAACAAATTTCACAACATATGCTGGTGATATTAAACCTGATTCTGATGTGCAGAACTAAGCAGTAGATCACTTTTGATGCCAAGCATAAGAGTAGATATCCTGGAAGTGAGGACACAAAGCACAACAGCAAGCAAAGCAGAATCAGAGAAGCAAGAAAGATAATCAATTTGCTTTCCATAACACAGCATATCAAAGTGACTCTGATGGGAATTGCCATATAATAGGCAGTCAAAAGGATGTTTTCTAAATGAGTAACACTGTACAATCAGTATGAAATCTATTTGTTATGAAGACAAAGCAATAGATGTGGAGATAGAACATTGACATCGTATGAACAATGATTGATAGATCTGTTAGGTAATAATAACTGACTTATCTGTTAGGTTGCAGAATATTTTGTATTATCTTTAATTTTCTGCATGGCCCCTTAATTTATGTGCTTATTATGGTAGTCTGACTGATTAAAGTAAATGATTGTGTAACTTGGCATCTTGTCTGTTCATTTATTCCATGACTGATAACACTGGACATTTTTTTTTCCAAATATGTTGCCTCTTCAGATTTTTTTTGTTTTTGATAGACCGCTTGAAGGTGAACACAAATATAATTTCAGGCTACTGGTATTACGTAAAAACAAGAAATTAACTTTTATTGAATATAATGTGTTTAATTGCACAACAGTGCTGACACTTTGCAATAGTTCAACTAAACTAAAAATGTTTTGTTAATGATTTTTGCTTGTACTCAGTGTCTGAGCGTTGGACTTAAGTGTCCAACAATTATCAACCAGCATTGATGAACTCCTGTTGCCCTGATACCATTTCTTCATGATTGCAATGTCCTGGTGAAACCTTTCACCATGCTTGTCACGGACAGCATCAGAATTTGCAGGGAAGAAGTCAAAATGGGAATGCAGAAAATGAATCTTTAGTGACTTGTTGCACTTCATGGTTTTGTATGCTTGAAGCATGTTGTCAACAAGCTGGACATGGTTTGGTGCTCTATAGTTGACAAGAAAATTTTCAGCAACATCTTTAAATGCCTTCCATGCATTAGAATTTCTTCAGTTGCCTGTCATTGATGGCCTGTATAATTTGTTGCCAACAAAAATGCCTTCCTAAATTTTGGCATCAGTTATTCTGGGAAACATCTGTCTCAAATATCAAAATGCCTCACAGAAATTTATAGCCTTTCTAAAAGCCTGTCCTGCCATGCAGCACAAACAAAACAAAATTTGCAGATTCTGGAAATCCAAGCAACACACACAAAATATGGAGCAGCTCAGCAGGTCAGGCAACATCTATGGACAAGAGACCCTTCAGCAAGACTGGAGAAAAAAAGATGAGGAGTAGGGTAAAAGGTGGGGGGAGGAGAGGGAGAAACACATGATCATAGGTGAAACGGGGGGGGTGGGAGGAAGGATGAAATAAAGAGCTGGGAAGTTGATTGGTGAAAGATTGGTGAAGTGCAGACTGCCAACATCCACAACTCTACTGACTCCTGAAGGTAACGCTCAAGTACATGACAAGCAAATAAAGCAAAAGAGCTACTATGACAGACATACAATACAGTTGCCAGATCTACATACAGGTGAAAATGTCAGAATACAGAGAGGGGACACTTGGCAACCAGCTGTGGTTGTGAACAGACATCAGCAACCAAGATCCTTCATAGTTTGCACGCCAGATGGAAGAGCCTACAGGAGGAACAGGAAGCATCTGCTGAAGACAGGCGAGAGGGAGTTTCCACATACAGATGCACAGGACATTTCCACAGATACAGACATGGAAACAAACAACACCAAGAGTGATGCAGACCCCAAAAACACAGAGGTCAGTCGAGAGACTGACATTGATGAAGGACAAGCATAGTCACAGTTGTATCACACACAGTCTGGGAGACAAGTCAAGCTTCCAGCTAGATACAGAGACTAGACATACAGTTTGAGGCAAAGTCACACGTCATAAGTTCCAAGGTGTGAAATAAAAGGTTTATTAGTCTATGTTAGTAAATGAAAATACACTGCTGTTAGTATTGTAAAATACAATGCAGAATACAGTACAAGAAGGTAAGATTTTTTTTAGTTTATATCATGGTTGTTGCACTGTAAGAAGGGCATACCTAGAGGCATTGTTTTAGTAATTCACAGTGTTGTAAAAAAAATCTTGAGAAGGGGGATGTAATGTATTGTGTGAGTATTCGTAGTATCAGAGTGCGTATGACATCAGGACGTGGAAGAAGGGTTTAAAAAAATGGAAGTCTGGTGAATAAAGGTTGGTTGTTCAATCTACACCGGTGTCCGAGTCACATAAATATTACACAGGGCTGGAGAAGGGGGAGTCTGATAGGAGAGGACAGAAAGCCATGGAAGAAGGAAAAGTGGGGAGGAGCACCAGAGAGAGGCGATGGGCAGGCAAGGAGATAAGGTGAGCAAGGGATACATTGCTCTGGTAGCAGGTCTGGGTAAGCACGTGGTCAAAGAGTTGGAGGGCCACAGAGATCACAGAGGAGGAGCAGTGAGAGAGGGTTTCTCTGAATTCCCATTGAAGGGAAGATTTAAACTTCTTCAGGGTAGGCATCCCTGGAGGAGACTTCACAGTGTAGTAATTCAATCACAAACAAGAGAAAATCTGCAGATGCTGGAAATCCAAGCAACACACACAAAATGCTGGAGGAACTCAGCAGGCCAGGCAGCATCTATGGAAAAGAGTACAGTTGACATTTCAAGCTGTTTCTTTCATCAATCAACTTCCCAGCTCTTTACTTCACCCCTCCCCCTCCTAGTTTCCATCTATCACCTTTGTTTTAAAGAGATGATATTGTTCCTAAAACCTAAAAGTGTTAGTTTCCCCTCACAGATACCATCCCATACTTAGCAAATCTTGAGGTTACATTGAGTAGGTAATTAGAAACAGCACATGGGAAGGAGGATGTGTTTCCAGAGTCAGGATCCATAATCACCTGGCTGAAGAGTCTCAGGTTCAAGAACTGTTGGGCCACTTTTAAATGAAGGCAGCATGTTCACCATTAAGAGAATGTACAACATAAACGTAAGATCTTCCGAGAGTGCTGCAGAGATATAGTATCTGTATGCCTTCCATTTAAGCTCATATTATTATTATTATTGGTTATGTCAGATTGAATTGAATTGACTTTATTTCTTATATCCTTCACATACATGAGGAGTAAAAATCTTTACATTACATCTCCATCTAAATGTGCAATGTGCAGATTATGGTAATTTGCAACAAAAAGTATGTACTGTAAAATATACAACAGAACAGTCAATATAGCTTAGAAATACAATTAATCAGTCTGATGGCCTGGTGGAAGAAGCTGTCCCAGAGCCTGTTGGTCCTGGCTTTAATGCTGCAGTACCGTTTCCCCGATGGTAGCAGCTGAAACAGTTTGTGGTTGGGGTGACTCGAGTCCCCAATGATCCTTCGGACCCTTTTTACACACCTATCACTGTAAATATCCTGAATAGTGGGAAGTTCACATCTACAGATGTGCTGGGCTGTCCGCACCACTCTCTGCAGAGTCCTGCAATTGAGGGAAGTACAGTTCCCATACCAGGCAGTGATACGGTCAGTCAGGATGCTCTCAATTGTGCCCCTGAATAGCATTGTTGCTTCCAGCCTCCAAATTAAGTGAGTTCTTTTCTGGTAAATGGCAAGGCTCAAGAGTTTTTGGATTTAATTTGGTTATTTGCAAAATCAGAACACTGTATCAATCTGAATACTGCACCTCAAATACAGATACGGCATACTTTTCATTGGATCCCTGAGGAACTAATATGTAGGCTTATCACAGGATTGTCCGGAATGAATTAACCTGCCCGTTACTACTGGAAAAGAACAGAGATAGGCACTCAGATATTTGACTGGTTAAATAATTAGCTGACTGGACTTAAACATTCAGACATATCACCTGTGATGACTAACAGGAGCTCTCAGATCTCAGAAGTGAAATATTAGGCTGTAACCAGCTGTACCAGTAAATAAAATAACTTGTATTGTTAGCCAGACCTGAGTGGGTTTGGAACTTTCAGCACAAAATTATAAGGCTACTGTAAATTTAGCTGCTGTGCTATAAAAGATGAAGAACAAGAGTGGTTTGCAATGGCTGGTTTGAAGACCTAGTTTCTTTACAGTAATTTTGATGTAATTATGAACATATTTATCTTGAAAATAATTTAAAGATATTTTGATTGTATGTATTGCCTGTTGGAATAGGAAGCAGACCTGAAAATTGATATGTGCCTAAAAAGAAAGGTACATCATCACTGGGGGTCATTACAATATCTGTTTTAGAAATCGTCCCATTTCTGATACTGTGTGTTCCTAGGTGGACAATGAGGGAAGGAATCAAATGAAAATCTATCCTTGGTACCTCAATGATTTCCACTTGGGCCTAACACCCAAACAAGGATAATTGGGATGATTTCTTGCAAAAAATTGTTTCTTAACATTATTGTTGGAGCTCTGAGCTAAGATATTCATCCATTTGAATTAATTCTAAGTCATGGCAATGCAATGCAGTTGCTTGCCTTCATAGGCAGGTACTGAGTATAAGAATTGAGATATCACATTGCAGCTTTACAAGACCACACTTCCATACATGTATTGTGTGCACTTCTGGTCACGACACTATCTGTTCGGAAGGGAATCACCAAAAAGGTTTTTGTTACAAGGGTGGAGGGGGGGGTTGTTTTCACTGGAATACAGAAGGCATAGAGGTTTATAAAATTATGAGGGGAATACACAGGAAAGATAGTCACAGTCGTTTTTCAATGGTAGGGGAGTCTAAAACTAGAGAACATATGAAGATAAGGTTTTTCCCACAAAGAGGGTGGTGCGTGTTTGGAGCATTATGTCAGAGGAGGTAGTAGAGGCAGGTGTGATAACATTAAAAATCATTTGAAAACATACATGGATAGGAAAGGAATAGAGGGATAAGGACCAAATAGAGAAAAATGGGATTAGCTTAGATAAGCATTTCAATAGGCATGGACAAGTCAGGCTGAAGGGTCTGTTTCTGCTTTGTACAACTCTCTGACTCCCCTTATAGAGGTAATTATGAACAGGACTCGATGTTCTTGAGAATATTGAAATGGTACTTTTTTTATATAATACACAATATGTTCCAATAAAGCATGTTGTGAATATAAATGAAATCTAATAAATCTGTTGGGAATATTTTCTTTGTTTTCAGTTAACCATGCCAACATTCCCTGTTGTTGTGAAGATTGGGCATGCTCACTCAGGCATGGGAAAGGTAACTAATCTTGTACTGTTAATCAACCTAACACTTAGCATTAAATTAATACTGTGTCAAAATGACTGGGTTGAACAGAAAGATTCACCTAAAAATTTAATTTGGATATTCTCACTGCTTCCCAGTAATGCTGTGTTGCTCAATTGCGGGGCCATGGAGCTGCATTTCCTTCTTGTCAATTAATGCACTCTGCTTACAGTTCGATGACCAAGTGCCTGAAGGGTTAGGAAATTGTTTGCAACTTTGAACAGAGTTCTTTTAAAACTGTAATTTATGCATTGTATATTGAGTTATGGAATAGAATCACAATAAAGGTACTTGCGAAATTAATTTTAAAATTCTCATTAAATTTTAATTTGATTTGAAATTCAGAAGTTTATTTCAAACTGTACTTTGTTTTTCATGCACTGTTGAATTATGCAATGGGTGGGCACTTGAGGAAATTTATTTAATCAATCATATTAAATAAAATGTAACATTTCAGCAGATCCACTTCATCTGTTTCTCTTTTTTTCTCTTCTACCTTTCCCCCATGCTACCTTCTTCTGGATGGCACCAGGTGAAAGTAGAAAACCACTACGATTTTCAGGATATAGCAAGTGTTGTAGCCTTGGCAAACACCTACGCCACAACAGAACCCTTCATAGACTCCAAATATGATATAAGGATTCAAAAAATAGGCAGTAATTACAAGGCTTACATGTGAGCAAACCTTATTAACTGAAAGCACTTTCCGTAATAATAATATTTTCAAATGACTTTGTACTTATGTTCATTAATTAGAAATCCTCTAACTTTTTTGTGTATCCTTACTGTTTTACCGATTATTTTCCAAATCAGGTGTAATGGTAACACTTTTAGTACATTCCCCACCTGCCTTATGGGCAGGTGAGTGCCATGTTTAATGAGCTGCTATTGGCAAAATATTTAGTTAAAGACTCCACATCTTTCATAATTTCCACTTTAACTTAGAAGTGTTTGTTGCAGACAACACAATTAAACAAGCTGCACTTTCTGGGCTTATTTAGTATTCTACTAATTATACCTGCAATAGTTTTCAAGGCTGGTGTGAATTAATTAACTAAATTCTGGTGTTTGGCTTTTCTTTGACAATATCACACTGGAGAAAAAGTATATGGGCAACCAAAAATAATGTTCTTATTTTTCTTGATATACTCCCTTTGTTACCGAGATAAAAATCATGAGACTAAAACATTCTCCCAATAGCTACCCTAATGTACTTTGATCGAATAAGTATATTCAAGATTATGGTCATCTACCTACAGGAAATTTATCAATAAGATTGAAAGAGTACAGAGAAATTTTACAAGGATGTTGCTAGGACTTGTGGAACTTGTTATAGAAACATAGAAAATAGATGCAGGAGTAGGCCATTCGGCCCTTCGAGCCTGCACCGCCATTCAGTATGATCATGGCTGATCATCCAACTCAGAACCCTGTACCAGCCTTCCCTCCATACCCCCTGATCCCTTTAGCTACAGGGGCCATATCTAACTCCCTCTTAAATATAGCCAATGAACTGGCCTCAACTGTTTCCTGTGGCAGAAAATTCCACAGATTCACCACTCTCTGTGTGAAGAAGTTTTTCCTCATCTCGGTCCTAAAAGGCTTCCCCTTCATCCTCAAACTGTGACCCCTCGTTCTGGACTTCCCCAACATCGGGCACAATCTTCCTGCATCTAGCCTGTCCAATCGCTTTAGGATTTTATACGTTTCAATAAGATTCCCCCTCAATCTTCTAAATTCCAACAAGTATAAGCCTAGTCGATCCAGTCTTTCATCATATGAAAGTCCTGTCATCCCAGGAATCAATCTGGTGAACCTTCTTTGTACTCCCTCTATGGCAAGAATGTCTTTCCTCCGATTAGGGGACGAAAACTGCACACAATACTCCAGGTGTGGTTTCACCAAGGCCTTGTACAACTGTAGTAGTACCTCCCTGCTCCTGTACTCGAATCCTCTTGCTATAAATGCCAGCATACCATTCGCCTTTTTCACCGTCTGCTGTACCTGCATGCCCACTTTCAATGACTGGTGTATAATAACACCCAGGTCTCGTTGCACCTCCCCTTTTCCTAATCGGCCACCATTCAGATAATAATCTGTTTTCCGGTTTTTGCCACCAAAGTGGATAACCTCACATTTATCCACATTAAATTGCATCTGCCATGAATTTGCTCACTCACCTAACCTATCCAAGTCACCCTGCATCCTCTTAGCATCCTCCTCACAGCTAACACTGCTGTCCAGCTTCGTGTCATCCGCAAACTTGGAGATGCTGCATTTAATTCCCTCATCTAAGTCATTAATATATATTGTAAACAACTGGGGTCCCAGCACTGAGCCTTGCGGTACCCCACTAGTCACTGCCTGCCATTCTGAAAAGGTCCCGTTTATTCCCACTCTTTGCTTCCTGTCTGCCAACCAATTCTCTATCCACATCAATACCTTACCCCCAATACCGTGTGCTTTAAGTTTGCACACTAATCTCCTGTGTGGGACCTTGTCAAAAGCCTTTTGAAAATCCAAATATACCACATCCACTGGTTCTCCCCTATCCACTCTACTAGTTACATCCTCAAAAAATTCTATGAGATTCGTCAGACATGATTTTCCTTTCACAAATCCATGCTGGGAAAGGTCATATAGGGAAAGGTCAAATAGGATATGACTTTATTCCCTGGAATGTGGGAAAATAAAGGGAGATTTGATAGAGGTATACAAAACTATGAGGGGTATAGATAGGATAAATGCAAGCATGCTTTTTCCGCTAAGGTTAGGTAAGATCAGAGGTCATAGGTTAAGGGTGAAAAGTGAAATATTTCAGAGAAGTTTGAACAAGAACATCGATTAGAGGGGAATGGAGGCTATGGTCCAGGTCCAGATCAATAGGTCTAGGCAGAATAACATTTTGGCACAAACTAGCTTGACCGAAGGGCCTGTTTCTGTGCTGTTGTAACCTATTACATTTCGTACTTCATGCGCTTTGCGTGGAATTGTATCAAACAATTGATATGCAATGTACATTCTTTGCATTTTAAAATCTATCAAAAAATATTTCAAATTTCATCTTGTACATATTTTTGATTTTATCCAATATGTTTCTCATGTTTATCCATGCAGGATATTTATTATTTTTGTTATCAGTCTGTACAATCTTTTGAAATAATCCATAGAAATTGCACACATAAATATTTCTTTGCTGCCACAACTTAATAATTAATGCAATTGCTTTATTAAAATTCAATTTACTTCAAGATATAATCTAATAGGTAAGCACAAATGCCCAAATAAATACAAATTAAATCTGGCAGCTACAAATTCAAGGTTGATTTAAAAAGATAATGGGTATTGCTGCTTGGCTGTTTCAAGTGACTGTCCATTTTAAATGCAGGTGGTTTAAGAGCTGGGAACTGAACCTAAAATAAATGTCAAGTGGTAAGGTAACCTGATAGTAGAAATCCAGAGGTCTGGACAAATGATCTGGGAATATTAATTCATAATCCTACCATGTCAGCTGAGGAACTTAAATTCAATTTAAGAAATCCGAAAAAAACTAATATCTACAACAATGAGCTTCCAACTACTTCTCCAGCACACTATATAGCATGCTTCACTTGAAATAATTTGGTTGGACCACTTCTTTGCTTTTTATTCTCATTTAAATTAGCCAGAAATCTATTTCACAATTTTAATTAATATCTGAACTAGCACCTGTTTATTAACTGTTGGCTGTCAACGAACTACAGTTGCACAAATTTGCAAGTTAAAAAAGTGGGGAAAACATGTAATCTAACTACTGCTGCTTAACCAAGCCTATCAGTGAATTCTTACCCAGATCAAATTGTCATTTTAGAAAATCTGTTTTCATTCGATTCCTACCTGATTATATTATCATTTCACCTGGTGCAGATTTTCTCTACTGGAATCTGTCAATCTGAAATAGTAATTCATACTACAGGAATATTTGAAAAAGAGTTTCTAAATATAGCCAAGTATATTACATTTTTACTGTAATGGAATTAAGGCAAAGGTATAATTTGCAAATAATAATTTCTGTCGTAGCTCATTACTACTTACTGAGTTGTCTGTTCCTCTAGCTGCAGGTCTGCAAGAGAAATAGAAAATATAACAAAATATTACTTTCCTTATATTTGCAAGGAATAATAACTATTTAAGTAAGCGATCAGTTCAGACTGTTCAGTTATGAAACTGAATTCTGGATGTGAATTTAAACAATGAACAAAGCTGCAATAGTTTTAGTTTCATCATTCTACAGAGTGTTGTGAAGATTGGGCATTACACTCAGATCCTGTTCAAAATGTAAATGACTATTTGATTAATTAAATGAGCTACAAAAATGCCATCCCATCTGTGAAGTGGTCATTGCATGTAAATTAAGATTAATCATATTTAGAAGACATGTTAATATCTGATTAAACTACAGAAGCATTGAGAAATAAAACCACATATGCCAATTGTAATTTATTTATCCTTCCTAGGAGAACATCAATATCTGGAAATTGGAAAACAAACACTGGATCAGCCATGCTTGAACAGATTGCAATGACAGAAAGGTGGGTATATGACAGAAGCAAACAACATCATAGTCAAGACCTCAATATTCCTGTAGAGCTATAGTTAACGGAATGGGGAAAGCATCTCATCAAGTCTTGGCTTCAATGGTGGGGTTGGGAAAAGGATTAGGCCAAGGACCAGATTAAGGATTAAGTAAATAGGTGATCAATCAGGGGAAATTCTTGAGATTCTTCAAGGGCCTTGTTGGGTCATGGGAGTGGATACTGGTTGTTGCAAGATGGACTTTAAGAGATTGACAAAAATCACTTTTGGGACAATATTATCCAACATCTGACAAAACAATACAAAAGGAACCTTTCACAGGGAATAATGTCACTCTGATGTGAATTTATACCAGGTTTTACATGTTCTGAAAAATTTTGAAGTGTACTGCAAAATAACTCATAAATAATTGTTATCACATCTCACTACACAAATATTGAATATCAGTTATTAAAAAAATCCAACTTTTGCTTGAATTTCAAGTCATTTATCTCTGATTCAGTTTGGTGTCATTTAGAACAAATATGGTCCTGCACACAGTGAAGTGAGTACATTAGTCTGGCTTTTTGATTATCTGCATGGCAATAGTAGTATTTTATGTTGTTTAAGTCTATTTGCATGTTAGCTTTATTAAGACCTATATTTTTAAAGAGAAATATTTAAAAGAGCACCACAGGAAGTTTTACAAGCTTTGTTTTTTTACACCTGTCGAAATGAGAGAAAAATATTTTTAATTGTTAAAAAATTTCTTCAAGTTATTTTTGTGCTATCTTTCTGTTGTATCTTTAAAATTCTTTTCAGAATGTCTTTAACTCTTTAAGGCAAGGTAATATGTCTCAAATGTGGCATTTAGTCACCAGCGCTGAGTTATTTGTAAGAAGATGTACCAAGGAATATAATTGGGGTTGTCAGAAATCAGTCTTCCAGCCCCAGAACTTCACTGGAGGTAGTGTTCTAGGTCAGTTGGATAACCAGTGATTTCCTTTCCGTGTAAGGTTGGAAGTAGGCATAATTGCTAACAGTTAGACAATTCCATTTGCAACTCAATGAAACAGTCCATATTTGCATGAAGTAATTCCAGGACAATGTTAAGACATACGCTGATAAGTAACAAGCAATAGTTATGCCACAGACATGCCAGGGAATAACCAGTATCAATAGAGAGGATCTAACCATCCACTCTTGGATTTCAATTACCAGCACTGTCATGGGGGTCACTATTGACCTGAAACAAGTGAAAAGGCCGTATAAATACTGTAGCTACAAGAACAAGTGTGAGGCTGAATCTCTTGTGGCATGTAAATGGCCTGCTGTCATCACAAGACCTTTCCAGCAGCAGCAAGTCACAAGTCAGGATGAAATTCAATTCTCACCACTTACCTGGATGTACCTAGCACTAACAACTCTCAAGAGAGTCAACATTATCCAGGACAATTCTACACAATGTCTGTAGAGAGTACTGGTACCAGTTTATTAGTATCGTCTACAGAATGCACTGCAGTTAATTACTATGTCTGCTCTAAGAACACTTTATAAACCCATGTCCTCTGTCACCAAAAACATCAAGGGCATCAAGGCAGCTGTGGAGGCCAAGTCATTGGGTATATTTAAGGCAGAAGTTGATCAGTTCTTGATTACTCAGGGCATGAAGGGATATGGGGAGAAGGCAGGATATTGGGGCCGAGAGGAAAATGAATAAGCTATGATAAAATGGCGGAGCTGATGCGATGGGCCAAATGCCCTAATGGTCTCATAGCGGCAGGTATAGGGAAACACCCCCACCTACATGTTCTCCTCCAAGTCAAATGCTATCCTGATTTGGAATCATCAGTCGTTAATCATCTTTGGATCCAAATCCTGGGACTCCCTGCCCAACAGCACAATCAGAGTACTCAGCCTACCAATTGAAAGATAATTAAGAATGGTCAATAAATATTGGGCATGCCTACAACACTGAAATCCTAAATATTAATTCAAAAACATCCAAGTAGGCATTTATGTTTCCTGAGACCAGCTGTAGTTGTCCTTTTGGAGAGTGCAGGACAATGGTCCCTGTGGATTGAGCATGTGTACATACTGTAAAGCCAAGTAATGTGATGATAATGGTACTGTAGTAGATGCAATAGCAGTCACGCGGACTCCAAACATCTACGAATGACCAATGTAAAGGAACCGGTTCAGAGTTTCATTATTTATAAGTTCATCTACAGTTAACTTGGAACTTAAGGACTGGACTCTACTATTGTCAACATCATAATTGCTCTTGCTGCCTGTTGTCCTTTCCTGTATGAAGATGTCTGTACCATGCTGTACACAGAAATATGATGCAGTACAACTAGCATTCTCAATGATTTGTTCACAAAAGAAACAAGCACCTAATTTGACTACATTGACTCCTTTGCTGCCGTTTGTCACTTTAATATATGGAAATTATGTCAATGGTTATACAGTAGGTGGATGGATGGAAGGGTCAAAAGACAAAAAATGTTGGAAATAACTCAGAAAACGTGTAGCTCCAGTGATTGATGTTCATGGATCCTTGTGGATGGTTTTCTCCCAGTATGCCCAATGTAGTGACAAGTCCTCCTCCCTACATCTCAGTTGGGTTTCTGTAATGATGACCAATCAACTGATTGATTCAGTATAAACTGTAAAGGCCAAGCATTCAGAGGAAACACCAAAAGTGAACAGCACACTGATCATGTTTCCTCATTTGGTGACGAAATTTTCACAAAAGGATTGTCAAGATCGGAGAACAACTTAACTCAAAAAACATCAAAATAATTCAAAAGCAGAAACTGCTTACACTTCAAATTCTAAGTTACAGCACAATTTAAAAGTGGTTCTTATATCCTATAATTTTAAAAAAACAGCTACTGAGGATCAGTCAATATTAAATATTCCTCTTGTTTAGATGAGAAACCGATGTCAGTTGACGAACACAAAAATATAGGTTTTCCCAGCACTCCAATCCATTGAGTTCTTCCAGCAGACTGTGTGTTTCAATCAACTGAAACATTTTCCTTTAAGATTATGTACATGTATTCCTTTTGCTTGCTTAGTTAGGGGATCATATTTCATAGTGAATTTACTCCCTAATCTTGGAACATCAGGACATTTGTCAGTTTCAGAATATATCCCCTGTTAGTTTCCTAATCTGTAAACTGCTTTAATTCATTTGTCAGCTATAGAATCTCTGATAATTTAAAGAGTTATTCAGGATAGCTTCATTATTATTCCTGCACTGAAGAGAAACTGCAGCACTTGAAATACATTAATGAGAATACTTGAGAAAGTAATAATGCAGCAAATATCCATTGCAAAAGGTCAATTAGGACTTGTTAATTGGTTGACGAACTCATTTTGAAACTTGATCAATTATTTCCCAAGTTTTGACTCTGTGTGACAGCCTTTGTATCTGCCGCAGTACCATTATCATCAGATTACTTGGCTTTATGTTCACCTGCTCACTCCACAGGGAACATTGTCCCGGACATCCAAGAAGGGCAACTCTAGATAGGCTCAGAAAATGTAAATGCATTCCATCCCTGCAACATGATATACTTTGGATGGGGGATATACACACACAAAGCTAGCACGTCCAAAACAATATAGAAGCAGCTCTGGAGTCATCAAAGCTAAGCATGCCAAAGTCCTCACAAAGTTCCTATAAAGTTAAATAATAACAGTCCTGAATTTGAATTTACATTTTGGCTTCTTTAAGCAAACGTCTGTCCGTCTCTTGTGGAGTGAGTTCATAGAAGGCAGGAACATTGCGTGTGCTGGGTCTTTCCCCAATCAAACTCATGCAGAAACAAAATTCTGTGATGCTAGCAGTTTGAAATAGAAATAGCAAATGCTGAGAACACGCTGCAAGTCAGGGGGGAGTTATGGAGGTAGAAATATAATCAAAAGGCAGAGAGTTCAGGAACCTGGTGGAACCTAGATGCACATGTCTACCTGTAGAATCCAGAGGCACTCCACAAGTTGCTGAGCCAAGGAGCTTCTTGGCTCTTCAACTATATACTCATCGTAGCTGGTACATTTATAGAATGCTGTCCATAGGGTCATTCTCCTTCATTTAAAATGCATGTTCAGGTAAACTTTACTTTTTATTTCAATGTATGTTTAGTTTTAAATAAATGTATCTACTATATTTGTCATAACTTGTTCTTTTAGATTTGTTTTTATGATTAAAAACTTTAAGAAACAGTAAGGGGCAAGCTTGGCCACTCTTATGGCCTTATGGAGGGGTTGAAAGGGTGACCTCAGCCTCACAACCAGAAAAAAATTAGATTCAGAGAAGTACAGCACAGAAACAGGCCCTTTGACCCATCTAGACCATGCCGAAACAATTTAAACTGCCTACTCCCATCGACCGGCACAGGAACCATAGCCCTCCATATGCCTACCAAATTACGCTTAAACATTGGAATCGAGCTCACATGCACCACTTGTGCTGGCAGCTCATCCCACACTCACGATCCTCTGAGTGAAGAAGTTGTCCCTCATGTTCCCCTTAAACTTCTCACCTTTCACCCTTAACCCATGTCCTCTTGTTGTAGTCCCTCCCAATCTCAGTGGAGAACCTTGGGGATACTGTGTGCAAACAACAGGAATTCTGCAGATGCTGGAAATTCAAGCAACACACATCAAAGTTGCTGGTGAACGCAGCAGGCCAGACAGCATCTGTAGGAAGAGGTGCAGTCGACGTTTCAGGCCGAGACCCTTCGTCAGGACGAAGGGTCTCAGCCTGAGACGTCGACTGCACCTCTTCCTACAGATGCTGCCTGGCCGGATACTGTGTGCAGTACAGTAGGGAATTCAAAAAGATCAGCTCAAGTTAGTTAAGTTTTGTAACATCGAACTATTTGGAAGGAAAGCATGTAGAGTCCAGTATGCAAGTCTAACTTCATTTTTATTTTAAGCAATTCACTTATTTTTACGTAAAACCCGCAATTAATTATTTAAAAGAACAGTATATTTACAATATTACTCAAATACTACTGAAATATTAAATACATAACAAAGTTGGGGTCACATTTCAGACTGATAGCCTTTTATCTGAAAATTCAAACGAATCTCTGTATCCCAGTCCAACTTTTATTCCAACATCGTCCAGGCTCTAGGGGGCACTCTAACTGTGGGACAAAATATAAAAGACATCATTGTGAATTAAAGGTTTTTTTTTGTTTTGCCAAGTGTAATAATAATCTCTTTTCAGGAAATGTTTTAATGTGCAGCATATCTTAAATAAAAAAACATTATTTATGAACCTTTTAAAATGAGTTAGTACCCAAAACGGAAGAGAATAGTTAAGGATGGTGACTATCTATGTCACAGTGTAGATAAGGGGAGTGAATGATCAGCATTGGTATAAACTGATGGTTGACATCCAAAGATCATCTCAGCAAAGAACCAAACAAGCATTTAAAAGATAAATGATCTGGGACAAGCCCAGTATGAACGGAAATGTGCGCACAAAGAGCAAATAAAAGGAAAAATAAAAAACATAAATACACAATAAAAGCAGAAAATGGAAGGAATTCATGCCAACTTCACTAATACCCATTACTTTTCTTTGAGTTGTATCAACAGGCTTATTTCCCTCCTAGTTTCCATTTCTGTAAATCTAATTAAGTCACTAATCAGACTTTTGTCTTTTTGAGGATGCCAATAAGCATGGTTGTTTATAAATCAGATTCTCAGCGCATGTTTAGATTTTTCCTCTGTTTCCTTTCTTATGATAAATACAGACTTCTGATATGCATTCCATCCACAGCCAAGTGTCAGAGGCAGAAATCAGTGTAGTTGCTATTACTAAAAGCAAGTTCTTGCAAAGCTGGAAGGACTGAAGGTAATTAAGTCACTTTGACCTGATGGACTACACCTCAGAGCTCTGAAAGAGGTAGCTGAAGAGATTTTGGAGGCATTAGTAATGATCCTACAAGCATCGCTCAATTCTAGAATGGTTCTATAGGACTGGAAAATGGAAAAATATCACTCCACTCACTCTAAAGAAGAGAGGTAGGTAAAAGTCAGGAAATAATAAGCTAGTCATCTTGATTTCAATGGTTGGAAGATGTTAGAATCTATTATTAAGGATGAGGTTTTGAGATACTTGAAGGGAAATCTCTCCTGACAAATGGAGAGAATTTCTGGAATTCTTTGAGGAAATTACAGGGAGGATAGAGAAAGTAGAGTCAGTGAATGTTGTTTACTTGGATTCTCAGAAGGCCTTTAATAAGATGCCACACATGAGGCTGCTAAACAAGACCCCATGGTAATACAGGAAAGATACCAACGTTGACAAAAGCTTGGCTGACTGGCAGAAGGAAAATGTGGGAATAAAGAGCATCTTTTCTGGTTGGATGCCAGTGACCAGTGGTGTTCTACAGGGGTCAGTGTTGAGTCCACTATTTTTCACATTACATGTTAATGGATGACAGAATTGGTAGATTTGTGGTCAAGTTTGCGGATAATACAAAGATGGCGCAGATAGTGTTGAGGAACCAGGGAGTCTGCTGAAGGACTTGATTAGGAGAATAGGAAGAGAAGTGGCAGATGGAATACAGTGTAGGGAAGTGTATGATCAAGCATTTTGACTAAAGGAATAAAGGCATAATCTGTTTTCTAAACAGAGTGAATTCAGAAATTGAAGGTGAAAAAGTACTTGGGAATTCCAGTGTAGGATTCCCTAAAGGTAAACTTGCAGGTTTACAGTGTTAAACAAATAGAATGTTAGCATTCATTTCAGGGTGATATAAAATATAAAAGATACAAGATATAAAAGCAAAGATGTAATGCTGAGGTTTTTAAAGGCATTGCTGAGCCCCATACCTAACAAAAGATGTACAACAAGATTGGAGACGGTTCAGAGGAAATTTATGAGGATGACCCAGGGAATGAAAGAATTAACATATGAGTGTTTGATGGCTCTGAACCTTACTCACTGGAGTTATGATGAATGAGGGAGTATCCCATTGAAAGCCATCAAATATTCAAAGGCCGAGATAGAGTGAACATGAACATGGAGAAAATGCTTCCAATAGGGGAAAAGTCTATGGACGAGAGGAAACAGGCTCAGTATAGAAGGATGTCTCTTTAGAACAGAGATGAAGAATAATTTCTTTAGCCAGAGAGTTGTGTATCAGTAGAATTCATTACCACAGACAGCTATGGAGGACAAGTAACTGGGTATGCTTAAAGCAGAGGTTAATCGATTCTTCATTAGTAAGGGTATCAAAGTTTATGGGGAGAAGGCTAGAGAATAAGGTTGGGAAGAAAAATTCTTTGCTGCCACAAAGTTAACAAACTTTACAATACTAAAAATGATTCTGAATTAATCAATCCTGATTGAACGGCTGAGCAGTCTCAATGGACTGAATGGCCAAATACTGTTCTTATGTTTTACGGCTATACTCTTGGCAAAAATCTTACCCCATCTCCACCAACAATACCCCATCCCAGGGGTATGGGGATGGGGACAGAGAGATAGGGAGATAGAGGAGAATCAGAGGCACTTAAGGATATTTATATTTTTTCAGTTGCAATTCGAACTGTCATCTTTTTGTTGTTCCATCACGTACTAGTAGTACAACAGTGAAAGCCCTGTTTAATTTTCAGCTATACCTCGGTAATATTGTGGCAGTGGAAGGGCTAAAGGTCTGAAGAGACTTAGAATGTTTAATGCTTCCCATCAGCAATAGCTCAAAAGCCAATATGGAATATGATGAGAAAAGAATAGGCAGAGATGACAAGCACAAGGAAAAAATGGCAGTAATTGTTTAAAATTTGTTAATGGTACATTTATATTCAAACTGATGAATTACCTTAACATTTTTAAAATCTTATTTTGTAAGTAATTATCCTGATGCAAGTCCAATGCTTTGTGTACTTTTAAACTAGATTAACAAAGCAACAAAACATCTGGTTCCAATTTTCTCAAAAATTATGAAAGATTATATGCCATACTCCAATATTACATTGCATAAATGAGGGATAAAGAGTTTTGTAGAGAAACAGTTCAGCTTATATTTACCCCAGAGCATATCCATGAAATTATTATCAGCCCTTCCCATAGCTAAGAAGAAATGTAATATTTCAGAAATCTCAACTTGTTATATCCAACAGTCGTCTCTACCAATTACCTTAAACCTGCAAGTATCTCAGACAAATGTTTCTTTATCAATAATATTTTCTTTCTTGATCAATCATTTTGTATCTCTATGCACTCTGCAGCTTAGTAAAGTAAATTAAGGAAGTTTACTTTGAAAGCTAATCCAAAGTGGTAAAATAGACAACTCTGAAGGTAGGTGCCTGCAGTCACATTGTTAACATAATGCTGCCAGAATAGTCAGCAAATACCATTTCTTGTCAGTGCTCCTTTTTTAGTTGTTGGGTTGGGTCATTCTGATGGCCAGCTGGTAGTTCCAAGGGGAATTACCAGCAACTGCAGCACACATGTCAACATCCCTTCAACACACTGGAACATGCTGCAGAGCAGACATAGGCACATGTGATCTCTTGCACTGCTCCCAGTCTTGTCACAAGGTCCAGGTAAACTACTGAGCTAAGAATTCAAATACTGTATACTTCATATCTGGCCTCCTCTGCTTTGTGACAACCACATATGCTATGCGTAGAGTGGGCCCATTAATTTGAATGGAGTCATCCCCCCCCATATTAAAATGTTTACCCCCTTCCTTTATTTTAATTAATTGAAGTTAATGGTAATTTTCATCAGTTAAAATTTTAAGTGAATATGTTCTATTTCTTTAACATAGTAATTGTTTGTTACTTCATCATTTACATATTTTTAATGATTTAAGACATTTAGAAACACTGAAAAGCTTTTTTGACAGTACACACTGTTTGACCAGGGCCACAGGCTAGGAGACCTTTTAGAGCCATACAACCTTAAGAGTGGCCACAGGGTTAACAGTGAAAGTCGAGGATGGCCTTGTCTATTATTTGCAAAAACAATTGTGCACATTATAAAGAAGGAAAAATCTGCAGATGCTGGAAATCCAAGCAACACACACAGGCCTGCTGAGTTCCTCAAGCATTTCGTGCATGTTGTGTGCACATTATAAAACTTTTTACTTTTTACTGTTGGACTTCGGTCATATTCCACCGAGATACAACACTGGGCGTCACGGGAGGTCGTTCCTGCCTGTGGCCATCGAACTTGCAGCTCCTCCCGTGGAGGGTCAGACACCCTGAGCCAATAGACTGGTCCTGCACTTATTTTCCATCTGGCATAGCTTGCATTTTGATGTTTGATTGTTTGTGGTTTTTGTATTGCTATATTTATACTCTGTTCTTGGTTGGTGCAGCTGTAACGAAACCCAATTTCCCTTGGGATCAATAAAGTATATCTATCTATCTATCTATCTAAAAAAGCTGTTTAGCAAAAATCACTGCAAGCAGATTTGTGGTGAAATGTCTAGTATTTTAATTAATTAAAGCACACAACTAAAGCCCTGTTCTTAATTAGTTTGCTATCCTTCAGTATAGAAGGCAGAGAGTTGGTATAAATGGATGTTTCTCTGGCTGGCAGTCTGTGTGAGTGGGGTGCCGCAGGGGTCGGTGCTCAGCTCGCAGCTGTTTACTATTTACATTGATAATTTGGAAGCGGGGACTGCGTGTTGCATAGCAAAATTTGCTGATGAAACTAAACTGAGTGGAAAAGCAAATTGTACAGAGGGTGTGGAGAGTCTGCAGAGGGATATAGATAGGTTAAGTGAGTGGACCAAGGTCTGGCAGATGAAATACAACATTGGTAAATGCGAGATCATCCACTTTGGGAGGAATAATAGAAGAGCAGATTATTATTTAAATGGTGAAAGATGGCAGCATGCTGTTGTGCAGAAGGACTTGGGAGTGCTTGTGCATGAATTGCAAAAAGTTGGCTGCAGGTACAACAGGTTATTAAGAAGGCAAACGGAATGTTGGCCTTCATTGCTAGAGGGATTGAATTCAAGAGCAGGGAGGTCATGCTGCAACTATACAGGGTACTGGTGAGGCCGCATCTGGAGTACTGTGTGCAGTTCTGGCCTCCATACTTGAAGAAGGATATACTGGCTTTGGAGGCAGTGCAGAGGAGGTTCACCAGGCTGATTCCAGGGATGAAGGGGTTAACCTATGAGGAGAGATTGACTCGCCTGGGACTATACTCTCTGGAGTTTAGAAGAATGAGAGGGGATCTTATAGAAACACACAAAATTTTGAAAGAGATAGATAAGATAGAAGTAGGGAAGTTGTTTCCATTGGTAGGTGAGACTAGAACTAGGGGACATTGCCTCAAGATTCAGGGAAGAAGATTTAGGACGGAGATGAAAAGAAACTGTTTTTCCTGGAGAGTGGTGAATCTGTGGAATTCTCTGCTGTCAGGGAAGCAGTTGAGGCTTCTTCACTAATTATATTTAAGAAACAGTTAGATAGGTTTTTACATAGTAAGGGAATTAAGGGTTATGGGGAAAAGGCAGGTAGATGGAGCTGAGTTTACGGACAGATTAACCATGATCTTATTGAATGGCAGGGCAGGCTCGATGGGCCAGATGGCCTACTCCTGCTCCTATTTCTTATGTTCTTATATTGTAGACCATTTTGGGCTATTTAAATTCCCAGCCTATATGATGGAAGGCAAGTTATCAATCGGTTAAAATGACGAATGTGTTATATTTATTTTTGTCAATAGTTATCTTAACTTGATCATTAGATGAGGCCAGAGACAATATCAGAAGACAGTTAGATCCTCCTTTCTCTTGTTAAACGATGTTTTGGGATTATGGGTGAATTGTATAAATGGATTATGCTCCCAACATGCATCAGAAACCCATTCCATTTTTTATGAGAAGCATTAAATAGGAAAGCATTATGTCAATTTACTGGCAAGAGCATAGATCAGGAATAAAAAAGGCTCAGAAGTCTATTCTCAATATTTTTCTGTATCTTGAGCCTGCCTTGCCAATTCAAATCAGGATAATCGTTGGATACCTATAAGAGTCAGGGGCCATTTTTTCAGTAGATTCTGCCACTTGAAATATTGTGGCACATCCAGCATTTCCTCAGCCTCCTATGGACAGTTTATCATTTGCCTCATCACCAGTTTAACTAACTCCAGTCTGATTTAAGATTAAGGTTTCTGTCTCTGTACACTGGAGCCCTGTACACTCACATTGTGTTACATATTTTCTATGACAAGCAATAACACTCCTACAGAACTACACAGGAAGTTCTTTGCTCAAGTAATTCTGATCAGCTTTAAAATATAGCATGGTTAAAATATGAAAGTAAAAACTATCAAACATTATATACTTTTCTCCTACTACAGGTACAGACTTTGGGTTGATGTATGCTCTGAAATGTTTGGTGGACTGGACATCTGCGCTGTGAAGGCTGTCCATGGAAAGGATGGGAAGGACTATATCATTGAGGTAAGGAAGGAGGGCACCACAAGCCCAAAGTAACCACTAATAAGCCTCTTGCAGTAGTCCATGCATATACTATATTGCATTCTCAAATTTATTTCTAAAGGCAATGTTAATTACTTCACTCTAAGGGCAATAAGAGTATAAATTAATTATGGTTAATTTATTAGTACTGGCCAATTAGTAATACTTGCCTTCAAACTACTGTCTCCAGACATTTCCTAAAGTACCAACACTCCATCCTTATAAGCTACTACACTAATTTTGTTTCCATAAACTTTGAACTATTAATTTCTTCCTGAATCTGTTCCTGCAACTCCTTGTTTTAGTTCTCTGCATTCAGGTTACTGCCAATCTGCAACACAAAAACAACTCTAAAGAGTTGTTTGTTTCCTCCTTTGTTTCTAGCTTTCCTGAACTCAGCAAGACTGCCATCAAACCAATCATAGCCAGAGCATAACCAAAAAAAGGTTTCTCACCTAGTTTGTTGTTTTTTTAGCTCCAGATTCAAGCATCTGCAGTCCCATGAGTCTCCAAGGCATCTCATCCAGTCTCAACAACATTACACCTATTAGCAAATCATCATTGGC
The DNA here is from genome assembly GCF_963921235.1 of Mobula hypostoma. Lineage (NCBI taxonomy): Eukaryota > Metazoa > Chordata > Chondrichthyes > Myliobatiformes > Myliobatidae > Mobula > Mobula hypostoma. Next base: position 60,152,947 of record NC_086111.1, on the reverse strand, counting down.
CCTCTTATTTGACTTACTTTCATGCTGTTACTCAGAATGGTTCTCTTCTCCAATGCACGGTCAGAATTAGGGCTGTTCACATAGTTTTTAGCTGTGTTGCAATTTCTCCTGAAATGAAACAAATTACACTCAGTGGCCATTTTATTAGGGGCACTGGTTCATTAATACAAATATCTAATCAGCCAATCATGTAGCAGCAACTCAACGCATAAAATAATTCAGATATGGTCAAGACATTCAATTGCTGTTCAGACCAAACATCAGATATGGAGAAGAAACGTGATCTGAGTGACTTTGACTGTAGAATAATTGTTGGTGCCTGATGGGGTGGTTTGAGTAGTTTGGAAACTATTAATCACTTGGGATTTTCCAGAGTTCGAAGGTTCATTTTTTTTAACCGAAGTATGTTTCCATATACAGCTCTGAGATTTGTCTTCTCCAGATAGCCTCAGAACAAAGAAAGAATGTGGAAGTTGTTCAGAGAGAAACATAAAATCACCCCCTGCACAAATAGAACAGCATCTCGATCATCAACCCCAAACTTCCTTTCCCACACAAAATGCAACAAGAACATCGACCCCCAAATAATCCCTCCACCACACAAAAAAAACCTAACAGAACACTACAAGAACATCAACTCCCAAACCCACTCTGCTCACACAACAAAAAGAAAAAGGAACTGGCAAAAAGCATAGAATATAAAAACCGTAAGTTTGAAAAGCCCACAGTCCATAAACATACTAGTTCAATTCATAAATCAGAACCGCGGTAACATCCTCTGACATAATCGAAAGAGAGAGACACCACACAAGCATACAGGCCTACCCGCCTGCCACAGCAAGCCACACAGAGATAGGCCACTCGTGGACTCCTTCTCTGGCAGTGATCAAAAGGCAGGCAGTCGGCACTAAACTCTCACCCACCTTATGCATTCACCGCAATGTCATCTTCCTCGATGCTTTAACTGGCGACATGCAGTCAAACATCGGCTCGTGCCCCATCTCTAAGTTCCTTCGCATCGAGGTCATCCGAGTACACGCTGGCTTCACAGAATCTTCTTGGAGACAGCAAAGTGCTGAACCCCTCAGTTGATCTCCGAACTGTAAATTGCAGGGTCTAACAGTCCCAGAGACACATTTAAGGTAAAACAAAAAGACGTAAAAGTAGTAGAATAGACATTTTCGAGGGCTATCTGGAAGATGTCAACCGAGGGAGCTTTGTATACTGGTGCCATCTTGACTGCAAATTTCCTGCACACAGTCTCTAAAGTTTACAGAGAATGGTGCGAAGAACAAAAACAATCCAGTAAGCAGCAGTTTTGTGGGGGGAAAAGACATCTTATTAATGAGAGTAGTTAGAGGAGAATAGCCAGGCTGGTTCAAACTGACAGAAAGGCAACAGTAACTCAAATAACCACGCGTTGCAACAGTGGTGTCCATTCTTCCCCATTCTGATGTTTGGTCTGAACAAGAACTAAACCTCTTAACCATAACTCCATGCTTTTATGCATTGAGTTGCTGCCATGTGATTGGCCGATTAGACATTTGTATTACCAAGCAGGTGTTAATACAGATATCTCTGAACACACAACATATCGCACCTTGTAGTGGATGGGCTACAGCAGCAGAAGACCATGTCCCTACACCCAGTAGCCACACTATTGGGTACAGGAGGCACCCAATAAAGTGACCACTGAGTGTAGTTTGAAACTTGTCAGATACATTGAGCTAAGTTATTACGTCCATGCATCATGTTACTGTTTGTACATTACTAAGTAGGTTAAATGACAAATCCCCAGAGGCGCAGCATAGTTCCACAGACTTCGTGCTAAAGTGCAAGAATAAATTAAATTACCTTTAATTGTCTATTTTTGAAATAGGTAAAATAGAAGATTCAATGGAAATCAATAAAGAAACAAATATTTTTATAACACCAGGCCAATAAAATCACGTAAAATAAAGACAAATAGGTGTATTCAAATTGTAGTCAATTGAACTACCTGCAGGATATTCAATGATAATGTATACAACTTCAATTATACCTCTCCACAGCTAATTAAATTGCTTTATCATTCTGTCACCAATAGTTTACAACCGTCGCAAATTTTAGAAAATCAAGAATAGTCTAGCAGTATTGTGATACAAATGATTTTATACATAGCAACTAATGGGCATCAGTCCCAACTGAATTCTTTGTCAGACCTATACCTAACAACAGCTATCATTTTAAATTTGTATATTTAAGGTGTGACAGACTACTCTGCAACTCTACCAACAATATTTCCTCCTCCATCCTTGTAAATCAGGCAATGAAATTTCTGTGTCCTGTGGTTGCTCCTAATGCCTGCAGTCAAACAATTTTAATTTTCCATTTGTGGATTATGTAGGTATAACTGCCGTGGTTTATGCAGATGTGGTTCAGATTGCTTGAAAAATTAAATCTCTGAATTTCCTGTAGCGCATTTATCACTATATGTTTTGACCTCTTATGAGTCCTACGTCACTTTAGAAGCTTTGAAATAGTACAGTCACAGGGTTAAATGAAGTAGAGTTGGAGAATGCTCATAAATGCTAGTACAGACTTAGGGAATAAATGGCTGCTTCTATCCTACAAATCTGATGTAATTTGATCCATGAATTTCCTATTTCGAATTTAATTTGCTTATGTTTCTAAACCCTAAGTATGGGTGTCAGCCATTTACATTTTTCCATATTTAAACTGTTATTTTAGTCTGTGGTTTGTATTTAATTAGAAAGAAACCCTTTTAATTAATCATACACACTCCCCAGATTCAAATATAGTAGGTCAAGAAGTATTTATTCCCACTTTTTGAATGCAGAAAAATATACAGTGGATAATCAACTATCAATACTGTAGGGGTCATGTATTCTGTGCCACACGTTCATTACGGTAACTAGTCGCATTAGCGGGGGAATGGTAAAAGCGAAGGGAATAAGTTATGTATTTCTTGCTTATTGCCATAAAACCATAAGACATAGGAGCAGAAATAAGCCATTTGGCCCATCGAGTCTGCTCCACCATTCAATCATGACTGATCTTTTTTCCGCTCCTCAGCCCCACTTCCCAGATTTCTCCCCGTAACCTTTAATGCTGTATCCAATCAAGAACCTATCAAGCTTTGCCTTAAATACACCCAACAACCTGGCCTCCACAGCTGCCTGCGATAATAAATTCCACAAATTCACTACCCTCTGGCTAAAGAAATTTCTCCACTAATCTGTTTTAAATAGACGCCCCTCTATCCTGAGGCCGTGCCCTCTTGTCCTAGACTCCCCCACCATGGGAAATACCCTTTCCACATCTACTCTGCCTAGGCCTTTCAACATTCAAAATAATTCAGTGAGATCCCCCTCATTCTTCTAAATTCCAGTGAATACAGACCCAGAACTACCAAACGTTCCTTGTATGAAAACCCTTTCATTAGTGGAATTATCCCTGTGAATCTTCTCTGAACCCTTTCCAATGCCAGCACATCTCTTCTTAGATGAGGAGCCCAAAACATTTCATGGCAGTTTGTGTCTTGGGACTGGCAGAGGTCATATCTTTGCTACCAGTTAATACCACTTAATATTGCTTCAAGATTATATGCTTGCTAATTGCTAATAAAAGGATCAAAATAAGGAAGTTGACTCTCTGGAGTAATCATTTCATTGGAGCAGAAGGTGTACCAGGCACGTATAACAATCTTGCAGGCTTGCAGCAATTGTCTTGTTTTGATTTTGCATCAATTTTTGCCACTACAAGTCCAACAATAAAATCAACTGTATTGACTATGAAATACTCTTGCATTAGGATTTTCACTCTACCAGTTATTTTCCTCCTCATTATATTATTGGTAGATCCAATTAGCTTTTCAGTTAATTTGTTTTTCTACTCAAATCACGTTATGCAACAAATGTGACTGTTTCCTCATGTTTTGGTTTTCTAATTATAATCAGATAGGTCATTATGGACTTGAATAAATTAGAAACTTGTTAATTCTTGTCCATGTTGTAATATCTGCTAAATGCTAGAAAGTGCTTAATAAACCTGCAGCAATGATTTGGTGCTACTTTCTTATCTGATGTTATTACAGCTTTTACTCAGCACTTAAATATACGTACTTCTCCGTTACACTGAGGTATTGGTTACTTTCAGTAGAACAATTAAGTGGATGATAATGAAGCAAGTCATGAGGCTTTTTTACATGAAAGTGTTCACAACGAGAAAGAATTGCTGGACTTCATCTGTTCTAAAAGTATACTGATTTTTTTTCATTCTCTCTAACTTCCATGCTTTCTTGAAGTATAGTAATTGCCTAACCCAGTCCTAACCAGATACACAGAGCTGTTGACGTGACCCAATATTCTTAACACTCTCTAACCACCAACCATATACACACCCCCAACTCCACCTTTCGCCATCACTTCATAGGCAACCCTGAGTGGTGATACAACACCAATTAAAAAATCAATACCCCAAAATTACTAATGCAAACCTATCCCACCTCATTATTACTTACTTCCTGCCCATGACACTGCTGGTATTTAGAGCAGCAATGAAGGTCCTCTGTCTCCTTTTGTATAGAAGAGGATTCTTCATTGCTGTTTCCGTAACAATTGTTTTTTGACCAGTCAGGGTTATTAGCCCTGAGCTGAACCTCCAAGGACCAGTGGACTTCTACCCTTTGACCTGTTTGACATGGGTAACCACACCAAGAGCCAAAGTACAAGGCCCTGGCTCCAGTCAGCATAGCTTTCTGGATCATTAAGGCACGCAAGCCTCCAAACCCTATGTCAAGGTTGTGGTCCTCCTGGAGGGACTTATAGGTAGTTCCCCAAATATTCACAACAGCTGATTTTCAACTATCCAACAAATAGTCTTGATCTCCAAGACATCAGACAATCAAGAAGCCAACAATGTAAAAGACTTCATATATTTAAAAGTTGTCTGCCCCAGGTGAGATTGAAATTAGACACCAGTGTTCCTATGTAATCACCAAAGCCAACAAAATCAGGACCAGAAATCCACATATCTACTACAAATTACTAAAAGTGCCACTGGTTATGTCCTCACCTAGATTACCTTGATGACTAATGCTCATAAGCCTCTGCCATGAAAGACCCTTCCCACATTAAGCCCTACACAACCTGCACTTATCTTGAAGACAGGAGAGTGGGCAACCCAACCAACACCCTTCACCCTCCCCCCCCCCCAGCTTTTTGAGAAGTCCTTTCCTCAGCTCAGCCTACCTCAATTCCTGACAGAGCAAGAAAGCAAAGACTGACAGAGTGCAAGATACACTCGGTAACAAACAAAGTTGAGGGCCAAATGCACTACTACATTTTCCATTAGCCAGTTCAGGAATAAATTCAGGAATTAAAGTTCCACTCGCCTGCCAGGAACCAATTTTTCGATGTGCCTTTAGAGGCAATGACCAATCCCTAGATAAATGGCATACTTAATTGTGAAACTATAGTTATGAACAAAAACAGATGAGTCTTGCAGCCATATAATTATTTCCATCCATCTGGTGTATTGAAAGAAAAAAAAAGCTAATTTTAATGCCTTTCATTTGTGAGAATTCTACTGAATTCAAGGGGAAACAGATACAGAAAAGCAGCTGGACAACTGATTTCCTTATCCTGTTTTATGAACCTAATGTAGCCTCTTTTAAGAGAAAAAGACAAACTAGATGCATTAGAGAAATAGGGAATGATAGACCAGTCAGTCTGAAATCGTGGGTGGAGAACATGCTGGATTTCATTATAAAAGATGTTATAGCAGAGACATGAAGCATATCAACACAATCAGACTATGTCAGCATGGATTCATCAAATGGAAATTGTGCTGCAAATCTCTGTGTATTTTTTGAGGAAATAAACAGCAGAATATTTGAGAAGGAACCAACGGATGGTATATATGGTATTTGGATTTTCAGAAAGTTCTCATAAGAAATTAGCATGCAATATAAATGCACATCCATTTGGTGTAAAATATTGACAAGGATGGAGATGGAATATGCCTTTCAGCCCATCTAGTCTATGCTGACCCTCCGCCACCTTTCACACCAACCCTACACTAATCCCATTTCATTCTCCCCACATCCCCCTCAACTTCACCCCAGATTCTACACACCAAAGGCAAGAGTTGAAATAAGTAAGTCTTTTCCTGAATGGCAAACCACAAATTGGTAATGTACCACAGAAATCAATACTGAAGCCCAAGCAATTCATGATAAATATGAAGTTGCCCACTTTAGTTGGACTAATAGGAAGGCAAATTATTTTCTACAGTAAATGGAAATGTATTGAGAAACAGTGTAAGAAAAATTGGTTGCCCATGTACACCAGTGAATGAGTAAGTATGCAAGTTGATTAAGCGGGCAAATTTTATGCTTGCCTTTACAAGAGGTTTCAATATAAGAATACGGATCTCATGCTGCAATTTTAAAGGGTCTTGGTGAGGCAGCAGCTTGAATATTGTGTGCAGTTTTAGACACCCTATTTGAGGAAGGATGTTCTTGTGATGGAGGAAGTCCAAAAAGGCTCACCAAATTGATTGCTGGAATTGTGAAACTAACATATGAAGAAAGATTGGATCAGTAGGCTGTAATTCTAACAGAACTGGACAGATTAGATATAGGAAGAACTTCCAATGCCAATGAGTCAAGGACCTGGGTAACAGTCGAAAGAGAAGGGTAAAGCTATTTAGGATCAAGATAAGAAGAAATTTCTTCTCCCTGATTGGCAATTCTGTGGCTGCCTCTAACACAGAAAGTAGTTGAAGCCACATTACTGAAAATACTCAAGGAAAAGTTAGATTTTTTTTATTGCTAGAGGGATCAAGGGATATGGGGAGAAATCTGGAGTAGGGCATTGAATGTGGCTGATCAGCCTTGATCATATTGAATAACAAGAGCAGGCTCAAAGGACCAAATACCCGTCTCCAGTCCCTACTTTTCTATATTTATATAAAAGAGAGGGAAGATCAAAGAGGTAGGGATTTAAGTGAGGAAGGCTATAAATGAGGTAGGAAATTAGCAGAGCAAGATGAGCATTTTGCTATACTACAGCTGTAGAATATATCATTTATGTCTAGATTTTAATGTTCACCAGTGTTCCATGTAACAGGGTACAGGAGTTTAACCAGCACAATAATCAGATCATTATATACAGGAAATAAAGTGATGTGGAATGTACCATATTTTGCCTAAAAGTTTGAGGTCTAACTTAATTAGTAATTGTTGGTATACTTAGCTTCAGCCAGCAACATTTAAAACAGTATATCTACTGTACATTTGCCAGCAAAGATCATTGATAGAAGGCACAGTGCCAAACTGAAGGAGGGCAGTTTGTACGGGAAACTGGTGTTGGCAAGCTGCTTCTGAGGCCAATCAGTGTAAAGCCTGTTTATATATTTTGCCTGTGGGGCCTCTAAATAAGCACTCATATAATTAACCAAGTGCAAACTTTCACTAGTAGCCTTGAAAAGATCAAAGGCTGGGCTTGGTCTCAATGTTCAAAGTACAGTTATTATTAAAGTATGTATACTTTATACAACCTTGAGATTTGTCTCCTTACAGGCAGCCACAAAAAGAAACCCAATGGAGCCTATTTTTAAAAAAAGGCTGTCAAACATCAAATGTACAGAGAGGAAAAAAAACGAATTGTGTGAACAATAAAAGTATGCAAATAGCATTCAGAATTGAAGTTTTATGAAAGTGAGTCCACAGACATCAAGCCAGTCACTGAGGGAATGCTGTGGGTTTGATTAATGTATACCTCTGAGACATTTAAGATGGGTGCATAGTTTTTGATTAGCTCAAGTGCTCTGATGAGTAAGACAAGAATCAGCAACATCATATTCCTACACAATTGCAAATGACTGCATATTCTTTTTAACTAGTATAGTTAAAAGGAATATGTAGTCAGTTGCAATTGTACAGATAATTGTCCTAATGGCAGTCTACATTTTAAAAGATTCTCTTTTGCAACTTGCCAAGAAGCTGGGCCAGACTGAGGATTCAGAAAATAGACTTCTTAAAGTTTATCCCTGAGGGAAGACTAGTGCCATCTTAAACATTTAATTTACTAAGTTTAAATAAATATACATTTCACTGTACTGTTCATTCCTTCTTGTGTAAACAACATTTAATTGTTTTAACATTTTGAGTTCTTAATTTTAAAAAGTAAATCTTTCTAACCAGCCTCCCAAAGTGAGAAGATAACATATGCTAGCAACTGGTATACATTATCCAGAATAAAGGACCTCTGCTGTAATCCCTAGGTCAGTAGTACTGACCTGAATATTTTGTGGAAAAGAATATGTTGGACAACCAAGCATCCACATCTCTTTGAGGTACACAATTCAAAAAAATACACAGTGCTTACAGAGAAGAAATTTGTCCTGAACACTCTTCCAAATGTTTGCCTCCTTATCTTGCTACTAGTTTTCCAGGCAACAGAAACATCCCTTCAGCATTCATCCTTCCTGTGCCTTTCACAGACATCCCACCTCTCCGGAACTTCCGGGAGTCTCCCGCATATTAATAGTGGCTCCCTGGTGCCCGCAAATTATATACAATATCATGGAAATCAATTTTTTTTTGAGAGTGAGCGAGAGAAAAGCAAGAGAGAGTGCGTGAGCGAACATGAGAGAGAGAAAGAGAGTGCGAGCAAGAGCGCGCCATTGCAGAGTGTTCCAAAAAAAATAAAATGTACGTCACCCCAGACTACACTAAAGTGTACCCCTGCCTAATAGGGGTCAAAATAATGACAGTGTTGCTCACTGCACTGTTTGCAACAGTGACTTTTCTATTGCCCATGGTGGGTTAAGACTGGAAAAGACATGTTGAGGTGAGTTTAACAGGTGTCATTCATTCATTAGCATAGCTAACGTTATTTAAACTAGCTGGCCAGCTGCTAAGGAGCTACTCTGTTGCAGACATTCCACCTCTCCCACAAGTCTCCTGCAAATTGATGGTGCTACCTCCCTGAAATGAGTTTTTGCAGGGTAGGATGTCTGCTTTCACATAACCTAAAGTAAGCTGTATTGTTTTACATTTGATTATATTTTTATCACAGTTGGTGTGAGTAGGAATTGCAAACTCCATTAATAGCAGAGAGACTTGGAAATATTAGAGCTATTCCTAGAGAATCCAAGTTCATAAAAATATTAGGAAGAAATAGTTTTCAGGTTGAGAAGCTAAGACTAGTGGTGATCTAGGCTACTGAGGTTTATGGTGGTGCTCCAGCTATTCCATGTATATATCAATGATCTGGATAAGCAATGAGAAGAGCATTAGAATATATCCAGGTTAGATGGATATAAGTTAGATGGCAGCAATGGCAATGAGGAGAATACAGAGAAGCTCCAGGAAGATCCAAATGGTTTAGAATATATGTGATTCCATACTTACAAACATACAGAACAGTTTCAACTATCTTCCAAAATGGTGTTGAAAAAGCATTGAGGACTTGCCAAGCTATCAGTAAATGATATATTCTTCTTTTAAGAAGCATTAAAAACTATTAGAAATATTCAAAATAATAAATGGTTTAAGAGTAAGAAAACATGAAAATCCATTTATAACAATTTAAATGAACTAAAATAATTCTAAAAAAATGAAATGGCTGAGACCTTCCATAATTTTTTGTGGAATTTCCTCTACGCTCAAATGAATAGAGATAAAGGTAGAAAATGCTGGAAGTACTCAGTAGCTCAGATTGATTGCATCTTTGGGAAGAAAAACAGAGTTAACAATTTATGTTGAAAATCCATCATCACAATGTTCCAATGAAGGGTCTTGGACCTGAAACACTACACTTACCTGTCTTCTCACAGATGCTCCCTGATCTGCTAAATGTTTCCAGCATGTTCTGTTTTAGATTGAAATTCCAGCAGGTGGAGGTTTTGTGGTTTTCAGATGGTTAGGAATACTGTTCCTGCACCAGGCAAGACCCAGAGCAAATTTTTCAAGTACAAGTACTTTGGTGTTATACTCAGTGTGCACTCCTGTGATCATTCATTCATAAACAGGAATCTCAAACTTGCTGATATTGAACTATCGTGTTCTCTGCAATGTTGAACAACAGAGCAGGACAGAGAAACAAACTGAATATTTCAGTTAATGGCCATGAGGCTATAAGGTGTAGGAGCAGAATTAGGCCATTTGGTGCATCAAGTATGGTCTACTATTTGACCATTGCTTTTGCCACAATGCTGCCTGATCTGCTTAATATTTTTCTCTCAGACTTATCCTCCTGCCTTCTTCCCATAATCTTTGACATCCTTACTAATTAAGTACCTATCAACCTCTGCTTTAAATATACATAGAAACATAGAAAAACCTACGGCACAATACAGGCCCTTCGGCCTACAAAGCTGTGCCGAATATGTCCCTACCTCAGAAATTACTTAGGGTTACCTACAGCCCTCTATTTTACTAAGCTCCATGTACCTGTCCAGGAGTCTCTTAAAAGACCCTATCATATCCACCTCTACCACCGTCGCCGGCAGCCCATTGCACGCATTCATCACTCTCTGCATAAAAAAACTTACCCCTGACATCTCCTCTGTACCTACTTCCAGGCACCTTAAAACTGTGCCCTCTCATGCTAGCCATTTCAGCCCTGGGAAAAAGCCCCTGACTATCCACACGATCAATGCCTTTCATCATCTTATACAGATCTATCAGGTCACCTCTCATCCTCCGTCGCTCCAAGGAGAGAAGGCCAAGTTCACTCAACCTATCCTCATAAGGCATGCTCCCCAATCCGGGCAACATCCGTGTAAATCTCTCCTGCACCCTTTCTATGGTTTCCACATCCTTCCTGCAGTGAGGCCACCAGAACTGAGCACAGTACTCCAACTGGGATCTGACCAGGGTCCTATATAGCTGCCACATTACCTCTCAGCTCCTAAACTCAGTCCACCATTGATGAAGGCCAATGCACCGTATGCCTTCTTAACCACAAAGTCAACCTGCGCAGCAGCTTTGAGTGTAATTTCCAAGGTAAGGGCATATTCAGCACAGCTTTGTGGGCCAAAGGGCCAGTATTGCGCTGCAGGTTTTCTATGTTTCTGTGTTTCTAGATCTGCACAGGAAATTGGTCATTGAGTTAGGGTGGGTTTTGTTTATAAATATTGTCAATTTTTGAAAAACAATTTAATCAAAGTTACTTTTTCTATGTAGGTAAGCAGGTCTTGGAGTTAGAAATTCATTCACATAACTTTCAAAAACAAATTATGCTGTGCTTTTGAAAACTAGTTTACTCCAAAGTAAAGCACATATGTACTGTACCTATCTCATGGTTTCATTATACGATCAGGAGACTAATCATTGATTTTTTTCGCATGACTTTTATTCTCCCTAGCATCATTTTTCTGGCTTTAAATTCTACAAATGACCTCAGCAGAAAGTTCAAAGCAAAGTAAGTTTATTATCACAGGACATATATGTCACCATATACTTCCCTGAGAATAATTTTCTGGTGGGGATACTCAATAAATCCATAATAGGATAACCATAATAGAATCAATGAAAGACTGCACCAACCAGGCTTTCAACAAGTGTGCGGAAGACAACAAACTGTACAATTCCAAAATGAAAGAAATAATAATAAATAAATAAGCAATAACATGAGATGAAGAGTCCTTGAGAGTGAGTCCATAGGTTATGGGAACATTTCAATGATTGGGCAAGTGAAGTTGAGTGAAGTTATCCCTTTGGTTCAACAGCCTGATGGTTGAGGGGTAATAACTGTTCCTGCATCTCGTGGTATGAGTCCCGAGACTCCTGCATCTTCTTTCTGATGGCAGCAGCAAGAAGAGAGCATGACCTGGATGATGGGGGCCCTTGACGATGGATGCTGATTTCCTGCAACAACATTCCATGTAGATGTGCTCAATGGTGGAGGGAGCTTTACCTGTGATGGACTGGGCCGTATCCACTACATTTTGTAGGATTTTCTATTCATGGGCATTAGTGTTTCCATACCAGGCTGTGCTACAGCCAGTAAATACACTCTCCACCACATATCTATAGAAGTTCGTCATTTCTAAATGTCATGCCAAATCTTTGCACACTCCTAAGGAAGTAGAGGTGCTGCCATGCTTTCTTCGTAATTGCACTTATATGCTGGGCCTAGGGCAGGCCCTCCAAAATAATAATATCAGGGAATTTAAAGTTGCTATCCTCTTCATCTCTGAACCTCCAATGAGACTGGCTCATGGATCTCTCATTTCCTCCTCCTGAAGTCAATAATTAGCTCCTTGGATTTACTGACATTGAGTAAGAGGTTGTTTTTGTGGCATCACTCAGCCAAATTTTCAATATCCCTCACCACCTTTGATTCAGTCTATGACAGTGGTGTCATCAGCAAACCTAAATATGGCAGTGGAGCTGTGGTTAGCCACACAGTCATAACTGTGAAGCGAGTAGACCTTGTGGTGCACCTGTCCTGATGGAGATTGTGGAGACGTTGTTATCAATTCGAACTGACTGGGGTCTGCAAGTGAGGAAATCCAAGACGTACTGAGGCCAAGATCTTGACGTTTATTAGTAATTAGTTTTGAGGGGATGATGGTATTGAAAGCCGAGCTGTAGTCAATAACGAGCATCCTGATGTATGTATCTTTGCTGTCCAAATGTTCCAGGGTTGAGTGAAGAACATCTGCTGTGGACCTGTTGCGCTGGTAGGCAAATTGGAGCAGATTCAAGTCGCTTCTCAAGCAAGGGTTGACTACTGGGCGATAGTTTCTAAGGCAGGTCACCACGTTCTTCTTAGGCACTGGTATAAATGAAGCCTACTTGAAGCAGCTGGGTACCTCAGACTGCCAAAGAGAGAACATTCTAGCTAGTTGATCAGGACAGCCCTTTAGTACTTGGCCAGGTACCCCGTCTGGGTCAGATGCTTTTTGTACGTTCACTCTCCTGAAAGCTGCTCACACGCCGACCTCAGAAACTGAATCACTGGATCGTCGGGGATTGTGAGAGTTTGTGATGGTTCCTCCATGCTTTGATGGTCAAAGTGAGCATAAAAGGCATTGAATCTCATCTGGAACCAAAGCCCTGGTGCTGCCTAGCCCTATGTCATTTGATTTTACTTTATAAGAGGTGCCAGCATGCAAGCTCTGCCACAGCTGTTGAGTATCCTTCATTAATTCAGTCTTAGTCTGGAATTGCTGCTTCACCAACAAGATGGCTTTCCAGAGATCGTACCTGGACCTCTTGTAACTTTCTTGGTCACCAGACTTGAATGCCTCTGACCTGACGCTCAGCAAATTGTAGATCTCATGATCCATCCAGGGCTTCTGGTTGGGGAAGACTCTGAATGATTTTGCAGGGACATACTCATCTACAACTGTTTTTATAAAGTCCGTGACAACCGTAGTGCATTCATTCAGATCCACAGATGAGTCCTTGAACATGGTCCAGTCCACCAGTCCACCAACTTGAAGCAATCCCATAGTCGCTCTTCTGCCTCCTGCAACCACCTCTTTGTTGTCTTTATCTCTGGAGCCTTGCTCTTTAGCCTCTGCTACCTGTATACAGGTAGGAGAAGGACAGCCAAGTGATCAGGTTTCCTGAAATGCAGTCTGGGCATGGAACGGTAGGCATTCCTTATCTTAGTATAACAGTGGTCTAAGAGTGTTGGGACCCCTGGTGCTACAGGTTATATGCCGATGATAAATGGGCAGGGATTTCTTCAAACAAGCCTGGTTGACGACCCCGACTATGACATGAAGTGCGTCAGGATGAACTGTTCCTTGTTTAGAGATGGGATCTGCAGTACCTCAAGTATTTGATTATAGTTGGCAATGGTCTAGATTTTGCTGCGGGGGAGATTCACAATGATATCATGAGTCTGAAAGATCACAGATCTCATTTATTCACAGAACGAGCAGAATATATTAACATCCTTCCCAGTATAACTGATATTTAAATGGTCACCATTCAAAACTAAGTTTGTCCTCACCAGCTTCCCTTTGAATACAGCTTCATGAGTACCTGGACTGCTTTGCTACAATTACTCCCAGCTCATTAGGCCCAGGTCCATTCTAGAGTGTTGTTGTAAATGTTTGCAACACCTCACAGTTTGCTGCTTACTGTTACATTAGGAGCTCAGCCAAGCTCCATACTCAAAGAGAGAAGACTTCATCTACTTGTATACAAATCATCATAGCAGGCAGACTGGGTGTAGCATCCCCTAAAGTTCAGACATTAAGAGACCAAATTCATGAACTTACAACTCCCTCCCTTGCTAGCTCCCTATGGCACCCTGGGAATAGAAAACATGCCTCTTATGCAGACTGCCCTTTATCATACTGCCATGTCTCTCTGACCTATTGCAAGCTCTCTGCTACCCATATCCTACTGTCTCTCCTACTTTATCGAACATTGCAGTTGTTAATTTGTGGAAAGAGAATTGTTTCCTTAGGGACATATTTCTTTCAGACCCTGACTATGAAGTTTGGACCTGCTGCAGTACAAATGGGGTATGCATAAACTTGCAACATATTACATAATGTCAATTTAGGAAAACTCAACAATGCTGATGAATTTTAAAACTGAATTTTTTTTACTCTTAATGTGATTTTCATAAATAACATTAGAAAGAAGAACTATGGCATTGCTTCATGCTGAAGAATGTGGAATAATTCCTAGATCACAGTGTAGAAATGATAGCTTCAAGCCAAAAATTTGTAACACCAAAGGTAATATGTGGGCATTATAAAATAGCTTTCATAAAGTGCTAGTCTTTTTCATTATTGCTCATAAACTGCATATGTAAATTTTATTAGATAATATCTTTGGTTGACTTCCTTCATTCAAAATTCATAACAATAAAGTTCAAAGCGTCTTTGATTTACAACTTTATATGATGTTGGATTTTTACTTTTATTATTTCATATTAAGCACATGGCCAGACAAGCATGCAGGGAATATTGGACAGGAAAGAGAATATACTCTAGACAGAACCCATTTTGTTTTCTTTCTGTGTCAATTAAAAAAAAATACAGTGTATTCTATCAATACTGTGCAGGCTTTCCCATTCATTTAAAATTGTGTTGTACTCTGCTAAAAAAGAGATGTAAATCTATATAATTGCCTTTCCAAAATATATTGCATCATTTAACCCGGGTTAGCTTCTTCTAAGCAGCTTATGTTTCATTTAATGAGGTCATTTTTCAAGTATGCCAAAAATTGGTTGCCATGGTTTAATTACACCTGCTTAGTACAACTTTGATTATTTTTGTGGCCTGGTCCAATTTAAATTAAGTCACTAAACTTTTATGACAATTGCACAATTGCTGACAAGATAGCACTGGCAAGACATGGCAATGTTTTACAGGCATCTAATAAAACTACTAACTATTCTACAGAATATACTTTTGCTGGACTACAATCACTGCAATCCACAGTCGTAATTTCCCTTTGGAAATTAGAACCCTATGTACAATATGGTATTTTTGTGGTATCCAGGTACAGCTACGGCAGCTATTGCTGAGCAGACTTTTGGCTGGATTGAAACTTTGGGCCAGATTGAAGTGGCAGGGATGTTTATCTATTTCAAGCACTGAGCCAGATTTTAAAAATTAAGGCATTCAGGCTGAGGGTGGGTACAAACCAGTGTTTAGCTCAATATTTTCTGAGGTTTTCCTTGCTTCAGTGCTGAATTGTCTCTGCAGCAATGGCCCACAGCCATCAGCACTGAATTGGCTCCATGGCTGTGGACTCACTTTCAGGGACTCCATGGTTCATGTTCTGTGTATTATTTCTTTACTTTTTCAAAATAGTTTGCACGATTTGTTCCTTTTCCTCTAGCTGGATGTTTGATGGTCTTTGTGGTATGGAGTATTTCGAGAATTTTATCATGTTTTGCTGTTTTGTGGCTGTTTTCAAGAAGAGAAATCTCAAGCTTGTATATAGTACAATAAATACTTTTATACTAAATACTTCTTTAATAAATGTACTTTGAACTTTGTAGGCAGTTTGCAGATTGGGAAGAGATCTAGTGAAGGAGCTGCTACAGTTCCTTGAAGAATGAGGGTACATTAGGTCTACCTTCCTGGGAGGGACTGATGAGCCATGAGTCCTCAGCTTCTCTGCTGCATTATTATCGGTATAGTAAGTAGCAGAAAGTCACAGCACTTCCCCTCCATTGATAACAAACACCTAGTCAAATTTCACAGCAGCAATGGCAGGACACTACTGGGATCTAGATCCAGTGCAGGAAAAATGTTAAATTAAACTATCTTTCCATGTTTCACACTAACCTCAGTCTTGTATTGTCCTTTCTAATATTACTGTTACAGATTAGTCCATTTTTGTTTGATTATACTGTTTGAAACCCAGACATCCCACCCTGCAAAAACTCATTTCAGGAAGGTAGCACCATCAATTTGCGGGAGACTCCCGGAACTTCTGGGAGAGGTGGGATGTCTGCAAAAGAGCAGCTCCTTAGCTGCTAGCCAGCTAGTTTAAATAATGTTAGCTATGCTAGTGAATGAATGACACCTGTTAAACTCACCTCAACATGTCTTTTACAGTCTTAACCCACCATGGGCAATAGAAAAGTCACTGTTGCAAACAGTGCAGCGAGCAACACTGTCATTATTTTGACCCCTATTAGGCAGGGGTACACCTTAGTGTAGTCTGGGGTAACATACGTTTCATATTTTCTTTTTTTGGAACACTCTGCCATGGCATGCTCTCGCTCGCACTCTCTCTCTCTCTCATGGTCTCTCACGCTCTCGCTTGCTTTCTCTCTCGCTCACACGCTCTTGCTTGCTTGCTCTCGCTCTCTCTCTTGTGGTCGCTCTCACACTTTCTCTTGCTTTCTCTCGCTCGCTCGCTCTCAAAAAAATTGATTTCCATGATATTGTATATAATTGCGGATATCAAGGACCCACTATTAATATGCGGGAGACTCCCAGAGCTTCCGGGAGAGGTGAGATGTCTGGAAACCCTTAGACTCTCTTGCTATGTTAAGGACCATTTGTAGTGCAGATAGTTTTGGTTGCTATTCTGGTCTTCTTGTTTAGCCTACTACTATCTGTTGCACTCCTCTCATGGCCTTGCATGTCTTGGATCCTGTTGTCTCACCCTCAAAACCTGGCCCTTAATCTTATTTCTTCATCCCAATAAGTGGTTCTGTTTACATATCAGGACGTTTTCTAAACCCTCTCAAGAGGTCACAGGCACTCATTTGCAGAAGTTTAGTAAACCTCCAAGGGAAGTATACAGGCCAATTTTAAAGCAATATAACCAATACACAGAGAGGTAATTCCTCAATGGGAAAGTACAAGAAAGATCATTTATACAAACATTGAAGAGCCGCCAAACAGAGCAAACCAAGGCTTTCAGTAAGCATCAAGCAAGAAAATACATATAAAGTACATGTGTGCACAACACAGATGCAGTGAAAGACTTAACTGACAGCAGCATTCACAAGAATAACGCATTAAACATAAATTGGGCACAATTTAAACAAGTACAAAATTAGAACAAAAAGAGGTCATTTTTAGTGCAAAGTGGTCATAGTGTTGCTGATCTGTATCACTAAACTATTCCCACAACCTATGGACTCACTTTCAAGGATTCTTCATTTCATGTTCTCAGTATTTATTGTTTGTTTGTTTGTTTATTTATTTATTATTTCCCCTTTTTTTCCTTTTGTATTTGCAGTTTGTTATCTTTTGCATATTGTCCTGTTGGATGCAGTCCTTCATTGTTCCAATTATGTGTTTTGGGTTTATTCTTGATGGCCATAAAAAAAACACAAATCTCAGGGCTGTATATGGTGACATGTATTAACATTGATAATAAATTTACTTTGAATTTCAATTACAGTTTTGCTGGTTGGTTCAAGAACTGAATGGTTGAAAGGAAGAAGTTGTTCTTGAAACTGGTGCTGTGGGACTTCGGGCTTCTATACCTCCTGCCTAATAGTAGCTGCAAAAAGATGGCATGGTTCAGATAGTGGAGATACAGGTCAATGACCAGTCAGTAAGAGATGAAAATTAAAACAGCCATGGGTTGTTCTATCATAGCTAAAGATAACATATAGAAGAACATTCAGCCATCTGTCTTTGTCTCCAAGTATAGTTAGTCTGAAGGACATTGCAGTGAAATACTAAAGGCACTAGTTCAAATCAAATGCACAATGCCATATTCTCATACAACATTGGAGACTATTTGGGTCATCATGTCTATACCAGCTCTTGGAATAATACCATCAATCAAATTCCAACATCAACTTCTCTGTAACCGTTCTCCCTAACTGCCCACATGCTGCACCCACAATCTCCACAGACACAATGGGAAAATTGCAGCAGCCCATCAACCAGCTAACCAGCATATATTTCAGACATAGAGCATCTGGGGAACAATGATGTGGAACTACTGATAGTTGCAGCTGACTGACATCACTAGACAATTATTAGGTGAAAAGATCACAAAATTATTCGGTAAATATGTTCACTCTACAATCTGGAATTTAAGAAACTCAAATCTTAGTAATAATGGTCATGAGACTAATGAATTGTTGCAAAATCTACATAGTTCAACAAGAGGAGGAGGCCTACCACCCTAACCTGATGCGGCCTACATGTGACTCCAAGCCCACAAAACTAGTTGACACTTAAAAGCCTAGCAATTCACTCAGGTCATGGGATAGGCAATGAATACTAATTTTTCCAGTGATGTCTGGATGCTCGAAAATAATTTTAAAACCTTATTTCTTGTCATTTATGACATTCAGCTATCTGAATCGGAAATCCAATGCCAGCAAGAATGTTGAATAACTTCATTGAGTAATTTAAGGTAAAGGTATTGAACAACTCTGACCAATCCAATTTACAAACAGAAAATATATGTGTGAGAAATGCCTTTCAAAAAGAGGCCAGTACAAATTAAAAGTGATTAAATATTCTATTGACCATGGTGACTTCTTTTTAGGTTCATAATTAATATTTGCATGAAGAAGGTTAATTGATGGCTGAGGTAGATTGATGGGTGGAGAAAATTAATTACTTGGTGGAACTAGTCTGAAGCATAAAATGTGTAGAGCTCTTGAAGGACAATGGAATAGGTGCATAACAATTTGCAAACAGCATAGAATGGTGTTACCAATACAAAATTACACATCAAGTGAAAATGTAAATGTGAACAATTGGACTATGGACTGGTTGGTCAAGCTTTGTTATCTATCAGAGAAGTCTTTGATTAATTAATTATTTATTGTTTACTTGTTGAGATACAGCATGGAATAAGCCCTTCTGGCCCTTCGAGCTGCTCCACCCAGCAATCCCCCAATTTAATCCTAGCCTTATCACAGGTCAATTAACCTACCAACCGGTACATCTATGGACTTTGGGAGGAAACCGGAGCAGAGGAAACCCATGCAGTCACTGTGCGAATGTACAAACTCCTTGCAGGCAGTGACAGGAATTGAACCTGGGTCTCTGGAACTGTAAAGCATTGTGCTGACCACCATGCTACCGTGCCACCCCATAGTAAATTAAATAATGGAATATTTGAAAACATTTACATTCTTTCACAAGGATACATGATGGTATGACACAATTTCTCACTAGTGCACATTTGCACTCTTTTACAGGTCATGGACTGCACAATGCCACTGATTGGAGAACACCAGGCCGAAGACAGAGAACTTGTAACTGAACTAGTTTTAGGCAAAATGAATCTATTAATACCAAGAACACCTATTCCATCACCTCAGAGACCTACTGCTACACAGCAACCACAGGTAAGCAACATTCAAAAAAGTTATGCAAGGGGCTTTTTTTGTTTTTTTACTGGCAACACTTATTTAAAGGACAGTATATGGCAACCTAACTCATTAAGCAACATTCATATGGCAGTATTACCTGCTGATGGTATACAACTAGACATCCATAATTAAGCTTAGAGTTTTCATGTAACCTAATTCCCTTTTGTTATCAGTATCAAACAGTCAGAAACAGTATCATCCTGGTACTAGTCCTCTGGTGTTCAATTCCTATTTTCTTTTAAATGTGTATACAAATATGGAATCTGATCCTAGATTCCAGTTATAGCAAATATATTTTACATGGCATATACAATAACAATTAATTTTCCATTACAGTATTCACACAATTGTATAAAATATCTCACAATTCCAGTTTCAATTTGCTTACTTTTACTGTTTGCACAATTTGGTTTTTTTGTCCACTCTGCACATTGGGTGTTTGACTGCCTTTTTAATGGGTGCTTTTGGGTTTCTAATTTTTGTGGCTGCCTGTAAGGAGATGAATCTCAAAGTTGTATAATGTATACATACTTTGATAATAAATGTACTATGAACCTACAGCAGCTATGTTGTCTATGAAAAAAGCCTATCAGTAACACATTGACAACAATAGATCTGGGGTTGAGAGGGTGAACAGCTTCAAGTTCCTCGGTATGCACATCAGTAAGGATCTCACTTGGTCTCTACATACCAGCTGTGTGGTGAGAAAAGCACTACAGCGCCTCTTTCGTCTCAGATGGTCGAAGAAGTTCGGCATGAGTCCCCAAATTCTAAGGACTTTCTACAGGGGCACAATTGAGAATATCCTGACTGGCTGTATCACTGCCTGGTATGAGATCTGCACTTCACTCCATCGCAATACTCTGCAGAGAGTGGTGCGGACAGCCTAGTGCATCTGTGGATGTGAACTTCCCACTATTCAGAACATTTACAGCAACAGGTGCATAAAAAGGGCATGAGGGATCATTGGGAACCTGAGTCACTCCAACCACAAACTCTTCCAGCTGCTACCATCCGGGAAACAGTACCACAGCATTAAAGCGAAGACCAACAGGCTCCGGGATAGCTTCTCCCATCGGACCATCAGACTGATTAATTCACGCTGACACAATTATATTTCTAAGCTATACTGACTGTTCTGTTGTATACCTTACTGTACTGCTATTTATTACAAATTACTATAATTTGCATATTGCACATTCAAACAGAGACGTAACAAGAAGGATCCAAGAAATAAAGTCAATTCAATTCAATCCACAAGAGATTCTGCAAGTGCTGGAAATCCAGAGCAATGAACCTATCAGTGGCACTGACATCTTCTGCCATCACAAGAAATATCCTCTGGAAACCACAGCTACCTACATGTGTAAACATGGGCAAAAGTGCTTTGCCATTTAAATTAGAAACAGTTTAATTAAGACCTATTTTGCTGGTTAACCACTCATAGTGTAGTTCATATTCTGTATTTCCTTACAATATAGAAGTTGGCATTTTGGCCCATTAAGGCTATGCCAGCTGTCACAACAATCACATTTTCCTGTTAATTTTCTTTATAAACTATTCTCTTTTCCATCAATTTGTTCAGATTCAACCACCTATTTTCATAGAGATGTAAAATTTACAGTAGTCAATTTTTCTACCAAATGACATGTCATTGGGATGAGGGAAGAACACCAAGCACCAGAGGCACCTAATGCAGTCACAGGAGAACATGCAAGCTCCACACAGACAGTGGTAGAGGTTAGGACTGAGCCCAAGTCGTTGGAGCCCTGAGGCAGTACCAGCTGTGCCACTGTACTAGCAAGTAGATAGGCACATCAACTCACTATATCAACGTAGGACATCAAGTACTTACCTATAATAATCACATCTCCCAACATTCAGCCAACAGCCTTCAAAGCCAAAGATTTCAAAGTGCTCAGAGTACAAAGTAAATTTATTATCAAAGTACATATATATCACCATATACAATTTCGAGAACAATTTTCTCATTGGCATTCACAATAAGTACAAGAAGCACGAAAGAATCAATAAAAGACTACACCGACAGGTTAGACAGCAACCAATGTGCAAAAGGCAACAAACTGCAAATACAAAAAGAATAATAATAATAAAAAATAAATGAGCAGTAAATACTTCTTTTAAACAAGGTTGTGAGTCTTCTCACCACCACCTTCTTAGACTGTGCATTTAAGATTTCATCCACTCTTTGGATAGAATTTGTATGTCAAATCCCAATTGCAATGTTTAAAGTGGAAACAATCACAGCGACGAAGAGGTATTTGGATGGGTACTCAGATAGGAAAGGTACAAAGGGATATGGGCCTACTGCAGAGAAATAGGATTGCAATAGTTGGTACAGATGAGGTGGACCAAAAGGGCTCATGTTGTGTTGTATGATGTTAACTTAAAGCTTTGCCCTATGGTTTTAGACATCACAGCGCAGGAGAAAGATTTTTTTACTGTCCACTCCATCAGTGCCCTTCATAATTTTGTCACCTAGTCTTAGGGAATGCATCATGTCAAGTGGTTAGACTGTCAGTGGGAGAACGTTTTGGATGTGGCAACCATAACTCCATACATTTCAAGTTAGTTATAGAAAAGGATAAGGCTGGACTGCAAATTAAGATCCTGATTTGAGTAAGGCTGATTTCAAGATGATGAGATAAATGTGAACATGAAGCAGCTGCTTGCAGGTAGGTCTGAAATGACACATGGAAATTATTCAAAAATGGAATAGTGAAAGTTCCATGTTTGAATCAACACAGTAATGAATTCTGGAACCAAGTAGCCACAGCAAAATTCAGGATGAACACCAATGAGCAAATTATTTATCAATAAGTGCCAATATATAGCATACCAGATAGCACTATATACCAAATGAAAGCAGAAAATCCTGGAAACACTCAGCAGGTTAGAAAAGAGAAACAATTGGAGATTCAAGTCCAGGTCCCTTCATCAGAAGGTGCCAGACTTGAAACTGTTTCTTTATCTGCAGATACTTCCTGACATACTGAGTACTTCCACCCTTTTCAACATATTCCCATTAGGATGAAAGGCAAGACAACAAGCCCAGGGAGCTTGGATGACAGGGGATAATGAGGGTTCGATAAAAGAGTGAAAGGATACATATGCCTAGTACAGAGAATAGAGATGCTGGGCAATTATAGGTGAGAGTAAGCAATATATTTTGCTAATGATGTCCCCATCTACAAAAGAATGCTTAATGTAGATTTTTTAAAAAAACAAGCTGCAGCTGGGGACAAGTGGATATAAACACAAATATAGACACAATATATTTAGATCAGGTCTCTTACATTTAAATCAATATCACTGAGTACTTCAATATGGTAATTATATCCGAAGTAAGTTATCCTTAGCCAGGTAGGGCGATGAGTCTCATATTTTTGTGCTTTCAGTGTTATTGCTAGGACATCAGCACCCCTGATTAATTCCACCAATGCAAAACGTGAGTGATTTTGGTTTCAATCTTTCTTTTGCAGAGTGGAGGTTTGAAGGAGGCACAGACTCAGCCCGGCTCATTTCCTCAGCAGCGACCTCCACCACAAGGTTGTTTACAGTATATTCTCGACTGTAATGGCGTTGCAGTAGGACCAAAACAAGTCCAGGCTTCCTAAAAAAAATAAGAGGATGGTGATTTTTAGCTAAAAGAGAAAAAAAATCCTGTGCAATTTTTGGCAGTGTTTCAGTGCTGACCTGGACTGTGTTTTTCTATGCAGTGTCAACTGTACTGTCTGATGTTTATTTGTCAATGTTTGTGCTCGTAATTAATAGTTACGTTTTATTGTACATTTTGTGACCTTGGGACTGCAGTTTGAGACATGGTGTTGTAACCCATACACACAATTGTGCCTATACGGAGTCCATTGCTGCTGTACTTCATTCAATAGCTAGATATAGTGTTTCCAAGCATTTTATGTTGTGAGGTGAATGGTTTCAGAATTAATCCCTTGCTTTTACCTCGTGCTACTTGTTGTTATGCATGGGAATTAAATGGAACAGGCAACAGTTAGTTAAACGGTTTAAACTTTATATTGTCAATTTTGAGTTAATTCTAACATTTACTTTTGTGCAACTGGAACATTATTTTTCATCCATATTTTTCTCAGTTTCTGAAATAAGCAAGGTAACCCCATCTATCAATCCTGTAACTTTGAATTTTATTTCAATGAATCAGTTTAATTTGGGGATGCTTTACAGAATCTGATTTATTTTCGCGATTTATTTTGAGCAAAGGATGACACCAACAGCTCAAAAGAGGCATTGCATAGAATAGTAACCTTGGATAAGTTTTATGTAATATTGTATTGAATTGATTCTTTTGTTGTTGTTGTTGCCTATTGTGACTCTCCTCTTCTTGTCCTGAAAATCATAGCTCTTTGGTGAGAGACAATTCCACAGAGCTAGGCATCCTTGACTTTCTCAGACAAGTGGACACTATTTATTTTGGAATCTTATTGGCACGCTACTTGGCTATATGAATCAACAATCATGTGCAAATCAACTCCGGCTTATCTAGGGGTGTAGTCTAGGGGGCATTTACTGCAATGAATATGCATCTGTCTCCGAGTTGTAGTTAACTATTGCAGTACACACTGGACACTTTCTGAGATGAACATTTATTGATTATGGATGTTTGTATTCATGGTACTTTTTAAATCGGTACCAAAAGGCAGAGAATTTAATTTTCTGAACAATGCAACTATAAAATTAAGCCAAAGCAAGTGATGACAGTTTAATTAATAAAATCGCTGTGTTTAGTTACACCATCATACAAGACAGCAAAAGAGATCATCTACATTTTTGAGAAAATTAAATAACATTGAGTATGCAGTAGTAAAGCAATGCTGTAAACACAATCTGAGTTTCCATATGTACTTTGACAAAACACAACTCCTCAGCACCATCACTTCTTTCAACTCTTCCACTATCTCTAAGTTATCAGGACTGTTTATGAAGATCCATACTATCTTAATACAAACTACTTGCAAATGAAAAAGAGGGAAGACTGGAGCCATTGACTTGGCCCCAAACGGAAGTTCATTGCTCTCTTTGGCTACTGAGGCTGAACCAGTCTGCTTACAAGTTTGGTGTCACACCAGACTTGAAGATAATAGTGTCATCAGTCAGACCAGATATTTCTATGTTGGTGAAATCACCCATCTAAGCTATTTCAGTTGATCTATTGCCACAACCTTCCAACTAGCTTCATGCTAGACTCCCACATTTTACCCTCTGTACACTTGACCTCATCCAACAATCTACTCCTTTTAGTTCAAACCAAATCCTGCTCAGTCATTACCCTTTTACTCTCTAAC
Source organism: Mobula hypostoma (assembly GCF_963921235.1). NCBI lineage: Eukaryota > Metazoa > Chordata > Chondrichthyes > Myliobatiformes > Myliobatidae > Mobula > Mobula hypostoma. The sequence continues at coordinate 60,127,806 of NC_086111.1, read as the reverse complement.
TTTCACTGGCTTCTGATCAAGCCACATATAAAAAGCAGATGTTGAATAAGAAATCTTTTTGTTGTTCTGATGTGCCTTGGGATGTTTTTTTTAATTTAAAAAGTTAACAATTCATTTAATGCTGATGCTCCTGATGATCAGGTTAGACTGTAACAAGAATAAAATTGAAATATATTTAAAATTACTCTTTAAAACTATACTTTTTAAGCCTTCTAATAACCAGTAGAACTTTATCCTTTGAGCAGTTTTATAGCTTTTAAACAACTTTATCTAATTTCTCAGTTGAAAGGGCAAATGAGTAATGCTAATCAAATCATGCAACACACACAAAAAATGCTGGTGAACACAGCAGGCCAGGCAGCATCTATAGGAAGAAGTACAGTCGACGTTTCGGGCCAGGACCCTTTGTCAGGACTAACTGAAAGAAGAGATAGTAAGAAAGTTGAAAGTGGGAGGGGGAGGGGGAGATCGGAAATGATAGGAGAAGACAGGAGGGGAGGGGTGGATCTAAGAGCTGGAAAGTTGAGTGGCAAAAGGGATACCAGGCTGGGAAGCAAGAGGGTCATGGGATGGGAAGACTGGGGAGAAAGAGAAGTGGGGAGGGGAGCCCAGAGGGTGGAGAGCAGGCAAGGAAACATAGAAACATAGAAAATAGGTGCAGGAGTAGGCCATTCGGCCCTTCGAGCCTGCACCGCCATTTATTATGATCATGGCTGATCATCCAACTCAGAACCCCGCCCCAACCTTCCCTCCATACCCCCTGACCCCTGTAGCCACAAGGGCCATATCTAACTCCCTCTTAAATATAGCCAATGAACTGGCCTCAACAGTTTCCTGTGGCAGAGAATTCCACAGATTCACCACTCTCTGTGTGAAGAAGTTTTTCCTAATCTCGGTCCTAAAAGGCTTCCCCTCTATCCTCAAACTGTGACCCCTCGTTCTGGACTTCCACAACATCGGGAACAATCTTCCTGCATCTAGCCTGTCCAACCCCTTTAGGATCTTATACGTTTCAATCAGATCCCCCCTCAATCTTCTAAATTCCAACGAGTACAAGCCCAATTCATCCAGTCTTTCTTCATATGAAAGTCCCGCCATCCCAGGAATCAATCTGGTGAACCTTCTTTGTACTCCCTCTATGGCAAAGATGTCTTTCCTCAGATTAGGGGACCAAAACTGCACACAATACTCCAGGTGTGGTCTCACCAAGGCCTTGTACAACTGCAGTAGTACGTCCCTGCTCCTGTACTCGAATCCTCTCGCTATAAATGCCAGCATACCATTCGCCTTTTTCACTGCCTGCTGTACCTGCATGCCCACTTTCAATGACTGGTGTATAATGACACCAGTTATAGTAAGATGGACAAAGGGAGAAAAAAGGGGGGGAATATGAAAAATATATTTTAAGAAATTAAATAAACAAATAAGGGATGGGGTGTGAAGGGGAGGAGGGGCATTAACGGAAGTTAGAGAAGTCAATATTCATGCCATCAGGTTGGAGGCTGCCAAGACGGAATATAAGGTGTTTTTCCTCCAACCTGAGTGTGGCTTCATCTTGACAGTAGAGGAAGCCGTGGATAGACATATCAGAAGGGGAATGGGACGTGGGATTAAAATGTGTGGTCACTGGGAGATCTTGCTTTCTCTGGCGGAGAGAGCATAGGTGTTCAGCGAAACGGTCTCCCAGCCTGCGTTGGGTCTCGCCAATATATAGAAGGCCGCACCAGGACACACCGGACTCAGTATATCACCCCAGCCAACTCACAAGTGAAGTGTCAACTCACCTGGAAGGACTGTCTGGGGCCCTGAATGGTGGTGAGGGAGGAGGTGTAAGGGCATGTGTAGAACTTGTTCCGCTTACAAGGATGTGCCGGGAGAGAGATCGGTGGGAAGGGATGGGGGGAACGAATGGACAAGAGAGTCGCATAGGGAGCAATCCCTGCGGGGGTGTGAGGGGAAGATGTGCTTGGTGGTGGGATCCTGTTGGAGGTTCCGGAAGTTATAGAGAATTATATGTTGGACCCAGAGGCTGGTGGGGTGGTAGGTTAGGACAAGGGGAATCCTATTCCTTGTGGGGTGGCGGAAGGATGGGGTGAGAGCAGATGTGCGTGAAATGGGAGAGGTGCATTTGAGAGCAGAGTTGATGGTGGAGGAAGGGAAGCCTCTTTCTTTAAAAAAGGAAGACATCTCCTTCGTCCTGGAATGAAAAGCCTCATCCTGAGAGCAGATGCGGCGGAGACGGAGGAATTGCGAGAAGGGGATGGCATTTTTGCAAGAGACAGGGCGGGAAGAGGAATAGTCCAGGTAGCTATGAGAGTCCGTAGGCTTATAGTAGACATCAGTAGATAAGCTGCCTCCAGAGATAGAGACAGAAAGATCAAGAAAGGGGAGAGAGGTGTCGAAAATGGACCAGGTAAACTTGAGGGCAGGATGAAAGTTGGAGGCAAAGTTAATGAAGTCAACAAGCTCAGCATGTGTGCAGGAAGCAGCGCCAATGCAGTCGTCGATGTAGCGAAGGAAAAGAGGGGGACAGATACCAATATAGGCTTGGAACATAGATTGTTCCACAAAGCCAATGAAAAGGCAGGCATAGCTGGGACCCATACGGGTGCCCATGGCAACACCTTTAGTTTGGAGGAAGTGGGAGGAGCCAAAGAAGAAATTGTTAAGAGTAAGGACTAATTCCGCTAGATGGAGGAGAATGGTAGTAGAGGGGAACTGGTTAGGTCTGGAATCCAAAAAGAAGTGGAGAGCTTTGAGACCTTCCTGGTGGGGGATGGAGGTATATAGGGGCTGAACATCTATGGTAAAAATAAAGCAGTGGGGGCCAGGGAACTTAAAATCATTGAAAGGATCCAGAACGTGAGAAGTGTCATGAACATAGGTGGGAAGGGATTGAACAAGGGGGGATAAAACAGTGTTGAGGTATGCAGAAGTAAGTTTGGTGGGGCAGGAGCAAGCTGAGACAATGGGTCTACCTGGGCAGGCAGGTTTGTGGACCTTGGGTAGGAGGTAGAAACAGGAAGTGTGGGGTGCGGGAACTGTAAGGTTGGTAGAAGCAGATGGGAGATCCCCTGAGTTGATAAAGTTGGTGATGGTGTGGGAGATGATGGCCTGGTGCTCCAATCCCTTATTTGTTTATTTATTTTTTTATATACATATTCCCCCCCCCCCCCACTTTTTTCTCTCTCTCCTTTTTCTCTCTCTGTCCCTCTCACTATAACACCTTGCCTGCTCTCCACCCTTCGGGCTCCCCTCCCCATTTTTCTTTCTACCCAGGCTTCCCGTCCCATGATCCTCTCCTTTCTCAGCCTGGTATCCCTTTGCCAATCAACTTTCCAGTTCTTAGATCTGCCCCTCCCTGTCTTCTCCTATCATTTCGGATCTCCCCCTCCCCCTCCCACTTTCAAATCTCTTACTATCTCTTCTTTCAGTTAGTCCTGACGAAGGGTCCCGGCCCGAAACGTCGACTGTACCTCTTCCTATAGATGCTGCCTGGCCTGCTGCATTCACCAGCATTTTTGTATGTGTTGCTTGAATTTCCAGCATCTGCAGATTTCCTCGTGTCTGCATGCTAATCAAATCATGCCTTGTTTCAGATCATCAGGTTACAAATAGCTTAGGTTTGACTTATTAGGAAAATTTAATGAATCTTTATTTAAACTATCAATGGATGTAAAACTTTAAATTGTCAAATATGGAGGAACAACTGGGAGGCTGGAATATGCAAATTATGTAAAAATTAAAGAGAGCTGATGAACCAAAAAATATGTAAACCCTGCTCAGGAGTGAAATACACTGTGGGTTTTATTAGCAAATTCTAATACCACATGTAATATCTTACATTTCTCAATAAGTATGATATATTGATTAGTATCACTAAAACTTTAGAAGCCAACTATTTTTTTAAAATTAATATTAAGATATGCAATACCCTTATCTTTTAACAATATTTTTAAAGATAGCATCAAAATTATGGCAAGATGGCTAAAAAATTCTATGCAAAAGATGGATTGGGTACAGTCTTACAGATTTTTGAAATCTGTGCAGATCTTAATCTAATTATTTAGTCTACTTTGAAATTGAAATGTTAATAAATGATAGTACATTTATTTTTCACAGATCGTACTCAAGTAAATGCAATAACAACACAATAATTTTAGTATGTATAACTGCTGTAGATGTCATATCAGCAAGATATATAGCATTACAAAGTTGAAAAGGGTGGCAATTATGAAAAAGCAGTCATTTTCATCTCAAGTTATTGCTTCATTAATATTAACTTCAAAAATAGAGGGGGGCAGAATGAACTGCCTACATTTGAAATACTTTGAAGGCAAGACAAACTATGTTCATATATGATGGGGTACAGATTAACTTATTTCTGTACTGAAGCACTTATTCATAAAGAAACAGAAGCTCTTGTATGTAATGTATTTTGGAGACAACATGCAATGAGTTCACACCAACATACAGAGCATTAGGCACCAATGACCTGGACATGAAGTTCTAGGCAAATTTCCATGACACATCAAAAACACTCTAAACCTCCATGCTAAAAATCCAAAACATCCTTTGCAAAAAATTCCAATCTCTTTGTAAGCAAGCCCTCACAGAAAAAAAATGTAAAACAAAAGAATATACGAAGTTTATTCCTCTATATTAACAATATAATTAGGTATATAAAAACCCCACCCTCTATACAATAAACATTTAACTACCTTACATTAAAAAGGTAAACTCATATATACACAAACATAACTCCCTTTTAGATATGGACCAATACTTCCCTTCAAACCGCCTCAACATCTTTCAATACTTCAACAGTCACTCCACTTTGTTCCTTTACTGTCTTTGATGACAACTCTACTGTGAACAATGGTAATTTGGTACACCATAACCTCCCTCCCCAACTTCAATTCCCACCATGAGCACTCAATATACACCAAACCAACTGATGCATTATTCAGGTCTACTGCTATCTAGTTGCTTTTGTGAAGGGGATAATACAGGCTCTGTAAACACCTTAAGCTTCTTGGTTATGGAAAAGTGATAATATTATGATCAATTTCACTGCTAGGATATGTAAAGGAATGTTTACGTTCCCCAGCCAGAAGAGAGCACATGGAGATATCGAATGGAATACTACTGGAGATGAAGAATTGCACACACATTTAAATGGTTAGGAAATGGGGGGCACAACAGGTGCACATCTCATGCATCCAAAATGCAGTGCTGCAAATATGGTTCTGTGCTTCAAGTATGAAAATGATCTTTTTAACTTGCTTTATTTAAACACACTACAGACAATAGATACAAAGGAAGGCAGCTAGTGGATTTCACTGGGGTTGGGATCATCTGAATTATTTGAAGAAAGTACAACACTTTGTATTTACAATTACAAAGCTCCAGAATTGTATTACTTAAACTGATTCTAATTTAACAGGTTTGATTACACTAATATGTCTAAAGCTTACTTAATGTCAGTTTCGTGCTTTACAGCAAGTAGCAAAAGTTAACCAAAAGGTCAAACATTATTACTTTACAGCAAATGAATTCTAAAGAAGTGAAGACTTTCATTGCGGCACCTATCTTCACAAAGTGCTGAACAGACAATAAAGTACTTGTGAAGTGTTTTAATTTAGTAATAGTTTATATCTTTTACATCAATATCCCTTGTATGCTCTCATAACTAAGACAAGAGGAATGTTTCAGTACTGCAGGAAAACAAATAAAGTTTTATACCCCTTCATAGGCTGAACCCACACTTGCTGTAATACCAGATTGGACACATGGCTTTTTGTCCATCAATGAACATTAAATATTTCATTGTAATATAAATACTCACACAAAACAGATCTAAACTTTCATTTTATTATTCTCTGTTGCTTATCCTCAATACTTGAGATAATTATTTTCCGTCTGAAATTGTAAATGTTTCTATTCAAGTGAAACAATCCAATAGGACTTAAGGAATAATAGTATTTCTTTAGCTTTGTTAATTGTAAGTTTTATGTAGACTATCAAATTCCGAACCATAGATATTTAGTATCCTAGAGGACTAAAACAGATGAAACCATTGGATATTTTTCAAAAGTCTATTTTGGCAAAATTGTTGTGTTTTGCATCATGTTGATGTATCTTTTATTATGCTGCACCCTGAAAGAAAGCTCTTTGAAGTTATTACTCATTAGCTATTCCAACACTATTATGTTTATATTCCCATATTTACAGAATTGTGTAAATATGACTCTTGTTTGTAAAAAATGATAAGGAGGATACAAAAATATTCAATGGGTTAGGAAGCATCTATGGAGCAAGAAGCAGAAATAAAAATTTGGACTAATGACATTTGAAAGAACTGGCTTTTAGAAACAGAAAGCAGGATCTGTGTGAGGGGGTTGAGGTAATGTTTATTAGTTCTGAGATTATTTTAGACTGGAAATGCTATTGTCAGCAGCATAATGGGCAACTCATTCCAATTTTTTTTGCCAGGGTTGAGCCCCATGTACACATCTGTTATGATGACAATTGGCATGCTGTTTTCCTTGTAGAATACTTTATATAAAGGCCTGCAATTGCTACCAAAATAACTGCACAATCAATAGAGCTCTATTATTTATGCACAGATGTCATGAAAATTCAGGTAAAGGCTGAAGCAAGGATGAACACACGTTTGTCAATTAAGATCATAAAGGGTGGCTTATTATGTATCTTCCAGAACAAATGCATTAAGGGACATGACGTTGCTATACTCTTTGTCAACTCAGCTCAGAACATCAGGTCATTTATAGTCTAACCATCACAAGAACAGAGTATCATTCTTTCAAGTATTAATTATTATTGGAGAACTATGATAGAACTGTTTTACTTTCTCCATTTGATGGTGTTTTTTTAACATATTTTCAGTCCCATCTTTCTTTCCCTCTCTTTTTTCTTTCTGTGACTGATTTGACAATATCCAGAATTTTCTGGTGAGCCATTCACAATTTTCACTCTCCTAATTATCAAATCCACAATTGTCTTCAGCAAATATTCCAGCAGCAACATCCTCAGCTAGTGAGCTCCAATGTGGTCATCAAAGCCCGTCTGGTGCAAAACCTTCTTAATATAAACATCGTCACTTAGGACAGCCTAAACAAACCCTGCCCACAGAAACATCAAAAACTTTAACAGCAGGCTAACATATACCCTTAGCTTAGAAAGCTTTTAAGCTGATTGAATATTTATGAAACATATCCAAAACAGATTTTTAAAAATTCAATGATAAACTATTACAAATTTTTATAATTATAAAATTAGTATCTTTTAAATGAAAGGACTGAAATAAACTAATACAAAACTATTAAAAACATTTAAATTGCTTCGGTTAAGATCAAACTTTTCTTCCTCATACCTATTCTGTTCCATTGAAATAGCAGAATTCATCTGGTTGATTCACTAATCTAAGTTCTGAGCAACTGGAAACAGTTGGTACTGGTTGACAACACCCAGTAAACAGTCATAAGAATATTTGGGACTTCCATATCTGCATATTTAGAAGTGAATGTCGTGAGCTTTCTGATACTGTGTAAGGAAATAGTGAGAATGCCATTTGGAACTTCTAGCCTTTCTCAGAAAATTCTATACGGTTGAATTCACCATTTGAAATTTAAATTCATTTTCATCCCCCATGCCATCTCTTTCTCAATTTTTTTCAGGTGCTTGAGTAGGAAACCCATAGTAGTTTTTCATGTTCACTTAGATTTCAAATATCCTGTATGGTGATAGGCAATTCATTGTTCTCTCATGGCAAATTTTGGGCTACCATTACCAGAATGAGTGGACAGAACATTTTGAGGAACTTACTAACAATTTGCTGAAATTCAGATTCCAGTTAGTGAGGCACCTTACCAGCATCATGTTTTCCCAAAACTGACTTCTACCCAAAAATGTCATAAAAAGATAGTGTGTGACTAAGGGATAACCTGTTATTATTGATTTTTTAAGAGGTCTCTTACCCTTTGTTAGAACTTAAATGTGCTTCTGAACTCAAGTTATAACCATTTGCATGTAATTCTACATTTGTCCTAAACATTTTAAGTAGATATGGTTGACCTTGTGCATTGATTTAGGAGAGACATTTGTTGAGATAAAGTACAGTGTTGTGGCTAAAAGAAATAAAAATGGTTTAATATTTTAATTCTTGGAGGACACTGAATTACACAGTCAGAAATAAACATTCCTAATAAAAATGCATTTGGATCTGCATGCAAGCATGCTATATGCAAAGTCTAATGTTACAGTTGAGGTCAAAAGATAATGTGTTGAGTTGTTTGTAAAAGTCTCTTTTTTTTTATTATAACTGTATTTCATTTAAGAAAATGCTCAGGTTTTACTGCAGTATTTTACATAATGTGGCTACACATTTGTACAGCTTGATGTGCAATAAAAACACAAAAGTTAGTTGAGTCTTCCTGATATAATTTTTACACAGTCTTGTTATAATACATAATTATCATCTAAGCACAAACTGCTTCCTACACAAACAATTTCAGAAGCAATGCAATGACGTACTAACTGAAGTAATATCACTTCCTTGTGCTAACTCTTGGTTATGAATCAAAAATTTTAAAATACCAACAACTTCTATGACAGGTAGCCTTGGACCTCAAGTATAACTGAAGTTTGCGATGGATGACCCAATAACCAAACTGGTTGTTGGTGCCTCACTGATACAAAAAATGCCTAATTAAGTCCCAGTGTTAAAATTTGATTCAGATCATGCCATAAATGGGAAGTTCAATCTATTGACATATCTGAAAAAAATTGATAGGACATACACAGTTCTTTGAGTCAATTATACATAAGATTTGCCTCTACCTATTTTTCATAGAAGTGAATTGTATTGACATTACAATTATTCCTTACCTTATAATTAGTTTATGCTTACAGTCCCTACTTACCCTTGCAGCCATTATTGTGTGAGAAATGGAATTAAAGCTGTATTTTTATGTGCCCTGACATACTGAAATATGGTGTAAAACTCTTACGCTGTTAATCTTTGCTATCAATTTTTTTGTGAAATTATGTTCATCTGTAAGTAAACCAAATGCTCTGTTGAAATGCTCAATCAAATTTGGTTCAATCAAATCCAACTGAAATTTGAATGCAATGAAAAATGTACTGTTTTAAACATCAAATTTAATTTTGAAGAGATCTGCAGAATAACTATTTGTACATTATAAGAGGAATATTGTTTATTTATTTAAATCCAGCACTAGCTTGTGCACTGAAATGATAATTTTAAAGATTTGTGTTGCCTGCATATGACTATATCTTACATTATTATTTGAATTTTTAAAAACAAATTACGGAAGGCAACTGAAGTAATCAATGTCATGCACTTCCCACATGGAGAAACAGGAAAATCAAGAGAAGGGTTGGAGGGCGAGTCTTCTTGAATCACTCCTACACACCTTCAAGTACTTCTCCAAAGAATTAGAAGCCAGAGAACTAGTAAGCTAACTACCCTCCCATGCAAGGGAATAAGAAAGAAGGGACAAAATTACTCAACAGTTGAGAGGAAAACATAAAGAGAATATTCTTCATTGTCTTTAGAGAAGATCTAGTAATATTTCTCACATTTCCAAAATCAAACCAACAAGTATCTTAAAGCAAGAATCCCCATCTTCAAATCTTTCTTCTTTGTCGTAACAAAACCACAGAATTGCTTGCAGATTCATGAATTAATTACATTTTGGTGTGGTTCATTGACTATATTTTTACATATTATTAAAGGTTTCTCAGCCCTAATTTAAATTTAAAATTAAATTCATGTTTTAATAGCTACCCTCTCAATGCAAATTAATGTTTTGGGCAGTTTACACAATGAAAAATTTTTATCCAACAACTGGTGCATGGATGTAATTCAAAAACATAGTAGCTAAACTCTACAATTGCATCAGTTGTATTTTTCCTGCATTCTTACCAATACACCTTCAAAATTTACACTTTACTTCATAAAAGTAGATCTTAATAATGCCTTTAGGTAGTGACATTATGTAGATGAGTCTCCATGTTTTGTTAGTGTAAGAGATCTCCCTTAGTTATATAATCTTAATCATCATTTTTCTTGTGACACCTACACAATTGCTTACTGTTACCTTGATGTTTTTGTCTCCCTTGGATTTTTCTAGCGTTAATGTTTTGCGAGACCTATTCCTCTCATGTACTGTACTTGTAACAAAAAGTACAATTACTCCTGTGTAACATATTTATAAGCATTATAGTAGTTTGAGAAAATGATCTGAGTCACTGCCTATAATTGTAACTTTGTTTAAATGGAGCCATTACTCTAAAACAGTGAACGATCGCAGTAGTGTAATTTCATAAAAATTTCTTTTGAGGGCTACCATATGGCATACAAATACCTTCCTTTCATTTTCTGATAGTGAAGTGCTGGATTTCAAAGTATGAGGAGTTCCTACCTATGTAACATTATTTAGTATTTCTTGTGCTGAACATAGGGGGCCCAATACAACCCCAAGGACCACATCCACAGTGCCAAGGTCAACTGCAGCAACAGCATGCTTCTCGTGAGGGGCCACGTCTGCAAGGAGGTGTGCGTCCCACTGGCCCCCCACCTCTGCTACAAAGGCAACCGAGCCAAGCAACACAGCAACCACAGACTGCTTTGCAAAGCCAGAGACCGCAAAGTCAACCATTAAAGAGGCAGCCTGAACAAAAGATGCAAGCACAGCCTCCGTTAAGATCACAACCAAAGACTCCTCAGCAACAGCCACAGCCCCATCCCCAATTAAAGTAAGACATTACTAATTTGGTCACTTTAATTAAAAGTATAAAATTGCTACTGTGAACATGAAGTAGTAAACAGTAATAAAAAAAACATACTGGACAAGGCTTTGGGATACCAGCATACATTTAGAATTTCAAACAATTAAAACATACAAAATATTCAAACAGGATGTCTTCTTACTCCTTTATTAGATTTGAAATTTTTAAATACATAATAAAAAATATGTAGAGGTTGCAAGATCTGTTCTCCCTTCCATTTATCTGATTTTTTCTGCCATTTCTCTCTCTCTCTCTCTCTCCTCTGTATTCCCTTATTTCATTAGTCTTATCAAGTTTATTGTCACTTAACTATATACAGGTATATAATCGTATAATTTATATAGAAATCAGACAATGTTTCTCTTTTTTTCCCCAAGTCAATCATGGTCACACCAACTTGCTTTTCCTTTGTCTGTCCTTTTTGTTACCTTTGCTATTGCTGGTAATTTTTTTCCCCCATTTATTCTCCTCTCTCACATTTCCCTTCACTTGTTTTCCTTCAACCTCTTTTCTCCACTTGGTTTACTTGCAATATTTTCATTTTGTTATCTAAAATATGGATCTCCTACTATTCTAAGGGGGAAAAAGCAACACATTGTCTAAATCGGTTATGAGCCATAGTTAGGAAGCAGGTGAAGTAAAGTAGTAAAATAGTAGAGTAACAGCTAACTAAGATGTTTATTTAGGTGAGTTTAGGATCAGGGCTTCTGATTAAAAGCGGCAGATAGATCAAGTGCAGCGTTCCCTAAAACTTTAACAGAAATATTTAGCAGGTCAAGCAACATTTCTTCCAAGGTAAAGAGCTGTAAATGTAATATGCTGTGCAATTAACCAGAACCAAATTAATTTTTGGGTTAATGGTAAATTTCAGGCAGATCAACGCTGCATATTTTACAATATCAAACAAGAGAAAATCTGCAGATGCTGAAAATCCAAGCAACACACACACAATGCTGGAGGAACTCAGAAGACCAGGCAACAGCTATGGAAAAGAGTACAGTCAAGTTTTGGGTCGAGACCCTTCATCAGGATCCTAATGAAGAGTCTCGGCCTGAAAGGTAGACTGTACTCTTTTCCATAGATGCTGCCTGGCCTGCTGAATTCCTCCAGGTGAGTGTGAGAGTGAGAGTGAGAGTGAGAGTGAGAGTGTGTTTGTTGCTTGTTTTACAATATATAATGTTTTGCCAGCTTTTTATATTTTGCAAGTTTTAAACTCAACATGCCTTTTTCTAAAACAAATTACCTAGGATTTCCTGGCAGTGGTCAGCCACCTGTGCATACCACTAATGTACCCACAAATACAAACATAAGAAAGTAAGAAATAGGAAGAGGCTTTGGCCTTTGTGGATCCTCCACATACTCATCAAGTGGATTTCACAATGGCAAGTTTCAAGTTGAAACTGACTCAAAACTTATAACCAAGGTACTGCACAGTGCTTGGACATACCGGTGTATCCCATTATGTCAGGGCCAGAACAAATCTCATCCACAAAATGTTAATTGATCATAAAGAATTCACAGAATTTGCAGCAATAGCTTTTGTGATTACCAATTAACTACCGTATATCAATGTATCATAACAAAACAGAAATATGTTTAAATTGCTAATTCTTAATGAAAAGAAAGTGGAATTTACAGAACGAGATCTATTTATTGAAATGTTATTTCTTTATAATGAGCTGATATTGCATGAATGAATGTTTATCAAGAATATAATAGCTTCCAATCTTGAAAATATAATTAAATGTATTTATTTTTGTTTTGTTTTTGCAGTAAATCACAGTCTTTGACCAATGCATTCAACTTCACAGAATCATCGCTATTTCGATCGAATTTAAATGAAGATGAAGCAAAGGCTGAAACAATTCGTAATTTGAGGAAGTCCTTTGCCAGTTTATTTTCTGATTAGAAGATAGTAAATGCCCCCAAAATCACGCCACATAAATGTTACACTAAGCTGCAGCGTACTAACCTCGGTGACTGTAGAAAAAGTTATTTTCTGTGCCCTAGATTAAATTATTCTTTTGTGCCGTTTGGATATTATAATTTGTACATTGTAAGATGTGACAAATGAGCTGCTTTAGACCAGTTAGCTGCCAGAAAAAAAAAGAGTAGGCAAAAATCACACTCTATTTAAGTCGGTACTAGTGTGGTTGCTGAGTGGTTTCAACAGGGGAAACAAAATAATCTTTAGCATATTCACTGTGATGTTGTGATAAGTGCACAGAGATGCCTTATGGTGAAAGTAACATTCCTATATTTTATTTCATAGTGAAGTTTCATAGTATGATAATCAATTAAAGTGTGCTTATTTCTGTTCAGTTCCTTGCCAAGACGCAATATTAGTTAATGAAGTGCTTTTGCAAGTATCAATACTATGACATATTGGATACAGTATATATGTTGTGACAAGTTTACACGTTATATAAAAGTCGTCAAAAGTAATGGAGGTGTACATCAGTATTACGTGTTTATCAACTGAGGAAAGAGTAAAAATTGAATTCCTCTATATTTGCCCTTCGAGAAACACTTTTCTCCTATATATAACAACATGTGTAAACAATTGGAGTTAGTGTTATAGAATTATACATTCATCTTTACTTATATATGTATCTTAAAATGTACTATTATGGATTATGTGTGTTGTATAACCTAGTATATTGCATTAAGATTGCTTAGTCTCTTGCCATATAACCCTGCAAAACTTGTCTGAACTCAAAACTGAGCACATGTCTGGTGTACATATATGCAGCCAATAAATAAATATATTTGGGGAGATATTGCCAAAAACATAGCATCACAACATAATGAATTGTTTCCATTAGATTTCATAATATGTGATATTGATGTATAGATACCATTCCTTGAAATATACACTTGTTTAGACCTTTCAGTTACTTTGCTGCATATTTTTGACAAGTAGAACCACATCAAGTATACCCACATCAGTCATATACTTACCAAAATCGAGAATATTAGAAAGTATATAAACTTTTCGTGCCAATTACATTCTACTACTGATACAAAACAATTAAAAAGTTTGACCAGAACATAAAAAGATAGATGAAAACTTCAGTTATAGCAGACTTTTTTTTAAAAGAAATTGGCCAGTTAAAGTCAAGTTGACATATATGGAGCAGGAGTGGCAAGCCATGCATAAAGAAAGCTTAGCCATTGCACAAGGATAAACAATTCTACTTGTATTGATGTACTATTCCCTCATTGACAGGCTATTCAAACAGTTATCATTTCAGTCAAGTGACCTGTCATAGGAACTGGAAATGTGAGCAAACAGGTGTGTTGTAGTTACAGTCAAAAGGGGTGGAGAAAACAAAGAATGTCTGTGAAAGGGTGGAGACCAAGAAAACCTTGCTGATACAAAATGCAATTGATACCACCAAAGTGAAGGTGGTGAATGCTTGTTGAACTAAGCACTGCTCTCTGGAGGAGAGGGAAATAGGAGCTGATTGAGAACAAAAGAAAGAAGAAATAAAACATGTTGGAACTGTGAGATGTGGATCACTGCAGATGCTGAAAATCTGAAATAAAAGAAAATACTGCAAGTGCAGTAGGTCAAGTAGCAGCTATAGGGAAAAAAAAAGTTCATGTTGCAGGAAGATAATTACGATATTCGTATATATCAGTACTAAATTTCAGATAACCAGCCTTTCCTATTTGTGTCAGAACTGGCTAGTCCAATTTCTTTCCTTACAATCTTGATCTTTTTTTTAATCCTTCAAGTGATTATTTACATCTCTTTGGAAAAAGTTCTGTTGAATTCCCATATACTAACCAATTTTTTTGTGTTTCCTCTTACTTCTTTGCCAATTTCTTGAATCTATACCCTTGTGTTGTCAGACATTTTAAGTATTTTATTCTAATTTACTCCACTTAATTCTTACATGAATTTAAACAGTATCTAGCTCTGCTTTAAGGAAAGCAACACAGAAACATAGAAACCCTACAGCACAATACAGGCCCTTCAGCCCACAAAGCTGTGCCGAACATGTCCTTACCTTAGAACTACCTAGGCTTACCCATAGCCCTCAATTTTTCTAAGCTCCATGTACCTATCCAGAAGTCTCTTAAAAGACCCTATCGTTTCCACCTCCACCACCACCGCCGGCAGCCCATTCCACGCACAGCAGCAACTTTTCTTGCCTATCCACATAACCACAGATGCTCAACCTGAAACCACTTCTCAGTAGTCTCTCCAAAGTATTTTGTTTTTCTTAAAGTGTGTTGCTCAGAAATAGACACAATACTCTTTATGGGAGAAAATTATTGATGAATACATGAATCATTTTCTTTTCTGGCCTCTGCATTTCCTGTCAGAATGCTAAGAGCTTTAATAACTGTTCAGTTAAATTGTCCCGTCCTTTCAAAAATTTTGTGCACGAGTAATACCACGACTCCATCTTTTTACACTATTTAGTTATTCTAAAGAAAAATGTATTACCTAAAGAAGAACACAACTGCCTTTGAATGCAATGAAGGTTCATAGGATTGATTACTGAGACAGTATGATTATCATACAAGGAGAGAGGGGGTCAAATAGATCTGCATTCACTAGCGTTTAGATCAATGAGACGAGATCTCATTGAAATATTCAAAATTCTAGTAGGGCTTGACTAGCTAGAATTGATTCAACTTACTGTGGGGATTGTGGCGGATGCTACAGCTCATACCAGAGTTTGTAGTCTTAGGATACAGAATTGATATGGAAGGTCCTGAACCAGAGGATCATTTTTCTTTTTACCAAGAGGACTGTGGAAAATGAAATTAATACATTTTTATATGCTAAAACCATAAAAAGTTCTAAGGAGAGAGCCAAACTGGGATGGAGGGTCAGCCATGACTGCATTGAAAGACAGTGCAGGCTTTGTACATGGCTCATGCTCCTATTTTTGTATGGCTATGAAAATAACAGATAGATTTCTATATCTTTTATCTATTACTTCTAAAGCCATTCTACTAGCCTATCTTTAAAGAAACATAGAAAACCTACAGCACAATACGGCTCTTTGGCCCACAATGCCGAACATGTACTTACTTTAGAAATTACGTTTGTACCTAGGTTACCCATAGCCCTCCATCTTTCCAAGCTCCATGTACCCATCCAAGAGTCTCTTAAAAGACCCTAGTGTATCTACCTCCACCACTGTCACTGGCAGCACACTCCACTCACCACTCTGCATAAAAACCTCACCCCTGACATCTCCTCTGAACCTACTTCCAAGCACCTTAAAACTGTGCCCGCTTGTGTTAGCCATTTCAGCCCTGGGAAAATTATTTTCTTAACAGGTTACATTTCCAAACCTTGCAGCAATCCATAACACTTTTCAGAGTTGTGTCCTTTAGCCCACAGAGGTCAAATCACTATTGAATATCAAAATTGCATCACCATGCAGAGCCTTGGGAAATTTCTCATAATACCTCCTTTAGTATACAAAACAATGATTCATCACAAACCAATTCCTGTTACTGTTCCATTAATTCTTGGCTTTAATTTTTCTAATATTCCTATTATATATTGGCTTATGAAACAACTTTTAAAGATCACATACATATTAACTACACTCTCCCATCCATTTGTTATTTAAAAAATCAAGTCAGTCAAACATAATTTTCATTTAATCAAACTAAATTAATTAGCCTATAATTGTCCAGTTTAACTTTCTTCAATGTTCCGAACAACTGTGTAATATTTGCAAACTTTCAATGCTCCTTTCAATCCTTTATCTAGCTAGTTCCGGAAAATGGTGGCCAACACCTCCATTATTTTAATCCCTACTGCATTCAGCAACCTAGGATTAATTCAGCTTGTGACGTTTCCACATAAGATCTTTCAATTGGCTTCTAACTCTCCGAGTATCTAGTCTAACAGCAATTTCTTTGTAAAAGTTTTCTTCCTTGAAAACACCAAAGCAAAACACTCATTTAGGAGTTGAGTCACGCTTTCTATCTGCACCAACAGTTTTCTATCTTGGTCATTACTCAGCTTCGCCACTCTTCTGACAACCTGCTTCACTGTTGATATGGCCATTGCAGACTTTTGGATTCTCTTTCATGTTCATTGTCAATTTCACTTGCTTTCATATTATTGCTCATTCCCGACTTTTACCATATTTCCTGTAGTTTTTAACCTGAAGTTTTATTCTTCCTTATATTTTCAGGCCTGCATCTTATTTACATCCCCTATTTGTTCCATTCTACTATGACCTTTTTGTAACACTGGAAACTCTGATTTTGTTTGGCTAATTTTGATGTTATCAGAAAGGATCTAGCAAGTGTGGATTGGGACAGGCCATCTTCTGGCAAAGGTGTACTTGCTAAGTGGGAGGATTTCAAAAATGAAATTTTGAGAGTACATTTCTGTCAGAAAAAAAGGCAAAGATAACAGGTTTAGAGAACCTTGGTTTTTGAGAAATATTTGAGGCCTTGGTAAAGAAAGAGGTGTATAGCAGGTATAGGCAGGAAGGGACAAATGAAGAACTTGAGGAGTACAAGAAGTGCAAGAGAACACTTAAGAAGGAAGGCTTAAAGAAGACATGAGGTTGCTCTAGCAGACAAGGTGAAGGAGAATCCCAAGGGCTTCTACAGATATATTAAGAGCTGAAGAATAGCAAGCAACAAAATTAGTTTTCTTGAAGATCAGAGTGGTCAGCTATGCATGGAGCCGATTTTTTTCAGCTGTAGTTACTCAGGAGTTGGACATAGAAGTGAGACAAAACAGCAGTGCGGTCATGGACCATATACAGATTACAGAGGAGGAGGTATTTGCTTGAAATAAACAAGGTGGATAAATCCCAGGGCCTAACAAGGTGTTCCCTAGGACCTAGTGGGAGGCTAGCGCAGAAATTGCAGGAGCCCTGGCAGAGATATTTAAGAACAACCACAGTAACACGTGAGGTGCTGGAAGATTGGAGGATAGCTGATGCTATTCTGCTGTTTAAGAAACACTATAAGAGTAAGTCAGAAATTTGATAGACTGATGAGCCTGACATCAGTCCAGATGAAGGGTCTCGGCCCAAAACATCAACTATACTTTGTTTCCATAGATGCTCCCTGGCCTACTGAGCTCCTCCAGCATTTTGTGTATGTTGCTTGGATTTCCAGCACCTGCAGATTTTCTCTTGTTTGTGATCAGTAGTGAAAAGTCAATGGAAGGTATTCTAAGTTCTTGGATAGACATGGGCTGATAAGGGATAGTCAATATGGCTGTGTGCAGTAGGTGCATCTAACCAATAGTATGCCGTTTTTTGAGGAAGTTACCAGGAAAGTTGATGAAGGCAACACAGTAGATATTGTCTACATGGACTTTAACAAGGCCCTTGACAAGGTCTCGCATGCGAGGTTGGTCACGAAGATTCAGTCACTCAGTATTCAAGGTGAGGCAGTAAATTGGAGAAGACATTCACTTTGTGAGACAAGCCAGAGAGTGGTTGCCTCCCTGACTGGAGGCTGTGACTAGTGGAGTGCCACAGGGATCAGTGCTGGCTCCATTGTTGTTTGTCATCTATATCAACGATCTGGATGATAATGTAGTAAACTGGATCAGCAGATTTGCAGATGACACCAAGAATGTGAGCATAGTGGCCAAGAAAGATATCAAAGCCTGCAGCAAGATCTGGACCAGTTGGAAAAAGAGCTGAAAAATGGCAGATGGAATTTAGTGCAGACAGGTGTAAGGTGTTGCAGTTTGAGTGGAAAAACAGGGTAGGACATATACGCTGAGCTGTGGGGCACTGAAGAATGAGGTAGAATAGAGGGATCTGGGAATACAGATCTATAATTCCTTGGAAGTGGTGTCACTGGTAGGGTTGTAAAGAGAGCTTTTGACACATTGGCCTTCATTAGTCAAAATATCGAGTACAGAAGGTGAGATGTTACGTTGAAGTTGTACAAGAGGTTGGTAGGGTCTAATTTGGAATATTGTGCACCATTCTGATCAGTAGCGTATCTACAGGAAAGATACTGATAAGGTTGAAAGAATGCAGAAAAAACCTACAACGACGTAGATTTTCTACACCGTGTTACTGGTTGGAAAAATAGCACAGCAGTGCTCAGTCAGGACAGACTGGAGAACTCGTTTAATGAGGCTTTATGGGTGAAAGTGAGGAATAAGAAAGGTATGACCACGTTAATGCAGCTGTATTATAGACCACCCAACAGTCCATAGGATTGAGGGGAACAAATTTGTAGCAAGATCACAGACTGTTGCAAGAAACATAAGGTTGTTATAGTAGGTGATTTTAACTTTCCACTTATTGACTGGGACTCCCATATTGTTAAAGGATGAGTTGGAATAGAGTTTGTCAGATGTGCTCAGGAAGGTTTCTTTAATCCCAACGAAGTCCCAATGGAAGAGTGTGTGATAGTGATCTACTATTAAGGAATGAGACAGGGCAGGTGACAGAAATTTGTGCAGGGGAACACTTTGCATCTAGTGATTACAATGCCATTAGTTTCAAAGTAATATGGAAAAAGATAGGTCTGGTCCACAATTTGAGACTCTAAGGCCAATTTTGACAGTATCAGAAAAGATCTGGCAAGTGTGGATTGGGACAGGCTGTTTTCTGGCAAAGGTGTGCTTGGTAAGTGGGAAGCCTTCAAAAGTGAAATTTTGAGAGTACAAAACTTATATATGCCTGTCAGAATAAAAGGTAAAGGTAACAGATTTAAGGAACCTTGGTCTTCAAGAGACATTGAGGCCCTGGTTAAGAAATGAAAGAAGGTGCACAGCAAATAACAGTATAGGCAGGCAGGAACATGTGAGGTACTTTTGGAGTATAAGAGTACAAGAGAACACTTATGAAAGAAATCAGGAGGCGTAAAGAAGGCATGTGGTTGCCCTAACAGACAAGGTGAAGGAGAATCTGAAGAGATTCTACAGATATGTTAAGAGCAAAGGGATTGCAAGGGACAAAACTGGTCCTCTGGTAGATTAAAATGGTAACCTATGCATGGAGCCAAAAGACATGGGGTAGAAATTAAATAGATTTTTTGCACCTGTATATACTCAGGACATTTACACAGAGTCTATAGAAGAGAGGCAAAGTAACAGTGAGGTTATGGACCATATCCAGATTACTGAGGAGGAGGTGTTTGCTGTTTTGAGGCAAATTAGGGTAGATAAATCCCCGGGGCCTGATAAGGTGTTCCCTCGGACCCTGTGGGAGGCAAGTGCAGAAATTGCAGGGGACTAGTGGAGATATTTAAATCACCCTAGCGACAGTTGAGGTACTGGAAGATTGGAGGATAGCTATTGTCATTCTGCTGTTTAAAAAAGGTTCCATAAATAACCCAGGAAATTAAAGGTTGGTGGGCCTGACATTGGTATTAGGAAAATTATTGAAAAGTATTCTAAAGGAACAGATATCTGAATGTTTGGATAGATATACACCGATAGTCAGCATGGCTTGGTGCATGATAAGTCATTATCTAACCAATCTTATAGAGTTTTTTGAGGAAGTTACTAGAAAAGTTGATGAAGGCAAGGCAGTGGCTGTTGTCTACATGGACTTCATCAAGGCACTTAACAAGGTCCCACATGGGAAGTTGGTCAAGAAGTTTCAATCACTCAGCATTCAAAATGAGGTAGTAAACTGGATTAGAATTGGCCTTGTGGGAGAAGCCAGAAAGTGGTAGTAGAGGATTGCCTCTCTGACTGGAGGCCTGTGACTAGTGGAGTGCTGCAGGGATCATTGCTGGAACCATTGCTGTTTGTCATTCATCTCAATGATCTGGATTATAATGTGGTTAACTGACTCAGCAAATTTGCGGACAACACTAACATTGGGGGTGTAGTGGACACTGAGGAAGACTACCAGTGCTTGCAGCAGAATCTGGAACAGCTGGAAAAAAATGGGCTCAAAAACGGCAGATGGAATTTAATGCAGACAAGTGGCAGGACCAGCTAGGGAAAGTGTACCATATAGCCTACTGTATAATATGGGACTATTTTATGTGGTAGTAACACGTTATTGAGTATGCGTCATTAGGCACGTATTGATCTGTATATATGTGTTGAGTTCGGGTTTTGTAAGTAAAAGCCCCTGTTAACTTAGCTCCAGTCTCTAGTGTTTTTATTAATGATATTGTTGTGTAAATGGCCATATACACAACAGAAGGTCTTACACAGTTAATGGTAGGGCACTGAAGAGAGCAGTATAACAAAGGGATCTGGGAATACAGGTCCACAATTCATTGAAAATGATGGCATGGGTAGATAGGGTCGTTAAGAAAGCTTTTGGCATATTGGCCTTCATACATCAAAGTACTGAGTACAAGAGATGGGATGTTATGCTGAAGTTGTACAAGACATTCATGGAGCCTAATTTAGGGTACTGTATGTAGTTTTGCTTACCTACCTACAAGAAAGAAGTACAGAAAAAAAAATTCAAGGATGTTGCTGGGTGCTGGGACCTGAGGGCCCGAGTTATAAAGAATGATTGAATAGGTTCAGACTTTATTCCTCGGAATGTAGAAGATTGAGAGGGGATTTGATAGAGGTATAGAGAAGTTATGATGGGTATAGATAGGGTAAATAAAAGCAGGCTTTTTACACTGAGGTTTGGAGGGACTACAACTAGAGTCATGCATTAAGGGTGAAAGGTGAAAAGTTAAGGAGAACATGAGAGGAAACTTCTTCACTCAGAGGATCATGAGAGTGTGGAACAAGCAGCCAACTTAAGTGGTGCACGCAAGCTTAATCTCAGCTTTTAAGAGAAGGTTGGATAAGTACATGGATAGTAGGGGTATGGAAGGCTATAGTCTGGGGGCAGGTCAATGAGACTAGGCAAACTAATAGTTGAGCACAGACTTGATGGGCCAAAGGGCCTGTTTTTATACTGTAGTGTTCTATGACTATGACTCTGAAAGGCATCAGGGATACTGAGAAGATGGTATTTGGATAGGAGATGAATCATGATCATGTCATGTGGTGAAGGAGGCTTCATTGGACTAATGGCATAATCGCAATTATATTTTTAATAGAAACCATAGAAAAACTACAGCACAGAAACAGGCCTTTTGGCCCTTCTTGGCTGTGCCGAAGCATTTTCTGCCTAGTCCCACTGACCTGCACACGGACCATATCCCTCCATACACCTCCCATCCATGTATCTATCCAATTTATTCTTAAATGTTAAAAAAGAACCCACATTTACCACCTCGTCTGGCAGCTCATTCCATACTCCCACCACTGTGTGAAGAAACCCCCCTTAATGTTCCCTTTAAACTTTTTCCCCCTCACCCTTAACCCATGTCCTCTGGTTTTTCTCTCCCCTTGCCTCAGTGGAAAAAGGCTGCTTGCATTTACTATCTATACCCATCAGAATTTTATATACCTCTATCAAATCTCCCCTCATTCTTCTACGCTCCAGGGAATAAAGTCCTAACCTATTCAACCTTTCTCTGTAACTGAGTTTCTCAAGTCCCGGCAACATCCTTGTAAACCTTCTCTGCACTCTTTCCACCTTATTTATATCCTTCCTGTAATTTGGTGACCAAAACTGAACACAATACTCCAGATTCTGCCTCACCAATGCCTTATACAACCTCATCATAACATTCCAGCTCTTATACTCAATACTTTGATTAATAAAGGCCAATGTACCAAAAGATCTCTTTGTGACCCTATCTACCTGTGACGCCACTTTTAGGGAATTTTGTATCTGTATTCCCAGATCCCTCTGTTCTACTGCACTCCTCAGTGCCTTACCATTAACCCTGTATGTTCTACCTTGGTTTGTCCTTCCAACGTGCAATACCTCATACTTGTCTGTATTAAACTCCATCTGCCATTTTTCAGCCCATTTTCCCAGCTGGTCCAATGTTTTTTTTAAGATTTCTGTGCAACTGGAGTCACATATTTATCATGTTTTGCCAATTTGCATCAGACAACTCATGCTTGTGGAATTGATATGACCACTTTTAACCACAAATATACACAGTTTATTCTGTTTGTGAGTAATTATATATTCATTTGAAAATTATAATCAACATTTCAAGAGACTTTAAAACAAAAAATAAGTATATACAGAAAGGCACCTTAATAATCTCCATAGATAGTTTTAGCTGTAAAACCTACTACAGTAATTTGTAAAGCTGACTCAGGTGCTATATAATTTTGCTTTATGCTTAAAGCAGCACCATTTTGTTCCTAAAGCTTCAAATATTTTGTGGAAGCATTGAGCTAGACTTTTCTTTCAGCAACAAGTGAACAGTTCCAGACATTCAATGTACTTCGACTTCTGATGACCTTGTGAGATTTTTCATTAGAATATATTGTAAATTACAGAAACAAACTAGCATAACACAACCATATATGAATTCAACACCAAGCATTTGCATACATTCAGAATTAATGGTGAGGAATAATAGTAAGATTACAATGAAGAAAACTTACCCACAATGTTTGGATAGCAGACGTACTCAATTAAACATAGAAATCCAGATTTGGTTTTCCTCCACATGGTATGCTGCTTGCAGCCTTCTGTAGTCTAATCCTAAAGTATCACTGAACTGATGAGATCATCGGTATTTATAAATTATTCTCAAAAAAATATGGTGACACTGAGTTCTTAATCATCCACTTAGTCAATTACTGCAAAAAATCTCAATGGGCATGAAAACTGGATTTTATACATATAGTTTGCTATTCCTCCAAATAAATATTTGAAGATTCTATTTTGTATAAATCTTTTAAAAATTAATTTATTTTGCCTCATTTATTTATGGTATTTCAACATATATTAAAATATAAAGTCATAGACTACTACAACACAGAAACAGACCTTTCACCCATCCAGTCCATGCCGATCTGATCTTCTGTAGCTAATCAAACCCCTTAAATGTTACAACTGAACCCATGTCTACTACTTTCATAGGTATCCCATTCACACTCACACCAATGAATTTCCCTTCAATATTTCACCTGTTACCCTAAACCTATGAACTCAAGTTCTCATCTCACTCAACCTGACGAGAAAGAGATTGCATACCCTCCATAATATTGTATACTGCTATAAAATCTCCTGATTCTCATATGCTCCAGGGAATAAACTCCAGACTATTCAAACATTCCCTGCAACTTCTCAACCCCTAGTAACATCCTTGCAAATCTTCCCTGCACTCTTTCAGCTTATTGATATCTTACCTGTAGATAGATGACCAAAATTGCACAAAATACTCCACATTTAGTCTCATCAATTTCTTGTCCAACTTCAACATTATATTTTAATTCTTGTGCTCAGTGCCCTGATTTATGAAGCCCAAAAACATTCTTTATGATACTAAGTACCTGTAATGTTACTTCCAATGAATTATGGAACTGTACTCCCAGGTCTCTCTGTTCTACTGCGTAATTCAGAGCCCATTGTTCACTGTGTAAATCATACTCTCATTTGTCCTCCTAAAGTGTAATACTTCACATTTGTCTGCAAAAAAATTCATTCTGCCATTTTCCCAGCTGGTCCAGATCACACTGCAAACTTTGATAGCCTCCCTCACTGTTCATTACACCCCCAATCTCAGTATAATCGCAAATTTGTTGATCCCACTTACCACACTATCATGCAAATCATTAATATAGATGATAAACAACAATGTATGCAGCACCACTCCCTGTAACACAGCACTCATCATAGGCCTCTGTTGAGAGAGATAGCCATCTACTGCCTTTCTCGGGCTTCTCCCACTAAGCCAATGTTTGATCCAATTGGCTACTTCATTTTAAATGCCAAGTGACTTCAATTTCTGGATCAGCCTCCCATGCAGAACTTAATCAAAAGCCTCGTTATGGTCTATGTAGACAATGTTCACCACCTTCCTTCATCAATCTTCTAGGTAACCTCTTCAAAAAAAACTATGATTGGTTAGAATGACCTACTATGCACAAACCCATGTTGACTGTTGCTAATAAAGCCCTGTTTACCCAAATAATTACATAGCCTGTCCCTTAGAATACATGGGTTTAAGGTAAGGGGTGGGAAGTTCAAGGGGGATATTAGAGGAAGGTTTTTTACTCAGAGAGTGGTTGGTGTGTGGAATGCATTGCCTGAGTCAGTGGTGGAGGCAGATACACTAGTGAAGTTTAAGAGACTACCAGACAGGTATATGGAGGAATTTAAGGTAGGGGGTTATATGGGAGGCAGGGTTTGAGGGTCAGCACAACATTGTGGGCCGAAGGGCCTGTAATGTGCTGTACTATTTTATGTTCTATGTTCTATACCTCCTGACATCTGGCACACTGGTCTATAATTTTCTGGATTGTTCTTAGATACTGTCTTGAACAACAGAACATTAGCTATCCTCCAGCACCTCATCCACGGCTAAGAACAATTTAAGTATCTTAGCCAGGGCCCCTGCAGTTTCAAACTCTGAATCAGCAAATTTTTTCATAAATGCTGCTTCCTCAGAAATTTTTTGTGGATATGATAGACCGCATAAAGCTGAACACAAACATAATTTAGAATTTGGAGAAACAAGAAATTAACTTTTATTAAATATATTGTGTTTAATTGAATAACCGTGCTGATGCTTTGCAATTGTTCAACTGAGCTAAAGATGTTTTGTTGATGATTTTCATTTGTGCTCATTGAATGAGGCTTCTCACTTAAGTGTCCAACGATGATCAGTCACCAGTGACTGATTCCAGTTGCCCTGATACAATTTCTCCATGACCGCAATGTCCTGGTGAAACCTTTCACCATGACAGTGCCAAGATTTGCAGCAAAGAAGTCTGAATGGCAATGCAGAAAATGAAACTTCAGTGAAATGTTGCACTTCATGGTTTTGTGTATTTGAAGCATGTTGTCAACCAGCTTCACAGTAATTTGGTACTCTATAGTTGCCAAGAAAATCTTCAACAACATTCTTGAATGCTTTCCATGCGATTTTCTCTTGTCCCACTAGAAGTTCTTTGAATTGCCTGTCATTGATGAACTGTTTGGTTTGTGGACCAACAAAATTGTCTTTCTTAATCTTGGCATTAGTTATTCTGGGAAACATCTTAAATATCAAAATCCTTCACAGAAATTTTTGTGCCTGGTGACAGTAGATTTTATCCTTGCAGTCTTGAACCCAGTAATTCTACTTTTGCATTTGACAACTGCAGGTCCATGACCAGGTCATTTAACTCAGATTGAGTTATCAGATGAGGCTCACTCAATATAAAACGTTCAAAATCTGTATCAATACCAGTGTCGTATTCCACTCCTGGCTTGTGAATCATGGCGTCTTTGTGTGATTCCTCTAAACTCCATGTCTCTGGTGATTTCGGTACTAGAAGACTATCATTATGCAGCACAGGTCTCATGGCTGAATGGCAATTGGGTAATCCATGGATTTTGTGTTTTTAGCAGAGACCAGACACACTGGTCAGAAAGAAGTAGCATCGTGCTTGACTAATCTTCTGGAATTTTTCGAGGATGTAACTATGAAAATGGACAAGGGAGAACCAGTGGATGTAGTGTACCTGGACTTTCAGAAAGCCTTTGATAAAGTCCCACATAGGAGATTAGTGGGCAGAATTAGGGTACATGGTATTGGGTGCAGAGTACTGACATGTATTGAAAATTGGCTGGCTGACAGAAAACAAAGAGTAGTGATTAACAGGTCCCTTTCGGAATGGCAGGCGGTGACCAGTGGGGTACCGCAGGGTTCAGTGCTGGGACCACAGCTGTTTACAATATATATTAATGTTTTAGATGAGGAAATTAAAAGTAACATTAGCAAATTTGCCGATGACACAAAGCTGGGTGGCAGTGTGAAATGTGGGGAGGATGTTATGAGAATGCAGGGTGACTTGGACAGGCTGGGTGAGTGGGCAGATGCAGTTTAATGTGGATAAATGTGAGGTTATCCACTTTGGTGGTAAGGATGGGAAGGCAGATTATTATCTAAATGGAGTCAAGTTAGGAAAAGGGGAAGCACAACAAGATCTATGTGTTCTTGTACATCAGTCACTGAAAGCAAGCATGCAAGTACAGCAGGCAGTGAAGAAAGCTAATGGCATGCTGGCCTTCATAACAAGGGGAATTTAATATAAGAGCAAAGAGGTCCTTCTGCAGCTGTACAGGGCCCTGGTGAGACCACACCTGGAGTACTGTGTGAAGTTTTGGTCTCCAAATTTGAGGAAGGACATTCTTGCTATTGAGGGAGTGCAGCGTAGGTTCACAAGGTTAATTCCCGGGATGGCGGGATTGTCATATGTTGAAAGGTTGGAGCAACTGGGCTTGTATACTCTGGAATTTAGAAGGCTGAGAGGGGATCTTATTGAAACATTTAAGATTATTAAAGGATTGGACATGCTGCAGGCAGGAAGCATGTTCCCGCTGATGGGTGAGTCCAGAACCAGAGGCCACAGTTTAAGAAGGGGTAGGCCATTTAGAACGGAGTTGAGGAAAAACTTTTTCACCCAGAGAGTGGTGGATATATGGAATGCTCTGCCCCAGAAGGCTGTGGAGGCCAAGTCTCTGGATGCTTTCAAAAAAGAGATGGATAGAGCTCTTAAAGATAGCAGAACCAAAGGTTATGGGGATAGGGCAGGAACTTGGATACTGATAGTGGGTGATCAGCCATGATCACAGTGAATGGCGGTGCTGGCTCGAAGGGCTCAATGGCCTACTCCTGCACCTATTGTCTATTGTCTGTCACATGATCCTTCTGCTCTCACCATATCATCAGAATAGTGAATAATAGTGACTTACTTGAGAGTACCTCTGAGCCAAACTCTAAGATCAACAGCACATGTTGCGTAAGAAATGTGAGCAGCCCAGGCTTTCTCTTGGTTGCCAACTTAACACATAAACGAGAGCTCAAAAGCTTTCTTAATAAGAGGAGTCATGCTCAGTCTTTGAGATTTCAGTGTACACTAGCCACAAATATAACAGAAAGTACAATGGCTGTTGCAACATTGACGAGACATTTTGCTGTCACGAATACTCCTGAAAATATAATTACTTTATTATAGTGATGACACAATATGCTATGCATATAGAGCATGCATATCAATGTAATTGCAAAGCTATATACATATATACACATACATACACACACATTCCCGCGCCCGGCCCCCCCCCACCCTCCCAGGGGTGATTGACAAGTTCGTGGCCTAAGGTAGAAGGAGTCAATTTTAGAAAACCTAGCACATTTATTTTTCCCACACTTACACACTTAGTCCAGCAGTTGAGGAGCATACAGATCCCTTCTTTGTAGAAGTCGACGTCTTGGACCTCCAGAAAGTGGTCCACAGCAGGGGTGATTGATATATTCATGGCCTAAGGTAGAAGGCAATGAGTTATTAACTTCAAACTTTCTGCATTTTCACTCAGAGGTGAACTGCACGTGCATGTAACGAGATCTGTATAACTCATTTCCATCTACCTTAGGCCACAAACTTATCAATCACCCCTGCTGTGGACCACCTGGAGGTCCAACACACTCTCGTTACATGCACCATGAGATCATGGACCATTCAGAAATCTGATGACAGAGGGGAAGAAGCTGTTCCTAAAATGTTTGAGTATGCATCTTCAGGCTTCTGTACCTCCTCCTTGATGGTAGTAATAAGAAGAGGGATGTTGTGGATGGTGAGTGTTCTTCATGATGTCCTCAGTGGTGGGGAGGTAGTGCCCATAATGGAGTTGGCTGAGTTTACAATATTGCAGCTTTTTCCAATCCCATGCAGTGACCTCTCCACACCATTCAACGATGCAACCAGTTAGAATGCTATCCATGCTACATCTGTGGAAATTTGCTAGAGTCTTTGAAGACATACCAAATCTCCTCAAACTGTTAATGAAAAATTGCCGCTGTCATGTCTTTGTTGTAATTGCATCAATATGCTGGGTATATTATAGATCTTCAGAGAATTTGACACTAGAAACTTGAACTGTGCAGTCTTTCCACTGCTGATCCCTCAATGAATGTTGATGTGTGTTCCCCCAACATCCCCTTCCTGAAGTCTACAGTCAACTTTCTTGTCTTATTAATGTTGAGTTCAAGGTTGTTGTTGTGACACCACTGAACCAGTCCATTAATTTTACTCCTAAATGCCTCCTCATCACCATTTATATTCTGCTAACAACAGCTCTGTCATCAGCAAATTTATAAATAATGTTTGAGTTGTGCTTAGCCACACAGTCATAAGAGCAAAGAGAGTAGAGCAGTGGGCTAAGCATGAATCCATGAGGAGCACCCAAGTTCAATGTCAGCGAATAGGAGATGTTATTTCTGTTCAGCACTGACTGCAGTCTCCCGATGAGGAAGTCAAAGATCCCACTGAAGAAGGGAGTACAGAAGCCCAGATTCTGAAGCTTGCTGATTAGTACTGATGGAATGGTGGTGCTAAATGTTGAGCTGTAATCAATAAACAGCAGCCTGACATAGGTATTACCAAGGCTCAGTGGAGAGTCAGTGAGATTGCACTCGCTGTGGACCTGTTGTGACAGTAGACAAATTGCAGTGGGTCCAGGCAGGAGTTAATTCTAGCTATGACCAACCTCTAAAGCACTTCATCAGACTAGAAGTGAGTGCTGCTGGCAATAGTTGTGAGAAAGCTCACCCTGCTCTACTTGAGCACAGTATGACTGATGCCCTTTTAAAGCAGTGGGAGATTATAAATGTCCTTCAACACACCAGTCAGTTGGTGGTTTTCAGTGCCCTACCAGATACACAGTTAGGACCTGATATCTTGTGAGGGTTCACCAACTTAAAATGTTCTGGCACTGGTCTCTGAGACAGATACCACAGGATCACCAGATGCTGCAAGGATTCGCACAGGTCTAGTTCATTCTCCCTTTCAAAACATTTCTGCTCTAGCCTCTCACAGGTCTAAGGAGACACCCTGTCAGGCCCCGGAGATTTATTCAATGCTATTCACCACAAGGCAGCCAGCATTTCTTCTTCCATAAGCTGGATATGATCCATGACCTCAATGCTCTTTTGCATCAGTTCTATAGACTTTGTGTCTGACTCCTGAGTAAATACAGATGTGAAAAAAAAATTTTTAGGAATTGTGTACAGTTCTGGTCACTGAATTATAGAAAAGATGTCAACAAAATAGAGAGAGTACAGAGGAGATTTACTAGAATGTTACCTAGGTTTCAGCACATAAGTTACAGAGAAAGGTTGAACAAGTTAGGTCTTTATTCTTTGGAGCGTAAAAGGTTGAGGGGAGACTTGATAGAGGTATTTAAAATTATGAGGGGGATAAATAGAGTTGGCGTGGATAGGCTTTTTCCATTGAGAGTAGGTGAGATTCAAACAAGAGGACATGAGTTGAGAGTTAAGGGACAAAAGTTTAGGGGTAATACGATGGGGAACTTCTTTACTCAGAGAGTGGTAGCTGTGTGGAATGAGCTTCCAGTAGAAGTGGTAGCGGCAGGTTCAATTTTGTCATTTAAAAAAAAATTGGATAGGTATATGGACAGGAAAGGAATGGAGGGTTATGGGCTGAGTGCAGGTAGATGGGACTAGGTGAGAGTAAGCATTCAGCACGGACTAGAAGGGCCGAGATGGCCTGTTTCCGTGCTGTAATTGTTATATGGTTATATGATTTAAATGTAAAGAGGCAATACACTGTTAAGGCAAGATGCTTAACAGTGTTGACGAGCGCAGAGGAATCTTAGGGTCTATGTCTATAGCTCCCTGAAAGTGGTTTCACAGGTTGGTAAGGTGGTTAAGAAAGCATAAGGCATGCTTTCCTTTATTAGTTGAGGCATTGAGTTCTAAAGTCAGGAAGTTATGTTGCAGCCCTATAAAACAGTAGTTTGGCCACATCTGGAGGTTTGCACACAGTTCTGGTCGCTCCATTATAGGAAGGATGTCGAAGCTTTAGAGAGGGTGCAGAAGAGGTTTACCAGGATGCTGCATTAGAGGGTTGTTTTCTCTGGAGCACGTGTGGCTGAGGGGAGATCTAAAAGAGGCTTATAAGGTCCACGTGAATGTAAAGAAAGTGGAAGGATATAGACAACAGATATATTGTGTAGGCAGAAGGGGTTGACCATTTGATTAATAATTTTAATTGGTTCAGCACAACATTGTGGGCTGAAGGGCCTGTTCCTGCACTGTACTGTTCTGTGACTTATGTTCTATCTACCCTATTTCTTCCAGCTCCATGCATAGATGACTACACTGATCTCCAAGAGGGCCAATTTTGTCCCTTATTATCCCTTTGCTCTTAAAATAGCTATAGAACCCCTTCAGATTCTTTCACCTTGTCTGCCAGAGCAATCTCACATTATCTTCTAGCATTGCCAATTTCTCTCGTGTTTTCTTCCATTACTTATACCCTCAAGCACTTCATTAGTTCCTAAATGCCGAAACCTGATATGCATCTCCTTCTTTTCTTTACCAGCCCTTAATATCCCTCAATAATCAAGATTCCCTAAACCTGTTAACCTTGTCTTTTATTCTCATAGGAGTACACAAATTCTTTAATCTCAATATTTAATTTTGAAAGCCTTCCACTTACTAAGCATCTCCTTGCCAGAAAACAGCCTATTCCAATCCATGTCTGCCAGATCTCTTCTGATGCCATCAAAAATTAGCCTTCTTCCAATTTAGAATTTCAATCCAAGGACCTGTCATATCCTTCTCCCTAACTGTCTTGAGTAAACTAATGGAATTATATTCACCACTTTAGTTGTGACCTCCATATATTAAGAAACATTCCTGAACATATTTGACAAACTCTATCCCATCCAATCCCCTTTTAGCACAGGAGTCCCAAACAATATGTCGCAAGTTTAAAAAAACTACTTAAAGCAACGGTATAGTTCTTGGAACTATCTGCTATCTCTCTGCAAATCTGTTTCTCTAAATCTTGATGATTATTGGGAGGTCTATAATATAGTCCCATTAACATGATCATCCCCTTTTTTATTCCTCAGTTCTACCAATATAGCCTTAATAAGTAATAAGCCCTCCATTATGTCCTCTCTGAGCACTGTCATAGCAATTTCACTGTGAGTACTACCAACCCTCCCTTTTTAGTGTCTCTCTCCTCTACTCCAGAACACTGAGCCACCAGTCCTGCCCTTCCTGCAACCAAGTCTCATTTATGGCTACAACACTCTGATCCATGCCTGAAGGTTGTCTGCCTTGTATACAATACTGCTTGCTTAGAAACAGACATATCCCATAACATCAGCCTTACCACACTCATCAACCAGTCAATTTCAGTCTTTGCTTGTAGGCTTAACATCTACTTCCCCCGCTGCCACCCTCTTGCAATTCTAGTTTCAAACACTTCCCCCCCTCCCCCGAGCAGCATTAGCATATTTTGCCTATTTTTTAAAGATACAGCACACATTAAACAGGCCCTTCCGGCCCAACAAGCCCGTGCTGCCCAATTACCCTCATGTAACCAATTAAAATACAAACCTGTAAGTCTTTGGAATATGGAGGAAATCGGAGCACCCAGAGGAAACACAACAGTCACGGGGAGAACGTACAAGCTCCTTACTGGGAGCGGCAGGAATTGAACCCAGTAGCTGACGCTGCTATAGTGTTACGCTAACTACTAAGCTACTGTACTACCCAAATCTAATTCCTATATTGCACTCTCTAAGAGTTAGTTAACATTGGCAGGTTTTATTTCTCGGTGCTGCGGGTGAGAATTTTTCAGTGTGAATCGTTGCTTCATCTGCTTGATGATATCATTATCTCAGACATCAAGATCATATCGCAGATGTCTCATGACAAGTGGCTTTAAGAAAAGTGAAATGCATGTCACAGAGGTTGTTAAATCACTGCAGGCAACTTTCATCAAGGCCACTGATAAGTGACATCACTCCTGACTACAAAGTTCAAACCACACTTGTACAAACATGATGTATTTGCTCCGGGCAGTATGGTATTATCTACATTATGTTGAAGGTTTTCTGGGTAAAGCTGCACAACATGCATCCTGTCATGTATTTTGCAATATACTCAGCTATTTGCAATCTATCATCATCAAATTTAATTAGAAAATAATTTGTTCCATTGCAACCTAGGCCCCAAACATTTCAGCCAGCAATCTTGCATTCTTATTGCATTGTAGCACTGAAAGTTGGTGCTGTTCAATTTTTTTTTAAATTTCAATTATTTACACTAATGTTCATAAAAAAATTCACTTTTTCTATTTAGCTTACTTCTATTCAACAAAGTGTAAAACTAGTGTATAATGGCAAAAAAAAAGGATCTATTTCATTCAACTGTTTGTTGGCTGATATTCAGAGATGTAGCAATAGATCAACCCGTCCTGCTGGTATCAGATACATTCCAGTCTACACGCCTTGCTTGTGTCATATGTCCCACTGATTTCATTTTTTTTTCCATCTCCCCTATTTACGGACAGGGCAGCTGTTGAAAATAAACAAAATAAAACATCAAAACCAACACAGCAAGTTATCATTCTTAGTAAGGAATCTGAAAAAGCTTTCAACTCCATTTTACAGTAGTTAAACTTTGCTATATGCTCAAGTAATGCTTGAGATATTGGAATCTACTGTATACACTGTGGTACTACATTACTCTCTGAAGCCGAATCACAATTTTCCAATGCAGCAGTTTTCTCGCACTTAAAGCTTCACCCTGACTTTCCAGTCACATTTTATAAAGGTCATGGGATTGCATGTGTACAGTACATCTGGAAGTTGAATAAAAACATTGCTTAAGCGCATCTTGTGAAATGCCAGTACAGTCTTAGTCATCATTTCAAAACTGAGCAATACAAGTGATTGTGTTATTCAATGTTTATTATTAAATTCTCACTACTAATTATTAAATTAATCTCATTTCTCAACACCAAGAATTAATTACCAACATCAAAAGGTACAACTTAAATGCTACCTTATTTTAATTACCTTTATTTCTTTTGGATTTCAGCCAAAGAATAAATAACAAAGAAACCTGTTGTGCACAGGTTTCTCTCAATTCAAGCAAATATTTTGCTCAACAAGATATTTGCTCTACAGGTTTAACTACATTGTTTTGCCAGTGCTTGTTTTTTCTGCAGCAAATTCCAAATCAGTTCATTTTTCTTCCGCCCTCTATTTTGCAAATTATGATCTCCCCCAACTCTCTCACCTCACCTCCAATTTTATATTACCTCTCTAAATCTAAATGACCAAGCATATATTTGGGTGGGTTGGTAACACATAATCATAATTCTGGTTAATGGTCAGGATTTGGGCAAAGTATGTATGGTTTAACACAATTCATCTTTGTTCAGTAGCTATTTCAACAGCTAACCAAGAATTAGGCCTTAACTGCACAAGATATCATGGCCAGAAATACAACATATTAGTAGTTCTATCATAATATACAAGAATAAATGCTTTAATCACTAACATGAGTAAATAGTACACTGCCCTGTGTATGAGATCACTTTATTTCATCTTAATTCTCGTCACAGTACTTTAACAATTTTAGGTTTTGCACTGTATTGCTGCCATTAAACAAAATATACTGTATAACATATGCAAGTGATGATAAACCTAATTCTGATATGGGTCTCTATTGTGGACTGCGAGTGGGAAGGAACAGGGAGAGGGGAATGATGGTTGGGAAAAGGGGAAGAGAGAGGGGAGGGAGCAGGAAGCACTGGAGACACATTCTGTAATAACCAAATGACCTTGTCTGGTGTCTCATGCTGGATGTGTCTACACCCACGCCATCCCCCACCCCTACACTCCTCTGCCACCTATCCCACACCACTCCCATGGCACTCCACCCTCACCATTTCCAACATCCTTTGCTCCTCCCAGATTTACAAACTCGCTCTCTTTTTCACGTTGACAAATACAGCACTATGCAAAAGTCTCAGGCACCCAAGCTATATATAGATGCTTAAGACTTTTACACAGTATTGTACAAATCCACTGATTCATGGGATACACTCTCATATAATATTCATATAAAATGTTCTCATATCATATAATACAGACCATGAGACCATAAGACAAAGGAGCAGAAGTCGGCCATTCAGCCCATCGAGTCTGCTCCGCCATTCTACCATAAACTGATCCAATCTCCCATTTAGTCCCACTCCCCCGCTTTCTCACCGTAACCTTTGATGCCCTGGCTACTCAGATACCTATCAATCTCTGCCTTAAATACACCCAATGACTTGAGCTCCACTGCCGCCCGTGGCAACAAATTCCACAGATTCACCACCCTCTAGCTGAAAAAATTTCTTCGCATCTCTGTTCTGAATGGGCACCCTTCAATCCTTAAGTCATGCCCTCTCGTACAAGACTCCCCCACCATGGGAAACAACTTTGCCACATCCACTCTGTCCATGCCTTTCAACATTCAAAATGTTTCTATGAGGTCCCCCCTGATTCTTCTAAGCTCCAAGGAGTACAGTCCAAGAGCGGTCAAACGTGCCTCATATGTTAACCCTCTCATTCCCAGAATCATTCTAGTGAATCTTCTCTGAACCCTCTCCAACATCAGCACATCCTTTCTTAAATAAGGAGACCAAAACTGCACACAGTACTCCAAGTGAGGTCTTACCAGTGCCTTACAGAGCCTCAACATCACATCCCTGCTCCTATACTCTATTCCTCTAGAAATGAATGCCAACATTGCTTTCGCCTTCTTCACCACCGACTCAGCCTGGAGGTTAACCTTAAGGGTATCCTGTATGAAGACTCCCAAGTCCCGTTGCATCTCAGAACTTTGAATTCTTTCCCCATTTAAATAATAGTCTGCCCGTTTATTTCTTCTACCAAAGTGCGTAACCATACACTTTCCAACATTGTATTTCATTTGCCACTTCTTTGTCCAATCTAGCCAAGTCTCCCTGCAGACTCTCCGTTTCCTCAGCACTACCGGCCCCTCCACCTATCTTTGTATCATCAGCAAACTTAGCCACAAAGCCATCTATTCCATAATCCAAATCATTGATGTACAATGTAAAAAGAAGCGGCCCCAACACTGATCCCTGTGGAACACCACTGGTAACCGGCAGCCAACCAGAATAGGATCCCTTTATTCCCACTCTCTGTTTCCTGCCAATCAGCCAACGCTCTATCCACGTATGTAACTTTCCCATAACCCCATGGGCTCTTATCTTGTTAAGTAGCCTCATGTGTGGCACCTTGTCAAAGGTCTTCTGAAAATCCAGATATACAACATCCACTGCACCTCCCTTGTCTAGCCTACTTGTAATTTCCTCAAAAAATTACAATAGGTTTGTCAGGCAGGATTTTCCTTTAAGGAAACCATACTGAGTTCTGCCTATCTTGTCATATGCCTCCAGGTACTCCATAACCTCATCCTTGACAATCAACTCCAACAACTTCCCAACCACCGATGTCAAGCTAACAGGTCTATAACTTCCTTTTTGCTTCCTTTCCCCCTTCTTAAATAGCAAAGTGACATTTGCAATCTTCCAGTCCTCCAGAACCATGCTGGAATCTATTGACTTTTGAAAGATCATTGCTAATGCCTCCGCAATCTCCACAGCTACTTCCTTCAGAACACGAGGGTGCATTCCATCTGGTCTGGGAGATTTATCTCCCTTTAGACTATTCAGCTTCCTGAGTACTTTCTCTGTCGTAATTGTGACTGTGCACACTTCTCTTCCCTGACACCCTTGACTGTCTGGTATACTGCTGATGTCTTCCTCAGTAAAGACTGATGCAAAATACTTGTTCAGTTCCTCCACCATTTCCTTATCTCCCACTACAATTTCTCTGGCATCATTTTCTATCGGTCCTATATCTACACTCACCTGTCTTTTACTCTTTATATACTTGAAAAAGCTTTTAGTATCCTCTTTGATATTATTTGCTAGCTTCCTTTCATAGTTCATTTTTTCCCTCTTAATGACCTTCTTAGTTTCCTTTTGCAAGCTTTTAAAAACTTCCCAATCCTCTGTCTTCCCACTAATTTTTGCTTCCTTGTATGCCTTCTCCTTTGCATTAACTTTGGCTTTGACTTCTCTTGTCAGCCACGGTTGCATCCTTTTTCCATTCGAAAATTTCTTCTTTTTTGGAATATATCTGTCTTGCACCTTCATCACTTCTCGCATAAACTCCAGCCACTGCTGCTCTGTCGTCCTTCCGACTAATGTCCCTTTCCAGTCAACTTTGGCCAGTTCCTCTCTCATGCCACTGTAATCTCCTTTACTCCACTGAAATACCGACACATTGGATTTCAGCTTCTTATTCTCAAATTTCACAGTGAATTCAATCATGTTATGATCACTGCCTCCTAAGGGTTCCTTCACCTCAATCTCTCTAATCATCTCTGGTTCATTACACAATACCCAATCCAGTACAGATCCCCTAGTGGGCTCAACAACAAGCGGTTCTAAAAAGCCATCTCGTAGACATTCTACAAATTCTCTCTCTTCAGATCCAGTGCCGACCTGATTTTCCCAATCCACTTGCATGTTAAAATCCCCCACAATTATCATAACACTGCCCTTCTGACAAGCCTTTTCTATTTCCTGTTGTAATTCGTAGTCCACATCCCTGCAGCTGTTTGGAGGCCTATAAATAACTGCCATCAGGGTCCTTTTACCCCTGCGATTTCTTATCTCACCCCATAAAGATTCTGCACCTTCTGATCCTGTGTCACCTCTTTCTAGTGATTTAATATCATTTCTTACCAATAAAGCCACGCCACCCCCTCTGCCTACCTGCCTATCCTTCCGATACACCGTGTATCGTTGGACATTCAGCTCCCAGATGCATGCATCCTTTACCCACGTCTCAGTGATGGCCACAATATCATACCTGCCAATTGTAGCTGTACAACAAGATCATCCACCTTCTTCCTTATGCT
The DNA here is from genome assembly GCF_963921235.1 of Mobula hypostoma. Lineage (NCBI taxonomy): Eukaryota > Metazoa > Chordata > Chondrichthyes > Myliobatiformes > Myliobatidae > Mobula > Mobula hypostoma. Next base: position 60,090,177 of record NC_086111.1, on the reverse strand, counting down.
GCGTGTATTTAAGTAGAACACCTTAAGTCCAGTATTTGGTAATTTTTGCTTTGATTGCACTGCAACTCATCCCAATGGTTACAAATTTGCCTCATCCCCTGCCTGCCCTTCCTGACATCTTTACCGCTCACTATCTTAGATTTATTTCTGTTTACCCCTTCCTCTGCGCTATCATTCCAGTTCCCATCCCCCTGCCAAATTAGTTTAAACCCCCCCTAACAGCTCTATTAAACCTTCTCACCAGGATGTTGGTTCCCTTCGGGTTCAGGTGTAACCCGTCCTTTTTGAACAGGTCATACTTTCCACAGAAGAGATCCCAATGATCCAAGAATCTGAAGCCCTGCCCCCTGCCCTAGTCTCTCAGCCACACATTCATCTGCCTGATCCCACTATTCTTGCCCTCGCTAGCACGTGACACAGGTAGCAATCCCCAGATTACTACCCTGGAGGTCCTGCTTCTCAGCTTCCTTCCTAACTCCCAGAAATCTTTCTTCAGGACCTCCTCCCTTTTCCTATCTATGTCATTGGTACCAACACATACCAATACAGTTGGCTGCTCGCCCTCTCCCTTCAGAACATTCTGGACCCAATCCGAGACATCCCATACCCTGGCACCTGGGAGAAAACACACCATGCGGGTATCTCTATCAGGGTCACAGAATCTCCTGTCTGTTCCCCTGACTATTGAATCCCCTATGACTATCACATTGTTCTTCTCCCTCCTTCCCTCCTGCACAACAGCACCAGGCTCAGTGCCAGAGACCCAGTCACCGTGGCTGTCCCCTGTCAGGTCATCCCCCTCAATAGCATCCAAAATAGACAATGGACAATAGTCAATAGGTGCAGGAGTAGGCCATTCGGCCCTTCGAGCCAGCACCGCCATTCAATGTGATCATGGCTGATCATCCACTACCAGTATCCAGTTCCTGCCTTATCCCGATAACCTTTGATTCCGCTATCTTTAAGAGCTCTATCCATCTCTTTTTTGAAAGCATCCAGAGACTTGGCCTCCACAGCCTTCTGGGGCAGAGCATTCCATATATCCACCACTCTCTGGGTGAAAAAGTTTTTCCTCAACTCTGTTCTAAATTGCCTACCCCTAATTCTTAAACTGTGACCTCTGGTTCTGGACTCACCCATCAGCGGGAACATGCTTCCTGCCTGCAGCATGTCCAATCCCTTAATAATCTTATATGTTTCAATAAGATCCCCTCTCAGCCTTCTAAATTCCAGAGTATACAAGACCAGTCGCTCCAATCTTTCGATATATGACAGTCCCGCCATCCCCAGAATTAACCTTGTGAACCTACGCTGCACTCCCTCAATAGCAAGAATGTCTTTCCTCAAATTTGGAGACCAAAACCGCACACAGTACTCCAGATGTGGTCTCACCAGGGCCCTTTACAGCTGCAGAAGGACCTCTTTGCTCTTATACTCAATTCCCCTTGTTATGAAGGCCAGCATGCCATTAGCTTTCTTCACTGCCTGCTGTACTTGCATGCTTGCTTTCAGTGACTGATGTAGTGCTTCCCCTTTTCCTAACTTGACTCCATTTAGATAATAATCTGCCTCCTCGTTTTTACCACCAAAGTGGATAACCTCAAATTTATCCATATTAAACTGCATCTACCATGCATCTGCCCACTCACCCAGCCTGTCCAAGTCACCCTGCATTCTCATAACATCCTCCCCACATTTCACACTGCCACGCAGCTTTGTGTCATCGGCAAATTTGCTAATGTTACTTTTAATTCCCTCATCTAAATCATTAATATATATTGTAAACAGCTGCGGTCCCAGCACTGAACCCTGCGGTACCCCACTGGTCACTGCCTGCCATTCCGAAAGGGACCTGTTAATCGCTACTCTTTGTTTTCTGTCAGCCAGCCAATTTTCAATCCATGTCAGTACTCTGCCCCCAATACCATGTACCCTAATTCTGCCCACTAATCTCCTATGTGGGACTTTATCAAAGGCTTTCTGAAAGTCCAGGTACACTACATCCACTGGCTCTCCCTTGTCCATTTTCATAGTTACATCCTCAAAAAATTCCAGAAGATTAGTCAAGCACGATTTCCCCTTCATAAATCCATGCTGACTCGGACCAATCCTGTTACTACTATCCAGATGTGTCATAATTTCATCTTTTATAATTGACTCCAGCATCTTTCCCACCACCGACATCAGGCTAACCGGTCTATAATTCCCTGCTTTCTCTCTTCCTCCCTTCTTGAAGAGAGGGACAACATTAGCCACCCTCCAATCCACAGGAACTGATCCTGAATCTATAGAACATTGGAAAATGATTACCAATGCATCCACGATTTCTAAAGCTACCTCCTTAAGTACCCTGGGATACAGACCACCAGGGCCCAGGGACTTATCAGCCTTCAGACCCAACAGCCTATCCAACACCATTTCCTTGCTAATATAAATTTCCTTCAATTCATCCATTACCCTAGGTCCTTTGGCCACTATTACATCTGGGAGATTGTCTGTGTCTTCCCTAGTGAAGACAGATCCAAAATACCTGTTCAACTCGTCTGCCGTTTCCTTGTTCCCCATAATGAATTCACCCGCTTCTGTCTTCAAGGGCCCAATTTTGGTCCTAACAATTTTTTTTCTTTTCACATACCTAAAGAAGCTTTTACTATCCTCCTTTATATTCTTGGCTAGTTTACCTTCGTATCTCATTTTTTCTCCATGTATTGCCTTTTTAGTTACCTTCTGTTGCTCTTTAAAAGTTTCCCAATCCTCCGGCTTCCCACTCGTCTTTGCTATGTTATACTTCTTCTCTTTTATTTTTATACTGTCCATTACTTCCCTTGTCAGCCACGGTCTCCCCTTACTCCCCTTAGGATCTTTCTTCCTCTTTGGAATGAACTGATCCTGCACCTTCCGCATTATTCCCAGAAATACTTGCCATTGCTGTTCCACTGTCATCCCTGTTAGGGTATTGTTCCATTGAACTTTGGCCAGCTCCTCCCTCATAGCACCATAATTCCGTTTGTTCAACTGTAATACTGACACTTCCGAGTTTCCCTTCTAAGATACTTGTTGCTGAGGGGGGCTGCCACAGGGGTGCTCTCCACTATCCGGGCAATTTCCTTCCCTCTCCTGACAGTCACCCAGTTTTCTGACCCCTGTAGCCTAGGGATGACTATCTCCCTGTAGCTCCTGTCTATCACCTCTTCACTTTCCCTAATAAGCAGTAGGTCATCAAGGTGCAGCTCCAGATCCCCAACGCGGTCTCTGAGGAGCTGCATCTCGGTGCACCTGACGCAGGTGTAGCCATCAGGGAGGCTGGAGGTCTCCCAGGATTCCCACATCTGACACCCTGAACAAAGCACTAACCCTGCAGACATGCTACCTAATTCTACAGGAATGAAATAAGGAAAAATAAGTCTACTCACCCACTTACCTCGCCAAGCACATGAACTTTTTAAACCGTTAGCATGTACCGTTAGCTGTGTGAGCTCTGCTGTTTTGATGCACTTGATTATATGCCAAAAATAAGAATGAATATCCTACAGTTGTCATGGACTTTATAAAGACACAAATGTGTACCCACAAAATCACTCAGGATGTTACTCAACCAGAACCCTGGATGAACCAAAAGATCCGTAATCTGTTGAGGGCTAGATGATGGCGTTCAAATTTTGCAACCCAGGAAAGAGGAAAAAGTTCCAGACATGACCTATAGAAAACTATCTCATATGTAAAATGGCAATTTCAGACCAAACTTGAAACACAGAAGGATGTTTGACAGCTGTGGTAGAGATTGAATGCCATCATCTCTTACAAAATAAAACCAAACAACAAAATGACAATAAGATTTTGTTCCCAGATAAGCTCAATGTCTTTTATGTTCACTTTGACCAATAAAACGTGGAAGCACCTTCACAAACTCCCATAGACCCAATGACATGTAATTTCAGTTTCTGAGACCAAAATACCAGCAGTCTTCAGGAGGACGTACCCACTAAAAGCATCTGGCCCAGATAGTGTACCTGACTGAGTACAGAAGACATGTGCTATCAACCGGCTGGAGTGTTTTTTTTACATCTTTAACCTCCACCTTCAGCATTCTGAGGAACCCACCTACTTCAAGCAAGCTTCAATTACACTGATGTCCAAGAAGAATATGGTAACCTGCCTCAATGATTATCGTCCAGCAGATCTTACATCCACTGTGATGAAATGCTTTGGGATGTTGGTCATGAAGCATGTTAACTCCAACCTAAGAAGTGACTTGGATATGCTCCAATTTGCCTAATGTCACAAGTCAACAGCAGATGCCACTTCACTGGCTCTCCACAGAGCTCTGTAACATCTAGACAGTGAAGATACAGACATCAGGATGCTCTGTTCATTAAATACAGTTATGTATTTCACACTATCAACCCCTCAAAACTAATCAATAAATTCCATGTCCTAGGCCTTGGCACTGCTCTATGTGTAACTGGATCCCCGATTTCCTCAATTACAGATCCCAGTCAGTACAGATTAGCAGCATCTCTTCCACAATCACTATCAGCAAAGGTACACCACTTGGTTGCGTTCCTAGTCCCCTGCTGTACTCACTTTATACTTAAGACCATGAGGCTAAATACAGGTCGAATGCCATATTTAAGTTAGCTGATGATACCACTGTTTTTGGCTGATTCAAAGGTGGTGACAAATCGGTTAATAGGAGAGAGATTGGTGCCATGACTACAACCTCTCATTCAATGTCAGCAAGACCAAGGAGCTGATTATTGACTTCAGAAGAAGGAGACTGGAGGGCCATGAGCCACTCCTCACTGGGGTATCAGAGATGGAAAGGGTCAGTAACTTGCTGGGCATTAACATATGATTATGATTCTGACCACAGCTTACATACTGCCAAAAGCAGATGATAAACAAGCACTAATGCATTGAGTGCCACGATTAGCAAATGAGAAACAGCAAATTCTGACACCTTACAAATCATTATCAGATACTTCAATGAGGCTTGTTTTAAGAAAACCCTGCCCAACTATCATCAACATATCACCTGCAGCACCGGGGGTTCTAACACCCTCAACCAATGTTACAGTACAATTAGGAATGCCTACCATTCTATGTTGAGACCGCATTTCAGTAAATTTGATCACTTACCTGTCCTCCTCATACCTACATACAGGCAGAGGCTAATTCAAGCCTCCAGAGTTAAGGAAACAAAGAGTGATTGTGGAGGCTGAGGAGGGTTACAGGATTGCTTTAAGTCAGTAATTGGGCTATATTCAAGGATTCATCAGAGGATCTGAATGAATATGCCACGGTTGTCATGGACTTTTTAAAAACAGTCATAGATGAGTATGTTCCCACAAGATCTTTCAGTCTTCCCCAACCAGATGCCCAGGTTCCTCAAACTGCTGAGGGCTAGATCAGTGGCTTTCAGGTCTGGTGACCAAGAAGGATACAAGAGGTCCAGGTACAATCTCCAGAAAGGCATCTCACAGGCAAAGTGGCAATTCTGGACCAAACCTCAATCAGTGAAGGATGCTCAAGAGTGTGGTAGGAATTAAATGCTATCACCTCCTACAATGTGAAAGCAAACAACATACTAGGTGACAAGGCTTCGCTCCCAGATGAGCTTAATGCCGTTTATGCTCGCTTTGCTCATGAAAACATGCAGGCAATTTCACAAACTCTCACAGCTCCTGAACAACCTGCGATTTCAGTCTCTGAGGCCACCATGAAAGCATTCTTGAGGAAAGTGAATCCACAGAAAGCATCCAACCCAGATGGGGATCCTGGCCAATTATTAAACATCTGTGCTGATGTAAAGACCTGGGCTGGAGTGTTCACCAATATCTTTAACCACTCATTTCAGCAGTCTGAGGTACCCAGCTGCTTCAAGCAGGCATCAATTATACCAGTGCCAAAGAAGAATGTGGTAATCTGCCTCAGCGATTATCATCCAGTAGCACTTATATCCATTGTGAAGAAGTGCTTTGCAGGTTGGTGAAGAAACATATGAACTCCTACCTGAGAAGCAACTTGGATCCATTCCAATTTGCCTATCGTCACAACACGTCCAGAACAGATGCCATTTCATTGGCTCTTCACTCAATTCTTGAACATATGAACAGTGAAGATGCATATATCAGGATGTTCTTTGTTGCAGCTCAGCTTTCAATACAATTATCCACTCAAAACTAATCAATAAGCTTCAAGTCCTAGGCCTCAATACCTCCTTGTGCAACTGGATTTTCGATTTCCTCATCTGCAGACCCCAATCAGTTTGGATTGGCAACAACATTTCCTCCACAACCTCCTCAGCACAGGTGCACCACAAGGCTGTGTGTTTAGCCCCCTACTATACTCACTTTACACATATGATTACGTAGCTAAGCACAGCTTCAATGCCATATTTAAGTTTGTCGTTGGCCAAATCAAGAATCGCAACAAATCAGCATCTAGAAGGAAGATTGAAAATCTGGTTGAGTGGTGCCACAACAACAACCTTTCACTCAATATCAACAAGACCAAGAAGATGATTATTGACTTTAGAAGGAGGAAACCAGAGGTCCATGAGCCATAACTCATTGGAGGAACAGAGGTGGAGAGGGTCAGCAACCTTAAATTCCTCAGTGCTATAATTTCAGAGGATCTTTTCTGGGTTCAGCACACAAGTGCCTTTACAAAGAAAGCATGGCAGCTTTCTTAGAAGTTTGTAAAGATCTTGCATGTCATCTAAAACTTTAACAAACTTCTATAGATGTATGATAGAGAGTATCCTGACTGATTGCATCACAGTCTGGTAATGGAAACAGCAGTGCCCAAGAACGGAAAAGTCTAAAACAGTGGTGGATACAGCCCAGTTCATCATAGGAAAAGTCCTCCCCACTGCTGAGCACATCTACATAGAGTGCTGCCACCAGAAAGCAGTACAGTATCCATTATGAAGGGTCCCCACCATATAGGCCATGCTTGCCGTTACAATCACGAAGGTGGTAGAGGAACCTTAGGTTCAGGGAACAGTTGTTATCCTTCAACCATCAGGTTCCTAAACCACTGTGGACATCTCCACTCACCATAACACTTAACTGATCATTGAACATAACTTATAGACTCACTTTCAAAGACTCTACAGTTCATATTTTCAGTAGTATGTGTGTATTTATTTATTATTACTACTTGTTTCTTTTGTATTTGCATAGTTTGTCAATCTTTATGTGCTGTTTTTCATTGATTCCACTGTACCTTGTTCTACTGTGAATGCCTGCAAGAAAATGAATCTCAGGGTAGAACATGGTGACATATACAGTACGTACTTTGATAATAAATTTATTTTGAACTTTGAAAATACTCTGCACAGAATTCAAAGGAGATTCTTCAAATTAACTTATATTTTACTCAAAGTTGAGACACAAACCAAATACCATTTGGAGATGGAGCAAAGTGAATTGAACAAATACTCAGAGTTCTGTGAGTACAAGAAAACTGTATAATAATTTCCAGGATGTTGCAACCCATTTTGATTAGTTTAAAGAAGTTGATGCTACACTATTAAGACATGATAATGAATATGATTCTAGTTAGTACTTCAGTGTTTATATAACAAGTTAGAAAATATTCTATAATGAGTTCAAGACTGAATGGTGACCTATGAAGAATTACTAAGTGTTCTAAAATTATATTGATTGACTTCTCCAGAAGTGGTATTGTCTGCCTATAGTAGGATTTGCAATGCATTCCTTTTCTGTTTGAAAATTACTTACATTTAACACCAAGGGATATTTTGACAAATATCACAGAATTAATTTTCTTACTCTCACTCAAGATTGGATCTAAAGTAATCTATCTAATCCACTTGAGCAAGCACTCACTCTTTGTCACCAATAAAAGTAGATCTTTCAGCTTAACCACTCACTTTGGTAAGGCACCAATCACTTCTCATTTAAGATCATTGGTACACAGTATTAACTATTCACAAGCAATCTTGTTAAATCAGGTGAAGTTCCATTTGAGCCTTTTTCTTGTCTGTAAAATATTTACTTCTGGTAGTATCCTGGAAAACAGTGATATTCCCTGGCTCCTTTTTGCACTGCAAGCTATTTCCTTAACCCCGTATCTGTTGACTTTGTCCTCCATTTCTCCAACAAAAAGACTGTGGGCTTTGCATATTTCTTTATTATTAAGACTGGGTCTATCTAATCTAGTTCTCCCTCCTCCTAGGTCAGGCAGATCAAAGTTCTGCAGAGTCAGAGACATCACAGAAAAGAGCTGTTCAGACTCCAAGTACATGCTGATCATCATCACCCACAACACTAATCCTATATCTGCCCACATTTTCTGGGGTGAATTTCTGCAGCTCTGAACTCTCATATTTCAAAATTTTCTCCCATCTCCCCCTTACACTGAGACCATCTTCGCTGTAGGACCCATCTCCTATTCTGTCATTTCTATTCTCACCAGATTTCCTTCCTGCTCTCTTTTGCCAAAAGTTCTCAAGTCTTCAGAAACTGGACTGTCTCATTAAAAAACCAAACCTCTGCCTGCTGTACTTGAAAATTATGTTCTATCTTCCCCACTCCTTTATTCACCCAGTGTCCTACAACGTCCTGTCATCTCAGTAATCTGTGCCCATCCATCCCAGAAATCCCCGTTGGAATCCCAATCAGACTTATAATTTTGTACTTTGAGAGGGTTACTCTTACCCGATTCATGAAGAATATTTGGTGTCTCTGTAACAAAGTTGATCAACCTCTTCTCATCTTGTTAAATCTGCTGACCTATTTAACTATACAGCATCCAGATTCAACTCTCCATCAACACCGTCCATTTTGATAGAACTAAACTTGTCTGCTTCCATTCTTACCTATATGGTCATAGTCAAAGGATCCCACTGCCTTTTCCTCCCACACCCACAGCATTACCACTGCTTTATCTAAAACAAAGGTTCCCAACCACATTTATGCCATGGACCACTACCATTAACTGAGGTGTTCTTGGACCCCAGGTTGTGAAACCAGATTTAAAGAATCCGATTTTGATTCTCTCCAATTTCTCATTTAACCACTGCCCATCAGTAATATTAAACAAGAAAATGCCAATAACTTTCATACATATAGTTTAAAGCACTTGTCACTGCCATGCTGATATATTTTATTGACAATTTCAATGTCCCCAATATGCGAATTCAAGAGTGAATGATGAGAATTTTTCACTAATTAATGGCAAGGTCAAAGAAGGTTAGTGAAGAATAATGTTGTGCTATACAGAGAGCTAGACAGACAGTTCAGACGATTATGCAATATTGCAAAGGAAGAATGGCTGACTCAAAAATGCAATGAAGTAGAAGGCCAAAGAAATGAACAAGAAAATTAAGGAAATTGCTGGAATTAAGAAAACCTCCTGTACAGGATGCATAAGATCAGCAGAAAGATCCATACCTACAGATCCAGATAAAGTATGTGAGAGGTGGATTCAGTATATAGAGCAGCTTTTTGAAGATAATAGAGGGGAACCCCCAGATATTAAACACCCTAATTCTGGCCCACCTATTACCAAAGAAGAAATAATTAAAGCAATGAAAAGCATGAAACCTGGTAAAGCCACTGGACCTGATGAAATTTCAGTGGAAACGATACAACCCCGAGAAGATCTGGGCATAGATATTCTTTTTGAACTGTTTAACGGCATATATGAGTCTGGTGTATTTCCTGACGATCTCTTGAAATCAGTATTTATAACTCTGCCAAAAATTCCTGGAATTATTGACTGCGAAAATTATAGAACTATCAGTCTTATGAGCCACATAATAAAGATGTTGTTGAGAATTGTTCTGAGTCGAATTAAAAACAAGTTAATGCCAGAAACTTCTAAACTGCAATATGGGTTTATTGAGGATAGAGGAACTAGGAATGCAATTTTCATACTATGAATGCTTTCAGAAAGGGCAATTGATTATCAAAATGATGTCTTTTTATGTTTTATTAATTTCACTAAAGCATTCGACAAAGTGCAACATGGAAAATTATTTCAAATTCACGCTAAACTAAACATTGATGGAAGGGACCAACGACTGCTTCAAAATTTATATTGGAATCAAAAGACGGTAAAAATTGATGATAATATAAGCAGTTGGACTAAAATTCAAAGAGGAGTTAGACAAGGATGAGTTGCCTCACCGGAATTATTTAATATCTATAGTGAAGTGATTCTCAGAGAAATAGAAGACCTAGATGGGATAAAAATTGGAGGTGTTAACATAAACGACATAAGATATGCAGACAATACCACCCTGATAGCAAGTGCTGCAGAAGACCTACAAATCCTCCTAGACAAAGTAGTACAAACAAGAGCAGATTTTGGTCTAACCATCAACTGTAAAAAAACCAAACGTATGGTAATATCAAAACAGCAGGATACTTCCAACTGCTAACAACAGGAATTCTGCAGATGCTGGAAATTCAAGCAACACACATCAAAGTTGCTGGTGAACGCAGCAGGCCAGGCAGCATCTCTAGGAAGAGGTACAGTCGACGTGAACATGGCATGAACATCGACTTCTCCAACTTCCGCTAATGCCCCACCTCCCCCTCGTACCCCATCTGTTATTTATTTTTATACACACCTTCTTTCTCTCACTCTCCTTTTTCTCACTCTGTCCCTCTGACTATACCCCTTGCCCATCCTCTGGGTTCCCCCCCCCTTGTCTTTCTCCCCAGACCTCCTGTCCCATGATCCTCTCATATCCCCTTTGCCAATCAACTGTCAGCTCTTGGCTCCATCCCTCCCCCTCCTCTCTTCTCCTATCATTCTGGATCTCCCCCTCCCACTTTCAAATCTCTTACTAACTCTTCCTTCAGTTAGTCCTGACACGTCGACTGTACTTCTTCCTAGAGATGCTGCCTGGCCTGCTGCGTTCACCAGCAACTTTGATGTGTGTTGTTCCAACTGCCAATTGTACATCGGTAACCAAGAGTTTGAACAAAAGTCCAGCTTTAATTACCTTGGTAGCTTTATATCACAAGATGCTAGAAGTAAAGTAGAAATAAAAAGAAGAATTGCCATTGCCAAAACCAACTTCCAAAAAAATGAAACCCATTTTTATCAACAGACACATTTCTATGACAACAAGGGTTAGGCTACTAAAATGTTACATCTTATCAATCTTGCTGTATGCTTCCGAAACATAGACTGTAACACCAGAACTCCAAAGAAACTTAGAAGCAACAAAAATGTGGTTTCTTAGAAGAATGTTGAAAATATCATTTAGAGATAGGGTAACTAATGAGACAGTACTCCAATGCGCCCATACAAAAAGATCTTTAATGAGAACATTAAATGAGAGGAAACTTAAATTCCTGGCCATGTTATCAGAAAGGGAGAAATATAATGCCTTACGTTACAAGGCCGTATGCCTGGGAAATGCGGAAGAAGAAGGCAAAGAAGAAAATATATGGACACTGTGAAAGAACTAAGAGATCTAAGTGTGTGAGATATCATTGACGCTGCGAGGGATCATTCGATGTGGCCAGCCATGATTGCCCAAGTGTGTAACACACAAGGCACATGAAGAAGAAGATACGATGATGGACAAACTTTTTGTTGCTACTGTTGTGTTTGCACATAAAGTTGGAATACCTTCCATTATCAGACAAGAATATGATAGTAGAATCATATTCACAGACTGTTCCAAAAACTGGCTTATCAGCCTGTGGTAAGTTACTACATTTTTTCCTGCTTCCCTTACCCTTTGCATTTAAAAATGCGGATTTTTTTTTAATATAGGCTTATTATTGTCACATGTACCAAGACATATGTAAAAAGTTTCACTCATTTTTTTCAACTAGAAAGCCAAAAAAATGTTTTTTTTACAGTAAAGAGCTTCTCTTGCATACTGTTTTATACAGATGAAATCATCACACAGTGCATTGATCTAGACAAGGGTTCCCAACCTGCAGTCCATAGACCCCTCGGTTAATGATAGGGGTCCATGGCATAAAAAAGACTGGGAGCCACTGACTTAGAATAAGGTAAAAGAATAACAATGCAGGATATATTAAAAAACTACTGATGGAGTGCAGCACAGGTGAACAATTAAAGTGCAAGATTATAATGTCATTGTACAAGAGTCTAACACTAACTCTAATCCTGGTTTTGCAGGAGCTTTGCAAACTTCAAAAAGTTTAGTGTTACTCTTCTCATGCATCTCATCTCCACCTCTGATTCACTGGCCAGCATTAAAAGCATGCCAATAGACCATCCAGATGAAACATCTTCCAGCTGAATCGGTCACTGTTTCCCTTTCCAAAGATGCTGCCTGGCCTAGTCAGTGTTTCTAGCATTTTCCATTTTAATTAAAAACATGCTGTACGATTACAAAACCCATCACTATCATGCAAGCATCTTTTTTGACAATCATTTTTTTTCTCAATGCTTATTCCAGTGGATGAGTGGATCTTTTTTCTAAGAATTAGAAAAACCATTGCCTTTCAGTTCCAGCATAAAGGATGCTTACTTGCTTTTTATTTAATATCTCCCTGGTATACTCAGACTATTTCTTATCTTTTTGACAACATTTTTATAGAAGCTTCTGTCCTCATTATCCAGCTGGTGGTACAGTGGCATCAGCACCGTACCTTGAGGGAAATGGTCCTGGGTTCAAACCTGGCCTGCTCCTTGCTGGGTTGAGTGTTGAACTGGCAATGCAATCTCAAAAAAAAACAGACAAACGCTAAAGAAATAGCAAGGTTGGTGCCCGATGTGCCACAAGGCGTGATGAGGAACAACAATATTCTGACCACATATCCACATCGTCCCCAAGTCTGTACATTTTATAACTCTGCCTCCTGATGAAATGTTCATTTATGCATCTACTGCTTCTAGATAAGACTAACCAAATACATTCTATCCTCCATAAACTTGATTATTGGTACTCTCCTACACGAGGCCCAACTCTCACCAGTATCAAAAGGCCTTACTCACACAAATACCTAGCTGGTGAAATGATATTTCAGTTTTAAAATTCTTATCCTTGCTTTGAAATATTTTCACAATCTAGCCCTTGCCTACTTCAATAATTTCTGCCAGCTCTACAATTTCTGCAATATCTGTATTTTTTCAAATTTTGACCACTGGAGTATATCCAGATCTAATTATGGTGCCTGTAGTATCCATGGCCCTCCGTCAGCCACTTTTCTCCTCTAAGATACAACCTAATTTTTTTCACCATCTGCCTGGTGAAAAAGTAAATGAAGTTTGTCATACATGGCTCCATGACAAAATTTACTTACTTTGCTATGAAACACATTTTGCTACGTTAAAAGCCAAAGTAGAAGTTAGTGTTACAGTCGTTGATGATGAAAATACAGAGGTTTATAAAATTATGAAGAGCTAAGTTAGGACAGATAGTCAGAATCTTCCTGACTCAAAGGCAGGGGATTGTAGAGCCAAGAGGACTCAGATTTAAGATGAGAAGGGAGAAATTTAAAGGTGATCTGTGGGTAAGTGGGATTAGTGTAGACAGTATCAGTGGAAGAAACAATAAGGTGAGCTGCTTTCTATGCCATATGAATCTATTATACTAAGTGCTGGAAATATTGTGGTGGATGCAACCCACTGTTTGAATTTGAATGTATTGTGGAGCTGGATAAACTTTAAGTACTGACGTCACGATTGTTCGGAACATACTAATCTGCATTGGAAATAAATTCCAAGACACAGAGGCAATTTGTTGACATAATAATTGAAAGCCTAACTTAACAAACATTATTCATAATGTCTGAGAGAGAAGACCTTTCAATAGCTTTTATTTACTTAAAATCACAATTTTAAATTATTTTCTCCAATTTACTTCCACTCCCACCCAAAGTTGTTAAATTACACAGGAGTAAAATTTAAAAACAAACAAAATTAACATTAAAACACCAGAATCTGTTTCTATTATTATGGCTGTCATTTTAATCAAGGGAAGGGGTTTGAAGCCGAGAGAACAGTCTGGAAAACAGGAATGACAAAGAAATATTGAGGAGCGCTATTGGTGCTGAGGTAAAAACTGAACAGGGAAAATGAAAGAAAGAGGGAAAGGAACATAGGACAGCGATGAAGAGCTGAGTATGTTGTTTTGGGGAAACAGAAGTTGGGGACTGGGATATTAAAAATCCATTATCACATCATTTTTCCTTTGTCGATTTTAGATTAACCCAAATGTGTATTTAATATAATATATTCAATTAAAGTTTTTAAAAAATGCTTTAATATATCAACTTAGGCTTCCAAGCCCTCTGGGGATATTTTCCTAAACTAAAACCATTCTGGTAAATATGAAACACACACCATCTCATCCCAGTGTCTTTACAGGTGCTGACTGACCTGTGGTGTAGTTTGGATCCATTGAAACATTTCAAGTCGTTTTACATTTCAATACATCTCTCGTGTGTGAAATCTCACATACAAAGTCGATGTAACAACGTGTATTCTCGCACTCCGAACCCATTCCTGAATTGTGTTTGTGGTCGTAGCCTAAGTTTGGACGGTATGAAAAATTATTGGCGTCATGGTTGACGTTTGGACTTCCCCATAGCTTGAGTAACCTCACTTTTTTTAGAAAACAAAAACGTCAGACTTGTCTGGACCCAGAGCTAAAGTTGTCTGCAGAGCACATTCGTGCGATTTCGCTTTACAATAGGTGGTGCTTCGCGGTTGACTTAGAGGAAATGTTGGTGGAGAGCATTGCGGCGCTCCGCCAAGCTGGGGAAACCTACCTTTCCGGCCTCCTCGCGCCGGTGCAGTGCCGCCGGTTGGCCAGGAGGGTGCGCCCGCTCAGCGGCCGGGCCGGGCCGCCCCGCTCCGCCTCGCCCGCGCTCGCTGTCACGCGCTGCCTCGCGCTCGCCCCCGAGCCTCGCAACCACCGCGTTTGTTGACAGTGTGGGCGCGTGGCAGGCGAGCCCTGTGACAGCCGCCCGCCGCGTGCACCTGGGGTCGAGAGGGAGACAGAGACAGAGACAGAGCTCGCCACTTCTCCTCTGCCGACCAGAGTCAGAAGTTGCTAC
Source organism: Mobula hypostoma (assembly GCF_963921235.1). Lineage (NCBI taxonomy): Eukaryota > Metazoa > Chordata > Chondrichthyes > Myliobatiformes > Myliobatidae > Mobula > Mobula hypostoma. Next base: position 60,075,148 of record NC_086111.1, on the reverse strand, counting down.
CTGCTTCGCCAGTCCGTGGTCCTGGAAGAAGCGACGCGATTTCCTTGCTGGATGTTTAAAGAGTCAAGGTTAGTGGCGTCAAGAAAAAAAGTGCTGATGTGAATGCCTGTGGATCAATACATTGAAACGCAGTGAAGGACAAGGACAAAAGTGCTTAGGTGTTGAGTAACCTTGGAGCGAATAGAACGAGTTTGGAAGAGCAGTTAGGTTTTTGTCGAGGGACTCATCTCCAATTATAAGTCTATGTCAGTTACCGCTTCTGAAAGTGAAGTGCAAGCCTTTCATGGTACAAATGAGAAAGGGGTCTTAGAAATCCTTCATCCGCATAAATTAAAGACAACTTTTTTTGTTACTTTATTAGGGCTGTATTTTATTTCTTTTTGGCTAATTTACTATATTGAGAAGCCTGCTTTACCGAAAGCTCGGCACACTCTTAGTTGCCATTTCACGCTATATACATGATTGGACCTGACACTCGCAAAACTAGATGAACGTGGAGATACCTGGAATATCTTATATATTTCTGACCCTTCCGCAAATGTTTCAGTGAGATTTCTGAAATGCTAGGCAAAGAGTGAATCAATCTATTTTTCAACTACATCAGTTAAAATGATTCTGTGAAATACTGCTGGCAAACTTATTTTGAATAAGAAATTCTTTTGGCATTTTTCACAGATAATAATTTTCTTGAAATCTTGATTGTGATATAACTGTAGTATCAGTCAAGGAAATAAAGTTTCTTGCCAAGAGAGCACAAGTTAGTTAATTATGCACTAAATTATACCGGTCAGCTAGTGTTTTATAGGCAATAAATTGTCAGTGACCTTCCAGCAATGGACTGTTTTACAGTTATATCCTACTTTGTTTATAGTGAGCACAGAAAATACTTTTTAAATGAATAAAGAGCCTATCATTAAGTGGCACAAAATAGTTTCATTTCATTTAGTACAGTATTCGTTTTTAATGTACTTTCGTCTATATCTCTGATCGTTACCTACTAGTTTTGATATACCTGTTGCGACCTGTGCTGTTGTGTAATTTCATCCTTTTAAAGTTGCATCCAGTAACAAGAATATCTAATGTTACAATATGATTTTTTTAAAAGCGCCTATGTAAATGTTGTGTATATGACAATGAATAAAATATAAAAATATATAATATTTTATATATAAATTATTCTTGGTGTTCATTTGAAGTTCTAATATTTATTCTTATCTGAATAAAGTCACCTACAAATATAGTGAGAATATATTGCCTTACAAACGAAAATTCCAGTTACTGAAACAAAAGTCTAGTGTTGCAGAAAATATCTTCTAGTACTTAAACCAGGATAAAATAAGCTTCAGATCAACAACCATATAATGATAGAATACAGAATTCTCAAGTGACTATGCATACTGTATGGAGTATATCTATTTCAGAAAAGCAGATATCAGCTTAATGTAACATGGATATTATAAGAAACCATAAACTTAGTTGACCCATGTTAAATAATATCATATAACAGATTTATTCTTAACTAATTTATTTGTTTTGCAACTGTCTGTAGGAAAGGCAAATCTTGGAGTTGTATACTGCATGCACACATGCTTTGATAATAAATGTACTTTGAATCTTTTAGGTAACATTAATATTATACATTGAAGCCTTTTTCAAGTAAAGGTAATAATTTTCCAAGTCCCATTTAAATTACTCAATGTACTCAGCTCACTGTATAGCTATGTTGATTAGTAATTTATAATATTGTGAATTCACCCTTTTCATCATTCTTGAATGATGTAAAATTGAGGTGTTAAATTAAAATGTTTAATTTTTACAGTTTATGGCATTTACCATCTTAGTATCAGTAGTTAATAGTATTAGAATATGTTTGCAAATATATGCCACAACAGTTGTCAACCCTTAACATGTATATTTTCTTCCTTTCTCTCTTTAAAATTTGTCCCAAGGTGGATTGTAATGTTTTATATTTCATCACCTGCTAATATGTGTAGAAATATTCAATGTCTGAATCAGTCTAAGATGAAATAGTTAATCCAGTTGGGAAAATATCAGATTTGATTTTAAATAAGCATTTGTGTTGTATCACTTTTTGGTGAAGTGTTGGTGATGTAATTGGTTCTGTAACTTGGCAGAATATTATGGTTACACTACTCTCTCGGGTACCTTGTGGATGTGAACTGAAATCTGCCATATGATTTTCAGTATTCATACTATGTATGTTGCCAGTTTGTGATTTTAGTATATTCAGAATGAGCGAATTCTAAAATTGTTTTTCTACTATCTAAGCTTGCAATCCATTGACAATAATAATGCATCGTACAAATAAAATATGACCGGAGGAGTAATGGAGATGAGAGGGAATGAGAAAATGAAAGAGGGAAGGAGGAAATGGGATGAAATGAAAAAGGGAATGGAAACAGATGGATGATGAAAGTAATGAATGGACAATGAAAATGAGACACTCCGTGAACAGTACCTCACTATTTATTTTGGCTCTCTTTTTGCACTACTTGTATGCATGTGTATACGGTATATGAATGGATATGTATTTATGTGTGTAAATATGTGTTTGCATATGTACGTATGTTTACTATATGTATTTAATATAAAATATACAGTGGCATGCTAAAGTTTGGATACCCCAGTCAAAATTTCTGTTACTGTGAATAGCTAAGCGAGTAAAAGATGACCTGATTTCCAAAAGGCATAAAGTTAAAGATGACACATTTCTTTAATATTTTAAGCACCATCTTTTACAGTTTCAAAATAACAAAGAAGGAAAAGGACCTGAAGGAAAAGTTTGGGCACCCTGCATGGTCAGTACTTAGTAACACCCCCTTTGGCAAGTATCACAGCTTGTAAATGCTTTCTGTAGCCTGCTAAGAGTCTTTCAGTTCTTGTTTGGGGGATTTTCACCCATTCTTCCTCACAAAAGGCTTGTAGTTCTGTGAGGTTCTTGGGCCGTCTTGTATGTGCTGCTCTTTTGAGGTCTCTCCACAGATTTTCGATGATTTTTAGGTTGGGGGACTGTGAGAGCCATGGCAAAACCTTCAGCTTGCACCTCTTGAGGTAATCCATTGTAGATTTTGTAGAAGCCTTTCTTTTCACCTTCAGCTTTTTTACAGATGGTGTGATGTTTGCTTCGAGAATTTGCTGGTATTTAACTGAATTCCTTCTTCCCTCTACCATTGAAATGTTCCCCATGCCACTGGCTGCAACACAAGCCCAAAGCGTGATTTACCCACCCCCGTACTTAACAGTTGGAGAGGTGTTCTTTTCATGAAATTCTGCACCCTTTTTTCTCCAAACATACCTATGCTCATTGCGGCCAAATAGCTCTATTTTAACTTCATCAGTCCATAGGACTTGTTTCCAAAATGCATCAGGCTTGTTTAGATGTTCCTTTGCAAACTTCTGACACTGAATTTTGTGTTGAGGATGCAGGAAAGGTTTTCTTCTGATGACTCTTCCATGAAGGTCATATTTGTGCAGGTGTCACTGCACAACAGAACAGTGCACCACCACTCTACAGTCTGCTAAATCTTCCTGAAGGTCTTTTGCAGTCAAACGGGGGTTCTGATTTGCCTTTCTAGCAATCCTACGAGCAGTTCTCTCAGAAAGTTTTCTTGGTCTTCCAGGCCTCAACTTGACCTCCACCATTCCTGTTAACTGCCATTTCTTAATTACATTATGAACTGAGGAAACAGCTACCTGAAAACGCTTTGCTATTTTCTTATAGCCTTCTCCTGCTTTGTGGGCATCATTTATTTTAATTTTCAGAGTGCTAGGCAGCTGTTTAGAGGAGCCTATGGCTGCTGATTGTTTGAGGAGTTAGGGTATTTATAAAGCTTTGAAATTTGCATCACCTGGCCTTTCCTAACGATGACTGTGAACAAGCCGTAGCCCTAACAAGCTAATTAAGGTCTGAGACCTTGGTAAAAGTTATCTGAGAGCTCAAATCTCTTGGGGTGCCCAAACTTTTGTATAGTGCTGCTTTCCTTTTTTCACTCTAAAATTGTACAAAACAAAAATAATACACTATTCTTGCTTAAAATGTTGAAAAGAATGTTTCACCTTTAACTTTATGACTTTAGGAGATCAGTTCATCTTCTGCTCACTTAACTATTCACAGTAACAGAAACTTTTGCACGCCACTGTATTTATTGTAATTTACAATTAATGTATTGCACTGTGCTGCTGTCACAGAACAACAAATTTCATGACGTACGCCAGTTGTATTAAACCAGATTCTAATTCTAAAGCATGCGATGGAAGGTGGAGGGTGGGACATTGTGAGAGATGGAATGGAAGGACAATGTAATGATATAGAAAGGGCAGTGGTATTGTGATTTTCTATAAATATTCATGCATTTTAAAGATTCTCATTTCTGACAAAGGATGAATTGTGCAGATTCGTGCAATTATTATGTTCTTTGGAAGGATGATCCACTGAAGCTCGCTTCAGTGATTCTGGGATGCTACTCATCAGATGACGGAGTTTGGTTGTTTATGATCTGGACAGAATTTCAATCTGGAACAGGTGTGGGAGATGGAATTACAGGTTTTGATTTGATTGCCTGATTCAGTCCTGAACACTCTGTCCAGGCAGGGAGATTGAGTGTAAAATGATTTGATGCCTGGACCTATTGGAAAAACAGAAGCAAGTTTTTTGATCCATTCTTCCAGCGATCATTGTAATGAGTGGGAAGAAGTGAATATTTATTTGTTATTATAGAACCAATGTTCATTTGAGGGGCTAATAATAGAAAATGATTTGTTTGTTTATTGAGATACCGTGCAGAACGGGGCCTTTCAGCCCTTTGAGCTGTGTCGCCCAGCAATCCTCCGATTTAACCCTAGACTAATCATGGGGCAATTTACAAAGACCAATTAGCCTACTGAGCAGTACATCTTTGGACTGTGGGAGGAAACTGGAACACCCAGAGGAACCCTATGGGAAAGACACACAAACTTCCTGCAGGTAGTGGCTGGAAGTACTCAACAGGTACAGCAACATATGTGGAAGGAAAAACAGAGCTAACGTTTTAGGTCAAAGACTTGGTTTTCTTCATTTGCGATTTTTTGATTTTTAATACTGAGTTACTTTATATAGACCTTCACAATACAGGTTCCCCCGCCATCCAAAGATAGAGCGTTCCTATGAAATGGTTCGTAAGCCGATATGTCGTAAAGCGAGGAAGCAATTACCATTTATTTATATGGGAAAATTTTGTGAGCATTCGCAGACCCAAAAATAACCTACCAAATCATGCCAAATAACACATAAAACCTAAAATAACAGTAACATATAGTAAAAGCAGGAATGATATGATAAATACACAGCCTATATAAAATAGAAATACTTTTCCACAATCATTACTGAACTGTTCTCTGTAGCGAAAATCCCACGCAAGTGCTGTTGGCAAAAACCCGGCGCAAATGCTCTCCAGTAACCTTTAAACTATGAAACTGCCAAATCATACGAAATAACACGTAAAAATACACAGCCAATATAAAGTAGAAATAATGTATGTACAGTGTAGTATCACTTACTACATTGGTCCAGCGCCGAGCACACTGATGATGGTGTGTTAGGCTGAGTCGTCGCAGGTTGGCTGGTGCAGTGGCCCCCACCCTCCAGGCCACCGAGCGATACATTGCCGCGAAGCATGTCTGAATGCAGCGGTAGCTGGGAGGCACACAGCACATCTTTAAGAAAAAAGCCGAAATAAACAAGCTAATTAGGTGCCGCCTGGCAAGTAATTGTAGGCCCAGATCAGTGCCGATTTCCGACTGCGTCGTCTCTGATCTGGGCCGACAATTACATGTCGGCGGCACCTAATTAATTAGCATGTTTATTTTGGCTTTTTTCTTAAAGATGTGCCGTGTGCCTCCTGGCTACCGTTGCATTCTCCACGAATCGGTATCTGTCCGTGGCCTGGGGGTTGGGGTGGTGGGACACTGGGGTGTCATCGCGTCATAGTCTGTTTCCATCAGGGCAGGCAGGTCACCTTCTTCTATTTCTGCCTGCCTCGATATCGAAGGTCGAGGGTCGTCGTCTGTTGTGGCTGATGTGGAAAGCTTGCTTGACTGCTGAGCCTCGCGCATTTTTCTATCACACAGTTCTTTGTAAGGACTCAAACCATTCTGCAAATACCCCCTAAACCGACATACCCTTTCAAAATTAAAGTGGTACTTTATCATTACTCATTTGGTTTCAATTGTTATCCTTTTTTCTTCCAATTGCATCAGCTCTTCATCTGTCAGTTCTTGGTCATGGGATGCCAAAACCTCTTCAACATCATGTTCGGCAGCTTCCACAAGCCAAACTCACGTTGTCCTTACTTCGTTCACCACGATCGAAACGCTTAATTATGTCTAGTTTTACTCTAAGTGTAACACCCTTACAAGCTCTTTCAGGCTTTTCCGATACCATAGAACTCATCTTGCAAACGGCTGCTCACAGGCACGTGTTAAAGCAAAGCTGTTCCGAATCCGGGGAAGAGCGGCTGCTCGGGGCATACGCTGCTTTTTATCACGCGCTGATTTTTTCGCGCACTGATTTTTTATCGCGCGCCGCTTTTTTTTCATAAGAGTGAACACACCTTCTGAAAGCGAAAACAGGGTACTAATGTAGGTCTTTCGTAACAGTGAGGTTTCATAAAGCGAACATTCAAAAAGCGGGGAACACCTGTATACTACACAATATTCAGAACAAAAAGTTTTGGTCATTACTTTGGAGTGTTAGTTTAAAATTAGGTACAAGGAGGATTAAAGAATGTTAGGGAACAATTCTGGCTCTCTTGACCTGCTCTTAATGAATTTCATCTGAGTTTAAGACAATGGACAGTGTAATTTATGGAGAGTGGTTAGCAACAGACTTGAAATTCCTAGCATCACACACAAAATGTTGGAGGAACTCAGCAGGCCAGGGAGCTTCTATGGAAAAGAGTACAGTTGACGTTTCAGGCCAAGAACCTTCATCAGGACTGGAGAAAAAAAGATGAGGAGTCAGAGTTAGAAGGTGATAGGTGAAATTGGGAGGGGAGTGGTGAAGTAAAGAGCTGAAAGTTGATTGGTGAAAGAGATACAGGGCTGGAGAAGGGGGAGTCTGATAGGAGAGGACAGAAGCCCATGAAATAAAGCAAAGGGGGAGGAGCCCCAGGGGGAAGTGATGGACAGATAAGGGAGGGAAAAGGGAATGGGAAATGGTGAAGCGGGGGGGCGGGGGGGGGGGCAATACCGGAAGCTGGAATTGCTTATGGTTCTGGTCTTTCTGAGATCAATCATGTCCTGCAGCTCCAGAACTGTTGAGCACTGATTCCCTACAGCACCACTAACTCAAGTGTAAAAACTGATTGTTTGTCAGTTCAATATTTTGCACATTAAAAGATTCCAGTTCCACTCCTTCCTGTGTTCATCTTGATCCCTTATAAGTCAAATTAATTCCTGCTTCAATTTGTGAAGCAGCTGAATTTTACAGAAGATAATCTGAGAGAGCTCCATTTGAATATTCCCCCCAATAAATCTACAGTAATCTGCCCGGATATTAGGTCACATTGTGGCACAATTTGGCATGCTCTGGAATCTAATTTCAATGTAAAGTAATTGAAAATTGGGGATTTCATGTGAGTTACCTTGTCAGTAGGTTACATTTCTAGTCCTCATTGACATTGACATGACGTTTTCAATCCCAAACGTATTGAAATCGTTTCCTTAATTTTCAGTTGCGTGGATGGCCCACCTCTCGATGAGCCATTCATGCAAAAGCAGTCACTCACAGTGGATATGTAACATGAAGGGACCCAACAGAACAATTCACAGACCAGTTCTGGATAGCTGGAATTGGGTCTCCTCTTGGGAATTCTTACTGGGAACATATTTTGTCTACTGTACCAATCCACACACCCCCCATACTCCACTTTTCACCTAACCCATTCCCTTCACACTATTTTGCCCACTCATGGCACTCTGACCAGTGACATCTCGTTGGAGCACCTGAAACCCCATCCCCATCAAAACCACTGATCATACTCTTTAACAATCAGCTTTATCCTCCTAACCAATATTTCTCCTTCACTACAAAGCCTCGGCTAACACTACCACAGCCTCATCTCCTGGATGTACTTCAAAGTCACATCAACCAACAATTGGACCAAATAACTTCGGATCGTCCCCCACCCAACAAATATTGCTGAAATATTCCAATATCAATCCTCAGCAGCCAACCCTCTCTATCCATTGGTATCTGGGCCTCTTCTATACCCCGATCTTTTCTTGCCAGTGAACACTCAAAACTGGACTTTGTTGATTCCTTAATTGTGAGGTGTACAAGGTGAAGTCCTTGAGCATTATCTAAAGCTTTATCTACTGCTTTTCCCCATTGTAGATCCATGACCAGCCAGTTTGGTGACCCAATACGAACCATCTAATGAAAACTCTTTAGAGCAAGGGTCCCAAACTGAGGTCCATGGACTCCTCGGTTAAAGACAGAGGTCCACGGCATAAAAAAAGTTTGGGAACTCCTGCTTTAGAGGCAATAAACAATTACAAGCTAAGAAAAGTTGGTCTGCAATAGGTTCAGTGGTCTGAATGGCCTCCTTTGAGGTCAAATGGTTCTACCATCCCAGGTTTGCTGGTTCTTCAGTGGTCAAACTGTGCACATTTCAGTGAAGAAACTGAATCATTGGAATGTCTAACAATCATTAAGCCTACATTTGAGTATGGTGATTCCCATGTTGGGTGCCTGTCCTCTCTTGCATCAATGGCCCAGAAATTAATTGAGCACTCCAAAGGAAGATGTTAGAAGCATGCAGCTCATCAGGCAACAACGAAGAAGAGAAAGTGAGTTGATTTTTCAAATCAATGAACTTTCATTGGAACTGGAAAAGTTGTGGGGGAAAAAAGTTGAAGTTGCAGAAAAGAGGACTGGCTGGAGAGAACATAGAGGACTAAATAGGGTGCAGCCTAAAATCATCAAGGTGACCGTTAATTTAAAAACCAATAGCTGGGGACCAAAAAGATTTAAAAAAAAAACAAAATGGAACAAAAGTACAGCCACACCTGTGCAGTGAACAAAGACATTAACCCCATGGATGCTGCTTGACCTGTTGAATGTGTGCAACCATTTTCAGTTTCCATTTAAGGTTTCCAATATCTACAGGTTTTTTTATTGCTCCAGTCAAATGTTGTATCCCAGCTTTCAACCCACAAATATTTTTATACCACTACTGGCTGGAAATTTGAGTTGATTATCAGAGTGAGGAATGGCAAAGCACCTGGAACTTCAGAGATCAGTGGAGCAAAAACTCCAATGAGAATTATGCAACGAGATTTAAGGCTAAAATCAGAGGAAAATGATGCTATGATGACTGCTGTAAGTTAATGTTAAACATGTTGAAAAGAACAGTGAATGGAAGGGATACTGGTTATCATGGCATCAAGGAAGAGACTGAAGGAAAGGATACAATTTATTTAAATTAAGAGCTCAACAAGGATAATTCCCTATCTGCATTGTTCCCCATGGGGGTCAGAAAGCAGTAAACCAGCAGTTATTCTGTTGAGGACAGGTCCTAACTTTTTATATTGAACTTTGTCCACACTTGTTCTGCAGATGGAGCACATTTTGAAAGCCTTGGTATGACTGACATTGAATAGGACAGCACAGGAACACGTCCTTTCACCCACCATGTTGTGCCAAATTAATTAAGTCAAATCTCTTTTGGCTGCACGTGATCCATGAGTTACCTTCGAATTTCCATCTCCAGAGAGCTGATGATGGAAATCTCATCAGGATACTTGTGGCATTTCACAACTCGCTGCTCCTCTCCACAGATTATAATGCACACGTTGATGACATGATTTTCCCAACGTGTTCTGGATTCTTGTGTACATTCAAAACTACAGTACCTTTGTAACTCGCTGCCCAACTGCACTATGTGAGTGCTTTCTCCAGAAAGAAAGCAGCAGTTGAAGTAGCCAGTTTTGAACAACATTGCACTTGCACACTATTTTTAATACACAAAATAATTTACTATCTTGGCGAAGACTGGTTCTATGGCCTGCAGTAAAACTGAAGTCCTGAACTGAACTAAACTTAATATTCCTGGACTCCTCTTTTGATGTTTGATATTCCATGTGTTGTTTTGCTCGCTTTTCATGTTTGCACAATTTATTCTTTTTTCACGCATTGTGTGTTTGAAGTTTTCTTTCAAAGGTTTCCATGGTGTTTCTCTGTTTCATGACTGACTGCCGGAGGATGAAACTCAGATTTGTACTCCGTATCCAGGTTGAGTCGGTGGTGAAGGAGGCGAATGCAATGTTGGCACTCATTTCTAGAGGAATAGAGTATAGGAGCAGGGATGTGATGTTGAGGCTCTTTAAAGCTCTGGTAAAACCTCACTTGGTACTGTGGGCAGTTTTGACCTCCTTATTTAAGAAAGGATGTGCTGACATTGGAGAGGGTACAGAGAAGATTCACTAGAATGATTCTGGGAATGAGAGGGTTAACATATGAGGAACATTTGTCAGCTTTTGGACTGTATTCCTTGGAGTTTAGAAGAATGAGGGGGGACCTTATAGAAACATTTCAAATGTTGAAAGGCATGGACAGAGTAGATGTGGCAAAATTGTTTCCTATGATGGGGGAGTCTAGTACGAGAGGGCATGACTTAAGGATTGAAGGGCGCCCATTCAGAACAGAGATGCGAAGAATTTTTTTTAGTCAGAGGGTGGTGAATCTATGGAATTTGTTGCCACGGCAGCAGTGGAGGCCAAGTCATTGGGTGTATTTAAGGCAGAGATTGATACATACCTGAGTAGCCAGGGCATCAAAGGTTATGGTGAGAAGGCGGGGGAGTGGGACTAAATAGGAGAATGGATCAGCTCATGATAAAATGGCGGAACAGACTCGATGGGCCAAATGGCCGACTTCTGCTCTTTTGTCTTATGGTCTTATGGTATACATCAGTTGGCACGGTGGTGTAGTGGTTAGCACAATGTACAGTGCAGGAGACTGGGGTTCAATTCCCACCACTCCCTGTAAGGAGTGTGTACATTCTCCCCATGACTGCATGGGTTTCCTCTGGGTTCTTTGCTTTCCTCCCACAGTCCATAGACATACCAGTTAGTAGGTTAATTGGTCATTGTAAATTGCGCAATGATTAGGCTGGGATTATATTGGGATTGGTGGCTTGACTCAAAGGGCCAGAAGGGCCTATTCCACACTGTCTCTCAATAAATAAAACATAATGTGCTTTGAATCTTTGAATTTTGTATTTTTCCCCTTATTGTTTCATTAGTAATTATTCACTAAGTACTTTTTTGGTAGTTTATTGCTATCCACCCTCTCATTTCAGTGGCATTATGTTGCTATTTTATGAATTATTCAGCACAGTATTGTAGTCAATGGAACTGCTGATACTGCACAAATCCAGGCACCCTGGGTCAATCTATGGGTATTGTCTGTGTGGAGTTTACTTATTGTTCCTGTGATTATTATTATTATTATCATTTTTTTTTCCTCTGCCCAAGCTGGTAATACCTGAGATGCGGGCATTGCCAACCACACTCATTTCTCAGTTGCTAGGAAATTTCAGACTATCCTAGTGGTGTTTAGTATTGTGGCTTTCTGAAGATTTACAGTGACTATAAAACGGATTCAAACCCCCCCCCCCAGGTTTTCAGGTTTTGTTATTTTATAATATTGAATCACAGTGGATTTAATTTGGCTTTTTTGACACCAATCAACAGAAAACTACCATTTCATGTCAAAGTGAAAATAGATCTCTACAAAGTGATCTAAATTAATTACAAATATAAAACAAAATAATTGATAGTATAAGTATTCATCCATTTAATATGACACTGGTGTAGCCAATTGGTTTTAGAAGTCACATAATTAGTTAAATGGAGATCACCATGTGCAGTTAAGGTGTTTCAATTGATTGTAGTAAAAATAAACCTGTATCTGGAAGGTCCAACTGCTGGTGAGTCAGTATCTGGCAAAACACTCCAAGTAACTCCATGAAAGGGTTCTTGAAAAGTACAAGTCAGAAGGATACAAAACATTCTCCAAGATGCTGAATGTCCCTTGGATTACAGTTAAGTCAATCATCAAGAAATGGCCATCCTCAAAATCTAAGTGACTGTGCAAGAAGGGGGACTAGTGAGGGAGGCAACCAAAAGACCTATGACAACTCTGGAGGAGTTTCAAGCTTAAGTGGCTGAACTGGGAGAGACTTTACATGCAACAACTGTTGCATGGGTACTTCACCAGTCACACCCATGGCTTTATGGGAGAGTGGCAAAGAGAAAGCCACTGTTGGAAAAAAAGCTCACATGAAATCTTGGCTAGAGTTTGCCAGAAGGGATATGGGAGACTCTGAAGTCAGCTGGAAGAAGATTCTATGGTCGGATAAAACCAAAGTTGAGCTTTTTGACCATCAAACTAAATTCTATGTTTGGCATAAGCCAAACACCGCACATCATCAAAAACACACCATCCCTACTGTGAATCATGGCTGCACCATACTGTGGGGATGCTTTACTGCAGCAGGCTTGTGAGGGTAGAGGGTAAAATGAATGCAGCAAAATATAGGGAAATCCTAGAGGAAAACCTGGTGCAGTCTGCAAGAGAACTGCAGCTTTGGAGAAAATTTGTTTTCCAGCAAGACAGTGAATCCAAGCATAAAGCGAAAGCTACACAGGAATGGTTTAAAAACAACAAAGTTAATGTCCTGGAATGCCCAAGTCAGAGTCCAGACCTCAGTCCAACTGAGAATTTGTTGCTGGACTTGAAAAGGACTGTTGACTCATGATCACCATGCAATCTGACAGAGATTGAGCAGTTTTCTAAAGAAGAATGGGGTAAAATTCCGGATGTGCAAAGCTGATAGAGACCTCTCCACAAAGATTCAAGGCTGTAATTGCTGCCAAAGGTGCATCTACTATATACTGATTTAAATGGACTGAATACTTATGCAATCAATTAATTTGTGTTTTGTAGTTGTAATTAATTTAGATTACCTTATCGAGATCTGCTTTCACTTCGACAAGAAAGCGTCTTTTTCAGTTGATCAGTGTCAGAAAAAGCCAAAGTAAATCCACTGTGATTCAATAGTGTAAAACAATAAAACCCAAAAACTTCCAAGGGGGATGAATACTTTTTATAGGCACTGTATATAGACATTACTGTGTATCCCTCTTTGTTTAATGTTATTGTGTAGTGCCTTTGGGATGACATCAGTTGTAGATATTACAATCAAGACAGTGTATGACCTGTTCATGTTCCATAGTCTTTCAATTTCCTCTTGTATTTCATCATATTTCTGGTGTTTTTCACTAACTGATTTCTGTATGTTCTGTGAGCTTGCAATGGCTATTTCTATTGCTTGTTTACCCTGTATTATTATATCTGATTATTATGGATTGTCCTATCCGTAATAACTGATCAGTCGTAATATAATTAGTGGGACTCTGACTTTAAAACTGGATCAGGCTTGTATTTATAGTAAGGTATGATTTCATTTATGAGTTTGTATTTTAAAGCAATATTTTGATGAATGATGTTTGCCACTGAATTGTGCCTATGTAAGTAATCAGATTGTGTTAAACTGCTACAGGATCCTTTAACGTGTTGGATTGTTTCTGGATTTTCTTGGCATTTTCTACTTTTATCGTCTTGAATTTGTTGGTGTTTTATTATGTATTTTTGATCATTTTTGTGTTATCCACCTAGTCCTGTATTGCCAGAAGGAATCCTTCTGTTTCTGGAATGAGACCTCCAACTCTGAGCCAGGCATTCGACACTTCCTTGTCAGCATCGAGTCTGCTCAGATTGTGGAGATATCTTCCATGGAGAGTGATGCTCTTCCATTGGTTAACTTTTTCTTCAGTAGTAATAATGTCTTAATTTTTCTCAGTTGTGGTCTCATTTAAGTTTAGTAGTGTGTACTTTTTATCAGAATTGCATATGCTTGCATGGAGTGCTGATTCCTGTTTTTGTTGATGAAAGTATATCCTAAGAAGTTTTATCTGACTGTTGTGTCGATTTTTAATATTCTGTTATTCCTCTTCCCCCTTCTGTCCTAAGTGCATTCAAGTGTACATAATGTTTTCTGAGATTTATCATTTCAGTCCTTATTTTTCTTTGTAAATTTTTCAGATCTGTTTCAAACCAAGATATTATGCCAAAAGAATACATTAATATAGATACAGCGAAAGTGTTTATTGCCTTTGTTATATCTGTACTGTTGAGCTCTGTTTGGCATTATTATTGTGTTTTTATTTTTATTATTACTATACAATAATAATAATAAACCTGAGGAATGGGCATAGCCAAGCATATTCATTTCTCAATTGCTGGAAACATTCGGACTATTCTAGGGGTGTTTAGTATCATAGCTTTCTGAAGATTTACATAAATATTGCTGTGTAGGCCTATTGTTTAATGCTGTTGTGTAGTGACTTTGGGATGATACCAGTGTAGATATTCCTATTGGGACAATGTATACCCTGTTCATTTCCCAGTCTTTTAATTTCCTCTTTTAATTGAGCATATTTCTGGTATTCTTCACTTATTGATTTCTGTATGCTATGGCTATTTCTATTAAGTAAGTTGTTCCCTATATTTCCACTGTTTCTGGAAGGATCGACAGGATCCTGAAGGAATACCAGATTAATACCATCCACAAACCCATAAGGAAGCTTCACAGATTATGCGAGTCAAAGGTGACCTGGGACTCAGGCTGACTGGCCCTGTGAATGCAGAGCAACGTATATCGGCCAGGCGGAGCGCATGATGAAACCCACATCAAGAAGGATAGGAGGTGTATCCATTTGGGTTACTAGGAGAAATGGGTGGTAGCAGAACATTGCATTCGCAATGGCCATAGGATTGACATTGACGGCACAAAACTACTGTGCTGCACCAATGGCTTTTGGGAACACCTGGTGAAGGAAGCTATTGAAATAAAACTAGAGAAAAAGAATTTTAACAAAGATGAAGGTCTCGCTCAAAGTAAGAACTGGAATTTGATTGTAAGCAAGGTTGGGATAGTGGAATCCTGATTGGTTGAGGACTAACCAATCAAGAGGTTCAGACAATGGGGCTATATATACCATCGGACTAGACGTGCCTAGGCATTATGCCTGATGAAAATGGCAGAGTTTTTCATCGAAAGGTCGGTTAAAATTGACACCTGTACCTGGCTGGTAGCCCGAGAAGAATTTATTTGTCATATACGCCGGGAAAGATCCTTGTTTTTGCTTGTTTATCCTGTAATATTATATCCAGATGGTTATTATGGATTGATCCTAATATAATTTATTGAAATCTAACTCTAAAACTGGATCAGGCTTATACTTATAGTAAGGTATGATGTCCTTTATGAGTTGTATTTTAAAGCAAGATTTTAGTGAATGACGTTTACCTGGTGATTGTGCCTGTGTGAGTAATCAGGTTGAGTTAAGCTGCTGCAGGATCCTGAAATGTGTTGAACTGTTTCTGGTTTCTCTTAACATTTTCTGCATTTATTGTCTTGAATTTGTTGGGGCTTTTATTATATATTTTTGATCATGTTAACCACCTCAACGTTTAAAATAAATTTATTATCAAAGTATACACAGTATATGTCACCATATACAACCCTGAGACTCATTTTCTTGTGCACATACTCAATGAATCCATAAAAGAATAATCACCATAATAGAATCAATGAACTGCACCAACTAGGCAAAAGACAATAAATTATGCAAATACAAAAAGAAAGAAAAATTAGTAATAAATAAGCAGTAATTATCAAGTACATGAGATGAAGAGTCCTTGAAGTGAGTCTATAGATTGTGGGAACATTTCAGTGATGGGGCAAGTAAAGATGAGTGAAGTTATCCCCTTTGGTTCAAGAGCCTGATGGTTGAGCGGTGATAACTATTCCTGAACTTGATGGAGTGAGTCCTGAGGCTTCTCTACCACCTTCCTGATGGCAACAATGACATGAGAGCATGACCTAGTCCCGTATTGCCAAAGGAACCCCTCTGTTTCTGGGAAGAGGTCTCCAACTCTGAGCCAGGCTTTCAACGCTTCCTTGTAGACATCTAGACAGCTAAGATTGTAGAGAGCTCTTCCACGGAAAGTCATGCTCATCCAATGCTTAACTTTTACTTCTGTAGTGATAAATTCTTCTTTTTTCTGATTTGTGCTTTCATTTAAGTTTAGTGATATGTACTTTTTATCAGAATTGCATATGAATTGAATTGACTTTATTACTTACATCCTTCATATCCTTCATATACATGAGGAGTAAAAATCTTTATGTCTCCGTCTAAACGTGCAATGTGCAACTTATAGTAATTTATAATAAATAGTATGTACAACAGGACAGTCAATATAACATGGAAATACAGTCGTGTCAGCATGAATTAAGCAGTCTGATGGCCTGGTGGAAGAAGCTGAACCGGAGCCCGTTGGTCCTGGTGTGACGCCAAACCAAGTTATTGGACGATTGATGCTAACGAGAGAGATAAGAGAGACAATGGAGAAACACTCAAAATGCTAATAAGAGAGGAGAGAGGGATTAACGGAAAAGAAACACAATTCAGAATATTGACAGACCAGTTGCTTTGAACCTGAACTGTTTGAAGTTTGATGGACAGGTGATACCCCAGCAGGGGGATAAAAAGAGCAGGTTCGCTAAGACACGGGACACCACAAGACCACGAGACAACGAGACCCTGGAAAGAGCGGTGTGCCCCCACAAGTGGTGCGAGTTTGGAGGTCCAGTTCGCAGAAACTGACCATACGCTCACAGGGTGTAAAGGTACGATCGGTGGGAACCTGGTGTGTGTGTCTGCCCTTGCCTGGGTACCAGGTTCACCGCGGAAGAACGATCGTATCCGGAATGGAGGGGTCACAGTCGGTGACCACAGGGGGATAGAAGACATCAAAAAGGGTCTGCCCGAAACCAACTGTGAAGACATCAAAGGTCTGCCTGAACCAAATTGCATCCCCTCTCCCTCTCCCTCTCCCTCTCCCTCTCCCTCTCCCTCTCCCTCTCCCTCTCCCTCTCCCTCTCCCTCTCCCTCTCCCTCTCCCTCTCCCTCTCCCTCTCCCTCTCCCTCTCCCTCTCCCTCTCCCTCTCCCTCTCCCTCTCCCTCTCCCTCTCCCTCTCCCTCTCCCTCTCCCTCTCCCTCTCCCTCTCCCTCTCCCTCTCCCTCTCCCTCTCCCTCTCCCTCTCCCTCTCCCTCTTCCCCCTCTCTCTCTCTCTCTCTCTCTCTCTCTCTCCCCCTCTCCCTCTCCCTCTCCCTCTCCCCCCCTCTCTCTCTCTCCCCCTCTCCCCCTCCCTCCCTCCAGTGGTACAACAGCGATTACTGCGAACTGCACTAAACTGAACTGAACTCTGTGTCACTTAAAACTGATCATTTTACTCCTAGACTGCGATAGAGCTTGGTTGATTCCTATTACCCTAGTTCTGTGTATATGTGTGTATTATCATCGCTAACCTGTCACATTTATATCCTTACGATTAGAGTACTGTATTACTTAGTTCTTTAATAAAACTTTATTAGTTCCTAGTAATCCAGACTCCAACGAGTGTTCCATTTCTGCCGGTTTGGCAACCCAGTTACGGGGTACGTAACACTGGCTTTTGTGATGCGGTACTGCTTCCCGGATGGTAGCAGATGGAACAGTTTGTGATTGGGGTGACTCGGGTCCCCAATGATCCTTCGGGCCCTTTTTACACAACTGTCTTTGTAAATGTCCTGAATAGTGGGAAGTTCACATCTACAGATGCATTGGTCTGTCTACACCACTCTCTGCAGAGTCAGCAATTGAGGAAAATACAGTTCCCATACCAAGCAGTGATGCAGCCAGTCAGGATGCTCTCAATTGTGCCCGTATTGAAAGTTCTTAGGATTTGGGGGCCATCCCAAACTTCCTCAACCGTCTGCGGTGAAAGAGGCGCTCTTGCGCCTTTTTCACCACACAGCTGGTACGTACAGGCCATGTGAGATCCTTGGTGATGTTTATGCCAAGGAATTTAAAGCTGTTCACGTTCTCAACCCCAGATCCATTGATGTAAATAGGGGCTAGCCTGTCTCCCTTCCTCCTGTAGTCCACAATCAGCTCCTTTGTTTTTACGACATTGAGGAAGAGGTTGTTTTCTTGACACCACTGTGTCAGGGTGATGACTTCCTCTTCCTCTCATTATTATTTGAGATTAGGCCAATCAGTGTAGTGTCGTCAGCAAATTTAATTAGCAGATTGGAGCTGTGGGTGGTGACACAGTCATGGGTATACAGAGAGTAAAGGAGAGGGCTTAGGACACAGCCCTGAGGGGCTGAGGCGAGGGAGTCCACTCTTTCCACCTGCTGGCAATCTGACAAGAAGTCCAGGATCTAGCTACACAAGGGAGGGTGAAGGCCGAGGTCTCTGAGCTTCTTGTTGAGCCTGGAGGGAACTTTGCTGTTGAATGCTGAACTGTAGTCCAAGAACAGCATTCTCACAAAAGCACCCTCCTTTCCCAGATGTGCAAGGACGGTGTGTAGTGCTATGGCTATTGTGTCATCTGTCAAACGGTTTTGTAAGTAGGCGAATTGTAGGGGGTCCACTGTGGGTACAGATGTAGTCCTCGCATGGAGTGCTGGTTTTTGTTCGTGAAAATATATCTTTAGGAGTTTTAAGCGACTGTATTTTTTTTATTATTCATGGATTTCCATTGGGTACTCCAGTTCTTTAAGTGGCTGAAGAATCAAAAGGGGCATGGAGGGGTTCTAGTTGATGAAAGAAAATAAATTACAAAGAAATTAGAAGCAGCGGAGAAGGAATTTCTCTGAGAGCTGGCTGGCTACCTTCAATGCTGTTAGGAATTATGGGGAAAAATATAATAGCAACTTAAGTTTTGTATATTTCTCAGTCCTTACTGTAGACGACTACAGAGGGTCACATAGTCATACACCATTTTGCCCCAAACTGTATATTTAAGACCTGACCACATTATTTGGTTACCAAGACTTGAGGACTTTAGTTATAGGTTAGGACTGTATTCCCTGGGAGTACAGAATGAGAGAATATTTAAAGTTATGAGTGGTATAGATAGGGTAAATGCAATTAGACTTTTTCCACTGAGGTTGAATGAGACTAGAACCGGAGATCATAAGTTATGGGTGAAAAGTGAAATATTTAATGGCAACCTGAAGGGGAGCTTCTTCATTCAGAGGGTGGTGTGAGTGTAGAATGGGCTGCCAGTGGAAGTGGTGGATGGAGGTTTGATTGCAACATATTTTATAAATGTTTGACAAAGTACATGGATGGAGGGCTATGGTCCAGGTGCGGGTTGATAGGACTAGGTAGAATTACCGGTTAGCATGGACTGGATGGGCTAAATGGCCTGCTTCTGTGATGTAGCACTCTTGGACTCAGTGAGCTAATTGGATTTCAACACTGCATAGTACATCCTTGGTCAAAATTACTTAACTCTTTTTAATTCTGGACTTGTTTAAATAGCTTAATTTAAAAATTTCAGCTACCTTGGTGGGATTTTGAACTTGTCATCTGTTTGTTAATCTGAGGCTCTCATTGCTAGTTTGGTTACATAACCATAATGCTACTGTACTAAATTCTGTCAATTTTAACAGTAATAGAACTGAAATTTACATTAATTTGTCAAGTGGAACATTTCCCTCATGTTGCGTTAGTGTTGAACAATCCCTCGTGTCAAATACAGTATATGTTAGCTGCAGGGTAGAGTTTCTAATAAATTCTCACTAGTTCATTTGTTACAACTCTGTTTCCCAGAGCAACACCTTTTCACAGGCCCCTAGAACTACTCAGTTAATTAGTGCCCATTTTTGAGTAATTCTGTACTATGGAACCATATCTGCTGAGAACCAAACTGCAGCTATTGCGAGCTGGGGACTGGGGAGGGTTGGGGGAACACTACGGCAATAGAAGTTTATTTTTCTGAAGTGCATGGGGAAACTTTTTTCCAAAACGTCTATGTCACACGTTGAATGTGGGTATATAAAATTGTTCAATTTGTAATCCATTACTTCAATTGATTACAGAATCCAATGCATGATTTGTATTTTTTCTTTCTCTTGCGCATCGAGTGTTCGTCTTTTATTTTCATTCTTATCCTTTTTTTTCTTTAAATGAGGTTTTCTCGGGTTGCTTGTTTTGTGGCCATCTCTGAGCAAGCAAATCTCATTATTTATACAGTCATTGATAATAAATGAATGTTGATAATATATGCTCTAGGAGAAAATGGTGATTTACATAAGAATATATTTCTAAAGCAAAAATATATTTCTAAAGTATGGTGTACATTAACAAGAAAGTGTTATATTGTGGAATGTTATGGAATAGGGCAAGACATGGCCTATCGAATGGTGAAAGGCCTTGATAGAATGGACGTGGAAAGGATGTTTCCTAGGGTGGGAGAATCTAAGACTAGAGGACACAGCCTCAGAATAGAAGGGCATCCTTTTAGAATGGAGATGGAAGGAATTTCTTTAGGCAGAGAGTGGAGAATCTGTGGAATTCTTTAACAAAGGCAACTGTGAAGGCCAAGTCTTTATGTATATTTAAGGCAGAGGTTGATAGATTCTTGATTGGTCAGGGCATGAAGGGATACAGAGAGAAGGCGGGAGATTGGAGCTGAGAGGAAAATTGGATCAGCCATGATGAAATGGCGGAGCAGATGCAATGGGCCAAATGGTCTTATTGTATGGTCTTATGTTAATACTTAAATAGAAACATTGAAAATAGGTGCAGGAGTAGGCCATTCAGCCCTTCGAGCCTGCACCACCATTCAGTATGATCATTGCTGATCATCCAACTCAGAAACCTGTACCAGCCTTCCCTCCATACCCTCTGATCCCTTTAGCCACAAGGGCCATATCTAACTCCCTCTTAAATATAGCCAATGAACTGGCCTCAACTGTTTCCTGTAGCAGAGAATTCCACAGATTCACCACTCTCTGTGTGAAGAAGTTTTTGCTAATCTCGGTCCTAAAAGGCTTCCCCTTTATCCTCAGACTGTGACCCCTCATTCTGGACTTCCCCAACATCAGGAACAATCTTCCTGCATCTAGCCTGTCCAATCCCTTTAGGATTTTATACGTTTCAATAAGATCCCCCCTCAATTTTCTAAATTCCAATGAATATAAACCTAGTCGATCCAGTCTTTCATCATATGAAAGTCCTGCCATCCCTGGAATTAATCTGGTGGACCTTCTTTATACTCCCTCTATGGCAAGGATGTCTTTCCTCAGATTAGGGGACCAAAACTGCACACAATACTCCAGGTGTGGTCTCACCAAGGCCTTGTACAACTGCAGTAGTACCTCCCTGCTCCTGTACCCGAATCCTCTTGCTATGAATGCCAGCATACCATTCGCCTTTTTCACCACCTGCTGTACCTGCATGCCCACTTTCAATGACTGGGGTATAATGACACCCAGGTCTCGTTGCACCTCCCCTTTTCCTAATCGGCCACCATACAAATAATAATCTGTTTTCCTGTTTTTGCCACCAAAGTGGATAACCTCACATTTATCCTCATTAAATTGCGTCTGCCATGAATTTGCCCACTCACCTAACCTATCCAAGTCATCCTGCAACCTCTTAGCATCCTCCTCACAGCTAACACTGCCGCCTGGCTTCGTGTCATCCGCAAACTTGAGAGATGCTGCATTTAATTCCCTCATCTAAGTCATTAATATATATTGCAAACAACTGGGGTCCCAGCACTGAGCCTTGCGGTACCCCACTAGTCACTGCCTGCCATTCTGAAAAGGTCTGGTTTATTCCCACTCTTTGCTTCCTGTCTGCCAACCAATTCTCTATCCACATCAATACCTTACCCCCAATACCATGTGCTTTAAGTTTGCATACTAATCTCCTGTGTGAGACCTTGTCAAAAGCCTTTTGAAAATTCAAGTATACCATATCCACTGGTTCTCCCCTATCCACTCTACAAGTTACATCCTCAAAAAATTCTATGAGTTTCATCAGACATGATTTTCCTTTCACAAATCCATGCTGACTTTGTCCGATGATTTCACCACTTTCCCAATGTGCTGTTATCACATCTTTGGTAACTGACTCCAGCAGTTTCCCCACCACCAATGTTAGGCTAACCGGTCTATAATCCCCGGTCTCTCTTTCCCTCCTTTTTTAAAAAGTGGGGTTACATTAGCCACCCTCCAATCCTCAGGAACTAGTCCAGAATCTAAAGAGTTTTGAGAAATTATCACTAATGCATCCACTATTTCTTGGGCTACTTCCTTAAGCACTCTGGGATGCAGACCATCTGGCCCTGGGGATTTATCTGCCTTTAATCCCTTCAATTTACCTAACACCGCTTCCCTACTAATATGTATTTCCCTCAGTTCCTCCATCTCACTGGACCCTCTGTCCCTTACTATTTCTGGAAGATTATTTATGTCCTCCTTAGTGAAGACAGAACCAAAGTAATTATTCAATTGGTCTGCCATGTCCTTGCTCCCCATAATCAATTCACCTGTTTCTGTCTGTAGGGGACCTACATTTGTCTTAACCAATCTTTTTCTTTTCACATATCTATAAAAGCTTTTACAGTCAGTTTTTATGTTCCCTGTCAGTTTTCTCTCATAATCTTTTTTCCCTTTCCTAATTAAGCCCTTTGTCCTCCTCTGCCGGACTCTGAATTTCTCCCAGTCCTCAGGTGAGCCACTTTTTCTGGCTAATTTGTATGCTTCTTCTTTGGAATTGATACTATCCCTAATTTCCCTTGTCAGCCATGGGTGCACTACCTTCCCTGATTTATTCTTTTGCCAAACTGGGATGAAGGGGTTTTACTGGAATAAGGGGTTTTAAAAGGATTTGTCAATTGGCCTGAGAAGGAAATAGCTCAAAATAACAAATGGAAAAACATCTTGACTTGGGATTTGCAGTTTTAGTAAGAGTAAAATTGTAAGTGTCCATAAGACCATAAGATATCAGAGCAGAATTAGGCCGTTTGGCCCATTGAGTCTGCTCCACCATTTCATCATGGCTGATCCATTTCCCTCTCAGCCCCAATCTCCTGCTTTCTCCCTGTAACCCTTCATGCCCTGACTAGTCACAAACCTATCAACCTCTGCCTTAAATTTACCCAATTACTTGGCCTCCACAGCTGTCTATGGCAATGAATTCCACAGATTCACCACTCTCTGGCTAAAGAAATTCCTCCTCATCTCCATTCTAAATGGATATCCCTCTATTCTCAGACGGTGCCCTAGACTCCCTAACTACTGGAAACATTCTCTCCACATCCGCTCCATCAAGGCCTTAACATTTGACAGATTTCATTGAGATCTTCCCTCATTTTTCTGAAATCCAGGGAGCACAGGCCCAGAGCCAAGTGTCTTCCATTATTACTGCATTAAACAGACAGCAGTCTCTGATATCTGCATACCATTAAGCATAGCAATTAAGTTGCTGTCAGTGATATCCTGCAGCTGCAAGGTTTGGCTCTGCAGCATTTACCAAGTCACCAAATCCATCCAAAATTTACCTGACAATAGGTAAGAATTTAAACCTTTTACACATGAGCTGAAACTCAGATTTGTCACTCCTTAGTTATCAAAGTATATTTGTTATCAAAGTATATATACTTTATACAGCCTTGAGATTCGTCATTTTACAGGCAGCTACAAAACAGAAACCCTCTAGAACCCATTAAAACAAAAGAAGACCATCAAACACCCAATGTGCAGAGAGGAAAAAAAAGTGCAAACAATGAAAGTAAGCAAACAACATTCAGAACTGAAGTTCACAAAAGTGCATCCACCTTGTGATATTTGCAGGCCACAGCCACAGTTCGGTGCAGAGAGGAGTAAACCTCCCGGAGCAGCGAGCTGAAGTTCAGTGCAGAGTCGAGTAATCATCACTGAGCAGCGATTGAACCATACCACAGCCCTGGACCCGGCACCCTGACCATTTCAGTCTGGGCCTGGCGCTTAAATTGTTCAAACCTCGGGTCATTCCTTATTCTCAGACCTGGGCCTTCTCCCCGTACTGCCTGACCCGCTGGAATTTCCATTATATTTGTTACAGATTGGTTGCATTGAGTTACAGGGCCGGCACAGTGGCGTAGCAGTTAGCATTATGCTTTACAGCGCCAACGTTCCAGATTTGTATGCTCTCCCCTCGATTGCATGGGTTCCCTCCAGGTACTCTGGTTTCCTACCACGTTCCAAAGACGTATGGATTAGTAAAAGTATGTTGGCATGTTATGTTGGCACCGGAAGCATGGCAACAATTGCTGGCTGCCCCCAGCACATCCTCAGGCGGTTTTGGTCATTGACACAAACGACGCATTTGTTTCAATGTACATGTGACAAATAAAAATCATTATCCTTAAGATCTTTACATTTTAGCTTCTACATTATCGTACGCATATACCCCATCAATAAAAGGATTAAAATTATAAATTATGTTTCTTTTTTTACCTGCTGCCTGTGATAATGTTCATCATTAAGCCACACTGTTGCTACATGTGAGAAGTGGTACCAAATTTAAAGTTGTGCCAGAGGCAATCCTCATTTCTGCCAAGTGTTTACAGTCCACTTCTTTTATAGGTTAACTGCAGTGATGACTCTTTGCCATGACCCTGCAAATTCAAGTACATTATACACATGATTTCCTAATCAGTGGGATTTCTCAAGAGACTTTTTTTGTGATTTCTTTTAAAGTATTCTACTTTTTTCTTGTTTTTGGAAACTATCCATCGTGCATTCTTCTTTGCAGTTGAGAATTGTGTGTTGTCTTCTCCTGTAGTGTCCTTGACCATATAATTGAAATTGTACTTATTAATGTTATGTACTGTGGGATTGTACAAGAGGTTACTTATTTGGAGCTCTTTTTGTAATGAGGTGAGAATAATTGCAGCTGCACCTTTTCATGAAACTATAGTCATTAGTTTTCATTCAGTATACTAAATATGCTGTCTTTCACATTAATAGATGTGCAGGTGTTAGCACTTTTGATCCAAGTCTTTGCAGTATATTTTAAGTTAGTAAAATATATTTTTAGTTTTCTGTAATATTTCTGTTTCTATTGTGAAGCAATTATCTTGTTACTTTGCAAAACATAGGACACAAGTTATTCGACCATTTTTTTCTTTATCAAGATCTGATTTGTGTTAGCTATTTAAAAGAATAATCTCACTTTTAAAACAGATAACTCCTAACTTTCTCATGCAGTTTTGTTCATTATTTTAAATTTCATGTCATTCATATTAGGAGAAACATATTTACCATTTATTTGTTCCGGAAGTTTCTAAAATTAAAACTATCAGACATGGACTGAGAGTAATATGGATGAATTTTGAAAATACCTTTGTACTTTTTAACTACAACTGGATGTAAAGTTACAATGAATTTCTTCTGCTGAGATGAGCATAACTTTTAACCCTGTAAATTTTGAAACAGCTTATTGATAATGGTATCAAAATTCAAACTGAGGTTGGGGATGAACAGGAATTATACAAACCTGATTTACAGAAAGAGATGTGAAGATATTGAAGGCAGTATTTAAGAGAAAACTGGAGAGATTTTAGCAGAAAAAAAGCAGAATTTCCTTATTTCCATGGATTACCTCCAGGTATTATTCCTGCATAATCTCCTTTCATGTATCTTTCTCTGAAATCTTTAGAATAAACACCATGCATGGAATCATTCTTTCGTATTATCATTAATGAGGTCATTCAGTCATCCAGTGTTTCTGTTGGGTTGGGACACTTGATTTTCACCATCATAAAACCATCATCAAAAATCGTTATTGATGACTTATTTTAAGTTTGCGTATTAGAGTGATGCTGTTGCCTGTAATGAGTTTGTACACTTTGCCTGTGACTGTGCGCGTTTCCTCCCACAGTCCAAAGACATGCTGTTTGGCAGGTTAATTGGCCATTGTAAGTTGTCCCGTGATTAGGCTAGGGTTAAACTGGGGGTTGCTGGGCGGTGTAACTCACAGGGTTGGAAGGGCTGACTACGCACTGTATCTCAATAAAATAATTAAAAAATAAGAGTTGTGCACCCATTATCTAATTAGAATAAGTAAAATAATCACCAGGACAGCTAACCAGATCACATAATCCTTATTACTAAAATAAACACTAATTTGCTGTGGAATGCTGTACAGAGAAACCATTCAGATATAGTTTTTTTCAGCTGTGATCATACATGGGTTAAAGATGTGGCAGCTATGACAGCCACTAAACTAAGTCCTGTCTGCTTAGATAGATAACACTGAATATTAGCAGAAAGTATACTGTTAAAAATGGTGAAAAAGTGATTCTTCTGGTATTAGTTTAGCTCCTGCTTTACTATCTTTTTTTTAATCTAACACAAAATCTGCACATTTGCAGAAATACTTAATTTGAAGAAGGTGTAATGGGTGCAATATGTCCTCCAATAATTTTGAGAGAAAGCAAGTAGCATATTGGAGTTCAGAATGAATTGTAATCTGATTTATCCAAAAAAATAGTTTTGATTATTGAAACTTGGGGAATTAGATGTTAACGGTGCTACATTAGAATGTACAATTAGTCTTATTTTCAGGAATGAGGTTTGGTTAATTTTAACTTATTAATATAGAATGGAACTATTTTGTAACTATCAGAATGTGTCTATTTGGCAATGTTCTCTCCTTGAGGCCATCATGTATCTTCTTACTGTTCATACTTTGGTACTGCTTGAAAACAAATCATTCACGAACACCTCCAAGCTATTGGAGTAGTACTCTGAACCTTTGTCATTAATCATTAACCTTTAATGGGATAAACATTCCTATCAGCGTACAGACAATTGAATTGTGTACAAATTGGCACAAATGGAAAAGGAAAAGTTCCTTGACCACCTCCAAATGAAAATAGATAAGGATTTCTATTTCAGGATTAAGTATCCCACCCATTCCTGATGCTGCGAGGAAATGGGAGAAATTTGAAGGGAAGTTGATGCAGATAAAGCCCCAAAATAGAATTGTAAACATTTTGGCACCACTGTATTCTTAGAATAATACAAATAGTACTAACCAGAACCTTTTTGCTGGATGCCCAGAGCAGTGTAATCCAACAGAGATCTGATTTACATTTATTTTTACTTTTGTGATCTTTGTCATGGTTTGTGCTCTGGCCCTCTTGTTTTTAGAGTTACGGACCTTAGTGCTTTCAGTGCCAATGTGATTCATAAGGACACAATATCCATCCTCAAGCTCACATATTGTACGCACCCATTCATGGTGCGCAATTCATTGGCAATGTGGACTTGCTAAATATTATTGGGCAGTGACTGATAACAAGAGTTAGTTGAAGTATGAGACAACTTCCAACTACCAATGAACATGTGGACAGTTTTAGGTTTATTGTTATATGCACTAATGGATGGTGAAAAGTTCATTTCCATACTTTCCCTACGGATCAATTCATTACATGGAGCATTAGGTAGTACAAGGTAACGTAGTAACAGAATACAGAATAAAATTTAGCAGCTACAAAGAAAGTACAATGCAGGTAGATATTAAAGTGCAAGATAATAACAAGGTAGATTGTGAAGTGAAGAGTCCACCTTATACTATGCATTTTTCTTAGAACAGCAGAGAAAAAGCTGACTTCAGTCTCTTAATACACTCGTTCAGGCGTTTGTATCTTCTTGCCGCTAGGAGGAAGAAGACTGGGGTAAGTGATTATGTTTTGGTAGCTTTAATGAGGCAGTAAGTAGATAGAAACATTGGAAGGGAGGCTGCTTTCCATGGTATGCTGAGCTGTGTCCACAACTCTCTGCAGTTTCTTGTGGTCACATGCAGACCAGTTGCAGTACTTTGCAGTGGTGCATCCAGATTGGATACTTTTTATGGTGCATCAGTAAGTATCAGTAAGGCTCAATGGGAACATGCCAAATTTCTATAGCCTCTTGAGGAAGAGGAAGTAGAGGCTTTGATGAGCTTTCTTGGCCATGGCATCTGCATGGTTTGATCAGGACAGGTTATTGATGATGTTCACTCCTAGGTGCTTGAATGTTCCAACTCTCTCAACTTCAACATCAAGATTATAACAGGAGCATTTGTACCATCATTAGTTAATGACCAGCACATTGTTTTTGTGACGTTGAGGGAAAGATTGTTGTCATGACACCATGCCACTAGGCTCTCTATCTCCTTCCTGTACTCTGACTCATTGTTATCGAAGATAAGGCCCACTAATGTGGTGTCAGAGGCAAATT
Source organism: Mobula hypostoma (assembly GCF_963921235.1). Taxonomy (NCBI): domain Eukaryota; kingdom Metazoa; phylum Chordata; class Chondrichthyes; order Myliobatiformes; family Myliobatidae; genus Mobula; species Mobula hypostoma. The sequence continues at coordinate 60,046,900 of NC_086111.1, read as the reverse complement.
TGCGGGTGGAGTTACAGCAGAATCTGGCCATGTAGTTGTGAGTGTATACGGAGTAGAATAAGGGCTGAGTAGGGGGCAACCTTATGGGACACCAGCGTTCAGAATAACTGGGGCAGGGGTGTTGCTGCCTACCTTTACTGATTGGGGTCTGTTTATCAGGAAGTCAAGAATCTTGAGAACCAATTCAATTAAAAAATTTTCGACTATCTGGGATCTATTTCTTGCCTACCTGGACGAGGCCGGGGGCAGATGAGCAATTTCCCCCCAGGTGATTTCTCATGGCCCTCATTTGAGATTTTATGTTTAGTATTTTTGAGCACTTTGTACAATAGGCATCTCTCTAATGTTATGTCTTTTTTTTTTGCTTATTTCTTTTCAATACATGTCTGAGCTGGTATGTTTTTGTTGATTTCATTGTTTTTTTTTGAAAATTTTGAAAATAAAGTATTTAAAAAAAAATAAAAAGAATCCAGCAGAGGAAGGTATTAATTCTGAGCTTTTGGAGTTTGGTAAAGAGATTGCTTGGAAATACAGTATTGAAGGCAGAGCTATAGTTAGTAAACAATAGTCTAATGTAAACTGGGGGACTGCTTCATCGAGTACCTCTGCTCCATCCCCATGGCCAGACGTTTTAATTCTGATTCCATTCCCATTCTGACATATCTGTCCATGTGCTCTTTTGTGCCACGATGAGGCCACCTTCAGGGTGGAGGAGCAACACCTTATATTCCAGCTCCTATCAGATTCCTTCATCTCCAGCCTTTTAACTTTCCTACCCAACTGGCGTCATCTAACAACTTCTAGCTATCCTCCTTCCTTCCCCTCCCCCCCCCAACACCTTTTTATTCTGGTGCCTTCCCTCTTCCTTTCCAGTCTTGAAAAAGGGTCTTGGCCCAAAACATTGACTGTTTATTCATTCCCATAGATACTGGCTGATCAACTGAATGCCTTCATTATTTTGTGAGTGTTACATAGTCTAATATAAGTGTCTTTACTATCCAGTAGAGATGAGAATTGAGCCTGTGAGACAGTATCGGCTGTAGAACAGTTTTGATGGTAAGCCATTTGCAGTGGGTTGAGCTTCTCTGGGTAGCTGAAGCATTTCATGATGGTGGATGTTCAAGCCAATGAACGGTAGTCATTAAGACACATGACATTGTTTTTCTTGAGTACTCAGATGATAGTGGTCTTTTTAAAAAAAGGTGAAAATTTCAGGTTGAAGCAGAGAGAGGTTAAAAATGTCTGCAAATAGTGATTTTGTTGAGGGAAAAAGCAACCAATTTCTAAAGTATTTCTCAGGATGTAGATGATGCAGACAAAGCCAATTTTTATTCCCTGTATCTAATTGTCCCCTGAACAGAATGGTATGCTAAACCATTTCCAAAGGGATTTATAAAGAAAACATAAACATTGATTTCTTCTTCCAGTAAGTTTATTTTCTCTTTTTTTCTTTGCACCTCCCTCTTCTGTCTTCTTCTATTCCACTCACTGGCTCTTACCTCTTCTCCTCACCTGCCAATCACCTCCCTCTGGTACTCCTCTTCCTTAAGTTTCTCCCATGGTCCACACATTTCTCCTTATTCCTTCTTCTCCAGTCCTTTACATTTCCCACCCAACTGACTTCACCTATCACCCTCTAGCTTGTCCTCCTTCCCCCTCCATCCCTCCCCTGCCTTTCTATTCTGGCATCTTCCCCCTTCCTTTCCAGACCTGATAAAGGGTCTTGGTCCAAAAGTTCATCTGTTTATTAATTTTCATAGACACTGTCTGAACTGCTGAGTTCCTCCAGCATTTTCTGTGTGTTGCTCAGGATTTCCAGCATCCACAGAACCTCTTGTATTTAAGAATTTTGTTTGAACCAGTATCAGAGATGGAAGGATTTCTTCCTCTAAAGTGATGTAGGTGAATTTTTACAACCTATGGTGGTTTTATGGTGATTACTGATACTTTTTTTAAAATTTCAGAATTATTGAAATACTTGAATTTAAATTTCCCCGATTCAATCTTGTGACTCTATGTCAATCGTCCAGACCACTGGTCACTGAAAGGAAAGGGATAGTGCTTAAGAAGCATGCCATTCACAAAAATAACAAGTTGATTACTTAGTATTGTATTGTGCAATGCCTACTAAGTATTGTGAATCCATACTCTGTTCCCCATTTGAAAACTGCTGACCTTCAACTATGCTCAGGTTGGATGGTAGAGATTACTTCTCAATTGAATGGCAGTGGATGCATTTCATTAGCTCTGTAAATCAATTTGAAGACGTGTGGTGCTACCTCTTCTGTTCAAGATCGTTTAATGTCATTTCCCGTACGTAAGGGTAAGGAGAACAATATAATTGTTACTTTGAATCCGATACAGCCCAAAAGAAACACAAAAATAAAGAACATACAATAAATATAAATCATAAGATAACTTGTCTATTCAGATAGATAGGGAAGATATATACATTGATTGTCTGTCCATAAAATAACGCTGGGCTGTACATAAGATGACTGACGGGAAATAATAAAGTATTGGTGGAGTTAGTGGGTGGAGATGTTGATCAGTCTTGCAACTTGGTGAAAATAACTGTTTGTGCATCTGGTGGTGCTGGTCTGGATGCTATGTAGCCTCCTCCCCGATGAGAGTGAGACAAACAGTCTATGCGCAGGGTGTGTAGGATCCTCTCTGATCCCACTGGCTCTCTTCTGGTACATTTCTGTATATATGCACTCAGACAGAATTCGGCAGCTCCATTACTTTTGCTGCCAAATTCTTCCCTGCCTTCATCTTCAAGCTCTGACTCTTCCCTTCATTTCCTGGATCTGACTCCTATCTCAGTAGAAAAGCAGAACATTAATATCCATTACAAGCCTACTGACCCTCTCACTCATCTCAACTACAATTCATCCCTCCCTGCCTCATGTAAGGACTCCATTCCATTCTTCTAATTCCTCTGTCTTAATTGCATTAGCTGTGATTATGAGACTTTCCATACGGGTGACTTTGAAATGCCTCCTTTCTTTTAAAATGGCAGCTTTCCTTCTGCCATTGTTAACAAGCCCCTCGAGCACATTGTGCTCATTTCCCATGCCTCTGCTCTCACTCTGGTACAGAACAAAAGTTCCCTTTGTCCTCACATTACACCTCACCAATCTTCACATTCAGCAGTTGATTTGTCACAATTTCCACCACCTTCAAAAAGATTCCACTGACTGATAAATCTTAAGAAACACACACAAAATGCCGGAGGAATTCAGCAGGTCGGGCAGCATCTGTGAAAATTAATAAACAGTCAATGTTTAGGGCCGAGACCCTCCTTCAGGACTGGAAAGGAAGAGGAAAACGCAAGAATAAAAAAGTGTGGGGGGGACGGGGGCGGTGGGTAAGGAGGATCCCTTTGAAGGTGATAGACAAAGCCAAGTGGGTAGGAAAAGTAAAGGGCTAGAGAGGAAGAAAACTGATAGAATAGGAAAGTGGAGCTTAGGAGAATGGGAAAGAGGAGCAAACCCGAGGGGGTGATGGGCAGGTGATAAGAGATAAAAGCTCAGTGGGGAATAGAAGAGGAGAGAGGGAGGGAATATCTTTTTTACTGGAAGGCAATGCTGGATATAAGGAATATAAGGTGTTGGTCCTCCACCCTGAGGGTGGCCTCATCGTGGCACAAGAGGAGGCCATGGATAGACATTTTGGAACGGGAATCGGAATTAAAATGTTTGGTCACCAGGAAGTTCTGCTTTTGGCAGACGGAGTGGAGGAGCTCACTGAAGTGGTCGCCCAATTTACGTGTCTCGCCAATGTGGAAGAGGCCGCATCGGGAGCACTGGACACAATGGAGGACCCCACCAGATTGCAACTGATGTGTTGCCTCACCTGGAAGGGCTGTTTGATGCCCTGAATGGAGGTGAGGGAGGAGGTGAATGGACAGGCTTAGCACTTTGGCTGTTTGCAGTGGGGGAGGAACGAATGGGCAAGGGAATCACAGGGGGAGCAATCTCTGCGGAAAGCGGAGAGTGGGTGGGTTAAAGGTGTGTTTAGTGGTAGGATCCCTTTGGAGATGGCGGAAGCTGTGGAGAATGATGTGGTGCTCGCTCTTCCACTATCAACATATTGAAGGAACTGTTCCCTTCATGATTTTCTGATCCACTCTTCCCTTTACACTATCAATTCCCTTTTTTATGTTGCAACTACACGTGATGCAACACTTGCCCTTTTAGCTTTTACCTTTTCCCTTCTGGACATCCAGGGATCCAAATGAGTTCCAGGTGAATCAGGAATTCAATTGTACTTCTTCCAATATCGTGCCCTTCATTTGATATTCACAATGCGATTCCTCTGATTCGGTCCCTCTGATTCAGAGAGACCAAATGAAGATTCACTATTGCTTTATGGAACGCGTACAGTTCAGTCCACAGGAACAACACTAAGCTTCTAGATTCCAATCACTTTAATTCCTCATCCTTTTCCCTCTCTGATCTCCCTGGTCAGTCTTTGGCCTCCTGTACCTCCACAGTGAGGCCGAATGAAGCTTGAGGAACAGCACCTCATTTTTCACCTTGGTGCTTGGCGGCCTTTTGGACTCAACATTGAATGCTACAGCTTCATGTAACTTGATCTCCCGGTCATCCATCTAATATTATCTCAACATCTTTTTACTTGTTCCTCTTCTTCTCTGCTGGCCATGTCCTCCTGATCTGCATTTCCCAACTCCCAACTTACTTTTATCCAGGCTCTCATTCTCTTTCTGCTTCCATTCACTCACTGAGCTGAAAACCTTGATTACATCTTATCCACATGGTCATGACACTTGTATCCAATCAGAAAAATCCCCTTCCCTAACCTCGCTACAAGAATCTCCCATCTCCTCTTCAGTTCTGATACAGGATCTCTTTCCTGCAATATTGACTATTTTCTCTCTCGCAAATTAAACCTGACCTGCTGAGTATTTGCCGTACTTTTCTGTCTTTGTTAAATAATTGTGTTTTGTTTTTCATATTCTACAGTACATGTCACCTAGATGATCATCTCACTTTTCATGAAAACATCTCCTTGCCATCTTTAGACCATCAATTGTGGCTGAAAAAGTTCAGACCAGTTCACGCAGAACCCAGCCAGCATCTCACAGTCACACTTAAGTATTGAGGATGTCTAGTTCCAGGTGCAACAGAGCAACAATCCTGTGAAGTGTGTGGTCCATGAGCAGTAATTAGGAACAGGTGCTGCAAACCCCAGTTCCACTCAAGCTGTTAGAAGGCCTCTTCATTGTGTCCCAATGTCAATGATATTCAGAAATAGTTGGAGAGTATTTAAAAGAAAATTAAAATCTATTTAATAAAACATTCACTTTAAAGCACATTTCATTGACACAAAATAATTGAAAACATTGATGCTATGAGTTTTTTTTATATAAACTTGCTTTCATTGAATTTTTTAATAAATGAGGCTGCACCAGACAGACCAGCTGTGGCTGACGAAAAACTGTGAGCATTCACATATGGTTTATATAACCCATGAGTTTCATTAAATTACAGAATGTCCTAGACTTGGTAGTAAGTACAGGGGTGGATGAAAATATCTAATGCACCATACATGTCTTCCGATGTGGTGATCTGCCACAGAATTTCTTCATCCTGAGAATGGTAAATCTCTAGAATTACCTAATCACAAGAAGTCACAATTGCTGAACATTTTTGGGACAGAGTATTCGATTTTTAGGTTTTAAAGGAATCAAGGGAAATGAGGTGCCAAGGGATCTCAGCCAGCATCTTAAAGAATAACAAGGCAGATACAAGAGCCTGAATGGTCTAATCTTGGGTATCTTTAATCGTGCTCTAGCACTGCGGAAGCTTTGAAAACTTGGCTGTACACTGTACTTGTGAAATATAAATGCTCACAATACTAAACAAGAGAAAATCTGCAGATACTGGAAATCCAAGCAACACACACAAAATGCTAGAGGAACTCAGTAGGCCAGACAGCATCTATGGAAAAGTGTGTGAGTTCTGCCAAAGGGTCTTGTCCTGAAACATCAACTGTACTCTTTTCCATAGATGCTGCCTGGCCTGCTGAGTTCCTCCAGCATACGGTGTGTGATGCCCACAATACTGTCAGGATTTTGTCAATGCACATTGCTTATGGAAAAAATGTAACTTTGGTTATGTTTTTGATAAATGATCTGATTTTCTTTGATTTTGATGTCCAAAGGTTCAGTGTTCTTTTAGACATATGTGTGAGATCACAGCTTAGAAATCTGCTTGAGCAATTATCATTTTCTTCATTAGTTAGCTCCCAACGTTGACCCTGCTCATAGAAGCTTCATTCTCAATACTTCATCTTCAAAGTGAACGAATGGAAACTAACCATAAACACAAGAGATTCTGCGGATATTAGAAATCCAGACCCCCACACACAAAAAACTGGTGGACCTCGGCAGGTCAGGCAGCACCTACGGAGGAGAGTGAACAGTTGACATTTCAGCCTGAAACCCTGCATCAGGACTGGAAAGGGAGGTGGCAGGTCAGAATAAGAAGGTGGGGAATAAGAGGAAGGAAGTAAAGCTGGCATGTGATAGGTGAGACCAAGTGAGGGGGTAAATGAAGTAAGGGAGGTGATAAGTGGAAGAGATAAAAGGCTGTAGAAGAAGGAATCTGGTAGGAGACAACAGTGGATCATGGGAGAAAGGGAATACAGAGGGAACCAGAGGGAGTTGATGGGCAGGCGAGGAGAAGAAAAGGAGTAAGAGGGAAGCCAGAATGGAAATAGAAGCAGAGAAAAGTTGCATCTACATGTGTATTTTGTTTTAAAGAAAATATTATAAGATAATAATGCTCCAAATTAACCCAATACAAACCTGAATCTAAGTGAATCTTGACCAGTTGTTCCTGGGATTAGGAGGATATATTGCTAATAATTAACTTATTCATTGGGTTAACACAATTATATAGAAAATTTCACTGTAGTATGTGAATCAAATAAAAACACCTCTGCTTTGTTATGTTTCATAATGTTTAGTGAATCACTGGTCATTAAATTTTGGACCACTGGATATTTTGCTTACTTGTTTTCACGTCTAGTTAATGACAGTTGGATTAGTGAGCAGAAAATAATAATAAAAAATGGTTCATTGCAGTATTAAAAGATTCTTTTAGAGTTCATTTTGTAGGCTACCAATATAAAGTTTGATGCTTTCCATTGCTCTCACCCCTTTTCCTTCATGGAAGAGGTTTCTAAATTTTTGGATGTACCCCCATGTCTAAGTAAAACCGGGTGTGCTATCAAATACTAACAAGTCATTATTCTAATTAGTAAAATATTAGTTAAATTGCATCTTATTTTTTTCTAAAGTTGCTAAGCAAAATGTTAGCAAATGTTGCTGAGCAAAATGTAGAAGCACAACAAAAGGTTGATGCTGTATGGAGCTATATATTTGGATAGTAAATTTCAGCCAGTGAAGAATTACAATAGAACTCAGACAATGTAAGATAAAGAACTCTAATGCAGAATTTGAATATGATAACAATAAATCCAGTGCATTTCCGTTTTGAGTTTTGGCTTTCATTAATAGAACATATAAATTCCCAACTATATATATTTGGGGCATTCAGTTTAAATCGTAAATAATCCATTTGTATGATTTAAATTGTGTATATGTATTCGAGATGAAAAAAATTGTACACCAGATGAGTTTTAAAGAGTTATAAATGTTGGGTGTCTCTGTGCATCTAGATTAAGATGGGCTGGTCTTTCAGACTTTGTGCCAGTTCAGTAAATAAAAATGTTTTCAATACTTTTTCTTTGTTTCCTCAGTTGTACGGCACCTGCTGAAAGAACTGAGGAACTCGGCCCATAAACCTACCCTAAGACTGGTGTAAATGTTACTTGTTACTGGTCAAGTGAAGGCAATGACAAAGTAAAATAAAGTGTTTAAAAAGAAACTGCAGATGCTGAAAATCTGAAATAAAAACAGAAAATGCGGGAAATACTCAGTAGGTCGAGCTGCATCAGTTGAAAGAGAAACAGAGCTAATGATTCAGATCAACGATCTTTCATCAGAACTGAAAAGAAAACAAAAGAATCTTGTTAATCTAAGGGGAGGGTGGAGATGAGCAGTTTTGCCCAAAGAGAGGTAAATTACAACTTCAAACGTATTTCATTATTTAGAATAAGTACATGAAAATTGTATTGATTCCACTGTTAGTCACCAAGACAACAAGAAATATTGTCAGTAATAGCTGGGAAAGTGAAATGTAACATAGGCCCAAAATACTGCAATTATTGCAATTAAATTTTAAATCTGGCAAATGGAGCTTTGACAAGCGGCCAATCCAGACATTGGAAGTTTGGGGAGGAGGGGACTTCAAACAGGTCCTCTGTCCGAGAACAAATGGCAGCAGCATAATAGAGCTTTGACCAGCAGCCAATCAGCATCTGGGATTGATTAATAAGAGCAAATTAAAGGAAGGCAGGGACAAGTGTGGTGGCCATCTTCACAGCGGCTGTTGTCTGAGTGAACATAGAGTGGTAACCTTGAGGCTTTAGCTCTTCAAGGCTTCTGTGAAGAGAGGCTTCTCTCAGAAAGGAAAGAAAAGCTCAAGTTTTTGTCATTCTCTTTATATCTGCCCAGCTAGGGACAGTAGGGATGCCGGGCAGGATAGTGGAATGCTCCTCTTACAGGATCTGTGAAGGGAGGGAGACCTCCGGTGTCCATGATGACCATGACTGTGAGAAGTGCAAACAGGTGCAGCTGCTAACAAGCTGTGTTAAGGAGTTCAAGAAATGGTGTTCACCACCATTTTTGCTGGAGAATTTGGGAATGTGCAATACATGTTGATATTGGTAGCAAGGTTCATATTTTGTGAGGATAATTTTAAAGAAATGCTTATCATAAGTATTTATCTTCTGGTGTTATTGTGTGCAGTCATTTAGGTGTTTTGAAAAAATATGGCCATGAACAAGGTTAAGATTCTGGAAAGGAAACTATAGGCTAGTAAACCTGGCCTCAGTGGTTGGGAAGATGTTGGAGTCAATTATTGAGGATGAGGCCTCAGGGCACTTGGAGGCACATGATAAAATAGGCCATAGTCAGCATGGTTTACTCAAGGGAAAACCTTGCCTGACCAATCTGTTTGAATTTTTTGAAGAAATAACAAGCAGGATAGACAAAGGAGAATCAGTTGATGTTGTGTACTAGGATTTTCAGAAGGCCTTTGACAAGGTGCCACGCATGAGGCTGCTTAACGAGCTACATGGTATTACAGAAAACATTCTAGCATGGACAAAGCAATGGCTGATTGGCAGGAGGCAGAGTAGGAGTAAAGGGAGCCTTCTCTGACTGGCTGGTGGTGACTAGTGGTGTTCCACAGGGTTCTATGTTGGGACCAATTCTTCTTATGTTATATGTCAATGATTTGGATGATGGAATTGATAGGTTATTGCAAATTTGCAGATGATATGAAGATAGATGGAGGAGCAAGTAGTTTTGTGGAAATAGGCTACAAAAGGACAGAGAGTTTAGGAGAATGGGCAAAGAAAAGGCAGATGGAATACAATGTCAGGAAGTGTATGGTTATGCACCTTGGAAGAAGAAATGAAAGGGTTGACTATTTTCTAAATGGAGGTGAAAACATAAAAAGCTGAGGCACAAAGGGACTTGAGAGTCCTTGAGCAGAATTCCCTAAAGGTTCATTTGCAGGTTGAGTCTGTGGTAAGGAAGGCAACTGCAATCTTAGCATTTATTTCAAGAGGGCTAGAATATAAAAGCAAGAATGTAATGTTGGAACTTTAAAGCACTGGTGAGGCCACATGGAGTATTGTTAGCAGCTTTGGGCCCCTTATCTTTGAAAGGATGTGCTGAAACTGGAGAGGGTTCAAAAGAGGTTCATGAAAATGATTCCAGGATTGAATGGCTTGTCATATGAAGAGCATCCGATGACTCTGGGCCTGTATTCACTAGAATTCAGAAGAATGAGGGGTGACCTCATTGAAACCTTTCAAATGATAAAAGGCCTAGATAAGGTGAATGTGGGGAGGATGTTTTCTATGGTAGGAGAGTCTAATGCCAGAGGACCCAGCCTCAGAATAGAGGGCCAAACACGAGGAATTCTGCAGATGCTGGAAATTCAAGCAACACACATCAAAGTTGCTGGTGATCGCAGCAGGCCAGGCAGCATCTCTAGGAAGAGGGACAGTCGACGTTTCAGGCCGAGATCCTTCTCCAGTCCTGACAAAGGGTCTCAGCCTGAAACGTTGACTGTCCCTCTTCCTGGAGATGCTGCCTGGCCTGCTGCGATCACCAGCAACTTTGATGTGTGTTGTCAGAATAGAAGGGAGTCATTTTAGAATGGAGATGAGGAGTAATTTCTTAAGACAGCACGTGGTGAATCTGTGGAATTCTTTGCCACAGGCAGCCGTGGAAACCAAGTCCTATTTAAGGCGGAGGTTGATAGATTCTTGATTGATCAGGACATGAAGAGATACGGGGAGAAGGTAGGAGATTGGGGCTGAGGGGAGAATTGGATCAGACATGATGAAATAGCAGAGCAGACTCAATGAGGCAAATGGCCTAATTCTGCTCCTATATCTTATGGTCTAAATAAATCCTTCTTCGTGGCTTCAAGAAAAGGTGTTCACCACCATTTTTGTTGGACAATTTGGGAATGTGCAGTAAATGTTGACATTGGTAGCAAAATACTCATTTTAAAGAAATGCTCATCATTAGTATTTATCTTGTATATTGTGTGCAGTCATTGAGGTCTTGTGGGCATTTACAAGGTCAAGATTCTGGAAAAGCTTCTTTCATACTTCCTTTCAATGCATCAGACCTTTCCAAAGTTTTTACACTCATTGAAATGTAGTCACTGGTGTGTTCTAGGAGATACTGCAAATATTTTTAAGCTTGAAATATCTTTTAATAATTCTAGATAACTTTAATTCATGGAAATGTTTCACAAAGAGAAAAAAAGTCAACAAATCCTGCTAACTCAAGTGATAGGACATGTGGTTGTTAGTCAGAAGGTTAAAAGTTTAAGTTTCACAATTGGCTATTAGTCACATTATCCACTTATTAAAGTAAAATTTAGAGTAGTTTTTCTTATTGTGGAAGAGGAAATGAATCTGATGTTGTAACTTGCCTTACTTTATCTGTTGTTACTTCTGCTTTGCCAATAACACAATAGTACTTATACCAATCCCTGGATAATCCTCTTCCATTGCCAGAATTTATACAATTGACTAACTGCTCTAATTTTCCTTTAAGTACTTAAGTAGGTGGCCTGTACGCATAGCTGGTAGAACTACTACCACACAGTGCAAAGTAAATTTATTATCAAAGTTCATATATGTTACCATATAAAACCCTGAGATTCATTTTCAAAGGTTCATTTATTATCAAATCATGTATCCGTATACAACTCTGAAATTTGTTTTCTCCAGATAGCCATGGAACAAAGAAAGAACATGAAAGTCATTCAGAGAGAAACATGAACCCCCCAAAACCCCTCCCTTTGCAGAAAACAGAACAGGAACATTGACCCCCTAAAAACATTCCCTCCCCTGCGCAAAAAAAACTAACAGAACATCAACTCCCAATCCCACTCCCCTTGCACAACTAAATGGAAAAGGAACAGATGATTTAAAAAAACACAGAATATATAAACCTTAAGAGGAAAAAGTCCACAGTCCATAAATGCAATAGTCTAATCTGTAAACACAGAACCTGAATACCATTCTCCGATATCACCAACATTCATCTAAACAGAGGGACATCACACGAGGTAGAGAGGCCTACCCGCCTGCCACAGCAAGCACACAGCAATTGGCTGCTTGCAAATTCCTTCTGTGGGAGTGATCAAAAGGAAGGCAGTTGGCTCTGACCTCTAGCGCTTTAATTGGTGAAATGGACTCAAGTATCAGCTCATGTCCCATCTTGAAGTTTCTTTGCATTGAGGCCGTCCGAGTATGAGCTCACATCGCGTAATCTTCTTGGAGACAGCAAAGCACTGAACATCTCAATCTCCAAACTGTAAATTGCAGTCTCTAACAGTCCCAGAAACACATTTAAGGTGAAAAAAAAAACGCAGAAAAGTAAAAAGGACATATTTATGAGCTATCTGAAAGATGTTATACACCAGTGCTATCTTAACCAGATGACATACAGGCATACTCAATAAATCAATAATAGAATAATGACCTTAACAGAATCAATGAAAGACCACACCAACTTGGGTACCAGAGGCCACAGATGCTGTATGGGCATTTGCACTATTTTTTTTTATGCGTGGGGAGGTTGTTTTTTTTTGAAACAACTTCATGGTTTTCTTCGTTTCTTGGATGCCTGGAGAAGTCAAATCCCAGAGTTGTATACTGCACACATACTTTGATAATAAATGTGCCTTGATCATTGAACGATTAGCCTTGTGTGGAATTTGCAGGTTCTCCCCGTGACCATGTAAGCTTTCCATCACATTCTCCAGTTGACTTCCACATCCCAAAGACATGCAGGTTGTTTGATTAATTAGCCACCATGAATTGCCCTTAGTATGTGGGTGATTGGTAGGATCTAGGTAGTATGATGGAGGGTTAATGGATATGTAGGAAGAATAAAAATAGAATCAATGTGTAATTGCATGGTTGGTGCAGATGATGTGGGCCTGAGAGCCTGTTTCAACATATATATCTCTCTATAGGGTTATTAGACAAGTTCCCAGCCCTGAGGTTTGTGTTGTTCAACTAAGGAAATAGAATCAGAATTGCACCTTCTTACACTACCAATAATTTGGTTTGATACTTTCAGAATTGATCTCTTCGAAGAATACCAATGGCTTCTCTCTCTGACAGACATATCATCTGTCCATATGCCACCTCCCTTTCTGGAGCCCAATACATTCTTTCCATATGAAACAGAAACTTACTTACACCTTTGCTAATCTAGTATTCTGCCTTTCAATGGTCATGATGTGATCTCTTCTGAATTGGGGAAACTGTACACAGATTGGATGTCTTCTGCAAAGCCAGAACAGCAAATGACTTATGTTGGGGATGACAGTTAACTGAGCTTACAGTAGTTAGGAAAGCTTCTGAAAATTTAGAAAATGTCTTGGTTCCAGTTTGATGCCTGCTTTGTGCAATAACCAAGAGGACTTGTGAATGAATGAGAGCTATCTGCTCACCATGAGCAGAACAAAGGGGATGATTAAATAGGAAAAGATATGTCCAATAATTTGGATTTCCGCAGCAGAATTCATGTACAAATGGACAGAAAAGAAGACTGTCCATCTCATTATATTGGTCTTCAAGTGGTCTAAACAATGATATTTAAAGATAGCAATGGGAAGAACTTAAGAAGAAGCACAAAGTCAGTTTATATTTCAGAGGACTCATATTTTTTCAGGAGCCACCCCACCTAATCACTTTCTCTCACCTTTCTTGCTCACACCTTGGGGAATTTCTCCACCAGTTGACCAACAAACATTACCACATCCATGTTTTGGGCACATAGAATTTTACCAGCAGCAGCTAGCAACATATAGTCTCAGCAATTACATCATGTACTCGATGATGTAATGGGGAGCAAAAAAGGGAGGGCAGTATAGGCAAGCTGCCAGCACGACTTGTTCCATTTATTGGCAGCTTGTCCATTGAGTGGCGACAGAAAGTCAGCCATCAGTCACTTCATTTAAAAGCAGCTTCTTAAATTTGAATCTTACTTCTCCTTAACCATATTGGTGCTGTGCATCACAAGTCAGCTAAAGTAGCAGTACTTTCTAACCCCCTTGAATCACAACCTGGAGGTTTTGAATGAGGAGGAAAGTGGGGTATTTCCCAACTGGCAACAAAAGGATTGCACTAAGCTTAGGATTTTAAAGGAGCAAGCAACATGCTGCCATTTATCTAGTAAGCCTCATGGGACTTGACTGCCCAATGCTTGCGTTCCCTATCTATTTAGTTGAGGCTCCATTAGCAAGGTCAATTAGTGAACTAGCTCAGTTAAAGTTCTAGTAAGAGTGCTGAACTCATTATTCAGAACCTTAAAGTATGTCCATGAGTGGCAGGATGGAGATGTATCTCTACCAAAGGAGGTGTAGGGTGCTCCTTCCCTCCACTAGCCTGCAGGTCACCCTTGGAGAAGAAATAGCACTTGCTTAGCCCCCCCCACCACCACCACTAATCAGGGTCACATGAAGCCATGGGAGCAGGTGGTGGATGGTTGTGTGAGCAGCTGGTGTTTATGCAAGTCCTGGTTATGCGACCACTGACTAGAAGGAGACAATCTCTGAAGAGTATTGATAATGGCTTTGGTCACCCGCCAGTGGTGTGGCATCCGCACCCAATTTTGAGGCGAGTGGTCCCAGGTTGAAATATGGCCGGCTCTTTGCACGCTTTCCAACAGTGCTGAGTTGAACTCAGCCTCATTATAAAAAGAAAAGACAAATGAGAAAGCAACACAAGGTCGCTACGCGATGTGCCACAAGGCACAGAAAGGAACAACAACAACAACCTGTCTTGTAAAGACACTGCCCAGAAGAAAGCAATGGCAAACCACTTCTGTAGAAAAATTTGCCAAGAACGATCATGGTCAAGGAAAGACCACGATCACCCACGTCATATGACATGTATCAAAGGAACGAAAGTGCGTTCGTGTGGCTAAGGCATCAAGCACCTTGTCCCTGTATTGTGTGTGGTTTCCTTAAGTTGCAAGCAGAGGCAGTTGTGGGAAGAAATGGATCTGTCAAAGCAACATCCTTTATCTTTCCAATTAACAACAATGTCTGGTACAACTGTTTATCCAGGTCATACCACATGGTACACTCAGTTCTTAAACGTACCTTTACACATACAGTACACATCGCCGTACCCAAGCAACTAGCCAGACCGTCAATGATTTCCTTACTTTTGGATAAACCAGAGATGGGTCTGAGGATTAATGCACAAAATATGTCAGCCAGCATCTCAAAACCACGTTTTCTTGACATTGAAGAAGAAATATTCTGAAGAGCAGTATTGACTGCCAAAGAAAAGCTCAACTATTATAACAGTAGTTGCCTTAATTGTTAGGGAAATGTACTGTTGGTTAATGATTCCAAACTATATTAATGTGTACACAAACTCCATATCATCTTTGGATTCCATTCGGGAAAATTGAGATAGCAAGTGGTGTTAGGAAAACTAATGACTGTTGTGTTTTTAGAGTTGTTTGCTAAGAAATTGTATTTTGAAGTACATAATATAATAATTATCAGGGAGATACTGTAAATTGCTATTTTTTAATTTGTACCAAAGGAAAGATGTTTCAAAAGAAAAATACTCCAAATGCTAAAAAGCTCAGTGAAACAAATGAGGTGAAGTGAGGGCCCTCCATCAGTCAGAGTTGACTATGGAGATAGTGTCCTAGATGTCCAAATATGCAAGTCTGGGCAGTTCGATATGGAGATCAAGCTGTTGCCCATGTCGCAAGCTCCCCCTCTCCAAGCATCGGATAAACCCAAAGGAACAGCAGAGACCGACACAGTTTGGTAACAGTAGCATTGCAGGAGTTGAACTCAATGTAGGACTGTCTTAGGGACTCCAGCTCTGGACTTTTCCCTCAGAGTTTACTCCCGAAGCTTTCACCATGAGTGGGTATAACCGTGAGGCAGTGGAGATTTGAGATCAGAGTTTTCCTTCTCCTAGATGAGCTGTCAACCATGGCTGACGAGCCCCATCTGTAACACTGTAAATACTCAGCTGCTTCAGCGACGTTTTTGAAAAGAAATTGAGTACACATTTCAGATTAATGATTGGTTGTGTTTTCATTGTTTGAACCATTGTTTAGTTCAGCAGGTTAGATTGAAGAAACCTTTACAAACCAGTTCTGTTTCTTTAATGTATTATACGCCCATACAATAAAGGAAAGTCATATCAGCGATCCATAGCTGATATTCCATTATTCATTGCGGGGTCCTTAAACATATCAGTTGCACGTGAAATTGTTACTAATCTGAGCTACACTAAAGTTTTTTGTTACGTAAGTTATATGATGCAATATATCACAATGGAAGGACAGCTGATACAAACCACATCATTGCTTCTGACTGAGTCATTCCATTGTGACATTTGTTTTAACTATCCTTGCATTTTAACCGGAATTTGAAATTATAATTTTAGATGAGACAAGAAATTGCTATTATTTTTATGTAAGCAAATCAAAGTTCAACCCCTATGCTTTAGTACCAAATATGTGGTTAAGATATATATATCAGACGGTTGAAGAAGTTTGGAACTTTTTATAGGGACACAATTGAGAGCATCCTGGTATGGGAAAAGTACTTCCCTCAATCGCAGGACTCTGCAGAGAGTGGTGCGGACAGCCCAGCGCATCTGTAGATGTGAACTTCTCACTATTCAGGACATTTACAAAGACAGGTGTGTAAAAAGGGCCCGAGTCACTGGGGACCCGAGTCACCCCAGCCACAAACTGTTCCAGCTGCTACCATCTGGGAAACGGTACCACAGCATAATAGTCAGGACCAACAGGCTCTGGGACAGCTTCTTACACCAGGCCATCAGACTGCTTAACTCAACTGTATTTTTATGTTACTTTGACTATCCTGGTGTACATACTATTTATTATAAATTACTATAAATTGCACATTGCACGGAGACGTAAAGATTTTTACTCCTCGTGTATATGAACGATGTAAGTAATAATGTCAATTCAATTCAACTTCAGAAGGTCTTGACAGTCAAAGAAATAGTTTTGATGTAGAGTTAGTAGAATCGTAGGGGAAATGGCTGACAATGTGCATAAAGTGAATTACAGAATAGCTATATCCTAGACAACGGGGTGACCTGTTGGGGCACGCTTTGAAAGAAGGGTAGTGCAGTCTGATGTGACCAGAATGAACATTAACTTTTCCTGAGTGCTATTGGTATCACTTTGCTTTGGAAACTGAAGTAGTAAACTTCAGTTTATTAAAGAAGAACGACGCATAGCAGAGCAAATATAGCTCCTCCTCGTTTAACGAAGGACACTTTTGATGGCATCATTTCTGGCTTATCTGCCATCCAGGACATCTCAAATGTCCTCTTTCTTTAAGGATCGTGGTTTCCCTTCTGCCATCATCAATGATGCCCTCACCCGCATCTCCTCCATTTCCCGCTCTCTGGCCCTCATCCCATCCTCCTGTCACCACAACAGGGACAGAGTTCCCTTTGTCCTCACCTACCACCCCATCAACCTCCAGATCCAGCACGTTATCCTCTGCAACTTCCGCCACCTTCAACAGGACCCCACCACTAAACACATTTTTCCCTCTCCACCCCCTCTGCTTTCTGCAGAGATCGTTCCCTCCGCGACTCCCTGGTCCACACATCCCTCCCCACGGATCTCCCACCCGGCATTTATCCCTGTAAGCATAAGTGCTACACCTGTCCCTACACCTCCTCTCTTGCCACCATTCAAGGCCCCAAACAGTCCTTCCAGGTGAGGCAACACTTAACTTGTGAGTCTGTTGGGGTCATCTATTGCATCCCGTGCTCCCAGTGCGGCCTCCTCTACATCGGTGAAACCCGACGCAGATTGGGGGACCGTGTCGTCGAGCACTTCCGCTCCATCCGCCACAATAGACAGGATCTCCCGGTTGCCACCCACTTCAACTCCGCTTCACACCCACTCAGATATGTCCATATATGGCCTCCTCTACTGCCAGGATGAGGCTAAACTCATGTTGGAGGAGCAACACCTCATATACCGTCTGGGTAGTCTCCAGCCCCTGGGCATGAACATTGAACTCTCCAACTTCTGGTAATTCCCTCCCCCTCCCTTCCCCTATCCCTGTTTCACTCTGCCCCCTCCCCCAGCTGCCTATTACCTCCCTCTTGGTTCTGCCTCCTTCTACTACCCATTGTGCTTTCCCCTATTCCTTCTTCACCTTTCCTGCCTATCCCCTCCCTGCCTCCCCTCCCCCCCACTTTATCTTTCCCCTTACTGGTTTTTCACCTGGAACCAACCGGCCTTCTCCTTCCCACCCTCCCCCAACCTTCTTTATAGGGCCTCTGCCTCCTCCCTCTTCAGTCCTGACAAAGGGTTCTGGCCTGAAACGTATACTGATCATTTCCATGGATGCTGCCTGACCTGTTGAGTTCCTCCAGCATGTTGTGAGTGTTGCTCTGCCACCCTTGTGCCTCTCATTGTCATTCTGAAGACATGCAGCCCTTTCATCCCCCGTCTCTTCATCTCTTCTGCTGTTTGTTGTTTGTCTCTGATCCTGGAGATGTGCATGCCTCTCCTCCTCTGTCTCTTCTTCTCTCATCTTTTTTTGTCCTGACTCTTTGATCCTGGAGTCGTGCGGCCCTGGCCTCATTCAATTCTTATTCTCTCCCTCTCCTTGCCCTTCCCAATGACATTTGGTGTCATCTCTTGTCCATAATGTCCCCCTTCCTTTTCCACGCGGCATAATTAGGCTGACCATTTTTTTTTACCCTAATGCTGGATAGAAGATACGAAGCAGTAACACCAAAGGATGCTGATTATTCTTGATGATGTGATTGGCGCTCTCCTAAATGGACATGATATAGTCACTGCTGTACTTTGACTGCAGCAAAGGGTTTTATGGGTGTCTCAAAGTACGTCATTACAATAAGATTTAATTATCTCTTATTGATGGGTGGCAGTTAGATCTGTCCCAATCCAGCACATGCTGATGGGGATTAGCAGAATGTGACCCCTCGAAATTGAGCTGCCCTGCCCTTTTGCTCCAGTAGGTATCGATGCTGAGACTGGCCGCACGCATGTGTCGCGCTGTCGCATCCCGATTTCCATGATGACCAATTGGGTCTCGGGTTAAAAGGGAGCGTGTTTATTTTGGCGAATGAGCAATTTTATATAGAAACATAGAAAATAGGTGCAGGAGTAGGCCATTCGGCCCTTTGAGCCTGCACCGCCATTTATTATGATCATGGCTGATCATCCAACTCAGAACCCCGCCCCAGCCTTCCCTCCATACCC
The DNA here is from genome assembly GCF_963921235.1 of Mobula hypostoma. Classification (NCBI taxonomy): domain Eukaryota; kingdom Metazoa; phylum Chordata; class Chondrichthyes; order Myliobatiformes; family Myliobatidae; genus Mobula; species Mobula hypostoma. The sequence goes on along the minus strand of NC_086111.1, from coordinate 60,027,933 downwards.
CCTGAGCCCCGTAGCCACAAGGGCCATATCTAACTCCCACTTAAATATAGCCAATGAACTGGCCTCAACTGTTTCCTGTGGCAGAGAATTCCACAGATTCACCACTCTCTGTGTCAAGAAGTTTTTCCTAATCTCGGTCCTAAAAGGCTTCCCCTCTATCCTCAAACTGTGGCCCCTCGTTCTGGACTTCCCCAACATCGGGAACAATCTTCCTGCATCTAGCCTGTCCAATCCCTTTAGGATTTTATACGTTTCAATCAGATCCCCCTCAATGTTCTAAATTCCAACGAGTACAAGCCCAGTTCATCCAGTCTTTCTTCATATGAAAGTCCTGCCATCCCAGGAATCAATCTGGTGAACCTTCTTTGTACTCCCTCTATGGCAAGGATGTCTTTCCTCAGATTAGGGGACCAAGACTGCACACAATACTCCAGGTGTGGTCTCACCAAGGCCTTGTACAACTGCAATAGTACCTCCCTGCTCCTGTACTCGAATCCTTTCACTATAAATGCCAGCATACCATTCGCCTTTTTCACCGCCTGCTGTACCTGCATGCCCACTTTCAATGACTGGTGTATAATGACACCCAGGTCTCGTTGCACCTCCCCTTTTCCTAATCGGCCACCATTCAGATAATAATCTGTTTTCCTATTTTTGCCACCAAAGTGGATAACTTCACATTTATCCATGTGAATATATAACCCTGAACTTTGCCTGCATTCTATAAGTTAGCTCATTTTAATTCAATTTAGCCAAACAAAGTGCCGCTGTAATGCACCATTTAAGCTACTTGGAGGTCACAAACAAACAGACAGACAGACAGAGCATGGGAGTTTTAGTAGTGTATAGATAATGACCAGATAGTGTGCTTCACGTTGCTGAGTCAGGACACTGTGACTAATTGCACTGCTCTTTTCAGAATAATCTTGCATCCATCTGACAACACAGATGAGGTCCTATTTAATTTCTTATCAATCAGCTCAGCCCCCTTGTCACTAGTGCACTGGAGTGTCGGATGAGAGTTTTGTGCTTAACCTCATCATGTGGGTCTTCCATCAGACTGCCGGGTAATTGGATAGTGTGGTGTTTCCTCAAAACTTGTCTATAGAGTGGTGGAGGGTATGGAGTAGGAATTATAGTCAAAGGTAGCTAGGTCAACAGCTGTAAATACTGAAACCAGATGTACTATTGATAGGCAATACTTGTAGTGCAGGTTTACTCCCAGTTCAAAATAACGTGAGTAATGAATCTGAATTTTTTTGAAGAAGAAGTTGGTAAGAAAATTGATGAAGTCATGGTGGTATACATGGACTTAAGCAAAGCTTTTGACAATGTCCAGCATGGCAGGCTGGTCCAGAAAGTTTGCGTACATGGGATCTATGGCATTTTGGCATTTTAAATCCAAAATTGGCTTGGTAAGAGAAGGCTGAAGGGTTGCCTTTCTGACTCGACGTCTATAACTAGTGGTTACAGACAGGAATTGGTGCTGGAACCTTTAGTGTTTGTCATATGTATAAATGATCTGGTTGAGAATGTTCAGTAGTCTGATAAGCGTTTTTGCTGACCACATAAAGACCTGTAGATAGCAAGGATGGATTCCTAAGAATGCTGAAGGACATCAATCAGTTGGAAAGTTGAACAAAGCTGTGGAAGAAGAAATTTAATCGAGACAATTTTAAGACAATTTTATTTGGGTTATCTAATAGTGACAGGGCATATATAGTAAAGGTTGGGGACCTTGGAAACATTGATGTACAGAGGGTCTTGAGATACAAATTCAAAGCTCTCTGAAAAGGCAACACATGTGAATAGGTAACAAAGAAGGGATTTAGCTTGCTTGAGTGCTTTAGCATGTTGAGGTATTGAGGATAAGAGTTGAGATATTACATTGCAGCTGTATAAGACATTATTTAAGCCACAGAACATGAGTTTAAGATGAGAATGGAAACATTTAAAGAATATCGGAGGGGCAAGATCTTCACACAGAAGTTGGTGTGTATATTGAACAAGTTGCTGGAAGAGGTGGTCAAGAGAGGTACAAAACAGCCTTCAAAAGCATTTGGAAAGGCCTGTGGATAGGAAAGCAATAAAGGGATATAAGTCTATTGCAGGAAATTTGATTAGTGTAGATAGGTGTTGCAGTCGGTATGAACAAGTCAGGCCAAAGAGCCTGTTTCCATGCCTTGTGCCTGTAAGACTGGGTAAATGTGGAGGTTAAGCTCGATCAAGGTTCTGCATTTAAAAGCAGTTGGATTTCAAGAAGCAGCAATCTGAGGGAGGAAAGGAAGGAGGTCCATAGTTTGAAATAGTCCATAGTTTGCAAACTGACTTGCCATTTGCACTTTGATTACTTATTTAAGCTGTAATAATTCAGAATTAACTTATTCCCTGTTCAGCTTTATGGGATAGAAATGGGCTTGAAAAACGAAGCTCATAACCCACTTAGAAACTAGGCTTCTGCCTTTATCTGCATATTTGACAAACTGCTCTGTGTGTCAACAGCTACATTTGCAGCGAGGGAGATATAACATTTTTTATCTGCTTTTTAACCGATTTGACTTCCTTATAATGTATCATTCTATCACTTGGGATAGCAAGTATGTGAATTCCTGTTACCATGTGTTAGTGCCATTAAGATGTTTCAACAAATAGCCTGCATTGGCTTGTTCATCTCCTGCCTCTGAGAAATTGAGCTTTAACTCATTACCTTTCCATAATGACATAAGTAGCTGTGATTCATGCCTCATGGATATCATTGAGAACTCATCATCCTCAAATAGCTACCCCATCAGAAGACCTTCCCTAAAGTTTTGAGCTGCTTAACAACTTTTTTAAATCCTAGTTACTGTATGTGTTTAAGAGATATTAGGATCCCAAAATAGGTTACCTCTCTACCAGGAGGCAATGCTTAAAGGAGAGGGAAAATGTTTTTAAAACTAAGAAAATATTTTTGTGATGTTGAGATAAAGAATTCGAATCTAAAATATATCTCAGAAAAGAGTTGTAATCAGCAACTTTTGTAATCATCAGACTTGCTGTTAGAAGATTGTTGGTCTTCAAAGTTCTCTTCCTCGAGGTGGTGTTTTGAGGCAGGCGTGGATAGATTCTTGATACTCGGGGGGGGTGAAAAGTTACTGCAGGTAGGCCAAAATTAGAAGTTAAGGTTACAGTCAGATTAGCTGTGAACTTATTGAATGGTGGATAGGTTCAAAAAATTGAATGGACCATTCCTGCTCTATTCATTGGTTTATATGTATCTTGAGGAGAAAAGGGATAAGAAACAGCATTTGTTTCAATCTTCATTTTGATGTATCCTGATTTTATAAGTGTTTATAGCCTGCTTTTTGAAACTGTTTTCAGTCCATCATTTCAGCTAATTCTTTTTGAAACCTTAATGCTTAATGAAGGTTGTCACTGACAGTAAAGTAATTATATTTTTTAATATCTGAACAGCTGCAGGTCATTAATTCTAGCATGCGAGCCAAGTTACCATTATCTGTATAATACTTACATGCAGTCATACCACAAAAAATAAGTATATTTAGTCTCGAATTCTAACTTTATCTTTAAGGAACATTATCCGTTGTCTCAAGGCCCATGTTTGCACCCTAGTGCTGACCTTGATTATTACATAACATATGCTTATCAGATTAGTAGAGGTAAGAGAATTAAGTCGCAGGAATATGTTTCTTTAAAAGTGATATTTTTTCACAGTAGGTTGTAAATATTGTTTTGGAATAAATTATAAGGCTGAGAGAACCGTTGTTCAATTTAATAAGCCCTAAAACCTGATCTGGAGGTCACAGTGCATGATTAACCTAAAACCATTGATTGCATTGTATGTGTAATAATTTCAGTGTCCAATTAGTAACAACGTTATTTAGTAAATAGCATTTTTCTTGACCTTGGGCTACTCCAAGTGCATTACAGACAGTGAAGTACTTCTCGGTATAATCTATCTTGCAATGAAGAAGTTCCAGCAGACAGCTTGAGTACAGCAAGCTCTCACAAATATCAAATGACCAGATAATCTGTTTTTTTAATGATGTTGTTTGAGCTAAATATTGGCAAGAGCTCCCTGGATAACTTCCGTATACTTCTTCAAAATAATGTCATGGGATTGATTCTGAGACATTAAACTGAGAGTTCTTTTTAACATTTTGACTGGAAGATTGCACATTCTCAGCACTGCACTGGTGTCATCATTGATATGAGAACTCAAGTCACCAGAATTAGACTTGAAGCTAAAATCTGTCTTTGCAGAACGTGACCAACTGAACTCTGGCTATGCCTGTGTCACAAGAACTGTGGCCAAAAGTTCAATGACCTCTTTTGTGGTCTGGGTCAGTGAATGTATGTTTAAATGGCATAGCCTGTAATGCTCTAGCAATAAAACTATTAGCCCTAGATTCCATTTAGTTCACCATGGCCCAAACACTCACCAGCAAAGATGTGTATCAATTAGGAATGTTTTCTCACACTTGCATATTCTAGTACACCTTTATATACTGAGCTTATCTGCAGACCTTGGATATACACCCAGTGGTCACTTTACTTGGTACCTCCTGTACCTAATAAAGTGGCCACTAAGTGTATGTCCATGCTCTTCTATTGCTGTAGCCCATCCACTTCAAGGTCCAATGTGCTGTGCATTCAAAAATGCTCTTCTGCACACCACTATTGTAACATGTGGTTATTTGAGTTACTCTCACCTTCCTGTCAGCTTGAACCAGTCTGACCATTCTCCTCTGACCTCTCTCATTAACAAGGCATCATTGTCCACGGAACTGCTGCTCACTGGATTTTTTTTTTGTTTTGTTTTGCACCATTGTCTGTAAACGCTAGAAAATCTTAGCTTCCGAGATACTCAAATCATCCCATCTGGCACCAACAATCATTCCATGGTCAAAGTCACTTTGATCATGCTTCTTCCCCATTCTCATATTTGGTCTGAACAATAACTGAACTTCTTGACCATGTATGCATACTTTCATGCCTTGAGTTGCTAACAAGTGATTGGCTGATTAGATATTTGCATTAACAAGCAGGTGTACCCAATAAAGTGGCCACTGAATGAATATGTACAGCTTGCACATGGGTTCACCGACAGCACCTGAACAGATGATGTAAAACTCACTGGACACTTCCACCCTTTGTGGGAGAGAATGACATCCAATTGTTGGTAGTTGGTACTGCAACTGCAGGATATTTCTGCCGATAGGTCCAAGTAACCACAGTGATGATAATGAAAGCCATTACTGGGATGTTCAGTTCAGAACAACAAACTGAAATTGTTGACAATGACTGCATCCTCCTACCTAATTCTTCTCCTCCTCATTCCCACTTCAATCTCAATGTCCACACTTTCCTCCATTACCAGTTGACAGGTGATCTGTGGTGCATCACTTTATTCCATTACACACTTGAAGACCCATCCGTAATGTTGCAACTTGTATCTCTAATTCATTTCCAACGCAGGCAGATCACACTCCAACATTTCAGATACCATAGTGGAATCTGTCACGGAGAGTTAACTTGCTGCAATACAGTTGTAATCCCTGACAGTGGGCCATAATATGAAACAAGGCCTACAGTACATCACAGAACAACAATCCATTCCCCTAAACACAAGAGATTCTGCAGGTGCTGGAAATCCAGTAAAACAAACACAACAACCTGGAGGAACAAAGCAGGTCAGGAAGCATACATGAGAGAAATAAAGAGTAGACATTTCGGACTTAGACCCTTTATCAGGACTGGAAAGGAAAGGGGAAGAAGCCAGAATGGAAGGTGAATGAGTACAAGCCGGAAGGTGAAGCCGGGTGGGAGAGGGAGCTGAAGTGAGAAGCTAGGAGGTGATAGGTGGAATAAGTGAAGGACTGAAGGAGGAATCTGATATGAGAGGAGAGTTGGCAATGAGAGAAAGGGAAGGATGAGGGGCATGAGAGGGGAGCCAGAATGGAAAAGCAGTGAAGGGGAGTGAGGAAGAAACCCTCCATCGACCTTCCCCCTTTCCTAGCTTCACCTGTCACCTTCCAGCTTGTACTCCTTCCCTTCCTCTCCACCACCTTACTCTGGTTTTATCCCCCTTCCCTTCCAGTCCCGATGAAGGATCTTGATCCGAAACATCGACTCTCTATTCCTCTCCATAGATGCTGCCCGACCTGCTGACCAGCATTTTGTGTGTGTTAATTCGTTCTTCAAACGATCATTGGGATTGGTGAGGCACTGCCACAGAACAGCTGTAGTAGTTTTGTGAAACACAAATTCCATGGTAAAGAACAAGCATCTTTCTAGCGACTGACACTCCACCCATACCATTGCTGTTGACTGTCTGTCAGCCAGACTGCAAAACTATTTTCCCTCACACTCAACTAGAGCAATTTGAACCCAAGGCTTATTGCAGTTCTCCTCCACTGAGAGCCCACAGCACTACACAGCAAATGGGGAGAACCCATTTTCTAGAACTGAAACTGATGGAATAATCAAAGGCAATGAATTGACTACTATATCCAGTGTGCACGGTATTACTTGTGAACTTCTTGCGAAACACTTATATCATGGTGACTTTTGTGCTGCAAAGAGGCAGATGCCATGCCAGCCTGTGATGGAAGGAAGGGGAGGTGTCAGTCAAAGTGGAATTGGGGTTGCCATTATTCAGCAAGTCTATGTACTCAAGTTCAAGTTCAGTTTACTGTCATGTATACCACCAAATGAAGCAATGTCCCTCCTGACCAAGGTGCATAACACAGTACATATAACTCACGTACATAACACATAAAGTAATATTACCACAAATAAAAACATGCATTTACTACACAAGTTTAAAAAGTAAACTGTTTAATGCTACTGGAGGCTTCATACGTGATGAGACCTGGATGGTGACAGGGAGTTCAGTAGTCTTAAGGCATAGGGGAAGATGCTGCTTCCTATCCTAACAGTTCTTGTCCTAATGCTACGGGTACTTTCTACCTAGTGGTGGGGGGGGGAGGTCAAAGAGATTGTTGGGCATATGGGAGGGATCATTGACAATGCTAAGAGCCCTGCATATGCAAGTGAGTGGAAGCGAGACTCCGACAAACCTCTCAGCAGTCCTCACAATCCTTTCTGGGGACTTGTGGTCAGATACTTTGCAATTATCGTACCAGAAGGTGATGCAGCTGGTCAAGACACTCTCGATGGTGCTCTTGCTAAAATAGAGGGTGAGAAGGTGTCTCATTGCCTCAATCTTCTCAGGACCTGGAGATACTGCTGTGCTTTCATGACTAGAGAGGTTGTGTTGAAGGACTAAATGGTTTTCCTTTATCAAATTTTCATTTGTATAGTTTTCATTTGTACTTGAGCTTGGCACGAGCTGTGCACCAGTATTATGAATTGTGTTACCATTTCATGGTTCAATAGCTTAGCTCGCAAATAGCTTCAGAATGAAAACATGTTGAAGTCAGGGTAACAAGCAGTGGTCTGCTTTCTGCATTATCTTGATGCTAACAAGCAGAATTTTTCTTGTTTCCAACATGGTGGGATTCAAGCTTATGCTTTTGGTTCCTTACTCAAGAACTAAGATTATACCAAAACAGAAGCTAATTAAAACAGCTAAAAGGTATAAATTAGGGAGACAAAGTCAAAAACAATGAATGAAACTGCATTGTTTCAGTGAACACTTTATCCTTGTATGGATATTTCAGATTGCCTTATATGTTAGGTTTGTATGTGGAATGGTAGATTACCAAAACAGCTGGACAAGCAAAGTGCAACATTTGAAGTTGCATATAGAATTATTGTTATTGGAAGTAGTATGCAAGGATGCTTGAGTATTCCATTTGCCAAGGGTGATTGGTGCAGCTTATGGGCATGTAACGAAATCCATGGCTATGAACTGAAACTGAGACACACACGAAGACCAATTCAGTCAGCTGGGATTATTGCTATGACCATTGTCCATCTTAATCTTAGTCATTTTTATAACAGAGTATGTTTTAGTTGCCATAATAAGAGTGATACTTAGACAGACTGCTGATCCAAAGCAATGACAATAAAACAGCAATTTTACTGACATTTTGAAATGACAGCAGAACACAGAACCTCATAGTTTGGAAGTTCATTCTGACAAGGAGCTACTGGGATTTTACAGTGTCCAAGTTTAATACTAATTGCAGCAAACAACCAGACTCTCAAATAAAGGTGCTGATTAACGGATAACATGCAAATTGTTGCCACCGTTTGTTTGATAATGAGTCAGATACCGTTGATGGAAAGTACCATCTTACTGAAAACCTACCCTGGTGAGGTTTTGCAGGCATGAGGTCAAATGGAATACAACAGAAGGCAGCAAGTTAGCTACCCACCAGTGTAGTGAACCATGAAAACAAGCCAGTGTTAGTGGGGAAGGACTTTCATGCTGAAGGGAAGAATTTTTTCAGATCTACCTTTCTGTTTTAATAATTTGAGTGCTCATCTGCATACTTAGAAGGTGTGAGTTTCGCCACCTCCTTCACCATTGCTTTCGGGGCTGCCTTCTAAATTCCAGCCATTCTCTGTTGAATAAATTTTCCACATATCTCCTCTAAACCCGCTACCCTTCACTTTAACCTATGTTCTCTGGTTTTGCATACCTTGACTATGAGGGAGAAACTTGCCATCTACTCTCTGTGTGCCTTTCATATTTTTATATACCGTTCCACCCTCTCCAATAAAGCAATGTCCTTCATTGAGTGTAGTGACCACGTCATGTCAGATGGGTCCTAACTAATGTCATTAAAATATTGCACCATGCTTTCCTTGCCTTTGTATTCTGTGCTCCAGTTAATGAGTTCACCACCTCGACTCCCTGTACTGTGCCCTCAGAGATCCATGGGCATGTAAACAAAATATTTTCCTTTTCCCCCAAAATATTTTTGGGCCCTACAGTTATTTCTGTCCCAGCTTTATTTATTCTCCCAAAATGCATGTCCTCACACTTATGATTAAATTCCATCGCCCGTTGTTCTGCCAGTGTTAGCAAATCATCAAGGTCTGCTTGTTAAATGTGGTTGATGAAAGCTTTCTGTTACTGTGTCTGAGATCACAGGCAAAACCCAGAGAGAGTCAGTGGTGAAAAGGGATTATTGAAAGGCCGTGAAATGATGATTAGTATTTAGCTAGTATGTAGACAAGGAACTAAAGCTATTCCATGGATGCTCCAACTCCAAGCAAGTCTGACAAAGGAATAGAACCTTCTTTGAGTTCAGGCATTCCATAAGTTAATTCAACTTCAAAACTCGTAAGGAGGTTACGAAGACTCTTAAACATCTGAACTAGATGTTCACTGCAGGTTACGTTTACCTCACTGATATTATACTGTGCAAATTCCTATTTATTATATATTTAACACGCTCATTCTGCTGTCTGTAGCTATTATATATGTCTACTCTGCAAAAGTGCAATGTTGTCACAGACACTGTTTGCCAGTTTAACGTCTTAATATGCAAATAGTTTAAGTACATTGTCTCACTAATAAGCCTCCGGATAACTTTCGTCCTGATGAAGGGTCTCGGCCCGAAATGTTGACTATTTCACTCTTTCCCATAGATGCTGCCCGGCCTGCTGAGTTCCTCTAGCGTTTTGTGTGTGTTGCTTGGATTTCCAGCAACTGCAGATTTTCTCGTGTTTGTAGATAATTTTAGTTTAATGTTTTCCCTGTGAAACAGCTTATAAAATACTGTTTGAAAATTACTGTTATTAAAAATGTTATATTTTAAATCTACAAACTCAACCTTATTACTAAGTTACAACTGCCCTGTGTGTTTCATCCAACAAAAGTAATAAAAGTAAATATTATTAGGCTGGTCACATTCAACTAATTTAGCCAACAAAGATGTACCAGTCCTGAAGAAGGGTCTTCGCCGGAAGTGGAGAATTCCTTGTGTTGAAGATGTATTTCGGTTAAATGACTAAATGACACAATCCCAAGAGATTGACTAAGAAGAAGAATATGTGTGCAAGTTTCACAAGGTTATATAAGGTGGAAAAAAGGAATGTGATTAAAAAGAATCATTCATCTATGGAATTCAATGCTTACAGTAATAAAATACCAATCAAATCGTCTTGGTGAAAGATCTCAGCCCAAAACATCAACTGTTTATTCCTCTCCATAGATGCCGCCTGACCTGCTGAGTTCCTCCGGTATTTTGTGTGTGTTGCTGAGATTTTGAGCATTATGTTGAATAAAATACAAGAGGAAAGTTACATAAATGTGGTATTGACATCCCACAGAAAGTCCTACATGGAATAAATTATATATCTTCTCAGTCATGGCATGGAAGACTATCTTGAAGCTTTGAAAATGATGGTCCCTCACTTGAAACACTAGTTCTGCTTCTCACTCCTAACCTGCTAAGTTTTTGAGTGTTTGGTGTTTAATTTCATATTGCCAAGATCTGTAACATTTTCCTGAGGAATTATTTAATTTTAACTCTGTTGCATTATATAACAAATATCTTAAATATCATTACTACCTCATGCCACCAAGTCTTCAGAATCAGAAGCAGGTTTAATATTACCAGCACGTGCCATGAAATTTGTTGTTATGCAACAGCAGTACATTGAAATACATAATAATAAAAAATAAGTTACAGTAGGTGTGTGTGTATATATTTTTTTTCTTTCTTTTTTAAACTTAATATTAAATAAGTAGTGAGGGAGTATTCATGGGTTCAATGCCCATTCAAAAATCGGATGGCAGAGGGGAAGAAGTTGGTCCTGAATCGCTGAGTGTGTGCCTTCAGGCTCCCGTACCTCCTCCCTGATGGTAGCAATGAGAAGGGGGTATGCCCTGCATGATGTGGGTAGATTTTGAGTAATTTTGTTTTGCTCCATTATAGGTATTGAGTAATTATTTGTTATTTTTCATTATTGAATCTTCATAATGGAATATTAATATGAGTTATTTAAGCTAGTTTTAAATGTATTGATTGACATTTTCACTAAATGTCATTTGTGCCAGAGTAAATCTTTAGCAAATGGATTTATTGACCATTTTGCACACCATACCTTTGTATTTAATCATTTTAGGTTTCATACAACATACTCCATTATGTCAATGCTGGCTCTCAGAGCCTTCCCACTAATCCCATTCTCCTGTTCCCCTACTTATTTCCTTGTAATCTATTCTCTCGTGCCCATCAAATCCCAGTATCACCCACTGCACACCCCCCCCCCCGACGCTGACACTCACTTTTCTAGAGACAATTTATAATCAGTGATTAACCTCCCAACCAGCATGCATTTGGGATGTTGGGGGAAACTCTACAAGGTCAATAAGTGAATGTTCAAACAACACATGGACAGCACTGGATATCACAATCAAACTTGGGTCGCTGGAGCTGTGAAGGAGCAACACTACCTGCTAAACTGCTGCCTTAGTACCCCGTATCTTTGTTGTCTGAGATATTTTTCTCGAAGCACAATAACAAAGTGGCTTACCAGAACATTCTGTGCTCTCCTCTGTTGATTTATTTTTTATATTGTAAATCAACTTATAGTATCTCAAAACCTTGCAGTGATCAGATTATTTTTTGAAGGCTCACTGACGTCATGCTGACTTGGTAAATATTCTTTAAGTTACTCAATTTTTTAAAGCATGTTTTCAGTTAGTAACTTTTACAACCTCAAGAATATTCAAACCTCTTTATAACCATTGTTTAGGAAAAATAACCAATTTACACACATCAAGTTTACCCCAAGAGCAAGACGATAAAAAACAGATCGCTTGTTTCAGTTAGGTTTATGGAAGGGTGAATTTTGGCCAGGTATACCAGAAATAATTTCCCCGTCTTCTTCAAAAGAGTGTCATAGGATCTTTTACATTCACTTGAGACCACATCTTGTATCCCAGCTAGAAATCATGTCTCTGATGGTACAGCGAGCCCGTCAATACAAGACTGAAGTGCCAACCTGGATCCTTTATAGTTGGGTCAGATTTATTCCACAACATTCTGGCTCAAAGCTCAGATTGAAATGTATATTAAATTACACTGTATCTCATGTAAGTAATGCCATTGTAACAACAAAAATGAGCGTACTTTGCTAGGAAGCTTGTTTGATAAATGAAGTAGCAATTAAGAAACACTCAAAATGAAACTTGTATCAGGAAGAAGCTGAACCATGGATTGATTTCTAAAGTTGGAAAATTAATACCTAAGAAAGGAAGCTGCATTTATATAGCATCCTTCATAACTTCAGAATATTATGAAGCACTTCATCGCCAATCAAGTATGTTAGATGTATAGTCAGTGTGAAAACTAGTTCCACTGTCTGCATAAATAACCAGGTGATCTATTCTAGCACAGTGGATTAAGGTATAAATATCATCTTAGAGTTTTGGAGAACCACTATCTTTAGTGCAATGGTTTAATCATAGAGGCTCATGAAAAAATCTTTGGTATTGGAGTGATTTATTGGTATAGTTCATAACTTGTGTGGCTAATTTCAAAGGAAGTTCATTAGTGAGAGAGTCAAGTGATAATGCAGTTTTCAATAGCCATTATTTGAATCTGTTCTATGATTGAATCAATGGAATTGCTGTCTGAGAACTCTGAAGTCTTGTGGAACACTTGTTCTCCAAAATGAGACCAATTTGATAATTTTCTGGCCTTTGGCCTACTTCTGCTTTGGTCTGTATGATGCTTATCTCTTGACACTTCAAGGCAGAAGCTTGCATTTGGGCTTTTTTTTCCACTGTCTTTTGTGCTTGCAACCGGATTAGTTCCCTGGAAACCATCTGTTGTTCTTTTGCCAACTGAATTGGTAAGTTTGATATGAATTTATCTCTGCCTTTCTTTCCCAAAGGTATTTCTCACAGTAAACTTTACACTTTACATTCGAATTTCTTATTCTGCTCTGGAAATTTGGTTACAGAAATGCGAAGAATTTTTTTTAGTCAGAGGGTGGTGAATCTATGGAATTTGTTGCCACGGGCAGCAGTGGAGGCCAAGTCATTGGGTGTATTTAAGGCAGAGATTGATAGGTATCTGAGTAGCCAGGGCATCAAAGGTTATGGTGAGAAGGCGGGGGAGTGGGACTAAATGGGAGAATGGATCAGCTCATGATAAAATGGTGGAGCAGACTCGATGGGCTGAATGGCTGACTTCTGCTCCTTTGTCTTATGGTCTTATGGTCCTATTTTCCATATGAGTATTTCACTATGTGTTTGTTGTGTTAGATGAAAAGAATCACTGATTAGGTTTTTGCATATAGACACTACGTAATAGATCATTTACTGACTAACTAAAGCAGAATACATATCAGAACTTATTGAAAAATCTGTCTAAAATATGGTCTAAACAAAGGTTTATTGAATTGTAATATTATCTCGTGGCTCTCAAACTCAGTCCCCCGGCTAATGAAGTCCCTTACAACATGTGTCTTCTTAACAACCCTATCAACTTGTGCAGCAACATTGAAGGATCTATAGATAACACTTGGAGTCTTGTATTCAATTCTGGTTGCATCATTATAGAAAGGATGGTGAAACTTTAGTGAGCGTGCAGAGAATATTTACAAGGCTACTGCTTGTATTAGAGAGCGTCTTGTGAGGAATGGTTGAATAGGCTAGGGTTTTTCACTTTACAGTGAAGGAGGACGAGAAGAGACTTGATAAATGTGCATAAGATGACAAAAGTCATAGACGGAGTGGACAGCCAGCTCCTTTTTCCCTGGCTGTCAATGGCTAATATGAGAGGACGTAATTTTAAGGTGATTGGAGGAAAGTATCAGGGGAGGGATGGTGTTAGAGGGTAGAATTTTATACAGAGAACCGTAATGCATGCAATTCAGAGCCAAGGATGGTGGTAGTGGCAGATACGTTAGGGACATTTTAAGAAACTCTTACATAGGCACTTCGTGAAAGAAAAGTGAATGGCTATGTAGAAGGGAAGGGCTAGATTGATTTTGAAGTAGGTAAAAGGTCAAAAGTTCAAAGTAAATTTATCAAAGTACGAATATGTCATCATATACTACCTTGAGGTTTATTTTCTTGCAGGCATTCACAGTAGAACAAAGAAATACAATAGAATCAATGAAAAACTACCCACAAAGACAAACATCCAATCTGTAGAAGAAGACAAACTGCAATACAAACAAAATAATAAATGACAAATAAATAAAACTGAGAACATGAGCTGTAGAGTGCTTGAAAGTGAGTCCATGGGTTGTGGAATTAATTTAGAGTTGAGGTTATCCATGCTGGTACAGGAGCCTGATAGTTGGGGGGTAATAACTGTTCCTGAACCTGGTGGTGTGAGTCCTGAGGCTCCGGTACCACTTTCCTGATGGCAGCATCAAGAAGAGAGCATGGCCTGGATGGTGGGGGTCGTTGATATTGGATGCTGCTTTCTTGTTGCAGTGCTTCTTGTAGATGTGCTCAATGGTGGAGGGGGCTTTGCCTGTGATGGACTGAGCTGTATCCACAACGTTTTGTAGGGCTGTCCACTCTTGGGCATTAGTGTTGCAATACCAGGCACAATGTCATGGGCCAAATAGTCTGCACAGTGCTGTACTGTTCTATGTTTTATTTTCCATGTTTAAATCAAATCTCTCTGAATTTGGGACTCTCCTGCACCCGAGCATTTTGCCTGGTTTTCTAATTAAAATTTAAGAATACATCTGTGCATCTGCATCTTTATGAATCAACAATCTTTCACAGAGCTTCTGAGATATTTTAATATTTAAAATGTTTTCTAATCTGCTTTGGGAAAAGCTGCACACGATATCCAATGGAATCACATGATTCAAAGCTAGTTTCCTAAATTTTCTGGATGATGATGTTCGTTTAATAACAAGAAAAGAATCTGAAGTCAACTCAACAACCTTAAAATCATACTGACACAAGTTTGTCCAACAGTGGCTAGACTTTCCGGTGGAACTTTGGCTCTTTGTAGCAACTTGAAGGGGAGGATTTCCATTGTTCACTATTTAAAACAAAATCGGAAGCATTTATAATTTCACTATAAATAGTAATGGAATTTTATCCGAGTTCTCGGGATTCCTTATTGGGATAATATAGACCTTAAGCCTGCTTGACCTTGAATAATAGAAGGCATCTCTGAGTTAAGAAGAGAACAGAGCATTTTGGATTAAGATGCTATTCTTGGGAGTCAGACATGAGACATCTGGTTATACAGTAGACTAGAAGAGTCACAATGCATATTAGTACAAGGAAAGAGTCATAAACTTCACTGAATGTGCTCTGAAGTTGAAATGCGGGAAGGGGTTACCCACGGCTATCTGTTTTCATGCCACCTGTACCTGGAGTTCATTTACTTACCTCGTAATATTTTGAGAGTTTTCTTCCATGATATCCATCAGACTATAACCTGTGTTGATTGAACATGATCCATTTTTGAGTGCCAATAAAGTGGGAAGAGATCTCGGGAAATTGCTGTGGTAAAGTCAAAGTGTGTGTGCCAAGAACGGCGTCAATGAAAGTACCTCATTCCTGACCAGATGACCAGCTTCTTCCTTGTAACGCATAGCTAATGCTGTTGTCAGAATACCTTTTGTTTTTAAACTCAGTCACTACTCAAATTCGTGCTGCATGTCCGGGCTCCCATGAACCAAATTCCAAGCATCTTCAGGTAATCAGTTGAAGGGATCAAAGGATCAGTTGGATCAGTGGCCAAAGTCCATAGCCTCACTTTTACTGTGATACTGTCACTCTGGCCCCCAAGACCAATTTGAATTGATCACAGATGGTCATCAATATGTGGACTCAAAGTATATCCAAGCAGAAGACCATGATGTCATCCACATACAGGAAGGCTTTGAACTGCCTGTCTGCTGCCTATGGGATTATTACCCTCTGATGGACTCAGCAAAATGTTGTATGTGACCTATGAAACATATTTAGGAAAGAGGACAACCTTGAATAACCATAGATTGATGAGGAAGCTTTCTGTTTCCCACCCTTTGATTAACATGAAACAGAAGAGATTCTGCAGGTGCTGGAAATCCAGAACAACACACACAAAATGCTGGAGGAACTCAGCAGGTCAGGCAGCATCTATGGAGGAAAATAAACAGTCAGATCCTGATGAAGGATCATCAGCTTCTGCTCCTGAGTTCCTCCAGCATTTTGTGTATATGTTGCTTTGATTAATACTGCCTACGTAGAGCACTTCTATCCAATTGTAGATTTCCTTCCCAGAACCATATCCATCACATATGTACTATTATGTCAAAATCCACTGTCTGTCCAAGCTAATGAGGCAGGTGCCCTTCTCAGCTTCAGCCATATATAGGCAATCACATCCTGAGTTGTGAACAATAGGCTGTCAGGGTGATGGGCTATCTATTGGGTACAGATCGAGTATAATCACTGCTGGCCAGAAAGGGCATTATTACTGGATCTGTGTCACTGTACAGAAAATCATATTTCACAGTTTCAAGTTCAAGTTTAATTGTCATTCAACCATTCATGAATGCAGCCAAATGAAACAGCTTTACTCTGGCGCCAAGGTGCAAAACACAGTACAAACAGTCATATACAGCACAAGGCACATCAAAGTAGCAGTAAAATGTAGTCACAGAAAAAATATAGTCCAGGTCCCTGAGTCCATAAGCATTGCAGCCGTCTGCAGTCAAATACAATACAACTTGTCTTCTGCTGACCAAACACTAGGGGTAGCGCCAATTTCAGCATGGACACTGCGCTACTCTGTTTCCAGCCCTCTGGTGGAGATCCCAACTCCGATACCTCCCCCGGGTGTCTGCAAGCAGGGAACCCCGCAGCCTGAGGCCTTAGGGGTTTATTTAATCTCCCTGTCCAGCAGTTTACAAATAAAGACTTAAAAATCTGGTTTATTCCAATTGAAGTCTGTGGTTCATTTCATCACTGTTTCCCTTGTGTTGAGACTCCCTTCAGCCTGTTATGGAGCAGCAACTGGATGTTAAACTGCTCTTGAGTTTCATGAACACCACATCCAGCAAATCTGTCTATTTAAGGCATTGTGGTGGAGATCTTAACTCGCTGGATAAAATAAATTCACTTCTGATTTTATTGATTGTTATGAAGCTTCTTCCAGAAGATATTGTAAAATATTAAGTTACACAAGTAACTACATGAGTAGGTCCTATAGAGAGAGAGAGAGAGAGAGAACATTTTTCTAATAGAAAATATGACTTCATGCACCTTGAAATGTTGTGGTCCATACTGCAGTTTTGACTTCAGTGCCTGAAAGTCTTTATACATTACTAAAGTTTTTCCTTATCCACATGGAAATACAACAGTTCCCTTTGGAGTAATCAGCTCTCCGTGAATTGCGAAAGAATCTGGGGGAAAGATCGAATGTGGTTTAAAACAAAAGCTTTAATGTAATCATGTCCAATTCCTGAATTCTCATGGTGGTCTGAAATAGAAAGAAAAATAGAATTAGTCAATTTCACATTGTGCCAACAATTTTATTTTGAATATGGTGGGGTTTAATAGACTTAAAGTCAGAAGTAAAATTCCACTTCCTCTGACCTTGGAGTTCTAGCGGAAAAGTATTCAGCTTCAAGGCCAAGGCTGTGCAAGGCCAAACTGCAGCCATGTCTGCCAGTCAACCTTAACTGACATCATTTCTTAAGCTGTTCATTCTAAGATAAATAGATAAAGGTCCTTCCTGAAGCAGAGAATAAGAAATCCTGCAGAAAAAATCCCATTCTGAGGAAACATGGCTAGGCAACTGATCACAAGCCACTTTGATGGCTGTGACCCATTTTACCCACCTGAAAGAAGAGGAAGTGAGTTTATAGGCAATGCCATGTGAGCATTTAATTAATAGGAAGCAAATTTGTAAACATTCTACTTCTCTTCTATATGGTTAACATCAGAGTTGGTTTGGAGAGGTGAAGAGAGGATTTTTTTTTCCATTACAGCTGAATCCAACTTTTGCATAATTTTCTGCCCACAGCACTGTGGTACATACCCTGAGGTTTTTAAACACGCATGCTACACCCACCATGTAAAGTTCACTTCTCGTTCTCTGCGCTCATTTTTATATATTTCTGTTGTTACTGGGAAATTCACTTTGTAATGAATTTGAACCAAATTTTCAAGTTCGAAATCCGGAAAAAGCTGTTAAATTTCCTACTTAAGTACTATGGTTAGAGTTTATCGTGCCACCTTTAAATTGCAGTACTGTTGCTGCCAGAGAACGTTCAGTGAAGAGAAAATTTAAGTACCAACAGCAGCTCAGCTCCCAGGATCTAATGCCTGCATGCCTTGAGGGCACTGAGGATGAATGGACCCCTGACATAGAAACAAATTGCAGATTTAATTTTCTCGGATTAGCCTTTGCTATCATGGTGCCAAGACCATTCCCATTACGAAATGGTGAGGCCCTACAAAGTGTGTAACATAATGCCATCTCTTTTGGGGTGGGCATTGCAGAACAGGCTCTGCTTGCGTAGCACTGGGAAACCAATGACAACTGGCTCATCCTCACTCAGCCTGTACCAGCTATCAAACCAGTCAAGGGCTTTGCCTATGAATATCAGGGACAATCAGAAGTACATATTCCTAAAAAAAAGTTGAAAGCAAACTATATTTTTAAAACATTAAACAACTGAAGTATTTAAAAATATGCTGTCGCCCCACGCCTCAGTCAGGGCACCATTCGTTAACTCCCACTTGTCTCACTTCCAGTCTGTTACAGAGTGCAGTAATGACAATTCTATAGCATCTGGGGTCTCTGACAAGGCCCACAACTGAAACACTTGTAGATACTGTACATTTGCAGCGACAAATGTGCTTGTCTTTCACAGTGCTCAACAATATTTTGGCCACTACGGTACAATAAACTAGATGTGATCGGGTCATTTACTGAGTAAGAATGTTTATTACCTGATTTCTCTCTTAAATTGCAAGTCCAGGAAGATCCTAGGATGGACTATGGTTCTGTTGCAGATACCCTAGTAACAGCAACTATGGTAAATTCTTATCACAGCATTCACATCGTTTGTGGCTTGTTATGCCCAGCAATCGAAAGAAATCGATACAATACTCCGCAAAAGTAGGACACAACATATCTCTAGCCCCATATGTGAAATTTAGTCTCCACTATGGAAATCTGTGTCTTTGTAGACTTGCATACACATTCAGAAAAATTATGTCAATAAGGGAAATATGAGATAGTAACAATACAAAATGCTGAAGGAACTCAGCAGGTCAGGCAACATCTATGGAAAAGATGTTTTGGGCCAAGACCCTTCTTCAGGACCCATATGAGATAGTAAGCTAATATGAATTGGAAACATTTAATTATGTCAAAAGCTCAGTGTTTCCACATTTCCCTAGCTTTGCCATCCTGTTGGAGAAATTTGATCCCATCTCAATAGCCACATTACACTAGCCTTTCACATCATAAGTTTAGATGTTCAGTACAGTGCAAAAAGTCTTAGGCACATATATATAGCTAGGGTGCCAAAGACTTTTGCACAGTACTGTAGTAATTTTATGTATTGCACTGTACTGCTATTAAAAAAAAACAAATTTCATGAAATGTGATAAATCGGATTTAGATATGGGTCTCTATTGTGGACTGAGAGTGGGAAGGAGGCAGGAAGAAGGAAATCATGGTTGGGGAAAAAGGGGAGGGAGCAGGAAGCAACAGAGAGACTTTCTGTAATTATCAATAAATCAGTTGTTTGGAATCAAATGACCTTGCCTGGTGTCTCAGGGTTGGGTGTGTTTTCACCCGCGCCAGCCCCCTCCTCTGGCACTCCTTCTCTGCCACCTGTCCCACATCCCTCCCATGGCATTCCACCTTCACCATTCCCAACAACCTCTGTTCTCTGCTCCACGTTGATAAATACAGGACTGTGCAAGTGTACCCAAGGCATGGTGGATCCAGCACTGTAGAGAAAGTATTTGATTTTGATTAAGTTCCTTTGTATGGCACTTAAAAGCATTATATTATCCAGAAGGATCTCCAGGCCATTACCCCTTTACACATGTTTATCTTCAAGTGGCAAAGCAAGCAACAGAAATTGTCCTTACTTAACAGGAAGATATCTGATTGCTGTGGTTTTAACAAAAGAAGCACTATAGTGCACATGAGCAAGCTGTGTTGGAGCCACAAACATGGCGACACTTGTGGGCTGCCTAGCAAATCCGTGCTGATTTGGTTTGCCTCAAACGATGCATTTCACTGTAGGTTTTGATGTGCATGTGACAAATAAAGCTAATCTTTAACTTTACTCTTCTCCATTTTGAGTATTTACTATTATAAATGGCCCATAGTTCGACAAGATGTGTGCTTGGAAATTGTAATATGTTCTAATCTGTGTTCTTTATAACTATTACAATGGCTCTTTCAGACACAGGACAGCAGCTACACAGCAGAGGTGACAGGACAATCATTGCAATTGCTGCCAAAAAAAAAAAATTCTGTCCGGGTCCAGACAATAGTTTCACCAATTGTCAAAGTGGAGCCTGGGGTCAGGTTTAATTGAGGTGCCGAGGATAGGGAGAGAAGGAGTTGGAGGGAAGAGATGACAGAGTACCTTAACTCCAGAAAATGTGCATGTAAGCGGGTGGTTGATGGTTGGGTTGAGTTGTTTTCCGATCTTGGCAATTTACTTGCAAACATTTCATATGGTGACAAAATGTTTGGAAGTAAATTGCCAAGATCAGTGAACAACACAACCCAACCAACTTTAACTCTATCAGTGGGTCAAGATGGTCAGGTGAAAGCCATAGGTGAGGGCTGCAAAGGGCTTAGGAGAGATCAGGGACTGTTCAAGGACTTGGGAAAGAGGTTATAGCATCAGAGGACTCATTTATACTAATTTGTGGATCAGCATGGAAATTAGTGGGTTAGAGGAGCCAAGAACTCTCATTCCAAGATAACCTATTTTTTGTGAGGAAGGGGAATGAGGGTTTGATGTTTATTGTCACTTTTCTTTGCAAGAGGGGGTTGGGGGTTTGGGGTTTTTGATGTTATAGCTGCAGTTTTCCGGGTGGGCGATCTGCTAGTTTTTGTGCAAGGGAGGAGGTGGATGGATTTAGGGTTTGAGAGCACTGTTTCTTTTTCTTTTTCGTGTGTGGGGGGGGGTGTTCATGTCCTTTTCTTTCAACAACTCCCATTGTTTTTCTGTATTTCCTGGCTATCTGGAGAAGACAAATATCAGAGTTGTATTGTACACGCAGACTTTATCAGTAAAATGAACTTTGGAACATCAGCCCAGCCTGTTTTCTTTACTAGGCTACGATCCCCATCCATCCTCCTCCTCCTACTTACTTTACCAATAGATGACCCAATTTGATCTGGTCCCTGATAATGCTATGCTGATAAGGCAGAGAAAGCTGGTGAAATATCTAGTGGTGCTTTGCTGCAACAACCATATTATTGCAGCCATTAGGGTACACTAAAATTTCTTGGCAACATATTTAAATACTGTAGCTACTTTGAGATAATTACAGTAATATCTACCCTCATGCACTGTACAAGTAGACCAAGCGTCAAGAGATTTTTGTTTTGTTCCCTGCATCTGTGCTAGGGAAATGTGCAATCATTTGCACTCACTTGTTTAAAATCTTCAACTTGCTTTTAAGAATCATTAACTGCCAAAAGAATTTAAACTGTCCTCAAGGATTTTTAAGGGAAAATTTATTATTAGTCATATTCTTAAACCTTGGTACTGAGGGGACAATATTAGCTTTGACAATAAAAGACACAAATCATAACTTAGAAATAAAAAATGTTTCACCAGAGAATTGTGCGGCATCATCTAGAAAAAGATTTTGGAGCACTCTAAAGATGACAAGAGATGAAACTTCACACTTTTTGCACAGGAGGGTTTGTTAAGATAGAGTCATAGAGCACGACAGCACAGAAACAGGTTCTTTGGCCTATCTAGTCTTACTCAATGATTATTCTGCCAGTCCCATCAACTTGCGCATGGACCATAGCCCTCCATGCCCCCTCCCATCCATATACTTATCCAAACTTCTCTTAAATGGTGCAGTCGTACCCGCATCCACCACTTCTGCTGGCAGCTCATTCCCCTTAATGAAAGAGTTTTTGAAACTCCCAAGTAAGTTCAAGGGTTGGATACTTTCAACGTTCAAACAAAATAATTAATTTCAGGTGAATGATTCTTGTTACAGTATTGACCTTTTCTATTTATAAAAAGGTCAAGATCCAGTTTTCCTCTTCTATTCATTCATTAATTCACAAGACGTCAGTATTGCTGACAAGTGCTCCCCAAGTATTGATGGGGTTTGCATAGTTGGGGAATTGAGAGTCATGAGGAAAAGGCAGGTAGGTGGAGATGAGTCCATGGCTAGATCAGCCATGATCTTATTGAATGGCGGAGCAGGCTCGACAGGCCAGATGACCTACTCCTGCTCCTATTTCTTTTGTTCTGTTCATGAGAGCTGTTTGTAAACCAAGCAGTTCGCAAGTTAAAAACACAGCTGCCTGGTAATATATCTAAATAAAAACATGAGTAATCAGAGGCAATGTGAAGGTTAACCAGGGTGCTTAATGCAGTCATTCAGATTTATCTGCACAATGTAATGTTATTGCTGGAAACTGAGCTCTCACATGGTAGAACATGCCCGTAGCCCCTCAACAACTGGCAAATCCATCCCTCCAGTCTCACAAACACTCTTTCAGGCCGTACGTAAGTCGGGCATTTATACACAGGAGGTCCTATATTTATTGTCAACCCCGACTATCTGTGCACTAAATGACCTGCTGGGCCATTTCTGAAAGCAGTCCAACCTGTGTAGTTGAATTCCTATGCAAGACTAGTGCACACAATGTTTTTTTTATGACAACTCGGTGGTGTCATGTAACCATTATTCAGGCTAGACATTTTTATAAATTCTGTATGGAGTGCTTCCTGAACAGTGGTTCTGAAGCCACCGATTCTTCACAAGCAATGTTATACATAACACAAATCATGTTCAACTCATCAATTACTGAAAGAAATCTACCTACCATGCTTTGAAAGTTATCAATACTAATAACTTCAACTATCTCTCAAGAGCTCTCTAACTTAAGTTGACTATTCTCACTGATGTAGAGACATTGGTAATCAATATTCCATTCTTCTAACCCACCATTGGAGGTAGTGCTAGTGCAATTTTGACTGTAGTTCTAACTTTGGTTACATGCAACTTCAGAAGTTTGATCAAATGGCATTCTGATCATATCAAATTTTTGCGCAGAACTTCAATGAATGTTTGGATTTTTAAAGCTCGTGACCCTTGTGGCTGTATACTTCTACGTGGCTGAATATTTTCACATAACTCGGGTAGCAAGTGAAGGGGACAAGGTGTAAGAGACAGCCCCCCCCCCCATTCACGAAATTCCTCCATCAATGGCCTGGCCTCTACAGAGGTACACCTATTATGGGTGCCAATATAACAGGAAAAGAAACAGTCCCAATTCCAATACTTGGGGAACACCGTTTGTCACCAGCAGCCTACCAGAATAGGTCCGCTTTATTCCGACTCTTTGCCTTTTGCCACTCGGCCTATTTTCTGTCCTTGCTAGTACCATGGGCTCTTGTTAAGCAACCTCATGTGCAGCACCTTGTCAAAGACCTTCTGAAAAACATCCACTGACTCTCCTTTGTCTATACTGCCTGTTACTTTCTCAAAGAATTCCAGCAGATTTGTCAGGCAAGATTTTCCCTTAATGGAAATCATGCTGACTTTAGCCTACTTTATCATATGCCTCCAAGTACCCTGAAATCTGATCCTTAATAATGGACTCCAGCATCTTCCCAGCCACTGAAGTCAAGCTTACAGGCCTACAGCATAATTTCCTTTCTTCTGCCTCTGTCCCTTCTTGAAGAGTGGAGTGACATTTGCAATTTTCCAGTACTCTGGAACCATGGCAGAATCTACTGATTCTTGAAAGATCAGTACTAATGCCTCTACAATCTCTTCAGCTACCTCTTTCAGAACCCTGGGGTGTATGTAGTTGATCTGGTCCAGGTGATTTATCTACCTTCAGACCTTTCAGCTTCCCAAGTACTTTCTCCTTAGTAATAGCAACTACACTCACTTCTACCCCCTGACACTCTTGAATTACTGGCATACTGGCAATCTTCCACAGTGAAGATTGACGCAAAATACTTATTAAGCCCATCTCCCGTTATTACTTCTTCAGTGTCATTTTCCAGCAGTCTGATATCCACACTCACCTCTCTATTACTTTTTATATACTATATCTGAAAAAAAAAACTTCTGGTATCCTCCTTGATATTTTGGCTAGCTTACCTTCATATTTCATCCTTTCTCTCCTTATAATTTTTTAAGTTGCGTTCTGTTAATTTTCACAATGCTCTAACTTCCCATTACTTTCTGTTATATGTCCTCTCTTTTGCTTTTATGCTGTTTTTGACTTCCCTTGTCACCCAGGATGCCTCATTCTCCCTTCAGAATACTTTGTCATCTTTGTGATATACTTATCCTGCAGCTTCCAAGTTGCTTCCAGAAACTTCAGCCATTGCTGTCCTGCCTTCATTCCTGCTAGTGTCCCCTTTCAATCAGCTTTAGCCAGCTCCTCTCTTGGAGGGAGTTGGAGACAGTTCCTTGTGGGCTGTGCACAACAGTCTTAAAAAGCGAGCAAGACCTGTTAGGGTATCTGCAGAGTGGGAGATTGCTTGGGTTAATAGTAACTCGGGTTAATTAGCAAGAGCCAATAAAAAGAAGTGGGGTTTGAGTGGGAGCTGCCATTGTGTGAGTGGACATTGGTAGAGTGGTCACACTCTGCTCAACAAGCTTGGGTGAGAACAGGCACAGACTAGAACTTAAGTTTGAGAAGTTAGGGGCATAACAAGTATAGGCAAGGTGGAAGTTCAGGCAGTGGAATGCTCCTCCTGTGAGATGTGGGATTTCAAGGTAACTAGCAGTATCCCGGATGACTACATCTATAGGAACTGCACCCAACTTTACAAGGTCAAGGAAATGGAGCTGGAGCCAGATGCACTCGGGTCAATCTGGAAGGCTGAAAACTTCATAGATGAGTCTCTTGTTGAGGTAGTCACACCTAGAGTGCAGGCTTCAGATAGTAGATGGGTGACAACCCAGAGAAGTAATGGGAGGAATCAGTCGGTGCAAGGCCCTCCTGTTTTCTGGTCCTGATGAAAAGTCTTGACCCGAAACGTCGACTGTTTACTCTTTTCCATAGATGCTGCTTGGCCTGCTGAGTTCCTTCAGCATTTTGTCTGTGTTGCTTGGATTTCCAGCATCTGAAGATATTCTTGTGTTTGTGATTCCCCCTGTGGGTATTCCCCTCAGCAACAAGTATACCCTTTTGGATACTGCCGGGAGGGGATGACCTACAAGGGCACAGCAGTATCAGCCAGGCCAGCGGCACAGTGGTCAGTTCTGAGGCCAGGCAGGGAAGGGTAAGGTCAGGCAAAGAGGTAGTGATAGGAGACTCAATAGTTACAGAACAGACAGAGAAAGAGAAGCCAGGATGGTGTGTTGCTGCTAGGGTCCAGGCTGTCTCAGAGTGGCTGCAGAAGATTCTCAAGAGGGAGGGTGAGCAGCCAGAAGTTCTGGTGCATATTGGCGCCAATGACATCGGTAGAAATGAGGAAGAGGTCCTGCGCATTCAGTAAAGGGAATTATGTAAAAAGGCTGAAGAACAGGTCCTTCAAGGGTGTAATCCCCGGATTACTCCCAGTGCCACGTGCTAGTCAGCAGTGGAATATGATGATGGTACAGGTGAATTAGTGGCTGAGGAAGTGGTGCAGGGGACAGGGTTTAAGATTTCTGGGGCATTGGGATCTCTTCTGGGGAAGGTAAGACCTGCACAAATGGGCATGGGTTACACCTGAATCTGAGGGGGACCAATATCCTTGAGGGCAGGTTTGCTAGAGCTGCTGGGGAGGGTTTAAACTAATTTGGCAGGAAGATGGGAACCGAAGTGATAGAGCTGAGGATGGGACAGTTGGTGTACAAGTCGATGCAGTGTGTAGAGAGGCTGTGAGGATGGACAAGCAGATGATGGGGCAAAATTGTAGTCAGTGGGATGAGATGGTGTAACATGGGGTTGTGACATCAAAAAAGGTAATGAATACCAGACTGAAGGTGTCATATTTGAATGCACGCTATATACTGTATGTAATAAGATGATCTGTAGTGCATTTGGAGATTGGCAGGTCTGATGCTGTGGGCATCACTGAAATGTGACTGAAAGAAAGCAGCTGGCCCAAATGGAGTCACTAGAAGGATCCTTAAGGACTGCGCAGATCAACTAGCGGGAGTATTTACTACCATCTTCAACCTCTCGCTACTACAGTCTGTAGTCCCCACCTGCCTTAAGTCAGCCACAATAATACCCATACCAAAGAAAAGTACAGTGAACTGCCTTCATGACTATCGCCCAGTTGCTCTAACTCCTATCATCATGAAATGTTTTGAGAGATTCATACTGTCTTATATTAAGTCTGCCATACCTGCTGACCTTGATAAATACCAGTTTGCGTACCGTGCAAACAGATCGACAGAGGATGCAGTCATCACAGCTCTCCACACAGCCCTTACAAACCCGGATCAGGATAACACCTATGTAAGAATGCTGTTTGTGGACTACAGCTCAGCTTTTAATACAGTCATCCCCTAGAAACTGGTGCAGAAATTGAGCAACCTGGGCCTTGGCAGCTCACTGTGCTCATGGATACTGGATTTTCTGAGTAACAGACCCCAAAGTGTCAGGATGGGAGAACACACATCATCTACTCTCATCCTGAACACCGGTACACCACAGGGGTGTGTTCTCAGCCCCATCCTCTATTCTCTTTTCACCCATGACTGCTTTACCATTCACTCTACCAACACCATTGTTAAATTTGCTGACGATACCACCCTAATAGGTATCATATCAGACTGTGATGAGACAGCCTCTAGGGAGGAGGTACAGCATTTGACAGAATGGTGTTGTCATAATAACCTGGACTTGAACATCACAAAAACCAAGGAGCTGATAGTAGACTTCAGGAAATCAAAGCGCGTCGAGCACTCTGCTCTGCACATATACAGGAAAGAGGTGGAGAGAGTAGAGAGTTTCAAGTTTCTCGGCATCCACACCTCGGCTGACCTCACCTGGACTGCCCATATCTCTTATCAGGTGGGGAAGGCCCAACAGAGGCTCTACTTCCTAAGGAAGCTAAAGCACGCTCTCCTCCCTCATCACCTGCTGATCAACTTCTATCGGACAACTATAGAGAGCCTCCTGATGTATTGCTGTGCAGTGTGGTTTGCCAGCTGCACAGAACAGAACAGGAAGGACTTGCAGTGGGTGGTGAGGGTAGCAGAGCGGGTTATTGGCACAACATTACCCTCCCTCAGAGTAATTTATACTGGCAGACTTCAAAAGAAGGCTACTTGTATTTCAAAGGATCCCACTCATCCTGAACATCACCTGTTTTCCCCTCTACCTTCTGGGAAGAGATACAGAGGACTAAGGATGAAAACAAAGAGACTCCTTAACAGCTTCTACCCACAAGCAGTGAAATGTATAACACCCCCTTCCCTTCTCCTGCCCCCCTCCTAAGACGGCGGCAGCTAAATGCATCACACTTCCAGGAATGGCAGGTGTGCAATAGTCCTACCCGCCCCCCCCCCCATCCATATATTATTAATTCTGGACGGCACTCCTGAGGTTTTAGAGTTTATTTTATGTATATATTCTTTGTCATGCTGCAAAACGTTGAGCTGCTAAACTGTGTTTCATTGCTCCACAACAATGGCAATAAAGATGATCTTCTTCTTCTTCTTCCTCCTCCTCCCCTCCTCCATCATCCATCATCCATCATCCAAGGATACACATTATATCAAAAGGACAGGCAAGTAGACAGAGGGGGTGGGGGGACTCTATTGGTAAAAATTGAAATCAAATCCTTAGAAAGAGATAATATAGATTGGAAAATGTAGAATCCTTGTGAGTAGATTAAGAAACTGCAAGAGTAAGAAGATCCTCATGGAAGTTATATGCAGGCCTCCAAGCAGTAGCCAGGATCTGGGCTACAAATCACAATGGGAGATAGAAAAGGCATGTAGATTGAGAAAATCGTGTTGGTGCTGGATCCTAAGAGAAGGAATTTGTAGAATGCCTACCTGCAAGATGACTTTTTAGAGCAGTTTGTCATTGAGCCCACTAGGGGAAAGGCAATTCAGGGTTGGGTTCAAAGTAAATTTTATTATTGTGTTACGTACCCCGTAACTGGGTTGCCAAACCAGCAGAAATGGATCACTCAGTTGGAGTCTGGATTACTAGAACTAAGAAAGTTTTATTAAAGAAACAAGCAACACAGTAATTGAAAGGATAATAAATGCAACAGTTCAGCAATGATAAACACACATGTGCACAGAACTAAGATAACAGCATCAATCAAGCTCTATCGTTGTCTAGGGGTAAATGATCAATTTCAAAGTGACACAAAATTCAGTCCAATTTAGTTCAGTTTGCAGTAATCGTTGCCATGGCGATGGACAATGTTGGGGGGAAGGACAGAGAGAACGAGAACGACTGATCATTCAGAACGGCTTCCACTCACAGACCGGCGATATTGCTCACAAGCAGCTTTCGGGCGAGTCCTTTGTGATGTCACCTGGGGTCACCGACTGTGACCCCTCCTCCAGATGCGGTTGATCCTCTGCAGTGAACCCGGCACCCAAGCAAGGGCGGACACACACCGGGTTCCTGCTGATCGTACCTTTCCACCCTGTGCGTTTAAGGCTGATACCCCGATCCGCCGTCCAAGAGCTTCCCACCGACTCGTGAGAGGCGCACCGCTTCCAGGGTCTCGTTACCTCGAGTGTCGTGTGTGTCCTGCCTTAGCAAACCTGTCCCTTTTTATCCCCCTGCTGGGGTATCGCCTGTCCATCACTTCAAACAGTTCAGGGTTCAAAGGGGGAGCCGCTCTTGACAATACCCAGACTGATGGCTCTTTCATTAACACCTCCAAATGCTGCTTCATTGTGTGCCTTATCTCTCCCTCCCCTGAGGACAGGTGGCAGACCAACTGCTGATGCCACTGGTGCTAGCCCAGGCCAGCAAATATCTTAATTTATGTGTATTCTCGTCACACTTCCCCCCTTTAAGGATTTTTACCGGGAGGTAAAAATTACAAACATGAATACATTATTTGATACACACACAAATATACATCTTTATCAGCTATTTGGTTAACACAGCGAGTTTGAAGTTGTCAACACCTTGACAGACAGTCATCACATTTTCCGTCCCTTTTATATGTGTTATTAATAATCCCTTAGACCAGGCTCCAACTCAGCAAACTTCATAGTGGCCAAAAACACTGATGAATTGCGATCAATGTAACCTCTCATTTGGTTTTGTGCCGGACCACAATAACAAGGGTCGTCGCATTCCGACTCAGTTTTCTCTCGCAAGGGCTTAGTAGGAGGGGGAGGGGTAGTGACCGCAGAGTTATTGCAAAACTTCCTACAGTACCCCACCATCTCCAAGAGCCTTCTGAGGGCCCTCTTGTCTGTTGGGGTTGGGAGGTCAGCGATAGCCTGCACTGTAGCTTGCATCGCTGCCAGCTGCCCCTGTGTCACCACAATTCCCAGGTAAGTGACCTTCGCGTGACCAAACTCATTTTTTTTCAAGGTTCACTATCAAGCTGGCTTCAGACAGCCGTATTAAATTGCCAATACACACCTCTGTGTTCATCAGCCCTTTAGTCACTGAATTACTCATTATATATGAATGTTGTTTGCTAGGCTGACCTATTGTAACAGACATCACCCAACATCCCAGTTCTTTGCATCGCCTCGGGACAATCAAACACACGGGTGCGAGTCGTTTAATTACTTCTGCTAAAGAGCCGCTTTGTTCAGGGATTAAGGGAGAGACCTTATCAGTAGACCTGGCCAAAACAATAACCTTCTCCCATCTGATCGATCCCATACTAATCTTTTCAAAATGGTTTTTTTCTCTTATCAGGGGGCCCCTAGCTTCATTGATTTCCACGCTAACACCGACTAGGTTTGTTAGCATATCAAAAGCCTGTGACCGTCTCAGTTTGCGTCAGTCATGATCAATAACATCCTTCCCCCTGGGCAGCCGGTAAACCTCTTTCATGATTCCACCAACTGTTTCCTCTAGCACCACAAAATGTCCACCGGGGGGTACCTCGTGAGCCATGTTAAAAACCTCATCCCCATAACTCTTTTGCACCACCCCCCATTCCTCATCTGCGGGTACTGTACTTGATTTCCCTTTCTTCCTTAGCACTTCCTCCTCTGCACAATATCCTACTAGTTCCCTTGTTAAGGCTGTGTCAGAGAGAGCTGTCTCTGCCAAAACCATCAGCCCCTCGTCCCACTCCCGCGTCTGCACCAATTCTTTCCTGGCTACTGTTACGTCTGTCCCAGCTCCCTCACTACCTCTTGTCTCACTACACTCCTTCTTTTCATTTTCTACCCCCGTCTCGTACAAGGTTGGCAGAAACGTTTCAGCTAAATTTACCACCACAGTTAAATTCACTACCGCAGCCCCATGATGAACCTGTGAGTCCATGGGTGGGGCCTCACTGCTGGCAGGCTGACCTGTCAGTCTCACGATTGGGAACACGATTCCCCCAGCGACGTCATTACCAAGCAAGACTTCCACGCCTTTCATTGGTAATTCGGACCACCAAGTGCATGGAAAGAAGCAGTAGTAATTCCAATAAGGAAGCCTGGCAAGGATCTGTCAAAACCCACTAGCTACAGACCAATTGCATTAACATCAAGTATATGTAAGATAATGGAAAGGATGATAACAGAAAGGTTATCATATGAGCTTGAGAAAAGGGGAATGCTGGCAAGTTATCAGAGTGGTTTTAGAAAGGGAAGGAATTCCATGGACTCAGTGATTATGTTAGAGACTGAAATAAGGAAGGCCCAGGCAAATAGAGAGTCAGTAGTGGCAGTGTTCTTTGACATTGAAAAAGCCTGTGATATGATGTGGAAGGAAGGATTATTAATTAAACTGCACAAGATGGGGGTTGGTGGGAGAGTTTTTAATTGGATTAAAGATTTTTTGTTTGGTAGAAAAATTCAAGTTCGGATTGGATCAGAATTATCAAAACAGTACATAGTGGAAAATGGCACACCTCAAGGTAGTGTGATTAGCCCGTTACTTTTCATCATTATGATCAATGATGTCTTCACAAAGGTACCAGTGGATATAGGTAGGTCACTGTTTGCGGATGATGGGGCCTTGTACAAAAGAGGCAGGAACATGGACCATATAATCAGGAAACTACAAGAAGCAATTGATGAAGTGGTGGACTGGGGTTATGATTGGGGATGTAGATTTTCAGTAGACAAAACTCAAACTGTATTTTTTACCAGGAAAAGGGTTGAGGTAGGGAAGAAGTTAAGGATGTATGGGGTAGAATTAGAAAGGGTTGCATCATTTAAATTTCTGGGAGTTATATTTGATTCACGATTAACATGGGCAGACCATATCAGGAAAGTTGAGGAGAAATGTAAAAAAGTAATAAATGTGATGAGATGTTTGACTGGTGGGGAATGGGGAGCAAGTTGTTCAGCTTTGAAGAGAATGTATGTGGCTTTAGTAAGATCTGTATTGGATTATGGAAATATAGTATATGGATCAGCAGCTAGGTCTCTTATAAAGAAACTGGATGGGATTCAGGCTCAGGCCTTGAGAGTGTGCAGTGGGGCTTTTAAAATGCCCTACAGGTAGAAATGGGAATAATGCCTTTGGAACTAAGAAGGATGCAACTGATGGCAAACTACTGGGCTAACTTGCAGGGGCACAATGATTCTCACCCTACTAAAGGAGTGTTGCAGGAGTGCTGGGAAAATGGGAGGTTTCAGAGGGATACCCTTAGTCGGGTAGGGAATGATATCGCGAAAGAATGTGGAGTATTTGATCTGAGGATAAGTCCTTCAGTAGTTTATCCGGTTGTAGCTCCATGGAAGCTTGTATGGCCTGACATAGACTGGCATTTGTTAGAGGTAAAAAGGAAAGAAAGATATAAAACAGATTTGGTAAATGCATTTAACTGTCATGTGATGGAAAAATATAGTGATTATACTCACATTTATACGGATGGTGCGAAGGAACCTAAAACAGGAGTGACAGGGTGGTAATACCGGCAAAAGAAATTGGAATCAGCAGAAGAACATCTAATAAGTTAGGGGTGTTTACAGTGGAGATGCTGGCAGTGTTGGTTGCGTTGCAATGGGTGCAGAAAGCCAGACAAGCCAAAGCATTGATATGTTCAGACTCATCCTCAGTTCTAGCAAGTTTAAGGTCTTTTCACACAAACAGTCGGCAAGATGTACTTTATGAAGTCCTTCAGTTAGTTACAAGAATTGCAAATCAGGGAGGTCAGGTAAAATTTCTATGGGTTCCAGCACATGTAGGGGTGAAGGGGAATGAGAGGGTGGATGAGTTGGCAAAGAGGACGTTAAAGAAAGAAAGTGTGGAAATGCACATTAGTATCAGTAAAGCAGAGGTTAAGTGTGTAATCTGGGAAAAAGTCAACCGAATGTGGCAAGAAAGATGGGACAGGGAGGGGAAAGGGAGGCATTTATATCAAATACAAAAGAGTGTTGCAGTTACGAGGGTAGGTAATGGAAACAGAAGAGAGGAAATTGTAGCAACATACATCAAAGTTGCTGGTGAACGCAGCAGGCCAGGCAGCATCTATAGGAAGAAGCGCAGTCGACGTTTCAGGCCGAGACCCTTCGTCAGGACTAACTGAAGGAAGAGTGAGTAAGGGATTTGAAAGCTGGAGGGGGAGGGGGAGATGCAAAATGATAGGAGAAGACAGGAGGGGGAGGGATGGAGCCGAGAGCTGGACAGGTGATAGGCAGAAGGGGGTACGAGAGGATCATGGGACAGGAGGTCCGGGAAGAAAGACGGGGGGGGGGGGTGACCCAGAGGATGGGCAAGAGGTATATTCAGAGGGACAGAGGGAGAAAAAGGAGAGAGAGAGAAAGAATGTGTGCATTAAAAAGAGTAACAGATGGGGTACGAGGGGGAGGTGGGGCCTAGCGGAAGTTAGAGAAGTCAATGTTCATGCCATCAGGTTGGAGGCTACCCATACGGAATATAAGTTGTTGTTCCTCCAACCTGAGTGTGGCTTCATCTTTACAGTAGAGGAGGCCGTGGATAGACATGTCAGAATGGGAATGGGATGTGGAATTAAAATGTGTGGCCACTGGGAGATCCTGCTTTCTCTGGCGGACAGAGCGTAGATGTTCAGCAAAGCGGTCTCCCAGTCTGCGTCGGGTCTCACCAATATATAAAAGGCCACATCGGGAGCACCGGACGCAGTATATCACCCCAGTCGACTCA
This sequence comes from Mobula hypostoma, assembly GCF_963921235.1. Lineage (NCBI taxonomy): Eukaryota > Metazoa > Chordata > Chondrichthyes > Myliobatiformes > Myliobatidae > Mobula > Mobula hypostoma. Next base: position 59,994,604 of record NC_086111.1, on the reverse strand, counting down.
CAGGTGAAGTGATGCCTCACCTGGAAGGACTGTTTGGGGCCCTGAATGGTGGTAAGGGAGGAAGTGTAAGGGCATGTGTAGCACTTGTTCCGCTTACACGGATAAGTGCCAGGAGGGAGATCAGTGGGGAGGGATGGGGGGGACGAATGGACAAGGGAGTTGTGTAGGGAGCGATCCCTGCGGAATGCAGAGAGGGGGGGGAGGGAAAGATATGCTTAGTGGTGGGATCCCGTTGGAGGTGGCGGAAGTTGTGTGGACTAGGTTAAGGCTGGGGCATTGTGCATTAAACAAAACATTGAAAATGATAGGGAAACACCAGACAGGATTGTGTGAGGAATGTCAGGAAAAGGAGTCAGTAGAACATGTAGTTTTGTGTTGCAGGAAGTATGGGATACAGAGAGAGATGATGAGAAATAAATTAAGGGAGTTGGGGATGCAGGAATTCACATTAAAAGGGTTGTTGGGCGTGGGTGAGGGAACACAAGTCCGGGTATTTTTAGCGTTTTTAAGGGGTACAGGGGTTTTTTATAGAATATGACGAATAAACAGGAATAGGATACTAGGATGGTCAAAGATGGGAGGGTGAAGTGTAGGTTTGTGTGTGTGTGTGTGTGTGTGTGTGTGTGTGTGTGTGTGTGCGCGTGCGCGATTGAGTGAGGGGATTTAGAATGTATGTCTAGTGCACATTCTGGAGCAGAGGGTGGCGGTAATGCACCATTAAGCTGGATGCCAACCGCCGTAAAACAAGATACAGAGAGACAGAGAAGTAATTCGGACCTCACCCCGATCGTGACTAGTCCAGAGACCAGGTTGCTTTGTAAGTGTATCTGGTGCAAAGGGACTGACTCTGTCCCTTCCCCAACACCTTTGACCTCTACCTCCCCAGTCTGGGTCTCTGAGCTAAACTCTAATACACTCTTCAGTATTAGTGACTGACACGCTCCCGTGTCTCTCCAGATCCGCACTGGAACTGATTTTAACCCCTCCTTCACTGACACCAATCCGGCCGAGATAAACCTCTCGCGCCCTTCCTGAACTTTGGCAGACCTGTCCTTCCCTAGCGATTCGCTTAACAGCTCGATACAGCCATTCAAAGTCACCATTTTTCCTTTTTCTGTCTCCTTCTTTGGGGCAAAGCACCTGGACGCAAAGTGTCCGACTTTCCTGCAATTATAACAGACAACCCCAGGAGACTTCCTACCAGACTGCTCCCAGTCTACCTTACCCTTCTCACTAGTCCCCGGCTTACTTTCTGACTTTTCTGGCAGACTCTCCCCGCCGTCCTGACTACCCTTCTGGTAGCCTTTACTCGGGGCAAACTTCATTTTATGCGTCAACGCATACTCATCCGCTAACTTAGCAGTTGCGGCTAACGTGGCTGCCTCTTTCTCATCGAGGTAGGGTCTCATACCCTCAGGGACACAACCTTTGCTCAATCAGGATCAGCTGTAGCAATCTGTCATAATCCCCCTATACCCCCTTTGAGGCACACCAACGCTCACAATATGTCTGCATCTCACGGGCAAACTCCAAATACGTGCGGTCCCACTGCTTCCTCGCATTCTGGAACCTCTGCCGGTATGCCTCCGGGACCAACTCATAAATCCCGAGGATGGCCTCTTTCACCACCTCATACCTCTGGGCATCTTCCGCGGACAAAGCTGAGTAAGCTTCTTGGGCTTTTCCTTTCAGTACACTCTGAGGTAACACAGCCCACTTATCCGTCGGCCAGTCCTGACTTATAGCCACTTTTTCAAAATGGAGGAAGTACCGATCCACGTTGGTATCGTCAAATGGGGGAACCAGCCTAACCTCCTGGGTCGCCTGGAACCCTCCACTTTGGTTCGGCACGAGCCCCTGCTCTGCCCTTAACCTTAACTTCTCCAGCTCGAATTCCCTTTCCCTCTGTTTCTCCAACTGCTGCAACTGTGTCTCTCTCTCTTTCTCTTCTCTCTCCAACTGTCTCTCTCTCCCTTTCTCTTCTTTCTCCAACTGTCTCTCTCTCTTTCTCTTCTCTCTCCAACTGTCTCTCTCTCTCTTTCTCTTTCCTTTCTAACTCTCTCTCCTTCTCTTCTCGCTCCAACTGTCGTACCCGGAACTCGTGCTCGAGTCTCAGTTTTTCAAGCTGCACCTGTACTGCGTCTCCAGCAGGTTTTTCAATAGACACCACCCCCAGCTCGCCTTGGGGAAACACACCTTTAGATACATAGTGCTCTACGATAGCTCTGTGTATCTCCTCTCTCCTCATTGTCAACTTCCCCTTAACAAGATTCAACCGTTTGGCCACAGCTACCAATTCCGATTTCCTGGCATCCTCTAATGCCTCCAAGGTCGGCGCCTTTATAAATTCCTCAGCCTCCATTTCTGCTGTTTGTCTTTTCTTTCTTTCGGGAATTTTAACCCAATCAATTTACTCCGTCCCAAATTTAGCGTTCAAAATCGCGGACGAGAACCCCACTTATGTTACATACCCCGTAACTGGGTTGCCAAACCAGCAGAAATGGATCACTCAGTTGGAGTCTGGATTACTAAAACTAAGAAAATTTTATTAAAGAAACAAGCAACACAGTAATCGAAAGGATAATAAATGCAACAGTTCAGCAATGATAAACACACGTGCACAGAATTAAGATAACAGCATCAATCAAGCTCTATCGTTGTCTAGGGGTAAATGACCAATTTCAAAGTGACACAAAGTTCAGTCCAATTTAGTTCAGTTTTCAGTAATCGTTGCCATAGCGATGGACAACATGGGGGGAAGGAGAGAGAGAACGAGAACAACTGATCATTCAGAACGGCTTCCACTCACAGACCGGCGATATTGCTCACAAGCAGCTTTCGTGCGGGTCCTTTGTGATGTCACCTGAGGTCACCGACTGTGACCCCTCCTCCAGATGCGGTCGATCCTCTGCAGTGAACCCGGCACCCAAGCAAGGGCGGACACACACCGGGTTCCCGCTGATCGTACCTTTCCACCCTGTGCATTTAAGGCTGATCCCCCGATCAGCCGTCCAAGAGCTTCCCACCGACTCGTGAGAGGCGCACCGCTTCCAGGGTCTCGTTACCTCGAGTGTCGTGTGTGTCCTGCCTTAGCGAACCTGTCCCTTTTTATCCCCCTGCTGGGGTATCGCCTATCCATCACTTCAAACAGTTCAGGGTTCAAAGGGGGAGCCGCTCTAGACAGCTCTCTCTCCCGTCCCTTCATTACACATCTCCAGATCGCCTGTCCAGCACTTCAAACAGTTCAGGGTTCAAAGGGGGAGCCGCTCTTGACAATAACCAGACTGATGGCTCTTTCATTAACACCTCCAAATGCTGCTTCATTGTGTGCCTTATCTCTCCCTCCCCTGAGGACAGGTGGCAGACCAACTGCTGATGCCACTGGTGCTATCCCAGGCCAGCAAACATCTTAATTTATGTGTATTCTCGTCACAATTGAAATACATATATGTCACCATATACAACTCTGAGATTCGTTTTCTTGTTGGCATACTCAACAAATCTATAGAATACTAACTATAACAGGATCAATGAAAGATCAAGAGACTACAAATGCAAATATAAATAAACAGCAATAGATATTGAAACATGAGATGAAGAATCCTTGAAAGTGAGTCCATTGGTTGTGGGAACTTTTCAATAATGGGGCAAGTGAAGCTGACTGTAGTTATCCCTTTTTGTTCAAGCACCTGATGATTGAGGGGTAATAACAGCTCTTGAACCTGGTGGTGCATGTCCTGAGGCACCTGTACCTTCTACTTGATGGCAATGCTTCATCCCTGTGATGTGGTGTAATGAGCTCTCAGTGAATGAACGCTTGTTTCCAGGGAAGCCAGGATCATTAGGAAAGCCTGGTGATTCGAGGCTGCATAAGCCAAAACACTTGAGTAACTTTTAGAGGTCTTTAATTGTAATATCTTTCTCTCTCTCTCTTTCTCTTTCTTTTACTCAGAGTATTCAGGTGAGCATTGCTAACTTTCCTGCACTCCAATGAAAATAAATTTACAACACATGTTGCAATACAGAAAATAGATTCAGTTCTTAATCTTTGTGAGTTTTCAACTCATGCCCAGCTTTACTCATTATAGCGAGCATGATGGTTGGAAAATCGACAGTTGGGTTATTGCTGGCTGGATGAGACTGTTGTGGTGGTATGCTGGTGGTATTACATGGCATACATTAAAATAAAAGCAAGATAACCAGGTGCAAAAAAAATCTGTCCTGAAGTTTTCAACTGTAAAATAAATCATCTTAATATTAGTGTTGGATCATAAACTCCTTTGCCTACAAATTTAATAAATTTGCAAATTTTTTAAAGCTGAAATCACACACAAAAACTGTTTTATGCAAAACAGATCTCCTTTCTGCATCAACTCATAACCATTAGAAAATTAACATGGTCATATTAACCTTGGTGCAGCTGACATTTGTCTGGTATGCTGTGTGTTTTTTGTCCCTCTCCTCCGGCCCCCTCTCCTCCGGCCCCCACCCCCACTGCTGGTAGGAATTGCAATTTTATGTGTGGCCTATAATGTTTGGAGTTCACTTGCCAAGAAACTGGGAGTGCATTATGCAGGCAACTTGTCTGCATAGACTGGGAAGTGCCAATTAATATTTGCATTTTAAAAGTGCCATATGATGCCTATTTCCAGCAGGAGACCATCTAACTAACTATTCTTGGCATTCAATTACAATAGTATTAAGTCCCCATCACGAAGGTTGCATTGACCAAAAACTCGATTGGACTATCCATGAAAAACATTAACAGATTTGGCAGTAGGTTAGAACTCGGTAGTCAGAGGTTATTTTACAGAGTGCAAGTAGAATTTAAAAGTGGATGGTTAAAGTAATTCAAGTAGAGTTTGGTCAGAGTGAGTCAACCACTGGTTCAAATTCTTAAATATTTGGCAAATTCCATGGTGCATGGCATTTGTTTTGAATATGTTTAAAACAGTTTGTCCAAGGGCAGGTTTTGGAACTAGGTTATCATCACTCTTGGTTTGACGTTTGAATTCCTATGTGATGTTCGCTCGCTTTTTGCAATTTGTGCAATTTGTTCTTTTTTCACGAGTTGGATGTTTGATGTTTTCTTTGAACAGGTTCCATGGTGTTTCTTTTATTTGTGGCTGCCAGCAGGAGGACAAATCTCAGAGTTGTATTCTGTATACATACTTTGACAATAAATGTACTTTGAATCTTTGAATGTTCATAAGAAAGCTGGCTCAAATTTTTGTATATTAGCCCTGAGAGACGAAATGTAGCCAAGAATAAAAACACACCAGAGATGACCGTGCAGGAACAGGTGAAGCAATTATTGCAGGACATATTCTGGTCAAAGTGACAAAGGTAAGAATCTGGCCACAGGAAAATAGTTGGTGACAAAAATGAAAACACGAGGACTTCTGCAGATCCTGGAAATTCAAGCAACACACATCAAAGTTGCTGGTGAACGCAGCAGGCCAGGCAGCATCTCTAGGAAGAGGTACAGTCGATGTTTCAGGCCGAGACCCTTCGTCAGGACTAACTGAAGGAAGAGTTAGTAAGAGATTTGAAAGTGGGAGAGGGAGGGGGAGATCCAAAATGATAGGAGAAGACAGGAGGGGGAGGGATGGAGCCAAGAGCTGGACAGGTGATTGGCAAAAGAGATATGAGAGGATCATGGGACAGGAGGCCCAGAGAGAAAGAAAAGGGGGAGGGGGAAAAAACCCAGAGGATGGGCAAGGGGTATAATTAGACGAACAGAAGAAGAAAAAGGAGAAAGAGAGAAAGAATGTGTGTATATAAATAAATAATGGATGAGGTACAAGGGGGAGGTAGGGCATTAGCGGAAGTTAGAGAAGTCAATGTTCATGCCATCAGGTTGGAGGCTACCCAGACAGAATATAAGGTGTTGTTCCTCCAACCTGAGTGCGGCTTCATCTTTACAGCAGAGGAGGCCGTGGATAGACATATCAGAATGGGAATGGGATGTGGAATTAAAATGTGTGGCAATTTGTTGACATAAATTGTTGGCTTTGTGGAACAATCTATGTTCCAAACCTATCCTGGTATCCGTCCCCCACTTTTCCTTCGCTAGATCGACGACTGCATTGGTGCTGCTTCCTGCACGCATGCTGAGCTTGTTGACTTCATTAACTTTGCCCCCAACTTTCACCCTGCCCTCAAGTTTACCTGGTCCATTTCCGACACCTCCATCCCCTTTCTAGATCTTTCTGTCTCTATCTCTGGAGACAGCTTATCTACTGATGTCTACTGTAAGGCTACTGACTCTCACAGCTATCTGGACTATTCCTCTTCTCACCCTGTCCCTTGCAAAAATGCTATCCCTTCTCGCAATTCCTCCATCTCCGCCGCATCTGCTCTCAGGATGAGGCTTTTCATTCCAGGACGAGGGAGATATCCTCCTTTTTTAAAGAAAGGGGCTTCCCTTCCTCCACCATCAACTCTGCTCTCAAATGCATCTCCCCCATTTCACGCACATCTGCTCTCACTCCATCCTCCCGTCACCCCACTAGGAATAGGGTTCCCCTGGTCCTCATCTACCACCCCACCAGCCTCCGGGTCCAACATATTATTCCCCGTAACTTCCGCCACCTCCAATGGGATCCCACCACTAAGCACATCTTTCCCTCCCCCCACCGCTTTCTGCAGGGATCGCTCCCTACGCGACTCCCTTGTCCATTCATCACCCCCCATCCCTCCCCACTGATCTCCCTCCTGGCACTTATCCTTGTAAGCAGAACAAGTGCGACACATGCCCTTACACTTCCTCCCTTACCACCATTCAAGGCCCCAGACAGTCCTTCCAGGTGAGGCGACACTTCACCTATGAGTCGACTGGGGTGATATACTGCGTCCGATGCTCCCGATGTGGCCTTCTATATATTGGCGAGACCCGACGCAGACTGGGAGATCGTTTTGCTGAACGCTTACGCTCTGTCCGCCAGAGAAAGCAGGATCTCCCAGTGGCCACACATTTTAATTCCACATCCCATTCCCATTCTGATATGTCTATCCACGGCCTCCTCTACTGTAAAGATGAAGCTACACTCAGGTTGGAGGAACACCACCTTGTATTCCGTCTGGGTAGCCTCCAACCTGATGGCATGAACATTGACTTCTCTAACTTCTGCTAATGCCCCACCTCCCCCTCGTACCTCATCCATTATTTATTTATATACACACATTCTTTCTCTCTTTCTCCTTTTTCTTCCTCTGTCCCTCTGATTATACCCCTTGCCCATCCTCTGGGTTTTTCTCCCCCTCCCCCTTTTCCTTCTCCCTGGGCCTCCTGTCCCATGATCCTCTCATATCCCTTTTGCCAATCACCTGTCCAGCTCTTGGCTCCATCCCTCCCCCTCCTGTCTTCTCCTATCATTTTGGATCTCCCCCTCCCCCTCCCACTTTCAAATCTCTTACTAACTCTTCCTTCAGTTAGTCCTGACGAAGAGTCTCAGCCTGAAACGTCGACTGTGCCTCTTCCTAGAGATGCTGCTTGGCCTGCTGCGTTCACCAGCAACTTTGATGTGTGTTGGTGACAAAAATGATGTTGATTTGATCCATTATGCAGAAGAGATGAAATGCTTGAGAATGGATAATCCTAGAAGTATGTAATTGATGACTTTCAACATGGCAATGCAAAAGGTTGGACAAATCTTTTACTGAGTGATGCTGCAGTTAAATGAAGAATCGAAGGTGCAACTTAATTTATCAAGTCAGGGTAAATTAGTTTTGTGCCTCATATGTTGATAGCAGCAATTTACATGAAGAAAGGTAAAAATCATTTTCTCACTGTCTTATGCATATTCAAATGTCTGGAATTGCAGCTATAATGAAAATTGTGCCTTTACTTATCGAGACGTGTATTGAAGACAGGCAGGAGGAGAGAGAGCAGCGCGCCGTGCGTGCGCAGCCCTCCGGTGAAAAATGATATTGTATCCGTTAAATAGGGGCCATGGACAATTCTGATTTGATGGAGCTAGCCGTGAAAACACAGAGGAACATCTGGAGAAATTTCTGAAACGCCAGTTCGCTGCTGTTGTTACTGCATGGTTGGAAATCTTCCGGAGGGAAGGCGTCAAAATCCCCGGCTTTGCCCGCTGCTGGCGACTGAGATTGAGGTGGAATCATTTGGACAGAGATGGTGCTCGGTACTCAGTGTTGGAGGGCTGATCGGAGGCTCAAAGTTTTCGGATGACTCAGAGTCAGATTGTGGTCGGGCATGGCAGGGAGAGTTTTTCTTCCTTCTCCCGTCTGTGTGAGATGTGGGACATTTGAGAGACTTTGAACTTCTTACTGTGCTCATGGACTTCTTCATCAAGTTATGGTATTGTTGCACTGTTGTAACTATATGTTATAATTATGTGGTTTTGTTAGTTTTTTCAGTCTTGGTCTGTCCTGTGTTTTGTGATATCACACCGGAGGAAATATTGTATCATTTCTTAATGCATGCATTACTAAATGACAATAAAAGAGGACTGTGTGTCTTCATAATCTAAAAATAAAGCAGTTTAAAATGATTTGCACAATGCTAACTGCAATTGCATTAAAGTGCTGTGAGTCTCGCTTTGCATGGGTTAATTGTCATGTGAAAGTGTGCCATATTTTTCTTGAGCCAAGGGCACTACAGATTACAGTGATCATGTTTTTACAAATCAACAAAGAAGATATATAACATTGAAAAAAATCAGCTGCATTTTACTTGATCACACTTAGATCCCACTTTAATAGAATTCAGCTTGTTGTCCTCAGTGAGTTGCGTGCAAAATCAAAAAGAGCCTGGCATACCGCAAAATTTATGAGCTTCATAGACATTGAATTTTGGTGCAGTTACAACCAAGGTCAGAAGTTCACAGTCTTGTCTGCTTAACTACTAACCTCTGCTTTCCTGTTTGTGGTTTCTAGTCTATATAGTACCTGTGGGTTTTTTTTACAGCTACTGAAATCAGTTGAACAAGCGCAAAAATGAATATTATAACTCCATAAGAGAGGTTAGACAGAGATAACTGTTTAAATTTAAAAGTAGAATTTATATGAGCTAGTGTGCTGAAAAACAAATAACAAATGAGAAATTATGATTTATATTTCTCACTCTAACTTTGTTACAAATTTAACTGCACATTATATGCAAATGTGTAAAATGATTTTAATTTCCTTTTATCTTTTGAATCGGTTTATTGCACCCCCATTTTGCCTCATAATAAAAGAGTGACTATATTTATTCTGTGCTGTATTGATCTCAAATTTCAAATTTCTCACTGTTAATCTGCTAATGCATTTGCTACTTTTTCTACTGTTGGACCTAAACTTGCTGAACTTTGTCATTTTCTGCTCTCACATTATGGTTTATTACTTTGTGGTTACCAGTTCTCATGTGGCATCACACTCTCATGCCAGCTATTTGTACGTTTTATTTCACAGAATGAAATCAAGAATACTTCTTTACCACTTGGAATGGTGTTATACCAGACATCCCACCCTGCAAAAACTCATTTCAGGGAGGTAGCACCATCAATTTGCGGGAGACTCCCGGAACTTCTGGGAGCGGTGGGACGTCTGCAATAGAGTAGCTCCTTAGCAGCTAGCCAGCTAGTTTAAATAACGTTAGCTATGCTAATGAACGAATGACACCTGTTAAACTCACCTCAACATGTCTTTTACAGTCTTAACCCACCATGGGCAATAGAAAAGTCACTGTTGCAAACAGTGCAGCGAGCAACACTGTCATTATTTTGACCCCTATTAGGCAGGGGTACACTTTAGGGTAGTCTGGGGTGACGTACGTTTTATATTTTCTTTTTCTGGAACACTCTGCCATGGCGTGGGTCTCTCTCTCTCTCTCGTGGTCGCTCACTCTCTCTCTCTCTCTCTCTCTCTCTCTCTCTCTCTCTCTCATGCTCTCTCTCTCTCATCGCTGTCTCGCTCACTCGCTCTCTCTTTCTCTCACTCTCTCGCTCGTGTGCTCTCTCTCTCGTGGTCGCTCTCATGCTCTCTCGCGCTCTCTAGCTCTCTCTCTCGCTCACTCGCTCTCAAAAAAATTGATTTCCGGGATATTGTATATAATTTGCGGGCATCAGGGAGCCACCATTAATATGCGGGAGACTCCCAGAACTTCTGGGAGAGGTGGAATGTCTGATTATACACTGAGTAGCCACTTTATTAGGTATCTACTGTTGCTAATAAAGTGGCCACTGAGTGTTTGTTGATGGTCTTCTGCTCCTGTTGCCCACTCACTTCAAGATTTGACGTGTTGTGCATTCAGAGATGCCTCCCTGCGCACTACTGTTGCAACACATGATTATTTGAGCTACTGTTGCCTTCCTGTCAGCTTGAACCAGGAGGCTATTCTCCTCTGACCGCTCAGGTATTTCATTCGTAGAACTGTCACTTACTGGATTTTTGTTTTTCACACCCTTCCCTGTAAACGCAAGAGACTATTGTGTGTAAGAATCCCAAGAGATCAGCAGTCTGAGATATTCAAACCACACTGTCTGGCAGCAACAATCATTCGACGGTCAAAGTCACTTAAATCCCATTTCTTCCTCATTCTGATGTTTGGTCTGAAGAACAACTGAACCTCTTGACCATGTCTGCATGCTTTTATGCATTGAGTTGCTGGCTGTTTAGATGCTTGCATTAATGAGCGGGTGTACAGGTGGACCTAATAAAGCAGCCACTGAGTGTATATAGATGTAGAAAGTGTATTCTGCTTTTAAAGCTGTGTAGATTATAATAGATAAAACCACCTTCAGAATGAGGACTTTGAGTCAGGCGACCATTAAGTTTAGAGACACTAATGGGCTGGATTCATAGGAGCAACTACACAACTTGAAACCCTTATGTAGTTCTACTGCAGGACAGCATGTGGTTGATTAATTTGTAGCTGGTATTTTCTCACAAATCTCCACATTGTAAATATTCCTGCAAAGATGAAGCATGGAAGAACAGCTCAGTTGAGTGAGCTGTGCATCCTGTAATTCACGTGAAGTCACCCACTGTCCTAAGCAACCACATATAGGGAAACTGAAAGGTCTGAAGGTAGATAAGTCACCTGGACCAGATGGTCTACACCCCAGGATTCTGAAAGAGGGCGGTTGAAGAGATTGTGGAGGCATTAGTAATGATCCTTCAAGAATCAGTTGATTCTGGCATGGTTCCTGAGGAATGGGAAATTGCAAATGTCATTCCACTCTTCAAGAAGGGAGAGCGGCAGAAGAAAGGAAATGATAGGCCAGTTAGTCTGACCTCAGTCGTTGTGAAGATGTTGGAGTCGATTATTAAGGATGTGATTTCGGGGTACATGGAGGCACATGACAAAATAGGCTGTAGTCAGCAGTGTCAGGAAGTGTATGGTCATGCACTTTGGTAAAAGAAAAAAAAATTTAAACTATTTTCCAAATGGAGAGAAATTTCAAAAATGTGAGATGCAAAGGGTCTTGGGAGTCCTCGTGCAAGATTCACTAAAGGTTAATTTGCAAGATGAGTCAGTGATGAGGAAGGTAAGTGCAATGTTGGCATTCATATCGAGAGGACTAGAATTTAAAAGCAAGGATATAGTGTTGAGGCTTTGTGAAGCACTGGTGAAGTGTCACTTGGAGCATTGTGAGCAGTTTTGTGACCTTATCTAAGAAAAGATGTGCTGACATTGGAGAGGGTTCAGAGGAGGTTCACAGTAATGATTCCAGGATTGAAAGGCTTATCATATGAGGAGCATTGACGGCTCTGGGCCCCTGCACACTGGAATTCAGAAGAATGAGGGGGTGACCTCATTGAAACCTATTGAATGTTGAAAGGCCCAGAAAAAAATAGTTTTAACATTTTACTTTTTATTATTATTGATATATTGTTTAGCTTTGTTAATCAGTTATTTGATAATTTAATTTCTCATTGTACATATTGACTTGATTACTTTAATGTATTTTTGTTGATCAATAATAATTAATAAAAAAGATTTGAAATGAAATGAAAGGCCTCAATAGAGTGGATGTGAAAAGGATGTTTCCTATGGTGGGGAAGACCGGAGGACACAGCCTCAGAATAGAGGGGCATCCATTTAGAACGGAGATGAGGAGGAATTTCTTTAGCCAGAGAGTGATGAATCTGTGGAATACGTTGCCACAGTCAGCTGTAGGTATATGTAAGGCAGAGGTTGATAGATTGGTGATTAGTCAAGGAATGAAGGGATATGGGCAGAAGGAGATTGGGGCTGAGAGGGAAAATGGATCAGCCTTGATGAAATGATGGAGCAGACTCGATGGGCCAAATGGCCGAATTCTGATCCTATATCTTATGGTCTTGTATTGGAAATGTCTCCGGCTGCAGCAACTTGAACTTCAGGTTTTGGGGTTGAACTGGCAGCTGGAGTCACTCTAGTGGATCCATGAGACTGAAGCATGTACAATAAACACACACTGCATCTATAACAAGGTAGATTAATTATCAGTACAAATTACAGCAACTGGGTATTACCTAATGTGGCTGTAAGGTGACCAAAACAGGCATCTCAATATTCCAGCAACACACATCAAAGTTGCTGGTGAACGCAGCAGGCCAGGCAGCATCTCTGGGAAGAGGTACAGTCGACGTTTTGGGCCAAGACCCTTCGTCAGGACTAACTGAAGGAAGAGTGAGTAAGGGATTTGAAAGTTGGAGGGGGAGGGGGAGATCCAAAATGATAGGAGAAGACAGGAGGGGGAGGGATGGAGCTAAGAGCTGGACAGGTGATAGGCAAAAGGGATACGAGAGGATCATGGGACAGGAGGTTCGGGGAGAAAGACAAGGTGGGGGGGAACCCAGAGGATGGACAAGGGGTATAGTCAGAGGGAGCAAAAGGAGAGAGAGAGAAAGAATGTGTGTATATAAATAATTAACGGATGGGGTACGAGGGGGAGGTGGGGCATTAGCGGAAGTTAGAGAAGTCATGCCATCAGGTTGGAGGCTACCCAAACGGAATATATGGTGTTGTTCCTCCAACCTGAGTGTGGCTTCATCTTTACAGTAGAGGAGGCCGTGGATAGACATGTCAGAATGGGAATGGGATGTGGAATTAAAATGTGTGGCCACTGGGAGATCCTGCTTTCTCTGGTGGACAGAGCGTAAGCGTTCAGCAAAATGATCTCCCAGTCTGCATCGGGTCTTGCCAATATATAGAAGGCCACATCGGGAGCACCGGACGCAGTATATCACCCCAGCCGACTCACAGGTGAACTGTCGCCTCACCTGGAAGGACTGTCTGGGGCCCTGAATGGTGGTAAGGGAGGAAGTGTAAGGGCGTGTGTAGCACTTGTTCCGCTTACAAGGATGTGCCAGGAGGGAGATCAGTGGGGAGGGATGGGGGGTGACGAATGGACAAGGGAGTCGCGTAGGGAGCGATCCCTGCGGAAAGCAGGGGGGGGAGGGAAAGATGTGCTTAGTGGTGGGATCTCGTTGGAGGTGGCGGACGTTATGGAGAATAATATGTTGGACCCGGAGGCTGGTGGGGTGGTAGGTGAGGACCAGGGGAACCCTATTCCTAGTGGGGTGGCGGGAGGATGGAGTGAGAGCAGATGTGCGTGAAATGGGGGAGATGCATTTCACAGCAGAGTTGATGGTGGAGGAAGAGAAGCCCCTTTCTTTAAAAAAGGATGACATCTCCCTCATCCTGGAATGAAAAGCCTCATCCTGAGAGCAGATGCGGTGAAGACGGAGGAATTACGAGAAGCGGATGGCATTTTTGCAAGAGACAGGGTGAGAAGAGGAATAGTCCAGATAGCTGTGAGAGTCTGTCGGCTTATAGTAAATATTCCATATTACTTAGCTTTTAGGAAGAGCAAAAGAAGAAGAAAGGGGATTGGAATAGTGCTGCTAATAAATGATGGCTTACGTACAGTGGTCAGAAAGGATGTTGGCTTGGCAAATCAGTTTGGATGGAGCCAAGGAGATCAGCACCATAGCACAAAACATTGTTTGAAGCTGTTTACAGGCCTCTCTATAGTAGTTGTGATGTAGAGCATGATATTACTTAGAGAAGCATGTAACAGGAGTAATGCAATAAACATACAGACTTTAATAAGGATTTGGGCAAATCCAATGAGTAGTAATAATAGGGAGAATAAATTCGTAGGATGCACACTTTGAGGAATGAATGAGAGAACAGCAACAGTATTTTAGATTTTGTACTGTTCAAGAGTGGTGGGGTGTAGATACGTCTCTACCAAAGGAGGTGTAAAGCACTCCTTCCCTCCACTAGCCTATAGGTCTCCCTTGGGCAAGGTGTTGCACTTGCTTACCCCCCCCCCCCAGTCAGAGTCATGTGAAGCCATGGGTGCAGGTGGTGGATGGTTGTACGAGCAGCCAGTGCAGATCATAAGTCCTGGTTATATGCAACCACTGATGCCAGGCAGACAATCTCTGAAGAGTATCGGTGATGGCTGGGGTCATCCGTCTTGTAAAGACACTGGCTCAGAAGAAGGCAATGGCAAACTACTTCTGTAGAAAAATTTGCCAAGACCATGATTGCCCACATCATGCGAGACGGCATATAACGAACGAACTGTTCCAGGAGAAAGGGTTTATTAATGAACCTTTTGTAAAGGGTCCTCGTGGAATAGAAAATTGTAGAATTTTCCACTAAATTTTAAAGTTGTACTGTTTATTTCAACCTGAAATAAGGGGTTTCAGTCCCGATAAAGATATGAAGCTGGTTAAGTAATTAATTTATTTGTTTTATTGTATCGTCATCATATTCTAGAGTAGAGTTGCTATCTGTCCTATTTTTTGTCTGAAATCTAAATTAGTCAGATCATAAACGTGGAGATGTGCAGAAAATACACATACTACATATACTGAACAGTATTTATGCCAAGATTAAGTCAGCCAATGAACTGGGAGCAGATGGATCTTGATCATCAAGCATATTTAACGGGATTTTGCACAATTACCCTTGTCCCAGCTCGCTTAGTGTTGCATGGAATAAGAAATTATCACTACATGTAGCTTTTCACAAAATGGAGAATGCAATTATCAGTATCAGAATCAGATTTATTATCACCGACAATTGATTATCATGCAGTCTGTTGTTTTGCAGCCGCAAGACAGTGCAAGACCTAAAAGTTACCATAAACTACATACACACACACACACACACACACACACACACACACACACACACACACACAGAGTTGAAGTCAGAAGTTTACATACACCTTAGCCAAATACATTGAAACTCAGTTTTTCACAATTCCTGACATTTAATTCTAGAAAACATTCCCTGTCTTAGGTCTGTTAGGATCACTACTTTATTTTAAGAATGTGAAGTGTCAGAATAATAGTAGAGAGAATGATTTATTTCAGCTTTTATTTCTTTCATCATATTCCCAGTGGGTCAGAAGTTTACATACACTTTGTTAGTATTTGGTAGCATTGCCTTTAAATTGTTTAACTTGGGTTAAGCATCTTGGGTAGCCTTCCACAAGCTTCTCACAATAAGTTGCTGGAATTTTGTTCCATTCCTCCAGACAGAACTGGTGTAACTGAGTCAGGTTTGCAGGCCTCCTTGCTCGCACACACTTTTTCAGTTCTGCCCACAAATTTTCTATCGGATTGAGGTCAGGACTTTGTGATGGCCATTCCAATACCTTGACTTTGTTGTCCTTAAGCAATTTTGCCACAACTTTGGAGGTGTGCTTGGGGTCATTGTCCATTTGGAAGACCCATTTACAACCGAGCTTTAACTTCCTGGCTGATGTCTTGAGATGTTGCTTCAATATATCCACATAATTTTCCTTCATCATGATGCCATCTATTTTGTGAAGTGCACCAGTCCCTCCTGCAGCAAAGCACCCCCACAACATGATGCTGCCATCCCCATGTTTCACAGTTGGGATGGTGTTCTTCGGCTTGCAAGCCTCACCCTTTTTCCTCCAAACATAATGATGGTCTTTATGGCCAAACAGTTCAATTTTTGTTTCATCAGACCAGAGGACATTTCTCCAGAAAGTAAGATCTTTGTCCCCATGTGCACTTGCAAACTGTAGTCTGGCTTTTTAATGGCAGTTTTGAAACAGTGGCTTCTTCCTTGCTGAGCAGCCTTTCAGGTTATGTCCATATAGGACTCAGTTTACTGTAGATATAGATACTTGTCTACCTGTTTCCTCCAGCATCTTCACAAGGTCCTTTGCTGTTGTTCTGGGATTGATTTGCACTTTTTGCGCCAAAGTACGTTCATCTCTAGGAGACAGAATGCGTCTCCTTCCTAAGTGATATGACGGCTGCGTAGTCCCATGGTGTTTATACTTGCGTACTGTTGTTTGTACAGATGAACGTGGTACCTTCAGGCATTTGGAAATTGCTCCCAAGGATGAACCAGACTTGTGGAGGTCCACAATTTTTTATTCTGAGGTCTTGGCTGATTTCTTTTGATTTTGTTTGTAAACTTCTGACCCACTGGAATTGTGATATAGTCAACTAAAAGTGCGATAATCTGTCTGTAAACAATTGTTGGAAAAATTACTCGTGTCATGCACAAAGTAAATGTCCTCAATGTCTTGCCAAAACTATAGTTTGCTAATATGAAATCTGTGGAGTGGTTAAGCAATGAGTTTTAATGATTTCAACCTAAGTGTATGTAAGCTTCTGACTTCAACGCTGTGTGTTTTTGTGTGAGAAAGAAAGAGAAATGACAGGACAGTGTTCATGGGTTGTAGGGTAATGTAAATGGTGGAAACATATGCATAATTTACAACCACCAACATTGAGTTGGGAGTTCTCATTAAGAGGATGGTCTGACATGATAACATAATTACGTGAAGTTTTTACAGCACTTCATGTTCTGTTCGGTTGGCAATAAAAGAGTTGTTACAGTTTCCCTTAAACTTAAAACACCTCTGCTGTTTTATATACAAAAACCTACAGGTTCAAGGACGATTCAGAAATCTGATGGCAGAGGGGAAGAAGCTATTCTTCTCCAATTATAAACCAAAGTTTTGTGTATAGATGGAATTACCCATTCATGCTGTGCCAGGTCCTACCTTTGTTTAATAGTTAATGTGCAAACATCCAATGACTAATGGCAGGTTAGTACACCAAGTCATGCTTGCATCCGAGCCTTATTGCTTTTACATCAATTGTGTCACTTTGAATCACTGTGCTCTGGCTTTCACCCTGTCTCAAACCAAAAGCAACTGAATATGCTGCGTTGAATGACATGAAGAATCTTTGAGACCCTCCACCAACCCCTCCCCCCCTCAACCGTTTTGCACAAAATACATAGGCAGTCAGACTCACACAAGCGCAGACACGTGCTGGTAGACACATAGGCACATATACTGTGTAAAGCATGGGTTCCCAACTTCTTTTGTGCCATTGACCCCCTACCATTAACCAAGGGGTCTGTGGACCCCAGTTTGAGAACCCCTGGTTTATAGAGTGTCAACATTTTACGAATTGTTGGATGATTTATTTTGGTGATTATTGAAATTCCACACGTTTTGTGTGGTTTTTCCATACTTTTGTGTTCATTAGTCTGCAGGGACAGTTTCCAAAATAGGTTTTAATTTAGTGAAATGCTTGGATACAACATTTGGGACGTCATGTGGCAGCTGTAAGACTACACCTGGAACATTTTGTGCCGTACTGGTCATCGTACAATAGAAAAGATATTCTTAAGCTAAAAAGAGTTCAGAAAAGATTCTCAAGGATGTTACTGCACCTGAAGTGCTTGAGTTCTTAGGAGAGACTGGACTGGCTGGAGCAAAGGAGACTGAGGGGTGACCTATGGGATTTATTAAATCATTAGGGGCATCATTGAAATGGATTGTCACTTCTTTTCCAAGATAGAAGAGAATAAAACTAGAGCGTATAGATTTAAGGTGCAAGGGAAAAGATTTAAAGGGGACTGTAAGACATAGGAGCAGAATTAGGCTATTCAGCCCGTCAAGTCTGCTCTGCCATTCCATCATGACTGATCGCAGATCCCACTCAACCCCATACACCTGCCTTCTCACCATATCCTTTGATGCCCTGACCAATCAGGAAATGATTGATTTCACCTTAAATATACCCACTGACTTGGCCTCCTCTGCAGTCTGTGGCAGAGCATTCCACAGACTCACAACTCTCTGGCTAAAAAAGTTCCTCCTTACCTCTGTTCTAAAAGGTTGCCCTTTAACTTTGAGGCTGTGCCCTCTAGTTCTGGATACCCCCACCATAGGAACCATACTCTCCATGTCCACCTATCTAGTCCTTTAAACATTCGGTCAGCTTCAATGAGATTTCCCCACATTCTTCTAAATTCCGGTGAATATAGGCCCAAAGTCGAAAAAACACTCCTCATGTGTTAACCCCTTCATTCTGGAAAGTAAGTGTTTCACATGGAGGTTGATGGTTGTATGAACAAACTGCCAGAGGAAGTGGTAGAGACTGGTACAACTACAATTACGAAAAGATGGTTGGAGAGGTATGTAGATGGGAATGGTTTAGAGCAGAAGTCTATGTCCCCTAGCTTATTGGATTGGTTCATGGCACAAAAAGGTTGGGAACCCTTGGTTTATGGGCCAAGTTCAGGCATATAGATTTAGCTCAGGAAGAGACCTTGGTCAACACCGACAAGTTGGATGAATGGCCTGTTCTGTGCTGACCCAGTCTGACTCCATGACCCAATTGCTTCCAGATATTGATGCTTAACACAGTGCTTTGTATTAGTGCTGTGAATGCCTGGGAGAACAGATAGAGGTTGTTGCAGAATTGCATAAGCTCCTAAAAGGAAGAGATAGCAAGGGATTAGAGTTCATCATTCAAGAGTGTTAGAAAACCTACAGAACAATACAGGCCCTTCGGCCCACAAAGCTGTGCCAATCATGTCCTTAGCTGAGAAATTACCTAGGGTTACCCAGAGCCCTCTATTTTTCTGAGCTCCATGTACCTGTCCAGGAGTCTCTTAAAAGACCCTATCGTATCCACCTCCACCACCGTAGACGGCAGCCCATTCCACGAATTCACCACTCTGCATAAAAAAACTTACCCCTGACATCTCCTCAGTACCTACTTCCAAGCACCTTAAAAGTGTGCCCTGTCATGCAAGTCATTTCAGCCCTTGGAAAAAGCCTCTGACTATCTACACGATCAATGCTTCTCATCATTTTCTGTACCTCTATCAGGTCACCTCTCATCCTCCGTCGCTCCAAGGAAAAAAGGCCGAGTTCACTCAACTTATTCTCATAAGGCATGCTCCCCAATCTAGGCAACATCCTTGTAAGTCTCCTCTGCACCCATTGTATGGTTTCCACATCCTTCCTATAGTGAGGTGACCAGAACTGAGCACAGTACTCCAAGTGGGGTCTGACCAGAGTCCAATATAGCTGCAACATTACCTCTCTGCCCCAAAACTCAATCCCACGATTGATGAAGGCCAATGCACCGTATGCTTTCTTAACCACAGAGTTGATCTGCGCAGCAGCTTTGAGTGTCTAATGGACCCAGACCCCAAGATCCCTCTGATCCTCCACACTGCCAAGAGTCTTACCATTAATACTATATTCTGTCATCATATTTGACCTACCAAAATAAACCACCTCACACTTATCTGGGTTGAACTCCATCTGCCACTTCTCAGCCCATTTTTGCATCCTATCAATGTTCCACTGTAACCTCTGACAGCCCTCCCCACTATCCACAACATCTCCAACCTTTGTGTCATCAGCAAATTTATTAACCCATCCCTCCACTTCTTCATCCAGGTCATTTATAAAATTCATGAAGAGTAGGGGTCCCAGAACAGATCCCTGAAGCACACTACTGGTGGCTGACCTCCATGCAGAGTATGACCCGTCTACAACCTAGCTTTGCCTTCTGTGGGCAAGCCACTCGATCCACAATGTAATGTCCCCTTGGATCCCATGCCTCCTTACTTTCTCAATAAGCCTTGCATGGGGTACCTTATCAAATGCCTTGCTGAAATCCATATACACTACATCTACTGCTCTACCTTCATCAACGTGTTTAGTCACATCCTCAAAAAATTCAATCAGGCTCGTAAGGCACAACCTGCCTTTCACAAAGCCATGCTGACTATTCCTAATCATATTATGTCTCTCCAAATGTTCATAAATCCTGCCTCTCAGGATTTTCTCCATCAACTTACCAACCACTGAAGTAAGACTCACTGGATCAATAATTTCCTGGGCTATCTCTATTCCCTTTCTTGAATAATGGAATAACATCCACAACCCTCCAATCCTCCAGAACCTCTCCCGTCCCCAATGATGATGCAAAGATCATTGCCAGAGGCTCAGCAATCTCCTCTCTCGCCTCCCACAGTAGCCTGGGGTGCATCTCGTCCAGTCCCGGTGACTTATCCAACTTGATGCTTTCCAAATGCCCAGCCTATCTCTTTCTTAATATCTACATGATCAAGCTTTTCAGTCCGCTGTAAGTCATCCCTACAATCGCCAAGATCCTTTTCCGTAGTGAATACTGAAGCAAAGAACTCATTAAGTACCTCTGCTCTCTCCTCCAGTTCCATACACACTTTTCCACTGTCACACTTGATTGGTCCTATTCTCTCACATCTTATCCTCTTGTTTTTCACATACTTGTAGAATGATATATGGAAGAATGATATAGAATGATGTAGAATGATATAATCTAAAAAAATGCAGACAGTTAATGGTTCTGGATTCATTCCTATACAATGAACATTCCACACAGTGCAAAACCAGAAATCAACACAGAATATATATTCCAATCCAAATTATCCAAATGTGGATAATTTCAAATTAAACTCATCAAACTCTGAAGTTTAACCAACTGCGGCTGTTGGAAGACTGGAAAATGAGCACTAGCAGCACTGGGTTTACACTCAACAACTTCTTCCCCTCCGCCATCTGATCTCTGAATGGACTTTGAACCCAGTGATTTAAATTCTGAAGTCTCTGGGAGACTGAGAGAATTCAAACTGGGTTACAGCAGCAAAGCAAGCCGAGTTGGAGGAAACAGTTGCGCCACTGGAGGAATAACGTGATTGCAGCACAAGTGCTGAACAGGTGAGGGAAGATGGCAGATGTGTGTTCTATGGAGTTGCTGTCACCCACTCAAGGCATTGCCTGAACAATTCCAGTAGCTTGTTAAGCAAATTACTAGAGCACTGCAATGCCCTAGAAGCCTCTTTCCATGTATGTTTCCATCGCCATGATTGTTGCACTCAGGGCTTCCATAGAGAAAGCTGCAAATGGATGACAACACAGCAACTTCCTTTTGGCAGTTCGTTGTGCCAGAGAAGCTGAGACATTGGTCATTAAGGAGAGATCTGATGGAGGCTAGTTCTCTTTCCACATTGGAAAGTTTTAGTTCAATGCCGGAAGGTTACTTAACAAGTCTTATTCCAAAACAGTTTAACTTTCTTTTCTTCTTCTGTTACTGAGGAGGAACAAGAAGAAATCTGGCTGATCATCCTGCCCAATCTGATTAGTCAAAATTTGTTTATTTTAGCACCAAGTTTTTAAGTTTCCTTGATTTTTTACTTTTGTTTGTTTCTTGCACAATAACACTTGTACAGTATTTGTTCATTTCTAGTTCTGTACATCTCCTGTGCTTCAGTGACGTAGTGGCAAAGCTGTGTGTGTCAGTGACAAATGAATTTGCAGCAGATGTATGGAAGTTCTCTTGCACCACTGAAGAAATAGTCTTTGCATTACAGATAATTCACTGGACAACAAATTTTTTCAAAGGTGTTGCTTCCTCAGAATTTTTTTTGTTTATGATAGACTGCTTGAAGATAAACACAAATACAATTTCAGACTACTTGTATCACGTAGGAATTTGGAGAAACAACAAATTAACTTTTATTGAATATAATGTGTTTAATTGCATAATGTTGCTGATGCTTTGCAATAGTTCAACTAAGTTAAAAATATTTTGTTAATGATTTTCATTTGTACTCAGTGTCCGAGGCTTCTCGCTTAAGTGTCCAACAGTAATTCACCAGCACTGATGGATTCCAGTTGCCCTGGTACCTTTTCTCCATGACCGCAATGTTCTGGTAAAACCTTTCACCATGCTCGTCACTAACAGCACCAAGATTTGCAGGAAAGAAGTCTAAATGGGAATGCAGAAAATGAATCTTTAGTGACATGTTGCATTTCATGATTTTATATGCTTGAAGCGTGCTTTCAACCAGCTGCATGTAGTTTGGTGCTCGGTAGATGCCAAGAAAAATTTCAACAACTTCCTTGAATGCCTTCCATGTGATTTTCTCCGGTCCCACTAGAAATTCTTCAAATTGCCTGTCATTGTTGACCTGTCTGATCTGTGGACCAACAAAAATGCTTTCCTTAATCTTGGCATCAGTTATTCTGGGAAGCATCAGTCTCAAATATCAAAATCCTTCATAGAAATTTTTGTGCCTGGTGATAGCAAATTCCATCCTTACAGTCCTGAACCAAATAATTATGACTAAAACCTGTCCTGCCATGCAGCAGCCACGCCGCCTAAGCGTGTCCAAGCATGCCTGGACGAGACAGGAAACTTTCCAGCTTACATTTTAATTGACTTGAATTATGAATTGAAATAATAAACATGTTTTTTTAAATGGTGCATGATAGGAAAATTTCATGGTGATTTTCATGATCAGTAGTCCAAAATTCATAAGATACACCTAAAGATATTCAGGAAGCAAAATCTTTGTTGTCCAGTAGCAGGAAAGCACTCTTGACAGGCTGTATTTTGAAGTGTAAAGTTTACTTGCCCACACTTTCATAGAATTTGTGACTGATAGTCCAATTGTGAGAAACAAAATTAGCATTAGCTATCCTTCTGCGTGACTGTAAAAAATAACTCTAGAAGAAATAGTTGAATATTTGTAATGTGTTGAACCTAAAATAATGTACCAGAAACTTAAATTACCAGGAAAAAAGAACTCTTGCATCATACTAGTTCTATTTATAGGACAGAAGTATGCTAACATTTTCTTCTGGGCATTATCAAACAAGCTGGCTGTGTTATCTATAGCATTATATTAAAAGTATTGTTATCTTAGCTAGAGAAGAAACTGCAATCCAGTTTTTCAGAGAAATTATACTTTTGAAATACAACTTGGGAAAATTTGCCAGTCCACAGATCACTTAACATTTATGAAATGACTGGCACTTTCTCACTTACCATTAAAGTGGATTAATTTATGTGATGAACTTTAAGCAGCTAAACCTCCCACTGTCACTGAGTTCACATTCATCAATAAAGTTACCACAGTGGAATATTTTACTCAGTCCATCAGTTTCAGAGTTGTACCATTTCTGCCTAATGGGGTGAATAAAAACTCCTTTAATAATTTCCAGCAACTGCACTTTGCCCATTGACAAACAGAAGTTACTAAATTTCCAGGCGTAGCTCAGAGGGAAAAGGAGAACTATTTGGTTAGGGCTCGCACTGTGAACTCTCAAGATCCTAGAGCCAGGTCAGCGTTCAAGACAGTTCATAGTATGCTTCACAGTGACTCCAGTAATCTAAAAATTTCCTCATTTCTCAAAACTGTAGATATCAACATACAATTAGTTTCTTCTCTTATAAAAAGCACAACTGCAAAATTCTGCGGAATTCTTCAATGAAAAAAACAGAAAACTTTACATACACTCAGCGGTTCAGGATTCTGAGGAAAGACCATTAACACTGTCCCACAGTCTACATATGCTGCCTGATATACTTAAAGTATATATATATCTACACTTGGACTGTTTTAAGTTAGAATCTGGTGTCTCTCAAATAACGTGCTAAGATTCTAACCTGAACAGATAAGGCTGTGAAGTGGAATGGGGTAGTAGTGACATGGCCAAATAGAATTGTATTCAAACAAGATGCCTGAGAAGCAGGAGATTAAATTGCTAAGAAATTAAATCAAAGATTCCTAATAGTTAACTTCTGGATTTGATAATTACTTATGAGATCAGTTCAAAATTGTAAAAGAACAGAAAATACTGGAGATGCGTACTCCAGGACAGGTAGAATTTAATAGGAAAAAAACTGAGTTAACATTTTGGGTCAAACAACAGGAATTCTGCAGATGCTGGAAATTCAAGCAACATACATCAAAGTTGCTGGTGAACGCAGCAGGCCAGGCAGCATCTGTAGGAAGAGGTGCAGTCGACGTTTCAGGCCGAGACCTTTCGTCAGGACTAACTGAAGGAAGAGTGAGTAAGGGATTTGAAAGTTGGAGGGGGAGGGGGAGATCCAAAATGATAGGAGAAGACAGGAGGGGGAGGGATAGAGCCGAGAGCTGGACAGGTGATAGGCAAAAGGGGATACGAGAGGATCATGGGACAGGAGGTCCGGGAAGAAAAACATTTTGGGTCTTTGAGTTAGAGCTAGCACGACACTATTGCAGCCTTGGGGCGTTCTAGCATTCAGAGTTCAATTCCGGTGCCACCTGTAAGGCGTTTGTACGTTCTCCCCATTACACCATGGGTTTCCTCCAGGATCTCAAGTTTGCTCCCCCAGTCCAAAGATGTTACGGTTCGTAGATTAATTGGTCACTGTAAATTGTCCTGTGATGGGGCTAATGTTGAGAAGGTGAGTTGCTGGGCAGCACAGCTCATTGAGCCAGAAAGGCCTGTTCTGCACTGTATGTCAAAATAATAAAAAATAAAACAAATAAAATGTAAAGTTAACTTAGCCTTTCTCTCCACAGATGTTGCCTGTCATGCTGTGTCTCTCCAGCCCTTTGATTTTTTTTTGCTTTTCCATAATCTGCAGTTTTGTTTTGCTGTCATCAGATAGTAATTGAGTACAAAATTTATGAAGTCAGCAGAGTTTAGCTGATGTGTTTTTTTTTTGATTTTCCATTAATCTGAGGGGTTTACTTTGGCACCAATACTCGATGTGGTGGAGGAACGTGGGATTTCAGCGTGCAGTTGAGATACATGGATACTGTAGACAATTCATGTGTCTAATGTTTGAAAGACTATGAAACTAACTTAACTATAGTTATCCATAGGAAACGAGGCTGCCAATACTCTGAAATATAAATTATCACAATAATCAAGGTCTCTTTGTAAAGGGACAGGAAAATATTTGTCAAACTGCTGGTATATAAAACAAGGAACTGGCTACAAATGATATTATTTATTTCTATTGTTCAAAATTAAAATACTTTGATTTTCTCTGGAAACAAAATCATTATTTTCCATAAGAATGTTAGAACTATAGCAGCTGTTCTGATGGAGCAGTTGAATTCCTTGTGTGTTGGATTCTTCTACCACATTACCCACTCTACTTTCCATTCATGTTTTATGAAAAAGAAAGTGAAACAAGGCAGAACAAAATGTGTAAACTGGCTCCAAAAGTTGTAAAAGACCTGTTTAATGTACTTTACGAATCCTTGAAAGCTGGGAACATTCTGATGTATTCAGTCACTCCTGTGCAATAGAATGACAGTCGGCTAGTGAACTTCAATGTTGATTTGTAAATAAAAAGCAATTTAAGAATGTTGGTCTTTTTGAAATAGAGTAGCTCATGTTAAAGATTGCTATTAGCAAAACTCAATCACAGTCTTGTGTAGTTCTTTCCAGTTTGATCATCAGGTGCATTTTTTAATATTTGAGTTTTTCTGTAGGTCGTTGTAGACATTCTTGTACCATTTTGCTGCTATTGTTTTCCTTCCAATTCTTGCACTCTTCAGTACAAAAGACCAGGCTTTGTGATCAGTAGTGAACAAAAGCCACACCCCATTCATCGCTTTGATATTTACCCATATTTATTCTGGACTTCTGCACTTGAACTTACTGTCATTATAAATCCAGAACACCCCATCCCTCTCTACGGAGGATCAGTCTCATGTATGAATGGGACAAGCAGCTGCATGTTTAAGTAATGTGCACTGACTACAGAGACTAAATTGGAAATTACAATAATATTTGTCTTGATATAAATGCTGCACACAGAAAAATAGTGAGAGGGATGGAGATTAAGTGAGAGAAAATAGGACAAATATAAAGAGATAATTAAACATTTAAATTCATTTTTGAACCTTTAATAATAATGAATATCTGGAAGTAAGGTCTACAAAACGCTGGAGGAAATCAGCAGGTCAGGCAGCTTCTATGGAAGAGAATAAAGAGTCGACATTTCAGATCAGGACCTGATGAAGGGTCTCAGCCTGAAACATCAACTCTTTATTCTTTTCCATAGATGCTGCCTGACCTGGTAAGTTCCTCCAGCATCTTGTGTGTATTACTTGGGATTTGCAGCATCTGCAAAATCTCTTGGGTTTACAAAAGTAAAGTCCCTATCTTGTAAAAGTTAATTTGCAATGCCAGAAAGGTAGTTTTCCAGTAACTCAAACTGGCTGTTAAAGATTCACTCAGTGTTAAATAAACAACCCATATTATTTTCTGACACTTTCAGTAGGTAACAGCCAAGAATCACCAGCATTAGCTTTACATCAAGCTCCCAGACCATTACCTCTGCCCTTTAAAGAATTACCCCAGCCATCCACCTATTTCTTAACTGTGTGTTGTTCTTCAACAATGGCAGGCAAATCTGTTGGAAAAAAATTGTACTTGGAAGGACCAAAGTCAGTTTTCCAATTATTGGAACCTTACCGTGAAAAGGAGCAACCCCTGCAAAATGTACCCAAAATCATGTTATTTTCTATTCATTTATAAGCATCAGATGTAACTGGATTTTCCACATTGTAATTTTTAGGCTGTAGATTGCATTATTATCCTTACAGAGATCTCCCAGGCCAGCTGTTGCCATGATCACCTGAATGTAAAATTGGACGATTTCCAAGGCCCCTTCTCTGGGTCCTTGTGCAATAAAGGATATGAGTCATGTGAGTACTGTTCTTCAATAATACAGGTCCCTGTGAGCACTCTCCCACACCACATATTATTGCAGCAAACATTTATTCAGTAGCAACACTTCCCAGACCCTGGAAGAGTGTTTCTTTTACTTGCCCCCTTGGGAACTGACTGCATAGGTCATGCCTGCAGAGATAAATGCCAGCAGCTGCAAATCTGAGGAGAGTACACCTGCTTGCAACTGAAGCAAACTCAGGTAATGAGCCTTGGAAACTTGACAAACCACTCTGTGAACTTAACAATGAAGTTTTCACTCCTTTCACAGACACAAAGTGTCGGTAAAGCAGCTTCACGAGAAAATCTGCAGATGCTGGAAATCCAAGCAACACACACACACAAAGTGCTGGAGGAACTCAGCATGCTAGAAAAGAGTAAACAGTCGACATTATGGGCCAAGACTCTTCATCAGGACTGGGGAAAAAAGATGAGAAGTCAGAGCAAAGAGAAGAGGTGAAGGAATAGAGGAATGGTGAAGGGGGTGGTTCAATTATCATAAATTCAAGAAATCAATATTCTCACACTTCCAGTAATGACCCCCACCCTCCTTCACCACTCCCCATTCTCACCTTGTCTCACTTTATCTCCTTATCTACAGTTGACCTTCACTAATCCGACTACCTGTAATCCGGTTCCTTTGATAATCCAGCACTAATTATGCTTAATGTGATCCTTCTGTAATTCGGCATTTTCACTAATCCGGCACTCCTCAGGTCCCAATGGTGCCAGATTAGTGACGGTTGACCTGTACCATCATCTCCCTCTGGTGCTCCTCTCTCTTCCCTTTCTTCGATGGTCTTCTACCCCCCCCTTATCAAATTCCCCCTTCTCCAGCCCTTTCTCTCTTTCACAAATCAACTTCCCAGCTCTTTACTTCGCCATTCCCCTCCTCCTGGTTTCACCTACCACCTTGTATTTTATCCTTCCCTTCCCTCACCTTGATGCTCTGATTTATCATCTTTTTTTCCAGTCCTGTTGAAAGGTCTCAGCCCGAAACGTCAACTGGATACTCTTTCCATAGATGCCGCCTGGGCTGCTGAGTTCCTCCAGCATTTTGTGTGTGTTGCTTCAAGCTACTCAATTTTACAAAACCAAGGGCTAGTAGCCTATAACAACTTCCCAGTTTAAGTTGAGTGAATGGAGGGATAAGTGTTTAGATCAAAGCATCCTTAAAAACTTTTCTGTCTTTATTTTCAGGAAAAGGGCTGGAAATTCTAAATTCAACAAAATAGTCTAAAATGTTCTAATGAAAGACCTAAAATCAGTTTCCATCTCTATTGATACTGCCTGACGTTTGGCAATTTCCAGCATTTCCTGGTTTTATTTCATCGTTTCACCATTGGCAATATTTTCCATTAATATCCCTCTTGATTGATATTGTTTTTCATGAGTTCTAATCTAAATGTTAAAACAACTTTCTGGAAATTTATTTGGACTGTTGACTGGAGAAGGCTCCTTCAAGACGCTAAGGCTTACTAAGAGCTAAGCCAGTGGCCTAGCAGTCCACATTGCTGCCACACACCAGCAGGTGCCTCGGTTTGATCTTGAACTTGGGCATAGTCTGTGGAGTCTGAAAAATATGTCTGTGAAATATCCACATTCCTTCTGGCTACTTATGTTTTCTCCCAAAACTATCTCATGTAGATCGGAGGAATTGGGGGGGATTTGATGCAAGTTTAGAGATAATGGGTTTGCATTGCATTATATGTGCCCATTAAGTCCCCAGAAAGTACTTCCAGCCTCCACCTCCTCTCCCCTGATTAGCTTAATTTTAACAAGAGGAAGTGGAACGTGGTTACCTGGTTAGTCTCACCACTTCTGGCTATATTTTGAATAAAGGTCTGAAAAATAGGGAAGTTCAGCAAATATCCCAACCGTTAAAATAACATCGGTTAAAATGTGGTCATATAAATAAATAAGTTAATCCTTCTATTAAAAAACTGGAGCACAGAAATAATGTCTTAGAGTCATGGAACCATAAAACAGTACAGCACAGAAACAGGCATCTTGTCCATGCCAAACCATTTAAACTGCCTACTCCCATTAACCTGCACCCAGACTATCGCCCTCCATACCCCTACCATCCATGTACCTATCCAAACTTCTCTTAAACATTGAAATTGAATTCACATGCACTCCTTGCACTGGCAGCTTGTTCCACTCTCTCACGACCCTCTGAGTGAACATGTTTCCCCTCATGTTCCCTTTAAACTCTTCACCATTCCCTTAATCCATGACCTCTAGTTGTAGTCCCATCCAACCTCAATGGAAAAAGCCTGCTTGCATTTACCTTATCTATCGCCGTCGTAATTTTATATACCTCTATCAAGTTTCCTCTCACTCTTCTACATTCTAGGAAATAAAGTCCCAACCTATTCAATCTTTCCTTATAACTCGGGTCCTCTAGACATCCTTGTAAATTTTCTCTGTACACTTTCAACCTTATTTACATCTTTCCTGTAGGTAGGTGACCAACACTGCGCACAATGCTCCAGATAAGGCCTCACTAACGTGTGAATGGAAGATTTGTTCAACAACATTGCATGGCAGTTTTCAACCTGCATAGAAGTTCAAATTCATTCAGACTCAAGTGTTTCAGTGGAGACCAGAGGATAAATGAAACTGGAAGAAACCCGAGACAGTCAGAACATTTTTGTATTTCCTTTAATTAATATTAAAACAAAAAAGAATGTAAACATTCTGTGCAATCCTATTTCCAATTGAGCCAGAATAGGGAAAACTATACCCATTAAAAAATTGACGGTACTTTATTCAAATTCGTACAATATTCGTAACAAGATCAGTCAATTAATAACACAAGTAGAAACAAATGGGTACAGCCTATTAACTCTTAAAGTGATGTGTTTGCAAAGTGACCAATGTTGTAAATTAAATTATCAGAATCCGAATCAGGTTTAATATCACCTGCATATGTCGTAAAGTTTGTTGTTATGCGCTAGCAGTACAATGCAATACATAATATTTTATAAACTGTAAATTACAGAAAGGATAAATGTAGTTTAAAAGTTAAATTCAATAAATAGTGCAAAAAGAGAAAAAAAAATGTAGTGAGGTAGTATTTATGGGTTCAGTATCCATTCAGAAATCTGATGACAGAGGGCAAGAAGCTATTCCTGAATCATTGAATGTGTGCCTTCAGGCTCCTGTACCTCCTCCCCAATGAGGACAGGGTATGTCCTGGGCGATGGGCTACTTTTCAAAGGTAAAAGAAAAAATCATAATTGAGAGGGCATGAGGACTGCTCTCATTCACTCACTGGAGAGGGGAGATGCTCCTCATTTCCACAAAGACAAACCTGCTGCTCGAGAGGGTAAGGGACAGAAGATTGGTGTAGATTTTGGACTGAAGATGTTTAAAGCTTTTATTAATAACGCAGCTAGCAGGATGGTAAAAAAATTCTGACATCCACAGAACACGTAGGTGCATTCAGCCTCTAACAATAAGTGTCTCAACTGTTGTTTTAAAGTGGAGTCGTGAAAACAGACACAGGAAGTAGTGATCAGATTTTATCACCAAATAAAAATACATCTGTGATTAGCTAGCTTTCTGCACAGAATGGCCCATTTAGTAATGAATCGTCCATGCCGTAAATGGATAATTCATTTTAACACAAACTTAATAAATGCATCCTCTGTTTATTCCACAACTAGAGGGTTGTGTTTTTTTAATTCAGGGTGATGGAAATGTATTTGATATTATTTATTTGAATATGAAATGAAAAATAAAAACAAATATCCAAATCATGCATAATGTAACAAATTGTGGCTGTTTTATTTTATTTCTACTTTATCATTCCACAAATAAAGTTCCTTGAGGACATTTACCAGGAGTATCATTCCATGAGCAGCGTCACTCCAAGAACTTGAATTGTCCGAATGATCCTTTGTCAGAAATCGCAAAGCTGAATAGAGAAGGCAGCATTGGCAACCTCACCCACTTATACATAAACTAGCAGCCGAATGAGTCCAGAAAGGAAATACTGCTGAAATTATAGAGTTTGCAATATGGACAGTCAGTTTCACTTTTATTTCACACCATGTTTGACCCTGGCAGACAGGATGTTACATGCAACACACAGGAAATGCTGGATGAACTCAGCAGACCAGGCAGCATCTATGGAAAAAAAATGACAGTTGACGTTTCAGGCTGAGATCCTTCGGAAGGCGACTGAGCACATAATGTCTATCCAGTTGGGCGAGCAGAGACTGATGTCAGAGAAAGAGCAATTGAGGAGGAAACGGGAGCAGCTGATGCACAGGTTTGAGCAACTGAGGAGCTCTAGCACAGAGATATTAGAGATTCTACTCTTTTTTTAGTTTTTATGGACTACCAAAAAACTTCAGCTGTCCTGATCTCTGCAGGACTGTACATTGCATGCTTTTTGCATAGTAGACTGAAACTACATAGGCATGGCCAAGTTGTGCTAGAAACACTGAATTTGTTTTGGTCCTGTCCTGCAAAAGGGTCTCGACCCAAAATGTCAACTGTACTTTTTCCCTAGATGCTGCCTGGCCTGCTGAGCTTTGACCCCAGCATCTGCAGAGTATTTTGTGTTTGAGTTCTTCTAGCATTTTGTGTGTATGTTGCTCGGATTTCCAGCATCTGAAGATTTTCTCTTGTTTGTAATAGGATGTTACATGCCTTTTTACATGTGGTAGCATCCTCACTGAACCATGAACAGTTGTAACTTAACTACACCATTACATGATGGGGGCATAGTGGCAAAGTGGCTCTTGCACTGAACTAACAATATGGGAGCCTGAACTAATGATCTGGAGACATTTCAAAATCTTGTCTACCAAACAAGGAACATAAGTTCAACTAAATATCTCTGTAAATATAGTTGCTGTCATGAAACTCCCAGACAGTTGTAAAACCTCATTAGCATCTTTGGAACAAAAGCTTCCTTGTCTGAAATCCATGTTGATGTCAAAATCATTATAGGCTTAGGAAGACTGGACAGGAAGGATTATTTTCTTTGAGAGAGGTGTCAATGACTATAGGACATAGAAACATAGAAAACCTACAGCACAATACAGGCCCTTCGGCCCACAAAGCCGTGCCGAACATGTCCTTACCTTAGAACTACCTTGACTTACCCATAGCCCTCTATTTTTCAAAGGTCCATGTATCCACCCAAGAGTCTCTTAAAAGACCCTATCATTTCTGCCTCCACCGCCACCAGCAGCCCATTCCATGCACTCACCACTCTCTGCGTAAAAAAACTTACCCTGTCATCTCCTCTGTACCACTTCCAAGCACCATAAAACTGTGCCCTCTCATGCTAGCCATTTCAACCCTGGGAAAAAGCCTCTGACTATTCACACATGGGTATAGAATGACTGGTAAAAGAGGACCTGGTTATAGAATGATTGATAAAAGGACTGTAAGGGAATTAAGGATAAACTCCTTTCACTCAGCCTTGTGGCGGTCTGGAACTCAACTCCTGAAGGAGTGGCTGAGTACCCAACGGACTGTTGATACCGAGTCAGGAAATGGGATTAAGCCGGAAAGCTCTTTCATGCAACAAACAAGATGCTGGGGAGCTCAACAAACAGGTCAGGGCAGCATTTGTGCAGGGAAATGGACAGTTGACATTTTCGGTTGAGACTCTTCATCGGGTTTGAAAGATAGAAGGGAGATTGCCAATACAAAGAGGTGAGAGGAAGGGGTAGAGTAGGCAATAAGTGGGCCCAAGTGAGGAGCGGTAACAGGCATTTGGAGGATGGAAGAGTGGAAATAGTGTTGGAGGCTAGGAGGTAATTGGTGGAGGCGGATGATGGAATCAGGTAGGAAAGGAAGATGGAACATGGAATCAAATAAAGGGAGTGGGTCAGATTGGAGTGTGGGTGATAGGCACAGTCCTGAAGAAGGGTCTCGGCACAAAACATCAAACATTCATTCATTTCCATAGATGCTGCATGAACTACTGGGTTCCTCCAGAATTTTGTGTGTGTTTGCTATGGAGTAGGTGCAGGAGTCTGAGATGGTTATAGCTCTTTTGTGGTTGGAACAAGTACAATAAGCTAAATGGTTCCTTGTCACATTTCTATGACCATACAATACTAAGTCATTGGTGCATAATTGCCGCATGGAAAAAAGCCCAGCAAGTTAAAACCACTACCAAAACTAAGAATAACACAGGTAATACCAACTGGACAGCAGATCTGGGGAATAACACCACACAGGCATGCCCGGTAAACCTGATCCCATATATCCTCCTCCCTGTTATTGGAGAGTTATCCACAGACAAATTAAGCAACAGTCATCATTACAAATCGTTCCTTTTCAGCCGAACTCCTCAACTTTTCCAATCAAAAGCTGGAGACCAGATGAAATAATAGCTTTGAGCTACTTAAATGTCCTTGTTTTTGTGCTAACAGAGTGTTCAAAGTAGGCTGTGTTTTCAGCCAAGCTATTCCAATGCAGCAATACCTGCTAAAAGTGAACAATACAAAATTGACTAGCTAAGCCCTACCCACAAAATGTTGGATAAATTCAACTCATTAGCTGCTTTCAGTCAGGGAATTGATAAAGTGTTATCAACCATAATAACAGAAAGTACTTACACGGTTGAGTTAGTGGTAGGTGTGTTCCAATAGAACTTCCTGGTTTTGGCTCTATTTTAAAAATAGATCACAAGCCAAACAACTGAACTCCAGAAATGAGGTGCAATATTGTCCACCACCTCAAGGCAATGTTCAGTCTTGGAACTGCCATTGTCAAGAAATTTAATTGAAACTACCATTCAATCACAGTAACTAAAGGGAGATCTAGAGACCAAGTGTCAATTCTGAACTCTGCAAACCCTTTCATCTCAATGATGATTTGCACCAATTTGCCAAAGACTTTGTCATTGCATTTCTTGGCTTGTGTTACCTAGAATGACAGAGTAGCAGGCATCAACCCAGGTTCCCCTCCAAGCTGCACGTTGCTCTTAATTGATAATATACTGCAGTTGCTTTTTCAAGATTGATTCAAAATCCTGGCACTTCTTAGCAAACAACACAATTTGATCTCCATTATGAAAAACGTTAAATTGGTTCAAGAAGGGTAATCAACATCATGCTCTCAAAGACAAGTTTTGACCCATCAACAATGAAATAATAGCAAGAAATTTCCAAGAGAAGATGCTGTGCAACCTGGAGGCAAATTTGATTGGGGTGGCATTCCTATGTTCCTGAATATTTTGTCATTTTGGCTGGTAGAAATTATGGAGGTTAGGAACTGAGAGGTTAGTGCAATACATTTTTTGCTGCTGAAGTTTCCTGATGGTTGAGGAAGTGAGTGTTCACGGTGGTGGATGAAATCAAACTTACTGACTGTTGCTGATTAAAAATAATCCAAGTTTATTGAGTTTAAAACCTTAGTTTTCCTAGAACATGTTTGTTTCATAAATGCTCAGCATAAGTTTTAGGCATTAAATTCAATTGCTAATTTTATTTAACATTGCAGTTTAAATCTATATACAGTATTTGAAGTCAATCTACATTGGGGACCTGAAATACTTGAATATGTACCAAACAAATCTACTTTATTAATTTTTAAATTAAGCCTGTTTCGCTCTTTTTGGGTGGTATGTTCTAAGTGTGAAGGGTAGACCATTCATAGCAGTGCTTTCTCAAATTTCATTTGCTTATGCTTTGGTAACTTGGTCTAATGTAAAACTGGCAGCTGCCTGAAATTTACAGTCTTGTAATGAATTTTCAGTGCCTTAAGATTGTGCTGAAGTGATGTGGTGAAACAAAGGAAGTATTTGTGCTGAGTTTGACTCCACAGATTGTAAAAATCTGTAAATGAATAACATACCCTTTGCAAATATGATCACTAAATGCTTTAATTTAGTAAAGTTAGCATTTATACCTTTTTAAGGCTGCATAATCATTACGCAATATATTTTCACATACTTTAAATCCTATTATTGTTGTATACTCCCCTGCTGAGTTACCTTAATTTATAAAGCATACATTGTGCAATCCAGATAGCTGATTGCATCAACTAGGAAATCATTATTTGCATGAGATTTGAAGATAACTTATTAACAGCTGGTTCTACAATTTTCTGCAATAAGAAGAAATATGTTTTTGCATTTGAAACACTAATTGGGAAAATTTAGCCATATAATCTTTCCAATGTGGAGATATGTTCAGAAATTTACTTTTTGTGTGGTTGCCTGAAGATTTAATAATGTTGATACACAGAAACAGATTTTTAAGCCATAGATTAGAGAGGAAATTCTTGTTTGTTTTTCTTTTGCTGCACAAACACAACTAAGGTAAAAGTAGAAGTGAAAAATAATGATATAAGTGGGCTTTATATAGTTAGGCAGACTTTCATAGTTCCAATGTTAGTGCCCAATTGTCTTGTGAGAGACAGAGCACCATATCTGAAAGATTGAAAGATTAAAGAAGGGTGATCATTTTCATGCTTTGTGAATAGTTTCAGCAGTTACCACGCTGATCTTATCTGATCTGGTTTTGCACCGATTTTGCTCTGCAGTAAATTATGCACCGAAATGTGGCAAATATATAAAGCAGAAACTAGTCTAAATTCCATAAGCCGAGACGACTCACTGCTTGCAAATGAGTACAAGAACCTAGAGACCGAAGCATAAGTTGAAATTGGTCCACAGGCCGAATGAGAATAATTCAGGTGGGCAGGCCTCTTCAGGCATCTTGCATGATATAGAAAGATATTTTTAAGCTACCTACCTGGGTAACGGGCTCCCTTATTAAGTATGGTTAGATGTGGTCATTGAGTGGAAAAGCAAGGAGTTGTGGCGCGGTGGGAATGGGTAACTGTTGAAGCTGAAGAACATGTCAGCTCTTTCGTTGACAATTTTGAGCCATTAGGTGGTGCAGCTAGTAGCCTTCCTGTCTCACTACTCCACTGACTGGAACTCAGTTCTGAATTGTGCTGTCTACATGGAGTTTCCACATTATTCCTGTTCCTGTAGGGATTCCTCAGGCTGCTCCAGTTTCCCAAAGGTATGTGGGGTTGGCTACAGTAAATTGCTCCCAGTGTGTAGGTAGATGATAGAATCTTGGAGGAAATGATAGGATTGTGGTAAGAATGAAAATGGGACTAATGTAAGATCATTATAAATGCATATTTGATGTTTGGCACAGGGACTTTTCCACAATGAATGATTCAGTGGCTCAATTGTTACAATGATTACCGAAGTATATTGAGTAAATTGCCCTTGATCTTTGACCCACTTATTGAAAACAAACTTTATACAATGGCTTTTCAACAGCTAGTAGGTCCTCACTTAACATAAGGAAAGAGGCTAATACTTGTCTTGAACATATGCATCCTTTGAAGTTAACACAAGAAAGATCAATAGCAAAAGCTTGAGCATGTAGTTATTAAAGAAGAGGGAGGGTTGCAGATGTTGCTCCCTTATTCAAGAAAGGGAGTAGGGATGGCCCAGGAAATTATAGACCAATGAGTCCTACTTCAGTGGTTGGTAAGTTGATGGAGAAGATCCTGAGAGGCAGAATTTATGAACATTTGGAGAGGCATAATATGATTAGGAAGAGTCAGCATGGCTTTGTCAAGGCAGGTTGTGCCTTACGAGCCTGATTGAATTTTTTGAGGATGTGACTAAACACATTGATGAAGGTAGAGCAGTTGATGTAGTGTATATGGATTTCAGCAAGGCATTTGATAAGGTACCCCATGCAAGGCTTATTGAGAAAGTAAGAGGCATGGGATCCAAGGGGACATTGCTTTGTGGATCCAGTACTGGCTTGCCCATGGAAGGCAAAGAGTGGTTGTAGATGGGTCATATTCTTCATAGAGGTCGGTGACCAGTGATGTGCCTCAGGGATCTGTTCTGGGACCCCTACTCTTTGTGATATTTATAAATAACCTGGATGAGGAAGTGGAGAGATGGGTTAGTAAATTTGCTGATGGCACAAAGATTGGGGGTGTTATAGATAGTGTGGAGGGCTGTCAGAGGTTACAGTGGGACATTGATAGGATGCAAAACTGGGCTGAGAAGTGGCAAATGGAGTTCAACCCAGATAAGTTTGAGGTGGTTCATTTTGGTAGGTCAAATATGATGGCAGAATATAGTATTAATTGTAAGACTCTTGGCAGTGTGGAGGTTCAGAGGGATCTTGGGGTCCAAGTCCATAGGACACTCAAAGCTGCTATAGAGATTGACTCTGTGGTTAAGAAGGCATACGGTGCATTGGCCTTCATCAATCGTGGGATTGAGTTTAAGAGTCGAGAGGTAATGTTGCAGCTATATTGGACCCTGGTCAGACCCCACTTATAATAGTGTGCTCAGTTCTGGTTGCCTCACTACAGGAAGGACGTGGAAACCATAGAAAGGGTGCAGAGGAGATTTACAAGGATGTTGCCTGGATTGGGGAGCATGTCTTATGAGAATAAGTTGAGTGAACTCAGCCTTTTCTCCTTGGAACGACGGAGGATGAGGGGTGACCTGATAGAGGTGTATAAGATAATGAGAGGCATTAATTGTGTGAATAGTCAGAGGCTTTCTCCCAGGGCTGAAATGGCTAGCATGAGAGGGCATAGTTTTAAGATGCTTAGAAGTAGGTACAGAGGAGATGTCAGGGGTAAGTTTTTTACGCAGAGAGTAGTGAGTGTGTGGAATGGGCTGCTGGCGGCGGTGATGGAGGCAGAAACGATAGGGTCTTTTAAGAGACTCCTGGATGGATACATGGAGCATAGAAAAATAGAGGGCTATGCGTAAGCCTAGGTAGTTCTAAGGTAAGGACATGTTTGGCACAGCTTTGTGAGCCAAAGGGCCTGTATTGTGCTGTCGGTTTTTTACGTTCTATGTTCTGGCAAACATTCTATGATTTCCCTGACTTCTGCCCTTCCTTTCCAGTCCTGAAGTAGGGTCTCAGCCTGAAACATCGACTGTTTACTCTTTTCCACAGATGCTGCCCGGCCTGCTGAGTTCCTCCAGCATTTCATGTGTGTTGCTTTGGATCTGCAGCATCTGCAGAACTTCTCATGTTTATTGTTCTATGATGTGCTTTTTTCTGTATGCTGTTAGCAAGAGGGACAAAGTCTACATTTTTAATATATAGAAATTATTGTTCTGCAATGGCTATGAAGCCTTGAGAATAAGTTTCAAAAAGACAGCTTCCAATATAAACTGATCACTTATAATGCAGTGTCATGTCATGTTATTTAATAACTCTTGATTGTAGCCCTCCTCCTCCCCCAACATCATACATCATTCTCTAAATTAAGAATTATGTTTTCAGTTACTTGATGACTGTACCAGTGTGACTTGCATAAAGTATGAAGCAGGATTCCTTAAAATAATCACAATACTTATCTTTTCCTTTTTTCCTCAGAATACAGAATGGTGGATACACAATTACCGTTATGGCCCATCAACTTTGCCATGGGTACAATGGACCTGTCAGATCTCGGCAACCATTCTCATTCCTTTGATGTAAAGCCGTTTGCTGCAGTAAACTTCTCCAGTGCTTCTGCCATTCATTATGAGGATCATGCAGCTGCCTCTTTAAGAATTGATGAGTCTTCTTCAGACTATAAATATGATGACAGATTTCTGGACTATCAAAGTATGTTTGATTTTATGTGACAAATCTAGCGAAAGCTAACTATCTAATAATTTTTTCATTGAATAACAGCATCAGAATGCCTGTTGTGAATAATATAGATGTGAACAAAAGTCTTGTCCTTACTGTTGACTTCATTGGTATAAACTGAGTCTAATGAGGACTAAATTATTGTTGCATCCAAGGAGAACAGAAGTTGGACTTACTGTAATAATTTATACTATAGGGAATAAAAAATGCATACCTACCTGGCAAAAGCAAGAGAATCTAAATAAGCAACATCTTAAACAGATAAAAGGACATCAAGAAAAGTAATAAATTTCACAAGAAATAAAATGAGGATCCCATTTGAGTGGGTCTGAGAAGCTTTGGGCCTTACTAATTTTGTGCAGGAAAATGGGTCTGAATGTTATAAATATTTTAATAATGCGTTGAAGTTCATTCAATCGAATCAAGTATGCCTTTTTTCTACTTGAACAGCTGTAAATTGCACAGTTCCTTGCTTTCATTATTTCAAGACTTTCTGAATACTGTAATGCAAGAAATCTTCTGGTAGGTCGAGAGTAAAATTCCATGTCAAAAGAGTAGTGACCATCATGGGAAGTGGTCGAAGGGAATATTGTAGGTGCATTTTAGGGGAGGTTGGGCAAACAAATAAGGAAGAAACAAAGAGAGGGTCATGCTGTGGATTTATATGAGAAAAGTTAAGAATGACTTAAGTGCAAGATAAATCTTGGCACTGACTGTAAGACTGTATTCGCTGTTTCTATACTGTACATCCTGCATTATTTTATTTATCTATAGTTAAGCCCTAGTTTAAAGCCTATCATGAAATTAATCCCAAATTTCCCTGAACTGCTCTTATGAATTTTGAATGAGAAAGGGACTCTTTCGTACACAGGCACGATTAAAGTTGAACCATCCTCCTTAAATGAAATATCAGGGAAAGGGCCAGCACTTTCAAAGCTGCAAGAAGATTCGTCAAGTTCAACCCTGTCGATTGAGTGCAGAGTATGTGGTGACAAGGCTTCAGGATTCCATTATGGGGTCCATGCTTGTGAAGGGTGCAAGGTACAGTGGTCCAGTTACTTTCGTTTATCTACCAGGAATCATTATTTTGACCTCTTACACATTTGTTAACGTATTTATTAAAAATATTGTATGACTCAATAAGATGCTACTGCTGCCATTTCAATATTACATAGTTCAGTACAAGATGAAAGAAAGTGATTAATTCTACACCTTTCTTTGATTACTTAGCCATTTTATTCCTGTATGTTCATCCTATGATATGAATTGGTTGGCATTGGTTTGTTATAGGGTTTCTTCCGGCGAACAATAAGGCTGAAGTTGATGTACGATAAATGTGACCTAAACTGTAGAATTCAGAAAAAGAACAGAAATAAATGCCAGTACTGCAGGTTCCAGAAGTGCCTCACAGTTGGCATGTCTCATAATGGTAAGTGCATGTAGTTAGCTCCCTCTAACTATATAGATTTTTATTTATCTATTATTGAGATACAGCGTGGAATAGACCCTCCTGGCCCTTCGAGCCACGTCACCAAGCAACCCCCAACTTACCCCTAGCCTAATCACAGAACAATTTACAGTGACCGATTAACCTACCAACCAGAAGGTCTCTGGACTGTGGGAGGACACTGGAGCACCCGGAGGAAACCCACGCAGTCACGAGAACATACAAACTCCTCGTTGGTTTGAGTTGTTCTCCGATCTTGGCAACTTGCTTGCAAAGGTTTCATCACCATACAAGGAGACATCGTCAGTGTGCTGTTAGCAACTCAACCCAACTATCGACCGCCCAAGCTACACATTTTCCGAATTATTTAGTACAAGCACTTTACAGGCAATAGTGGGAATCGAACCCGAGTCCCTGGTATTGTGATCTGTATGCTACCCATTACGCCACTGTGCCTCTTGGTTCTCAAAAGGTCAAGAGGTTTGAAAAGGATAACAAAAAATTCTGACTTGAAAAATGTAATTTATCCTTTCCCATTGTGATTCCTCAGGTCCCCCAAGTGTCCCTCTATAAATGTGCAGGAGGAAATGTGCTAGCAAATCTTGACTGTCTCCTTGTGAAGGTAGAAGTAGGAAGATAGGATTTAGAATAAAGAGTAATTATTTTAATATATTTGCCTCTGAACTGGTTACCTCACATTTGAATTACTTCTTTTATCCTGGGGGAACAGCTTCATCAGTAGCGGATAGGTGGTGCATGGGAAGAAGAAAAAACTATGAGGTCTTCTTCTAGCAAGCCTTCATTCTACCACTTCAATAAATTTGGCATTGATAGCTTTGTGAAGTGGTCAACCGGTCATGCTATCGTAGCAACAATAGCTGCAGAAGTTGATGCATTCACAGCTCTAGTAAACAGCAGTTGAATCGTTCTCTATGAGCACAATAAAACTTCAACATGGCAAACTTAAAGTGCTCACAACATGATTAGTCCTAATAAATCAGATCTACAGTTTGTAATAAGGGCTGGGGTAACAGTAAAACTCCATAATCTGTTGTACTGATGATTTAGAAATTCCAGTGGTTCAGCCAGTAGATGTTTGCTACACTTCCTTTCACCTCACCAGTGTCCTGGTTCCTGCACTCCCTTTTATTTCAGCCAGCACACTCCCTCTCAACTCACCTACTTGGGCCCCCATTCCTTACACTTTCAACTTGCCTGGATCCTGTTTCACACCCTCTATTTCTGGAAAATTTATAGTAATACTGTGTAATGTCTTGAAAAATAAGTGAATTAAATAAATAGGAATAACATCCAAAAGTACAGAGAACCACCAGACCTGCAGCCTCAAAGTCCCAAAATTGTCAGGACCTCAGAGCTTTAATCTAATGCCAATCAATTGATGGTCAAATGCAAAAAAAAACCTATCCTTGACAGTGTGCTCAATGGAAAGGCTTCTTCAAACTTCAATGATGTTTAATCACATGGTGGTAAATTTTCATATTTATATCCAATGTTGGTTGCAGATTAGAAATAGAAAGCGTTCATCAATGATTTATCCTTTGGAATTAGTAGAAGAAACGTTTTTTGCATCTTCAAGCAACTTGTGATATTCCCAATTAAATACTCCTCTGTTTGCTGGTTAAAATCTATCTCATTGTTTCAGGAGGTGATATCAACACTGATATCATTAACATTGATAGGAACATAAGAACATGGATACAAATGAACCTAGCCCCTCATGCCTGCCCTGTGATTGATATGGCCTCATTTCCTCTTCTGTACCAATTCCCAATATGATCTAACACCTGATCTTTCTAAAGTTTATCTACCTCCTCCCTAACTATCCCTAAGGATCTAACCCCTAAAGCACTCTGGAGCTGGGATTTCAGTGATTCATTACTCACCACAAGAAACATAGAAACATAGAAAATAGGTGCAGGAGTAGGCCATTCGGCCCTTCGAGCCTGCACCGCCATTTATTATGATCATGGCTGATCATCCAACTCAGAACCCAGCCTTCCCTCCATACCCCCTGACCCCTGTAGCCACAAGGGCCATATCTAACTCCCTCTTAAACATAGCCAATGAACTGGCCTCAACAGTTTGCTGTGGCAGAGAATTCCACAGATTCACCACTCTCTGTGTGAAGAAGTTTTTCCTAATCTCGGTCCTAAAAGGCTTCCCCTCTATCCTCAAACTGTGACCCCTCGTTCTGGACCTCCCCAACATCGGGAACAATCTTCCCGCATCTAGCCTGTCCAATCCCTTTAGGATCTTATACGTTTCAATCAGATCTCCCCTCAATCTTCTAAATTCCAACGAGTACAAGCCCAGTTCATCCAGTCTTTCTTCATATGAAAGACCTGCCATCCCAGGAATCAATCTGGTGAACCTTCTTTGTACTCCCTCTATGGCAAAGATGTCT
Organism: Mobula hypostoma; assembly: GCF_963921235.1. Lineage (NCBI taxonomy): Eukaryota > Metazoa > Chordata > Chondrichthyes > Myliobatiformes > Myliobatidae > Mobula > Mobula hypostoma. The sequence continues at coordinate 59,952,286 of NC_086111.1, read as the reverse complement.
TTCCTCAGATTAGAGGACCAAAACTGCACACAATACTCCAGGTGTGGTCTCACCAAGGCCTTGTACAACTGCAGTAGTACCTCCCTGCTCCTGTACTCGAATCCTCTCGCTATAAATGCCAGCATACCGTTCGCCTTTTTCACCGCCTGCTGTACCTGCATGCCCACTTTCAATGACTGGTGTATAATGACACCCAGGTCTCGTTGCACCTCCCCTTTTCCTAATCGGCCACCATTCAGATAATAATCTGTTTTCCTATTTTTGCCACCAAAGTGGATAACTTCACATTTATCCACATTAAATTGCATCTGCCATGAGTTTGCCCACTCACCCAACCTATCCAAGTCACCCTGCATCCATTGAAGTTCTCCATTGATCAGTTTTAAATGACCACTCACAAATCTTGTAACGATATTCCCTTGCTCAAGACCTTCCCAAGTGGAAAGCTCTTGACATTTAGCCTGCTCTATCCCTGTTGGATCTAATACATCTCAATAAAATTACCCCTCATTATTTTGAACTACATAAGATGAAGTTTCTTTGGCTGCTCATGAAAGGACAGTCCTGTCCTCCCAAGAATTAGTCAAGTGAAATTCTTCTGCCAGAATACCCCTTCCTTAGGGAATCAAAACTGCATGATCCTCCAGGTGTGGTCTCATTAGTGCCCTGTCCAATTGAAATAACACTTCCTCTATTTCTGAATTTCAACTCTCTTGCAGTAAAGTGCAGTTCGCTGTTTGTCCTCATGACCAAATGCTGTACACTTCTGCCAGCTTAGATCCCACGATATTTTGCTCATCTGTGATCTTTCTCCACTTTAGATAATAGTCTGCCTGAACATTCCTCTTGGTAAGACACATGAGCTCTCTTTCCCACATTAAGCTCCATTTGCCAAGTTTTCACCCACTCACTCAGTATCCTGTTCCAAAGTCCAAATATCGTCACAGCAACATTCCTCTCACTTATTTTCATGTCAGCAGATACTTTACACACCTCCACTCTGTCATTAACAAAATTTGTAAACTATTGAGGACCAAGAATTGATCGTTCATACACTCTATTAATTATGTCCTTACGTTATGAAAAAGACTTGCTTACTCTGATTCTCTGTCTTCTCTGTAATAATCAATCTCCAATGCATGCTAATACACTTCCACCAATACCCTGAGTTCTTATCTTGTGCAACAGTTTTTTAAGTGGCACCTTGTCAATTGCCTTGGGAATACATCTACAGGTTCCCAAACCTTCAAATTTGACAACATTAAATGCCTCTTTCTTCAATCCTATATGGTCTTCAACTTTTCTTGTTAGCTATATTTGGATCTATTTTCAGTTCAGTACAAAGATATTAAGCCACACTTTTTTCTGTAATATTCATGACAACAATATTTGTGTTTAGAGAGGAAATTGATAAACTTTTGAAAGATGTGGAAATTCAGGGCCTACTCCTGAACCTATTTTCTTGAAATCTTGAGACTTTTTTTAAAAAAGCAACTGCTGAGAAACTGAATGTATTTTCTTTAATTCTGTAGATTTGAAAATAATCCCAACTGCTCTGAATTTAGCAAACCTAATCCCACTATTCAAGAAAAGATCAGAGAAAGGAGGGCGATGTACCGAGTCTGTTTGACATCAGTAGAATGTATTAGGGCAGTAAGCACACATTTAGAACATTTTAATATGACTGTGAAATGTCAACATGTGTAAATAAAAGGGAAATCATGTTTGACAAATTAATCATGGCTTTATAAAATAAAGGAAACCCATTAAACATAGTATATCCAGATTATCAAAAATATTCAATAAAGAACCACCCAAGATATTAATATGCACAGTTGTGGCTTATGGAATTATATAAATATTTCGTAACACATCCAAACAACATTATGTGCGCAGGTAAATACAGAAGAGCCAGTAATCCTTGAAAAGCTTCCTAAAAATAGCATTCCACCATCTAACCAACTAATTAAATACATAGAAACATACATCAAAGTTGCTGGTGAACGCAGCAGGCCAAGCAGCATCTATAGGAAGAGGTGCAGTCGACGTTTCAGGCCGAGACCCTTCGTCAGGACTAACTGAAGGAAGAGTGAGTAAGGGATTTGAAAGTTGGAAGGGGAGGAGGAGATCCAAAATGATAGGAGAAGACAGGAGGGGGAGGGATAGAGCCGAGAGCTGGACAGGTGATAGGCAAAAGGGGATACGAGAGGATCATGGGACAGGAGGTCCAGGAAGAAAGACGGGGGGGGTGACCCAGAGGATGGGCAAGAGGTATATTCAGAGGGACAGAGGGAGAAAAAGGAGAGTGAGAGAAAGAATGTGTGCATAAAAATGAGTAACAGATGGGGTACGAGGGGGAGGTGGGGCCTTGGCGGAAGTTAGAGAAGTCGATGTTCATGCCATCAGGTTGGAGGCTACCCAGACGGAATATAAGGTGTTGTTCCTCCAACCTGAGTGTGGCTTATCTTTACAGTAGAGGAGGCCGTGGATAGACATGTCAGAATGGGAATGGGATGTGGGATGGGATTAAATACATAGAAAGGTGTGAAGTTGCTGAAATCACTTCAGAGCAACCAACTAAGCACACCAACAGTTATTACTTGCCTACTTCAAGTCACGTGCTATATTAATGGTATTTCTAAACAATCCATGTGGCTCTGAAAATTTGTATTTGCTTATCTCAACCTCCAGCTTCTATTTAAGTAACATTAATTTTACTACTAGTATTTCCTTTGTTATCTCTACCTAATCTTTGTTTAATACGCCTCACCTCACCTAATACTGAATTCAGCATTTTAATTTATCCTTCCTTCCTCCAATTCTGTGATATTCATTACTGATTCTCATGTTCAATTGGTTAAGGATGTATGTTGCTACAGTCTGGAATCACATTGTTCAGGGATTTCCCACGGAAGATGTTATGCTTCTTGACACACTAACTTGCTTTAAATTCCACTGTGAAACCTTAAATTATGCCCATGGGCAGTTATAAGTGTAATGAATGGTCATTGCCACTGAGAGCCCAATTTTGAGAGGCCGGCTTACAATTAATATTTGAAACAGAAAAGAACTTTTTGTGTTTCAGTAGTCTACCATGTAATGTTGTTTAAACACAGAACAGTAACTTGTACACAGCAAGAATATTGACTGAGATTAAAAATTAGTCATAGAGCACTACAGCATAGGAAAAAAGGTCTTTCAGCCCATCTAGTCCGTGCTGAAATGTTATTCTGCCCAGTTCAATCAATCCACCGCTGGACCGTAGACTATAGCTCATCATACGCCATCCATCCATGTACTTGTCCAAACTTCTCTTTAAGTGTTGCAATCAAGCCCACATCCCCCACTCCCACTGGCAGCTCATTACACATGCACTCAAAGTCAGTATTATCATATTTTAATAAGCAAATAATATTAAGCCCATGGATTTCAGAATGAATAGTCCATCCCTGCCTTATAACTCTTTATGAATGTAATTTACTGACAGCCATTATTCTGTGGGACATATTTTACAACTAAGTGTCGTTGATACTGAATTTACAGCAATTAGATTTGGAAGAATGCCACAGGCTGAAAAGGAGAAACTCCTGGCTGAAATCTCCAGTGATACGGATCAACTGAACTCCGTGTCCGCTGACCTCCGTGCTCTTGCCAAACATATGTTCGAATCATACATGAAGTCTTTTCCTATAACTAAAGCAAAATCTCGTGCAATCATGGCAGGGAAAACAGGGGACAAATCGGTAAGTAGCTTCTCAATGCTTTTGTGAGTTAAAATTTAATTCACTTGATGAACAACCTCACACTGCAGTTGAACCTTGCAGAAATCGGGCTTAGCTTTTGAATCGCCTGGCTTATCTATGCAGTTTATTAATTCACAGCCTTCGGGTTACTGAAAGATGATGAGTCCTCATGTTTTGTTGCTTGCTTAATTTCCCTTTTCAGAGTCTTGGCTTTGCCGGCAAGGCCAACTTTTTTTTGCCTATCTCTAGTTTCCCTTGAGAAGATGGTGATGAGCTTCATTCCACCTTGCTGCATTCCTGTGGCGAAACTACACGCACCGTGCTGTTGGGGTGGGAGTTCTAGGATGCAGCAATATATTTCTGTGTCAAGTTGGTGCACACGTTACATGGAGCCTGTAGGTAGTGGAGTTGCCATGTACCTGAAACCCTTATACTCGTTCACAATGAAAGGTGCTGTTAGAGTAGTCTAGGCAAGTAACTGCAATGCTGCAGCTATTGTGCACTGTTTAGTATGGTGGTTAGAGTATCATTCAGATGGATGGCTTTGTCCTGATTGCTGTACAGCTTCATCAAAATGGTTGGATGTGCAGTTATCCTGGCGCTCCGAACTTGTGTATCTAGTGGGGTATCAGGAGGTGCGTCACTTGCTATAGGATTCCTAGCAACACTCCAGCTTTGTTGTTCCAGCCACAGCATTTAAGAGGTTGGTCTGATTGAGTTTCTGATCAATGGTGACCTCGCCCCAACCCCCTTGCCCAGAGGATGCCAATGGTGTGGGACATGACAATGATAATGTCAAGAGTAGGTGGTTAGAATTTGAAGACTATCGGCCTTCTGTGACGTGAGTGTTGCTTTTCATGTATCAGCCTTGCTACATGCAGGCATTCATTTGCTAAGGTCTTACAAATGGAATTGAATATTGTGAAGTCATGAGCATACATTCCTATTCCGACCGCATTGGAGGAGGGAAGGCCAGTTGAGGATGCTTGGGCTGAAGAAATTCTTCTGAATTGACCAGGAGGTGGGATGATTGATCTCTGGCAAACACAACCGTCTTCTTTTGTGCAAGGTAGACATTTGGGTGGCAGGGTAGAGATACGTCTCTACCAAAGGAGGTGAAAGGCGCTGCTTCCCTCCGCCAGCCTGCAAGTCACTCTACGGCAAGGGTGCAGCACTTGCTTAGCCCCCAGTGATCAGGTCCTTGTGAAGCCATGGAAGCAGGTGTTGGGCGGTCGTATGAGCAGCTGGTGCGTATCGCAAGTCCTGGTTATGTGTCCACTGATGCCAAGCAGACAATCTCTGAAAGAGTTTTGATAATGGCTGGGGTCACCCACAGACACTGTCCAGAAGAAGGCAATGGCAAACCACCTCTGTTGAAAAGTTTGCAAGAACAATCATGGTGATGGATAAGACCATGATCACCCACAGCACATAATGATGATGACGAAACATTTGAACACTTTCCCTTTGTCCACTGACTAGTTGAAACCACCACCAAATACTCTCACCTCACCTCTGGAACTTGGCTCCTTGCTGCAGGATTGGACCAAGTTAGCAACGACATCCTAAATCTTGGTCAGCAAGTTATTATTGAGTAACTCTTGCTTGATAGCATTGGCAGAGGGTACCTTCCATCACTTTGCTGATATCCGAGAACAGACTGATTTGGCAGTAATTAGCTTAAAAAAATTTGCTTGTTTTGTGAACCGGGCATACCTGATCAATTTACTGTTTATTCCTCTCTATAGATGCTGCCTGACCTGCAGAGTTCCTCCAGTATTTTGTGTGTGTGTTGCAGGTGCTGTTGCTATATTGAAGCAATTTGGCTAGAGGCACTGATGTTCTGATGTATTCAACGTAACCAGCGTTTTGCCTTTGTTGTTGTCAGTGTTCTCAGCCATTCCTTGATAACTTGTGAAGTGAAGCAATTAGCTCAGGACTGGCTTTGGTGTGGTGAGGAGCTCAGGAAGAAGCTGAGATGATCATACATCATCTCCTTGCAATATAACCAGGTAGCATTTACTGTAATTTCATAGTCTTCAGTCTTTAAACATACAATTGTTATTAAAGGGTGCTTTGGAGGGAGTGTTAGAAATTTTAGAAGTTTCTCCCATAAGTGGAATGTACCAGCAGACTAAAGCTTGTAAATCATGTTTTTGTGTGTCTGCACTTACTTTAAATGTGTCTCCAGGTGGACTGGGTTTGCTTAAAGTAATGGCCTGATTGACACGAACTGAATGTTTCAGTGACCTCTATATCCTCCCCATCAAACTTGACTTTGCCTTCTCTAAAATCCATTTGCTCCCAGACATGGGAGAATTGGTGGGCACTGCCCGTGGAGTGCAGCATGATAGTGAGGTTGACCAGAGGTGGATAAACTGACAGGAGAGAAAGGGAATGGAGACTCAACAGGAGGCATTACAACTCTGGTCTGCAGGGAAGAAATATAACCATATAACCATATAACAATTACAGCACGGAAATAGGCCATCTCGGTCCTTCTAGTCCATGCCGAACTCTTACCCTATCCTAGTCCCACCGACCTGCACTCTGCCCATAACCCTCCATTCCTTTCCTGTCCATATATCTATCCAATTTAACTTTAAACGAATAACCTCTTATATTTACATCAGCAACTATCAAGCTGACAGACACCTGCTCTTCAGTAAGAACATCTTCACCAAAACATACCAGTTCCATTCATAGCCCCAAACTCACGTAGGATAAGATTGAGTTTGGCAATAGTTGGTGAGGTAATTATGGTCTGGGTAATTTGCAATCCCCTACCAGCTCTTTGGACTGAAAAACCAGCCATGGTGGCAACTGTCTGAGCTTGTACGACAGGGTTGTGCTCTCATCACCAAATATTAGGTTGCTTTGCCTTGTGCTCCAGTGGAGACTGAGATTGCATACTGGATGGGACCATATGTATGATAGTGGTGTAGTTCACCAGGTCCATGCCAGAATGAATGTGCTTAAAACTCGCTCCTAACATAACAATATATGCAACCCTGGATACTCCTTTCTGGCAGGCTTCCCAATGTACCATAGGATTCATTTCTACCTACTCATCAGCATTCCCAGGGGCTACTTCATCAAAGTCCTCATCTGCATCTTCTGCAATAGAACTTGTATGTTACCCTCCTCCATACTGCTGTCTGCAGTTTCCATGCCCTCAACCCTGGCTGTAGGTCAATCATATCTCACGACTTGTGACGGGCAGAATCGTTTCCAGGCTAAATTACTCTCAGATTGCCAGCGTCTGGAGCAGTAGCTGGATTGCTAGATTGAACTTTCTTGGTACTTTCAGTCTAAAACCATCTGTCTAGGCTTTAGTTCTTGACTGTCCTAAAAGGAGAAAGGCAGGAGGAAGTGGGTAAGATTGAGACGAAACGATGGGGAAAGAATAAGAGGTAACTGTATGCACCATCCTCCGGTTGTAGGCATAAGTAGTCTGATAAAGTTGTGGGGTCCTTGAATTGCTGTTGTCCTGCGACAGCACTTCTTGTAGATGTGCTCAATGGTGGGGACATTTGAGTTGAAGTAAGCCTGGGGCTTCTTTGTGAGCTGAGAGATGTGGAAGTGCTGCCTCACAGACTGGGGAAATACTTCTTGGATCCTGTGGTTGGTTAGACCAGGTGCAGGATCTGCAGCTCCGTTGAGTTCAAAGGGATTCTAGTTTTATTAGTAATTTTGATCAGGATTTGTGGCATTTTAAGTGTGTTTTCTCTTTTTATCCTTTAAGTTTTGATAACTGCTTGCCTTGATTTTAATTGTAGTCGTTTCTAAATATTTCTCAGTACAAAGACATTTAAAAGTTGCACACGATAAAGTTTATGACTGGGCTTACCTGACTGCACTGTGCACTCACTGCTGGAGTGCAGCATGTTCTGACCATCAGCAAGGTCAGTCCTCCACATCCAGCCCAGGCAGGGAGGATGTGAAGAAACTGTAGGCATCAATTTTCTGGGCAACTAGCCCAGACAGATAAGAGCCACCACAGTACTTCACCCACAGAAAACTGAATGTTTTCACTATATTGGTCTTGGCCTTTTATAAACAGTTCATTATACCCTGCAGTTTGTAAACCAACGGAAATTCTGAACTTTATTTAATACTTCAATTGTTAGTAGCTTTAAATAGGGCGGTAAGACATTTACAGGTCTTTAATGTCCTTTTTATACCAAGGATGTGAGTAAGACTACAGCATATGTCATGAAATTTGTTAACTTTGCAACAGCAAAACCTGATAGTAGAGAGGGAGAAAACAGAATTACAGTAAGTGTGTGTACGTATAAAACTTATTTAACTACTTTATACATTTATTACTTATAAATTTCATGATGTGTGCCAGTGATATTAAACCTGATTCTGATTCTGGATCTGAAAGTGGTTCGCATTCAATCTTGCTCCCATTACTGAATGTAGGTCGTTTCCAAACAACTGCTGCTTCCTCAGTATCTATTGAATCCATTAGTGGTTCACAACAATTCCTCTAAGTCCCTCTCTGCATGTTAGGTTGTAACATTTATGACTCAAGTTTAATTACTGGATTTTGGATTTCCATTTTATGTACAGGACGATTGACTTCTGGCATCATTGTTTTGAGAGGCTGCATAATTTTGGGGGGAAATGTTTAGAATACTTCGAATTCTATGCATATTTTGCAAGCGTTTGCGGTTGTGATACAATAGCATTTTACAATTATGTTTAATTTCAGCGATGTCACCCGTTTTGTGACTTAATTGTTGATGGGAAAATCAATGTTCAGTAGAAGCAGAGCGAGCCCAGGGGTACAAGCAAGAATTGGTGTCTAGATCCACAATTTTTGTTTAATTCAGGCCTCTTCCCAAGAAGTTCATTGAAAGTCATTTTTAAAAGCAGCCTAGTTCATCTCCCTCTCTTCCCACCCTTTACAAAGCCAACATGCCTATCACAAGGCGTCCCGAGAGTACCCACCTGAGCATGCTATACTTCAATGTAACACAAAGAACCACACTCCAAATCCTCGCAGCTTGCTGGAATTAGGTAACACCAATGGCTTTGAATGAAAATACAAAAGGTAGTAGATTCGGTCCAGTACATCACAGGTAAAGTCCTTCCAACCATTGAACACATCTATGGGAAGCAGTGTTGTAGGAAAGCAGCATCTGTAATCAGAGATCCCCACCACCCAGGTCATGCTCTCTTCTCACTGCTGCCATCGGATGGAAGATACAGGAGCCTCAGGACTGGCACCACCAGGTTCAAGAACAGCTACTAGCCCTCAACCACTAGGATCTTAAATAGAAGGGGATAACTACACTCACTTGCCCCATTATTGAAATGCTCCTAGAATCAATGATCTAACGTTAAGGACTCTTTATCTCATTATCTCATGTTCTCGTTACTTATTGCTATTTATTTATATTTGCATTGGCACAGTTTGTTGTCATCTGCACTCTGTCTGATCTTTCATTGATTCTGTTATTGTTACCACTGTATAGATTTGCTGAGTATGCCCACAGGAAAATGAATCTACGGGTTGTATATGGTGACCTTTATGTACTTTGATAATAAAATATACTTTGACTTAGATTAGCTGCTGAAGGCCCAAGCAGGCATTTGGAATTTACACAGGGAAACTGCAGCTTCTCTCTTCCAGCTCCCCCATCCCGATTCCTCCCCATACCCATCACTACCCATGATGCTCAGAACAAATATAGAGTGAAATTAACTAATTTTGATTGATGCTGAATAATAAAAATATAATGAATGTCATTAACATAAGTTGTACTTTTCCTGTTCTAGCCTTTTGTTATTTATGACATGAATTCATTGAAGGCTGGCGAGGAACGCATCACATTCAAACAAACGCCCCTGCAAGAGCAGAACACGGAGGTAGAGATACGAATTTTTCAACGCTGTCAATTTCGTTCAGTGGAAGCTGTGAGGGAAATCACCGAATTTGCTAAGTCTATCCCAGGATTCATAAATCTGGACTTAAATGACCAAGTGACTCTTCTTAAATATGGAGTCCATGAGGTCATATTCAGTATGCTCGCTTCTCTGATGAATAAGGATGGCCTACTGATTGCTGCCGGCCAGGGTTTCATGACAAGAGAGTTTTTGAAGAGCCTAAGGAAACCCTTCTGTGACGTCATGGAGCCCAAATTTGAATTCGCTATGAAGTTCAATGGTTTGGGCCTCGACGATTCTGACATTGCAATATTTATTGCTGTTGTCATACTCAGTGGAGGTAAGAAATTCTGCTTTTCATTGTCTTAATTAAAAATCTATCCACATATACATTATTAAAGTCTACTCTATCACCACTTTTCTTTCCAACCCTTCTGGAAGCATTGAAATCCTGCTGGGATGCAGTTCTGCTGTATTAGTCAGTTTTCTGGCCATTGTTCACAGGTGAGCCTTGGGAATGAGTGATGTCTGTTCAAGCTCAAGGGACTTTCAGAGAACAATACTTCCCCTTGGCCTATGAGTGATAATTGCTCCTTGAGGTGGTGTAGCAGATGTGTTACATTAACAGCTTCGTTTCATGTCGGAACAATTTTAAAACGTGCAGTGCAGTAAAGCAACTATCTTGTTTCCAAGCAGAGTGATGTCAAAGAAGATGAAATTATACAATGAAATTTGTTAATAATATTGACAGCTAATTTAGCAGAAGCATGTCCCATCTTCTCCATAAAATTTATTAATGCCACAATTACATAGAAGCTGCTTTACTTCATAGTTCAGGTGTTAACATTAATACTTTAGACTAAGTAAGAATAACATATTCCTTTTTGCATAAATTTTCTACTAAGACATGCTCTCCTAGATTAATAGTGTACCTAGTTAACTATTAATAAGTTGGAGACATTATACTATTTAAACCGGCCACCCACTTTGCATTTTGAGCCTGGTTAAAAGTTGCTGGATGGATTTCTCGTGGTGAAAGGAGGATGGAAAAGTTGGCTGCAAAGTTGTTGGATGGGAGAAACCTCTGCTTCTGTTTGCTGCTGTAGATGGCTTTGGTCTACCTGAGTTTTCAGAGGTCTCTATCATGCAGTCCTCAGCCTGTCCAGCAATGGCTGTATTGGGCCCATGGGATCTGTCTGACAGGTTATTCACCGCATTGAACTTCCACCTGCTACCTGAACAAACCCACTCTCGGACTCAATCCCCTCAATCCCCAGAGCCCTGCAGGTTTTCATTGTTATTTATCTGTTTGTTTGTTTGTTTAGTTATTTAGTGATACAGTGCAGAGTAGGCCCTTCTGACACTTCAAGTAACCCCCTCCCCAAACAAACCTGATTAGCCCTAAGCTAATCACCGGACAACTTGCCTACCCGGTATGTCTTTGGACTGAGAGAAGAAACCAGAGGACCTGTTGAAAACTTGTGGGAAGGACGTACAAAGACTACTTACAGAAAAGTACTGGAATTGAACTTCAAACTCCAGAATGCCCCAAGCTGTAAGTGCATTATGCTCACCACTAGGCTACCATGGCAGATCATGTGCTGATCAGCTGAAAAACATAGTGGCCTAGAAATTCTTGAGTAGCTAAAACAATAACCTGAGACTGTAAGCTGTGCATGTATTAGTTTTGTTTGAGGGGCCCCTGAAGTCATTTTTTTTGTGTGCACAAGGCATAAGGTGTTGAAGGAAAGGTTATGAAACATGAGAAAAGGGCTGAGTGAAGAGATATCATCAGAAGTAAAATGGGAACACCACCTCAGGAATCTCAGCCCGGCTTTCCGTTTCAGGGTACTTCAGGCAAGCGATGACCATGGGGCATGCCAATAGCCCAAATGGATCCAATTTTTGCATCTTTATATTCTTATGTTTTTGGTCCTTTGAAACAATTTGATTTTTCAAACCTGAGTGCTTCCATCATCATCATTTTGTGCTATGCCATATGATGTAAGCAAACATGCTCCCATGACCATGATTGTTCTTTGCAAATTTTCTGGCAGAAGTTGGGGATTGCCATTGTTGCCATTGCCTTCTTCTGGGTAGTGTTTTTACAAGATGGGTGTATTATCAATTATCAATACTCTTCAGATATTGTCTGCCTGGTGTTAGTGGTCACATAACCAGGACTTCTGATTTGCACCGGCTGCTTATACGGCCATCCGCCAGCTGCTCACATGGCTTCACATGACCCTGATCGGGGGTGGGGGCTGAGCAGGTGCTGCACCTTGCTCAAGGGTGACCAGCAGGCTGGCAGAGGGAAGAAGCTCCTTACACCTCCTTTGGTAGAGACATATCTCCTCCCTGCCACCCGAGAGTGATTCCACAGTTACAACTATTAGACGTCCTGTGCACACCTACAGCAAGAAGAAGAAGAAGAAAGCCCTTGACTCCGAGTGGAGTCATCGGGACGCCATCATGATGATTTTTTTTTTAGCGGCTTTCTTATTTTTACGAGGCCAAGTTGCTAGCTCGATGCTCAACCCAGCATGGGTGGAGCCGGCTGGATTCAAACTCGGGACCCTTCACTCCGAAGTCCGGCGCTGATGCCACTACCCCACCAGCTGGCTGATGGCTACAGAAAGCTTTATATTTAATACCATGCACGTGATACCAAAGTTTGCAACTATTCCTGAAATAAATGGCTTGTTAGCCCAATTAAGAGTCAATTACACTGCACTAAATCTGGAGTCACACATAAGCCAGCTGGTTAAAGACAGCATGACTTTTGAGAACCCCCTGGGTGTTTACAACAGCGCATTTGCTTTTCAGTCACCTTTACCAATGCAAGCTTTTTCAATCCAGATTTATTTTGAAATTGAATGTTCTGTTTTACACCCAATTACACACACGTCGCAGTTTGAGATTTACTTAATTTCGGCTCCCAGTCACCATGAACTCATGCCAACATATAATTAATCCAATCATAACTACAGTGATACCATACTACCATTCACAGCAGATGTTTCCATCCTAAACTTTAGAATTGTTGCTTATTCCAAGAATATAGTTTGAAATTCAACTACCTCTGCAACTGAATCAGATGGGCACCAGCAACAGATAAATTTCAAATGTGTTTCCACCAAATCTTTCTTGACTTATAAGAAGCATTCATTGTTTCTATCTTTAATTATCATTAAACTAAGCAAAATTGAGGAAGTAGTAGTTTTTATCACCCAACTTTTATCTGCCTGTAATCATTACCCAGTTACTATTCATTAGATCTTGCTATACTTAAATTAGCTCTTAATTTTTTTATACAGTAGCAGTGAATGTACTTCAAATACTGCACTGTCTTTAAAGTCATGTGGTTCTAAAGTAAGCTTACTGTCAATGTACATATATGTCACCATATACCACCCTGAGATTTATTTTTGCAGACATTCACAGTAGAGCAAAGAAATACAATAGAATCAGTGAAAAACTGCATACAAAGTCTGTCAAACAACCAACGTGCAAAAGACAAACTGTGCAAAAGACAAACTGTGCAAATACAAAAAAAAATAAAGAAGAGATAAATAAATATGTAGATAGATAAATAAATAGATAAACCATGAGTTGTAGCGTCTTTGAAAGTTGTGATCAGTTCGGTGTTGAGGTGAGTGAAGTTAACTACCCTGGTTCCAGAGCCTGGTGGTTGAATGGTAATAACTGTTCTTGAACCTGGTGGTTAGGAACTAGAAGCTCTTGTACCTCCATAACCAATAACACAAAAGGTGACATGTAAGTGTAAACCTTTCCTCCATTTAGTATTATAATGAATTGTCTCTAATTGGGCAATGGCAACACGTTTGTAGAAACTGAGCAGGTAAGCTGAAGTAAGTCCCTCAATGTCATCAGGTTGTTTGTTGATAGTCAAAACTTCATGGTTAATCTGTCATTTTAGAATTGTTCTTCATGCGAATCTGTTAATAAGGGACCACTTTGTCCAACATTGAAAAAGTTAAGATTCAGATTGCACATTGTTTTTGATGATTGGTGAAATGAATAGACTATAAGGCCATAATACAAAGGAGAAGAATTAGGCTCTTCAGCCCATCAAGTCTGCTCTGCCATTCCATCATGGCTGATTTATTATCCCTCTCAACCCCATTCTCCTGCTTTCACCCTTTGGCACCCTTACTAATCAAGAGCCTATCTACTTTAAATACAGTGGATTCCAGTTAATTGGGGCACATTGGGAACAGATCATTTTGGCTCAAGTAAGCATTGCCCTGATTAGCTGATGTTTCTTGGAGATAGTTAAAAAGTTATATATAAAAAAAGACAAAGTACTGTAACTGAGTCACAAACCAGAGAAAATCTGCAGATGTTGGAAATCCAAAACAACACCCACAAAATGCTGGAGGAACTCAGCAGGCCAGGCAGCATCTATGGAAAAGAGTAAACAGTCGACATTTCGGGCCAAGACCCTCCAGCAGGACTCAGATCTCAAATCAGTGAAAGTAACTGAGTAACAAATTTTATGTATGTACATGAAATACGGAACAAATTAGAACACTATCAATGCTACTACAGTACTATAAAACTGTCTATTAGTTCGTAATAGTTATCAATGGAGGAATTTATCCAGTGTACATTGCCGTGTATGGGGTGTCTGGGGGGGCGTGGTGTAGCACCTCTAGTGAAGGAGCTTGTTGTGTCCATTCTGGGGCAGTTTAATCACGACCAGGCACTCTGCTTTCACCTGTGGCTCCAAGGAGCTGCTCGTATGTGACAGCAGCCACTACCCATACCCACACCTTCAATAGGCAGGCTAAACCAGGTGAGGACAGCCAGTGGGCCTTGTATCCCGGTTAATTAGGACATGCCTGTCCTAGCAAAGGAGATCAGCTGTGGCAGACTGGGCAGATGAGAACTACTAGATCCAACAGCCAAGAATACAACTCTGCAACGCTTCATGGAGAACGACGGGCATGACAAGGCACATAAGAAGTCATGGTTATCCCCTGCAACCAAGGAAGATCCCAGTTTGTGACAACTACTCATACCACCGGACTCATCTTCCCAGATAGAGAGAGTGTGACGGCCCAATTACCATGGCTTTTCCACTGTAAAAACTCTCCCTCAGACGTTTCACTGTCATCATTGGATACGTCAGACAACCAACACAATGCTGTGTTTTTTTGATTGACTGTAACTGAACAAAATTACTGCAGACTCCCAGTACAGATAATGAACTGCCTTCATACAATGCTTTTGATGAGCATTGCACCTTCCAAATCTTCATTTTCATTGTAACAAACAAGATGAGTGTTGATACCTTCAAATTCTCCATAGTTCCTAACTTGTTGAAGTAGTGAAATCATTTCATCTTCACTCCCAGCTGTTCCTGGCATCTCCAAGTTTGAATGCTTGAAACCGCAGTGAGCAAAACAACTCTAAGTTGTCTTAATGCTTATTTCTTGCCAATTATCAATGACAAAAATCACTGCTTTTTGAACAGAAACACATGCAGGTGATGTTATTTAACACTGTTCGGTCTAGGCAAGGTGCGTCTAACGACAGCATAAGTTCATGTAACTGATGCTGGTTGGAAGCTGTTCTGCGACTATCTCCTGTCCCAATTAAGTGACATAGTGTCCCAAATAAGCAAAGGGAACCCCGGCTATTTTCTTGGTTAGCTTTTGTTCTTTAAGAGTTGTCCCAAATAATCAGCTCCCCTGTTTAACTGATGGACCAATTAACCAGAATCTACTGTATACCGAATGACTTGGCCTCCACAGGAGTCTGTGGTAATAAATTCCACAGATTCGCCACCTGTGGCTGAAGAAATTCTTCCTCATCTCTATTCTAAAGGGATGTCCTTCTATTCTGGGTTTGTTCCTTCTGGTCCTAGACTCCCCCAAAATAGGAAACATCCTCTCTATTTCCACTCTATCTAGGCCTTTCAATATTCGATAGGTTTCAATGTGATCTCCGCTCATTCTTCTAAACTCCAGCACCATCAGAAACTCCTCATTAACCCTTTCATTCCCAGGATAATTCTTGCGAACGTTGTCCGGACCCTTTCCAATGCCAGCGCATCTTTTCTTAGAATAAGGGGCCCAAAATTGCTCACAATACTCCAAGTGCAGCCTGACCAATATCTTAGAAAGCCTCAGCATTAGAATAATGGAGGAATTATGATTACAATATTATTTCTACTTCAGTGACAGCCATTTCTCCGTCAAGGGCTTGTAATACTTTTACAGCTAGTTACAGCTGCTTTTAGTATCGATTTTGTCCTATTTGAATACAAATCTATTACTTTAGGCTAAAATTTGTTAATACATCTTTTCAGATGCACTGATAGGCCTGGTCAGCCTGTAACATATCATTCACATCAGGAATCATTTACTTATTTTAGTTATTTCGGAGACATTGTGAAGAGCCAAGTGATTAAAAATTAGCTTTATTTGCCACATGTACATCTAAATATCGAAATGCGTCATTTGAGTCAATGGCCAACACTGTGTGAATATGTGCTGGGGGCAGCCGGCAAGTGACACTGTGCTTTCAGCACCGGTGTAGCATGGCCAGAACTTACTAAGCCACACATCATTGGAATGTGGGCACCCAGAGGAAACCCACGCAGGCATGGGGAGAACTTGCAAACTCCTCACGGACTGTGGAGGGACTTGAATCCCGACCACTAGCATACTAAAGGGTTCAATATGAATAATCTCATTGAAAGGTTCACTGTTCATGCGAAATTACAGAAATCAGTGTGCTTGAATGTAAAAAGTATTGAGCTCATTTTTATTTAGGGCTCAATTTAAATGAGTTCATCTTAAATTCTTTTAAGTATATTATGTAAAACCACGATGTAATCCAGAATCAAAAGGAGGTATATGCCAGTCACTTATACCCTAATCTACTATTGGATGTACAGTACTGTGCAAAAGTCTTGGGCACATACTCTATTTATAGCTCGAGTGCCGAAGACTTTTGCACAGTACTAGAGTAATTGTATGTATTGCACTGTACTGCTGCAAAAAACAATGTCATGACGTATGTGAGTGGTGATAAACCTGATTCTGATTTGGGTCTCTATTGTGAACTGAGAGTGGGAAGGGGGCAGGGAGAAGGGAATCATGGTTGGGAAAAGTGCAAGGGAAGGGGAGGGAGCAGGAAGCACCAGAGAGGCATTCTGTAGTGATCAATAAACCAATTGTTTGGAATCAAATGACCTTGCTTATTGTCTCAAGCCTGGGTATGTCTATACCTGTGCCAGCCCCCCCAACCTATGGCACACCTTCTCAGCCACCTGTCCCACACCCTTCCCATGGTGCACAGCCCTCACCATTCCCAGCATCCTTTGCTCCTGCCAAATTTACAAACTCACTCCCCCGCCACACTGACAAATACAGTACTGAGCAAAAGTCTTAGTCACCCTAGCTATATACATGTGCCGAAGACTTTTGCATAGTACCATATTTGTATAATTTCAATTTCTAATGACAAATTGGTGGGAACTCTTAAGAAGGAGGAAGCTTTTTCAAAAAATTTTGCATTTTAAAGAAACTGTAGAAATTGCAATGGGTTTCTTTGGCACAGATATTTTTGATTTGTTTAACGGCTCCCTGTGCAAATGCAGATATTTCTAGCCAAGCAACCAAATACTCCTAACAAAAGCATCATGTAAAGTGTTTCAGCATTGGCTAGACATCACTTACCAGTGGGATATGCACTTTAGGCTCTCAAATTCATCAGCACAAGAACGTAAACCTGGTTTTTATCAGCTAACATCTACTTGGTACACAGCAGAATATTTTCAAGGGAACCAACATAACTGATAATGAGTTTCTTGTTGAATGGTATTCTGTGAATTTTGATTTGCTGTTTTGAGTAATCCATAATTCTAAAATCTTAAAATATATTACTTGGAACCATGTCTATCTGTGATCAGCTAGTTGTAGGGGAAAGAAGATGAGACAATCATATTTCTTATCAAGATTGCCCCTCTGCTGGTTTTCAAACAGGGTTACGTTCTCTTCTTTCAGTTAGTCCTGATGAAGGGTTTCGGTCTGAAATGTCCACTGTGCTTCTTCCTATGGATGCTGCCTGGCCTGCTGCTTTCCACCAGCATTTTGTGTGTGTTGCTTAAATTTCCAGCATCTGCAGATTTCCTCCTGTTTACATTACCGAATGTTTTGTCACAGAAAAAATTAATAATAAAGCTTCAGTGTTCTGTGATATGGTAACGTGACCTCGTGTCACTAATTTGAGAAATAAAATTGATGATACCAAGAGTAAATTAAAGGGGGAAAATGCAGGTCACAAAAGAAAGAAAATTGAAGATTAATCCATATATTTCAAATTGCTCTTCATAACTCTAGAACTGATAGTCACATCTTAACTATCTCCATGCCAAATAAAATGCAAATCTAGAATTCCTCCTGAGAAAAGTTTGACTGAAAATGTTATAAATAAGAATGATAGTTTTGCTTCACAAGGACACTAAGGAATACCTAACAATGGTAAATAGATTAAGGTATTGATTGAGGATAATTTCAAATGAATCACTAAACCTTTTGTTTTTAATGATTTATCCCATTCCTATGTAAAGAGTAGGACAGTTATCTGTGTTTTAAGTGAGAAGAGGTTATTATCATTTTAACTTGTTTGGAACTGGGTCTAGGTAATCCTACTCCCACTGCGTTTTATAAAAGTAATCTCCCCTATCATTTAGTTACTTTTCAAGAGATTGGTTGTGAATTACAAATGCAGATACATTTTGTACACCATTTGTACAACCGTCAATGTGTTCTTTATAAGTTTTGTTACTTTTAGCGTGTAGAATATATTCCCTCTTACCTTGATATCCTGCACGATTTTAGGAAGCATTTAGGACTGCCAATATTGAACTTCAAAAATAAAGTACTAGGGTAACTATACTGTTGCTCTAGTGGCAACTAAATTTCAGATTTGGAATTTAACACACATAATATGTCAGCACTGCACAAAGGATAAAGTTGAATCCCTTCAAACCATGAGAGGAAATTTTTCAAATATACATAGAATTCTTTTTAGAGTGCTGATTGTAAACTTCAAATATAAAATAGCTTTACAGCAAATACTTAGGCTCTGCAGTCTTTATGAAATTTCTTTCCTAAACATATCTGCCTTTCTGACACTTTTTTGTCCCATTTGAACAGGTTTTAGTTCATTTATTGTAGTAGATCCTTGTGTTTTGTTTGATATGTTTCTTTGAGGTGTATTGGGACAATTTGCTTGGTTAAAAGACAAATGTATGTTGAAGTTGCTATAATTACAATTTGAATGTTTTTCTTCTCTCTAGATCGGCCTGGATTGCTGAATGTTAAACCAATAGAAGATTTGCAAGACAGCATCCTACAAGCACTTGCCCTTCAGCTTAAGATAAACCACCCAGATTCACCTCAGTTATTTGCAAAATTGCTTCAGAAAATGACTGATCTGCGACAGATTGTTACTGAGCATGTGCAGCTTCTGCACACAATCAGGAAAACAGAGGCAGAAATGAGTCTTCATCCACTCCTGCAAGAAATATACAAAGACCTGTATTAGACATCCTCAGCCTCAATCATAGACAAAGCAGTTTCTTCTTCGCAATGGCACTGTTTTATTATCTGATTTTAGCAAATGAAAATCATGAACAATGGCCTCATCAAACATTCAAACAATTGTTTGTGGAATTGCACACAGCTCCATTATGCAAATAGAAGTAAAGTGGAGGAAAAATTTTCTTTTTGATTGCTCCTGAATAATCCTTCACTGTTCTGAAAATTGTTTATGAAAGTTTTTTCAGAAATTGTCTGTTAAATAGTGAGGAATAAAATTTAAAGCCTAGGGTATTCATATTTTAATATTTTCCAACAGTTTTAACTTTGCGTGCACTCTGGTTTTTCCCTTTAGGACCACACTTATACTGTCTCATCAGCATTTTCATGAATACAATTGAAGCTTCTATTGATACTTTAGTACCACCGATAATTATTATTTGATGTATTCACTTGCCAAGTATCATACTAAAAGAGTTCAAAGTACATTTATTATCAAAGTATGTATACGTTATACAACCTTGAGATTTGTCTCCTAACAGACAGCCACAAAACTCTTCTTTTTTAAAAAAAGAGTCCAGATGTATATGTGTACAACTGGATTTAATACAGAACATCAAAATCATAACATTTGAATGATTTCATTTTGTAACATTAACTACTTAGCTCTAAATTTCACATTTTGTCACCCAGAACTAAGTCTTTTGGATAACTTAAAAGATGTGTTGAAGGTTCTTGCTGCCAAATAATTTTCCAAAGAAATAGAAATACACCATTGAGAAAGGAGGGTGTTCTAGCTGACACTTTATTAAAGTTCATTTCATTGTTTTAAGTGCAAAGTGATTTTAACTGAAAAGTGTAACAGTAATAACACATCATGTTATATAATCTACAAAAGTTCATGGTAGCATTGGATTCTTTGTGAAGCCAACAGAAAAAAATGCAATGTTAGTTTAGAATGAAATATCTTTATTAAAATAATTCCAAGTATAAATTAAATCTATAAATACTAAAATGTAAGGGTACAGAAACTTTCCCAAAGATATGTACATTGATTTGTAATTGTTTATATGCACTAGATTACATTAAAAGTTATACAATAAGGCCAATTAATTAGTTAAAAGTATCAATATTAAGCATTGCTGAAGCTTCATCATGCATTTTAATTATATTGTTAGAAATTTGGTTTAAAATTAAATTCTAATGATAAAAGTTTATCTCTTTCTTTCCAACCTGCCCCACCTCCTTGGAATTACTAAAAAAAAAGCTTCAGATTTTAAGTTTGTGAACTCTTATGATTTTTCATGTTTATTTTACTAAATGTACAGAATCCTTACATGGCATCTTTGCATTTCTGGGAACATTAATGTTAAGTCAGTTTTACAGCAAGTACCATGGTTAAGCATGTCTCTTGATAAACTATTGAACTGATGGAGATCTTCTTCTGCAGTGTGACTGGTCCACAAGAAGGAATGTATATCACTTGGATGGTATTAAGGATGGTGTTTGTTTTTAAAGAGGGATTCTCATTTTTATTCACATTCTTTTTTTTTCAGATTTCTTTATGACAGAGAAGTTCCCATTTGTCTCCTAGAGTCTATGCCAGTCCTCAGAGCACTCTCAGTCATCCCTTTCCCCATCAGATTTTGTGCAACCTATTGTGTCTCATATGTTCATTAACTCTACCCATCACCCACTTCTCCCTCCAGCCACGCATACCAGGAATAATCTGCAGTTGGTTTCAGCCATCAATTAACTTACCAGCACATTTGGGACGTGGAAGGAAACTGAGGGACCAGATGAAAACTCACACCATTACAGAGAGAACATGCAAACTCCACACAGACAGCTCCCAAGGTGGCAATCAAACCCATGTCTCTAGATCTATGAGGCAATAGCACTAGCTAGATAGCAGCCTTGTCACTTGGTTGTCCCCATTTCATTTTTTAAAAGTCTGCAAAATGTCATTATTGAATTTGACACCCTGTCAATGTCAAGTTTATAATGGGCAGGCAAATAGCTTTAGATCAGTAGCAATCACAAGGAAAACATACAAATCACGCACAGCTTTTGAACAAAATACACAACTAGAACAAAGGAAAGCAAAGTCCATTTTAGCGCAAAGTGTTCACAGTGTTGCTAAACCATTGTGATTAGGGTTTTGTCAGCTGGTTCAAGAACGAAATGGTTAAAGGAAAGCAGCTGTTCTTGAATCTGGAGGTATGGGGCTTCGGGCTTCTGTACCTCCTGCCCAAAGGTAGCCACAAAAATGATACCATGGCCTGTGTAGTGGAGATCTTTGATGAAGGATGTTTCCTTCTTGAACCAGTGCCCCTGTAGGTGCTACCAGTATTGGCGAGGAGTGTGCCCGTGATGTATTGGGCAGAGTTCTCTACTGTCTGCAGCTTCTTGTGTTCCTGCGCATGTGAATTGCCATACCAGATCACAATGCAACCAGTCAAGGTACCTCTGTAGAAACTTGTTGGAGTGTCCAGTGATAAGCTGAACCTTTATAAGCTCCTTACATGACTTAAAGCAGACTAATTCAAGTCCTTCTGTCAGTTTCAGACAAATAAGGGGTAGGCAGCAGGAAACAGCCAATTTCGATGTAATTCAACCCCATTTTAAGGTAAATATGCAAACTTAATTTGATACCTTCATTGCACATTCTGATGTGTATGCATCCAGTGGAAGCAGCCTGTGTGTATACTTGAATGCTATCATTACGTGCCTGCACATTGAAGAAACTAGTTATAGAATATCAACCTAGAAAGTCAATTCTGAAGTCTACAGTTTTACACACCACAAGATTAAATGGTAATGTGAAATTGGTCACCGAACTTGACCAGCACTTCCAAATGGAATTGCTTATTTCCCTGTGATGGCATTCCCATACATAAAGACAGTTGGATGATTTGCAGTGATAACAGTTACCATGCATTGAATGTTTAATACTAGTGTAAAACAACTGGGAACGATATTGGTTATAATTGGGTCTTCATGATGGGGGGAAAAAATTAAAAATCCTTAGCCTTGGTAACCACAGAAGTTGGCTGGTGGATTCTTCTCCCACATTCTGGTGAAACATTTTTTTTAGGTATGTTGCACTTTCTGGGGGGTGGGGGGGTCTCTTCAGACCTCACCCTAGGTGTTGACCTTCCCCATCATGATGTCAGAGAATCCATTCTGTAATTTCTAACACAAAGTCAGTCAATTCCGCCTCAGTACTTATAGTGGCATTCCCAATGAGAATCATCACTTCTTGCCTGACTTCACAGATTATATGCGTCCGTAAGCAAGTCACTGCCCCTCCATGTCCCCAGAAAGGACTGGGTGTGGGTATCTGCATACCACCAGTAAAGCACATGCAAAATAACATTTGGACTAGGGGTTCACAGACCCCTCGGTTAAAGGTAGGGGTCTATGGCATAAAAAAGATTGGAAACCTCTGATTTAGACCATTGGTTTAACAATAGGGTTGATATAATATGGACCAAAATTCATTAAAGAAAAATAATGGCAGGAAATCCTCAGTACAGTACTAAGATATTTAATATAAGCACATAATGCTGAATTAATTCCATCACATGTATACTTTGCTTAAACAACAATTAATGAAAGCTGATGAAACTTTCCAATCAGAATGACAGAGCTAAATCAATATTAACAAAATAATCTGTTTGGCGTTGAGTGACGGTCTATAACTTCAGCCTTCCATCAATATTCAATCAGTTTAAATAAGTGTTACTACATTTTACTTCATTTATTGAGATTCTCTTTATCTTAAATCAATGTTGTCCTTGCCTAATAAAACATAGATTCCCAATTACTAGAACATCATATTCTAACCAAAACCACTATCATTGTGGATTCCTGCTGAGTATAATATTGGACTAAATACAGAGCTATGTAACAGTAATGTCAAAATGGGTTTAATTATTTGTGAAGCTCTTTGGAATGTTTCTAAGACGTTCCAAATAAATGTAACACTTTTTTTTATCAAGAAAGAACTTGCCCACATGGGATTGCTCTATGACTCTATATAGGCAGACCTATCCAGCAAAGGGTTAAGAACATTACATTGATTTCTGCTTGGGTATGTTTTGGGGATATTGTGTAGCCTGTCTATTTGGAAACATGTGTGGGCCAACAGAAATTATTGTTCAAATCATCTGGTAGTAATGTTTGCCAAATTATTTGTGATATATTGCCCCAGCAGTAAAGAGAAGCCCATTGTGAATATCAGAATGTCTCCACTGGCTGGGGAGGGAAGGAGGAGCCGTAGTATTAGTGGTTCCCTTGTATAATGTGGAAACTTGGCAAACGACATTGGACTTCATCCTGCTGTTGGTGTTGATGATTAACTAGTTCTGTTGAATCAGCATATCCCGAGTCAGGTTTAGATCCCTGCTGATTACATTGTGCCAAATTCTCCTCATATTTTCTGCCAAACTATAAACAAATGCCCTTGTTTTCATTTTTCCATTGTGAATAGTGCTATAATGTGTTTTCAGATTTTTTTCCATCAGATCGTATAATATAATCAAAGTACTTGCATCTTTAAGATTTAGTAAAGGAGCGGCAATTTTAATGGTTTGTTTTAATGATAAACTGCCTCCTACTAAAATTTCTGAAAGGCAAAACAAAGGTTGCTTTGCATGTGTATGTTCTTTCACATTCAACAAAATAAAACTACAGAACTAAATTAATGTATTAGGCATGAGGTGATGGGCTCCAACCAATGAGGATGAAAACACCATTGTGTACAATCCATATCTTTGGAAATCCACACTAGTGCTATAGGGTGTACAAGTTTTGTACCGCAACTCAGTTGATATGCAATGAGAATTATTAAAGTGAATAAATGTAAACGCATTGTTGTGGTGTCAAATCTGTGACATTTTGCAAAACAAAAAATAGATTAATAATAGGTTTACTTATTGTGCAACTTTTTTTTATAAATAATGATATAAGCCAATTCATTTGATATGTTCAATTTACCTTCTTAAGACATTACATAAAACGTGTCTACATATAACCTGAGCCTTGTTTTATAAAGACAGATAATCAATAAAATATTAAATTTTCTGTTCATTTTTATTTCTTGAAAATAATTAAAATTTTAAATAAGTGCTTTTGAAATTGCACCTGGGTAATGTTATGCAAATTATTTGTAGATTTTATATAAGTATAGAGATGTTTTAACATGTATGGATGGCAGTAAATATCATTCAGGGATTTTCAGATTTTTTAATTGTCTAGCTTTGCTTTTAGTGGATCTTATCATGTACAGAAGAATTATTTGATGTAATGTTAAAATATACTGAAACAGTGTTGAATTAGGTGCTGCATCAAGCATGTTATTTTTACCTGTGAAACAATTGTAACAAAAGATGCAATACTAATTTGTAACCACAAGAGGTTGCTATTACAACTGTGACAGACTGTATTAAAAATACTGCGTTTCAACTGAACTTAGAGCGCAATGGAATGCACTTAGAGTTATCAGAAACAGTAATACTTCGAAGTTTATATTGTCATTTTAGCTTAATGACCAGAAGTTTAGCAAATGAAATGAAACTTTTTTCTTTGAAAAATGCAAAATATGGAGTTGAATGGACTGTTGGATGAGAAAGCACAAATGTGATATTTTTTTCACTTGCCATTCACTATAGTCATTATTACTCAAAGGGAATATTTTAGTTAAGCAAACTTATCTGTAGATTGTAAAATTGACTGTTCTGTATTGGGAAAATATTTTAAATAAATAAACAAGCTAAGCTTTCAAATTGATGGAAGGTGTAATACATTTTTTTGTCTCCTTGTTCTGCATTTTACTGATTGATTGAGATACAGTGTGGAATAAGCCCTTTTGTCCCTGCGAGCTCTGCCACCTAGCAACTCCTGATTTAATCCTAGCCTAGTCATGGGACAATGTACGACCAATTAACCTACCAACCAGTACGTCTTTGGACTGTGGGAGGAAACCAGTGCACCCAGAGGAAATGCACATGGTCACGGGGAGAACGTACAAACTCCTTACAGACAGTGGCAGGAATTGTATCCAAAAGCGCTGTGCTCCCGCATCGTCCTATGTGTATGACTTTACAAATGTTTCCAAAATCAGGTTTATTATCACCGACGTGTCATGAAATTTGTTGTTTAGTGTCAGCAGAACAGTGTAAAACATAAAAATTACTGTAAGTTACAATAAGAAATCCATTTTAAATTTAAGTAAGTAGTGCAAAAACAGATCACAATAGTGAGGTAGTGTTTATGGATCATTCAGGATCTGATGGCAGAGAGGAAAAAACTGTTCCTAAAATACTGAGGCTGTGTTTTCAGGCTCCTGTGACTTCTCTCTGGTAGTATTAATGTGAAGAGGATATGTCCTGGATAGTGAGGGTCCCACCCGCTTCGATCGCATGCCCAAAATCCAGTCTCCTATATGAAATGTTATTCAAGATAGTAATATTGGTGATCTCGTGGCAGAGTGAGTCAGGACAATGCCTTTTCATTCCTGGTACAAATCTGGAGTCATAGGATGATACCGCTCTCTCTATGCTAATACATGTAAGTTTTCATTAAAAAGTTATCCTGAATTCAATGATTCACTTTGTCTTTCTAAAACTGCAGGCTCGAGGGCAGGTCCTACCCCAAGAGGGCTTGAAGTCCTTGAGTTTTCAGCCGAGGGTCAAACCTACCTGGGGAGCTAGGAGTCATTCGCATCGGGTGGATGCATTCAGGCACAAGTCAGCTGCAGTATGGAGTAATCTCCATGTGGCTGAATGCATACTGCTCTCACATAAAGCTCAACACCACCAGAACAAAGACAATTGTGGGAATGGGACCCCAACTACGATTTAAACACACCTGGTCAAATGACCCATTTCCTATGTTTACTATAACCGAGGACTGACTGCAAACGTCGCAGATGGAGTCCTGGTCCTTATTTGCTCAGTTCAGGCATGTACACTAGTCCAACTGTTAAATCCTGTGGTTAATTAATGTCTTCTGAGCCCCACTGAATATTGTAATTCAATACATATTACTACTCTACTTAGTCTATTTATTCTTCTGTGTACCGAATGCTCCTCCAAGAGGACCACAGCCATGTTGTGGTTTGAGAACTTGCGTTCCTCAATGACCCGGAGAGCTACGTTGGCTGGAGTCAGGGCTTTATCCTTTAGCTCTTGGCAGGGTCCCTCATTCCAAACAGGTCAAAGGGTAGAGACCAGAATAAGAGTGGTCCCCCAGACCTCCAGGTTCAAGGGTCCAACTCGGGGCTAACAACCCAGACTGGTAAAATGAAACTGTTACAGAAATAGCAATGAAGAATCCTTCTACATCTGAGTGGCCAAGGACAGAGAGTGATGGAGGACCTTCTTGCTGCCCTAAATGCCAGTGGTGTAATGGACTGTAAGTGAAATTACTGAATGCTGAGAAATTTCTTGAAGAAATCACGTGTTCTTCACTCTCATACCAGTCCACTTCAACAACGATCACTCTGCTTGAGCCTAACTTACTTTTATTGGCTGCTGCCAATTAACTAATTACCCAATCAATTATCAACTAACAATTTTCAAATGCACCGTTTTTAGTGTCCTGCTCAGTGAATCTGAACAGAAGGTCCTAAGACTAAGAAAAAAACGTCAACATCTCAACCCAAGTCTCAGCAAACCAAAGTTTTTTTAAAAAAGTGATTTTGTGCTTGGTGATACCTGGAGGCTCAGTCTAGATAATGAAACGTGCAAACCCTTAGCAAATAGCATATCAAGCATCACCAGACCTGGGTTAATGCCACATGATTAAATCTCCAAAATTATGTCAAACCATTGGTACCTTAGAAATAAAATATTTTGAATTCCTGCTTTGCTCCTCCAACATTGATTGTCCACTGGAAGTTGTAAAAG
Source organism: Mobula hypostoma (assembly GCF_963921235.1). Taxonomy (NCBI): domain Eukaryota; kingdom Metazoa; phylum Chordata; class Chondrichthyes; order Myliobatiformes; family Myliobatidae; genus Mobula; species Mobula hypostoma. The sequence continues at coordinate 59,925,154 of NC_086111.1, read as the reverse complement.
TCGACATGAGCTGACAATAGGTTTGGACTTAGGGATGAAATAGAGAACACATACTCAAAGTGCCAAGGAATCAATGAGCCATAATCTAGAAACAGAAGGAAATCAAGTTACAAGATTAGTTCCAAAGCAGAGAAAATAGTCGTATTTGAATTTGAACCATCCCTCCTGAAAATGATGTGAAAGAACATAATGCAACACTCTTTCATTACTGTGAACATCTGCATCTTTTTTAGTCCTTTAAACGGGTGCATAGGACACTGCGGTAGCATGATGCTATAACAGCTCAAGGCGTTCCTGAGTCTAATTCCGCCACTGTTTTGTCTCTATACATCCTCCTCGTGGAATGCATGGGTTTTCCCAGCTGCTCCAGTTTTCACCCACAGATCAAAGACGTACCGAGTAGGTTCATCAGTCATTGTAAATTGTCCTGTGATTAGGTTAGAGTTAATCAGGGTTGTCGAGGGTTGCTGGGACGGTGCGGCTCAGAGGGCAGGAAGGGCCTTACTTTTAAGAGAGAGCAAGTAGCTGCCTGACAGGACACAGCCAACTGGGATATTGAAAGCCAGGCCCTAACCCTACACAGGAAGGAGCGGGCAGCCAGCATGTAAAATTCACCTCATTGTTGTGTGATCAGAAAAAGCAGCAGAGCTATCCTAGGCCCCAATATATCAGCTACGGCTACTCTCCCCTTCCACCACCCCCACCACCGCGCCCATTCCAACCCAGCAGCACAGTCAACCCCCACTACATTATGGTTGGGCCCAAACTCGTATGCTGCACCGTGGTGACGGACTTTGAATTGAATTGAATGATCTTTATTGTCATTATACACAGGTACAATGAAACTCTGTTTGGCTTCCTCTCGGGCAATTAAATAAAGCAGTAGATAAAAACAAGACTAACAGAAAAACAGTATTAAATAGATAAGTAGCAGAAAATAAGTTTCAGCAGCACTAGAATATCACAGTAATGCACAAAGTGTCGTTAGTGCAAGTATTGAGTCCTTGGGTGTGTATGTGTGTGCTCACAGTTTCAGTCATTGTTCTGTGGGAGTGGTGTGATGGAGGCCACAGCTCTGGGATAGAAGCTGGCTATTTCTTCTGGCTTTTAGTGTCCCGAACCTTTTGCTGGACGACAGCGGGTCAAACAGAGAGTGGCCGGGGTGTGTGGTGTCTCTGGTTATGCTGATTGCTTTCCTCCTGAGTCTGCTGGAGTAGATGGTGTCCAGTCCTGGGAGCTCCATCATGACAAG